>NC_138498.1:12709848-13309848 GCF_964252035.2 Podarcis erhardii
TCCTCAGCTTCTGTCACATGGTGTGATCTGTGAAATTATAGTGCAAAACTCCCATGATCTTCCAGGTTTGCGGGTTGTAAACGGGGTTTTTCTGGAAGTGATTAAGGCAGAAATCAACTCCCCCTAGATTTCCAGAAGTGCCTCTTACACCCTGTGAAAGATCACGTAAGACGTGGACATTATCAGGTAAGGAAATGGAGTATTTTCTGAAGGCAACCTTGGTAAGAAAGCTCAAAGTGGCTTATGTGGAGGGGAAAGACCCCATTTACTTTGTATGTTTAGGGAACTGGGTGACCTGCCACAGGCAGAGTGATGGGTGAGCTGGCCACGAATGGGTTAATTGGGTTGAAATCAATACTCAGATGGTGATGGAAAAGGTAAATGGCAGCCCTTCTTGAAATACACAAACCCCACTCCTTGACTTCCCCCTGTTTTTTAAACAAATATTTGCAACCCCACAAAGCATTCTTAAAAAATGTAGCTAAGGGGCTGTCACAGAAGAGTAGGGGGTTGCCCCTCTTATAGCTTCCACAGTACTTGAAATGATTTCCTGGCTTTGCCAAACATTTGTTTTTAACATATACAGTGGTATCTTGAGTTAAGAACTTAATTCTTTCTGGAGGTCTGTTCTTAACCTGAAACTGTTCTTAACCTGAAGCACCACTTTAGCTAATGGGGCCTCCCGCTGCCACCACGCTGCCATAGCACAATTTATGTTCTCATCCTGAAGCAAAGTTCCTAACCCGAGGTACTATTTCTGGGTTTGCGGAGTCTGTAACCTGAAGCATCTGTAACCTGAGGGACCACTGTAGTCTGATGTTCTTTTTCACCTGGAACCAAGAAGACCTTTTTCTCTTAAGAGAATTTATGATATTCCCACCCCCTCCATCACTGTTGAAAAAGAAAGTCACTTTTCAGAATCGTCTCTGAATATTCCTCACTATCCCCACCACCACCAAAGGGCGTCATTTGTTACCCACAATGCCCCAGAACGATGCTAGGCCCAGGGCATTGTGGGTGGTGCAATGGTGACCAGGCTGCCAGCACAGTTGGTGAGGTCATAGAGGACAGGGCTTCTGACACTCAGAGTTAGGGTAGACTCTTGTACAATATCCTGCAGAGTCTCTGCCCCTCAGTGTAGACAATGCTGAGCTAGGACAGGTGGCCTGGCTCAGTATAAGGAAGCTTTTTGTGTTTTCTGTTCCTCTGCAATGGCAACGAAAAAATTAAATACCTAACTTTGGTGTTGGGGTGTGGGGAGAAGCTATTGATATGAGCCTGCTGAAGAATTTCTTCTTTCCCTGGAGAAAGTTGGTGAAATGGTCCCCCAATTTCAGGAGGCTCGTTTTACCAGACTACACATTATGAATCATAGAATCATAGAATCATAGAATCATAGAATCATAGAGTTGGAAGAGACCACAAGGGCCATCGAATCCAACCCCCTGCCAAGCAGGAAACACCATCAGAGCACTCCTGACATATGGTTGTCAAGCCTCTGCTTAAAGACCTCCAAAGAAGGAGACTCCACCACACTCCTTGGCAGCAAATTCCACTGTCGAACAGCTCTTACTGTCAGGAAGTTCTTCCTAATGTTTAGGTGGAATCTTCTTTCTTGTAGTTTGGAACCATTGCTCCGTGTCCGCTTCTCTGGAGCAGCAGAAAACAACCTTTCTCCCTCCTCTATGTGACATCCTTTTATATATTTGAACATGGCTATCATATCACCCCTTAACCTCCTCTTCTCCAGGCTAAACATGCCCAGCTCCCTTAGCCGTTCCTTATAAGGCATCGTTTCCAGGCCTTTGACCATTTTGGTTGCCCTCCTCTGGACACGTTCCAGTTTGTCAGTGTCCTCCTTGAACTGTGGTGCCCAGAACTGGACACAGTACTCCAGGTGAGGTCTGACCAGAGCAGAATACAGTGGCACTATTACTTCCCTTGATCTAGATGCTATACTCCCATTGATGCAGCCCAGAATTATGGTCATGTTATAATAATAATAATACCTTTATTGTCAATGTACAGCCTGTGTACAATGAAATTAACCGAGCCTCCCTCTTCCCCACACAAACACTCAATCTCATTGCACTCTGTGTGCTTGTCGCACAACACACCAACCCCGAAAGTCAGTTGCACTATATTATTTTCTGTTCAGCAGCCTAACAGCCCACGGATAGAAACTGTTTTTTAGCCTGTTGACACGACTGATTATACTTCTATATCTCCTGCCCGAGGGTAGAAGATTAAAGAGGTGCTGGCCGGGGTGTGATTCGTCCCTGAGAATTTTTCTCACTCTCCTAAGGCAATGATCCCTTGCGATGTCATCTAATAGGCTCAGGGGACAGCCCATGATATCATGCGCTGTGTTCACCACCCTCTGTAAAGACTTTCTGTCCGTGGCTGTCAACGTACCACACTGTGATACAATATGAGAGGACACTTTCTATTGTGGGCCGGTAGAAGGAGGTCATCAATTGTTGTTTAACATGTATGTGTGTTGTTGTTGTTTAGTCATTTAGTCGTGTCCGACTCTTCGTGACCCCATGGACCAGAGCATGCCAGGCACGCCTGTCTTCCACTGCCTCCCGCAGTTTGGTCAGACTCATGTTTGTAGCTTCGAAGACACTATCCAACCATCTCGTCCTCTGTTGTCCCCTTCTCCTTGTGCCCTCCATCTTTCCCAACATCAGGGTCTTTTCCAGGGAGTCTTCTCTTCTCATGAGGTGGCCAAAGTATTGGAGCCTCAGCTTCAGGATCTGTCCTTCCAGTGAGCACTCAGGGCTGATTTCCTTCAGAATGGATAGGTTTGATCTTCTTGCAGTCCATGGGACTCTCAAGAGTCTCCTCCAGCATGTGTGTAGCTCCCTGTTAACATTTGGTTATGGAATTCAGAGTTATCCTATCCCCTCCCCTGAAAATGAGAGCCAATGAAATGGATTTGAGATAATGACTTCATGTTCTAAGTCACCCTTAATGAAAGATTGCCAGGCAGATTCAGGTGGAGGGATGGATTCGCAGCAGACACACATTCATCACTCATGTCCATGTGTCAGTTGAGCCTGACGAAGACAATTCCTGCCCTCTTGCCGGACCTGGCAAGGAATACACACACACACACACACACACACACACACACACACCAATTCCACTGATGGGAAAAGATAGTTGTGTGTGGACGTGGTCTGAGGCAGGTGGGAGAGATGGCAGGATTTACAAAAATAAATTTTATTTCTCCCTCCCCAGCAAAACAAAACAAACCTCTTCGTTCAATACAAACAAATCAAAAAGATATTTGCCTTGCTGTTTTTCCCCTGCAAAGGAAAGAGCTGGGGGGGGGGGGAGAACCTTCACCTGAATCTCTACCTTCCCTGAATAAGAAAACAATTAAAATTTCGTAAAAGAGCCTTGATGGGTCCCTGAGCTCCATTCAAAGTCATCGGGTCTCTGCCGCCGAAAGGCTGCGATGCACAGAGACTTATATATAGCTGGTAATTTACGTAAAGCAAGTCAGCAGATGGTTCAGCAATTTAGCAATTACCGGGTGTTAGAACATGTAGATCTCGGCTTTATGTAGAATTTTATTATTCCTAATTGTCTCCCTTTTTTTTTTACCTTTGGCTTTTTTTTTTAAGGGGAAAAAAATCTTAAACAATTTCTGTGGCTTTTGGTCTCCCTTGCTGCTGCTGCTGCTTCTGTTCCTTCTTCAGTTGAGGGGTTGGGCTGAAGGAGGCCTTCCCAGGAGGCTCTGGGGGAAATCCTTGTTTGTCTGGGGGGTGGGGTGGGTAAGAAGGGGCATTTAGTTACAAGGTTGTTGTTTTTTCAATTTGTCCTTAAGGATAAGTCACGTTAAAGGTGTAATCGTAAAAAATAATTGCCAGGCATAAAGCTTTCGCGAAAATGTTGTGCCCATTACAAATTGCCGTTGCTTTCTTATTGGGCTCTGGTGGCACCGCACGCTAATGCACTCAGCTATTTGCCTCGGGAGAGGCTGGGTTCAAATCCTGGGTAAGGTCACTCGTGAAATGAGCCCACAGGGCCTCGGCGCTGCTGCCGTAGAGGGCATTTGGCTGCTGCCTTTAACAGCCTGGTTCCGTAGTAATTGGAAGGAGGACGGTCTATTTAGTTACAGCAAAGAAGACTAGAGAGGGAGGGGGACCCAAGAGGGCCTTAACACAGCTCCTCTGAACTTGTTGTGTCTCTGCCAACGCAGCGAGAAATTCAAGAGAAGAGAGAGAGAGAGAATGAACCCTCTGAGCAGGAAGTTCTTTGGCGCAGTTTGCATGGCAATTTGGCACATGGTCGCTTGATGCCCATGTGCTAAGGAACAACCTTAACCTTCCTTAAGGAGGTACAGTTGTACCTCGGAAGTCAAACGCCTTGCGAGATGAACATTTTGGCTCCCGAACTCTGCAAACCTGGAAGTGATTGTTCCAGTTTGCGAATGTTCTTTGGAACCCGAACGTCCGTCGCGGCTTCTGTGGATTCTGATTGGCTGCAGGAGCATCCTGCAGCCAATCAGAAGCTGTGCCTTGGTTCCTGAATGTTTTGGAAGTTGAACGGACTTCCAGAATGGATTCTGTTCAACTTCCAAGGTATGGCTGTACTTTGCTCCAGGGCCAAATCAGTGGGGTTAGGGAGGGGGCAAGTGGGTTGGGCCCTCAATAGTTAAGTGACGGCCTGGAAGCCTGGACTCACTGAGCACCTAGGGGAGGAATTTGATTCAGCCAAATTTCCTCAAATCTGCACTTTCTGGAAAAATGTGCGAACCAAAACAAAGCCAGCCTTCAAAATTCGCAATAATCTGAATTTTGTAGCACAATTATCCAGCCAAGCAACAATTACAAAATTGTATATATTTGGGAGAAATGTGCAGGAAAAGTGAATATATTTGTGAAAATAATGTGAAAATGCATTAGATCATAATGGTCAAAACTACAGACAGAAATGTGTTTGTAAGTCACGAGGATTTAAAAACAAAAATTGCTGCAAAAAAGTGGGCATCTGAATTTAATATTGGAAAAATGAGAACCAAATTAACATATCCTTCCATCGCTAGTGTGGTGAGAGAGACAAAGGCAGCCAGTAAAAAAGGATGCATTGGTGGGGGCCACAATCTGCCTCCCCTGAATCTCACCCCCCTCCCCAAAATGGTGCTCCCCATTTTGTGGCCTGAAAATTGGCTGGAAAATCAGAGGAGTGAGATTAAAGCCCAACTCAATAAAAGCAAACTTGTGGAAAGTGGGGACTGAAGTGACTACCAAATTTTGCAAAAAAAAAAAAATCAAGTTGAACTTGGAGACTTCTCAGATGCTTTTACCATTCACTTCTGACAGAAGAAAAACTAGATTTCAGTTAGACCAAAGAAATGGTTAGGTTGTATTTTCAGCTGTACCACAGTGTCATTTACATTTTGAAGATTTTGAAGTGTTGAGCTACCATCATGGGACACGTTGGGCAATTCACAAGATGGTTTGCTGCATCAATAGACAACAGACATGACAAGTGGCACTGCATCAGAGATGCTTATGGAAAAGAACCCTAGATCAAATTTACTTGCAAAAAAATAAATCTGTTTTCATAACTCAAATCTCCTCCAATTCCATAATCCATCTTTCCTCAAAAAGTCAAAGTAAAATTGGGAAATGTTCACATTTTAAAAAGTTACCTCTGAATTCTGAAGTTGTAACGAATTTCAAATTTGTGTGAATTTTTTTCTTTTCTTTAATGGTCCTCATGATTTTTTTAAAAAAGATTCATCCCATAGATAAAACCATCCCCTTCATTGTATCAGTTGACTTGTTACTAACATGGGGAGCTGGTGGTAGTCAGGGGGTGAGGACCACGTATGCTCTTCAAAGGAAGAACAGGCCCCAAAATGGGATGATGAAGACACAGGAAATCTTAGTTAAAGGAAACGAAGATCTGGGTCAGTTCTGAGCATCCTTCTTTGTTGTCAGGTCTGAAGGACTAAGATTCAGGTGGTCCGACAAAGGATGATGAGATCTGTGGTCCAGGAACATCTGGGAATATTCCCCACCCCTTTTTCTTAGCAATAGCATCAGCCAGGATGCTTCATGAATAAGGACCTGCAACATCAGGACTTCTCTGCTTCTGCCTCTTTAATCTCCCCTTCGGGTCCTTTCTCCAAGCTTGCTTCTCTCCCCTGATGTTGCTCGCCTCACCCTTGGCCACGCTTGGCCTTTACACTTGAGACCCAGTCAATTTTTTTGTAAGCTTCACAACAAGGGATTCAGCAAGGAGACACAGCAAGGTCATCCAGCAATGTCATTTTTAACAACATCAACATACATGAGAGCTCTTAAGCAATGCAGGCGGCGACTTTAATGGGATGATCAACAGAAGCATATGTACAATTTAAAAGAATAATGGAGAAGCTACAGCTTTTGACTGCTGAAAAGGCGTCACAAGTATTCCAGCAGGAATGGATTGTAGTTCATCAAGCTGTAATCCTAACCTTTGGGGAAATGGAACATTTGTCCCCAAGCCAACGCCATGAGGTGTGCCCTCCTGGCTGCCCTTCATGTGTTGAGCTGTGACTGAATGGGGTAGGCCAAATTTAGACAAAGGGGGTAAATAAGGCAGCTATTCTTCTTCTTCTTCCTTGGCGATCACTCGTAGCCGAGTAAGAGTGTCTTCCATAAACACGGTTTTAACAATGAGCCCGTAAGTGACTGTGGAGGCCAATTCTGGATCCACACGTCCTTCCACAGTGGGGACATCGGTTTCCGGGCGGGAGTTGATCACGGTGTGGATTTGCCAAGCGTGCCTTCCTCTTAGCATGTTTCTCCCTTGCGTCCTGAGTTTGAGTGTCTTCAAAGCCTGTGATGCCTTTGATAAAGGCTGTTCTCCAACTGGAGCGCTCACAGGCCAGTGTTTCCCAGTTGTCTGTGTTTATACTACATTTTTTTTTAGATTTGCCTTGAGAGAGTCTTTAAACCTCTTTTGTTGACCACCAGCATTACGCTTTCTGTTTTTATGTGCTCTAATAGTATTACCACTGAGGCACCATTTGAGCCAGGACTCATCAAGTCTTTGCTGACATGGGTGGTTTTTTGTTTTGTTTTGTTTTTTCATCTTTCATCTTGTTATTTATTATTTATTGGTTGTTGTTGTTGAAACCCAGCCCTGATACATGTCAAGTAACCATTTCAAATCTGAGCAGAAGAAGTCAAGGCAGTGATGATACACTGGGCTAGAGATTTTGGATATAATGTTCAAATTTCATCTTGGGAAAAGTTATGGAAAGAGGAAATAAAATTTACTGCATGCTGTTCGCTGAAAGAAAATTATATGAAAATGATGTATTGTTGGTATCTAACACTGAGTAAAAATGTATAAAACTAGTTCAGATCTGTGTTGGAAATGCAAAGGGAAGGCGGGTACTTTTTACCATATGTGGTGGACTTGCGCACTGGTAAAAGCTTTCTGGGAAACGATACATAATGAATTAAAGAAACTGTTTAAAAACACATTTGTTAAAGAACCAGAAGCATTTTTGTTAGGTATAATAGGTGAAGAGATACCAAAAGAAGATAAAATACTTTTTATGTAAGCAGCGACGGCAGTGAGAACGCTTCTAGCCCAAAGATGGAAGGAAGGATAAGAACCAACAAAAGAAGAATGGCAGACGAAACTGATGGAGTATGGAGAGATGGCGAAACTGGCAGGGAAGATCAGAAACCAGGAAGATCAAGTATTCTTAAAAGACTGGAGTAAAATTTATTTAAAAGACCATTGTAAACAGTGAAAATGACTGGCAGGGATGTAATGACACTTGTAATGTGGAATAAAGTATGGGAACTATAGATATTTAACAGAAGAATAAAGGGAAAAGATACAGAAAACTTTATCTTGAATATGGAACCCACTGAGGGAGGGAAGGAGGTCCGAAGGTTCAATAGAAACTTTTATTTTAATGTTTGAAATGGTTAAAGTTAAAATGTATAAAATTTTGTAAAAGCAATAAAAATGTTATTAAAAAAGAGAGAGTGTGAATGCTTCTGAGCATGTGCAAGATTCATATCCCTCCCTGGTCATTACCAACTCAAGACTTTGGGGGGTGATCAGTGACGTGGGTTTTCCAGGAAATTTTCTGATGCAAATTACTTTGAAAGTTTCCGAAGCCACAGAGAGGGATCCAATCTGTCATGTGTTGTTTACTTGTATTTAGTAAACATCCCTTAAAAACATTGGAACTGATAAGCTTGCCTGGTATTTATTTGCAATTGACATCCGCAATGAACTTATGGAATGGATTCTTTTTTTCCCTCACAGAAAAAAAAAAGCACTTTGGAATATTTTCCACCCCACATTCCTGGGGGATTGAAGGCAAGAAAGCTTTCTGTTCTGTCTGATTTCCGGGCAAATGTTGTTCTGGAGAGGTCACATCCAAGCAAGATAATTTGTGTGGCCTCAGTTTTAGAAGCAGGAACCTCTGTGCAACTCTTTCTCCTAAACAGTATTGCTGACATCCAGTGTGTGGAAAACCTGTTCTTCTCCTTCTCTGTCCAACCAGCTTCTCTCTTTTGCCTCATCCTTTTACTCTCACACCATGCCTAGTTCGTGGCTCCAGCTTTACCCTTCCTACCCTTCTCCAGGGGCATATGACTTGACTCACTTGCTCGAGTCCTTTGGAGCTATTTATTCATTAGATTTCTTTCCCACCCTTCCCCCCAAAGGAGTCCAGGGCAGCAAACAGCAACGTCATAAAACAATGCATTTTAAATTAAAACACAACATATTATGAAAGATCTAAGAACATCAAGAACAAGTAAAAACATGTAAAAGCGCCAGCCTCTGTCTCATCTGAGAAGTAGACTCAAGGTTTCTTTCCTCCAGCCCTTTTCTGTTTAATTAGGGTTTTAAAACCCTAATTAAATAGTAGCCCCATCCCTAAACTTAATTACAACTGGATCTGAGGCAGGGGCAAGGTGGGGGCGGTCACCAGGTTATTACACTGTGAGCAAACTAAGACCCCTTGAGTCAGAGCCATGGGGCAGATTGGGCAAATGTCTACACATGCTTATTTAACAATTTGATTCCTCATTGTGTACTTTATTTGTAGCCTGTTTCACGACTTGGACGCACAACTTATACACACAATTTTTTCCTTGTCCTATACTACAATAAATATGGATGCATGGATCTGATCATAATCCCAGGCATGCACACTGGTTGTTCAGTGGGCAGTGAGGCTGCAATTTAACAAACCGAAAGAATGTCAGTTTGCCGGCCATGCAGGTCAATGTTGCCAGCTTTACAAGTGAACTTGAACCATTTGCACTGTTGGTTTCAGCTGTTGAGTGGCAGGTAGCTGGGGAAGGGCTGTAGCTTAGTTGTAGGGCATCTGCCTTGCATGCAGAAGGTCCCAGATTCGATCCCAACCATCTCCAGATGGAGTTGTGAAAGATTCCTGCCTGTAGAACTGCTGTCAATCAGTGTAAGCAATGCATACAGATGGAGCAATGGGTTTGACCCAGTATAAGACTACTTGTTCCTAAAGCTGAGTAGACAGCCAGGGCACCTTCTCAAGTCTTGTAGCCACAACGGTTCCCTGCAGCACCTGCCCTTATATTCAGGCCTGGCCTGTTGCATGCAGCTGCATGGAAGAGGAAAGTTCACTGCAAGACTGCGAGTTTCTGCTAAAGAACTCTCTTGCAAAGAAACTTCTGGTTCTCCTCTTACGTAGCCAGAGATTGATGGAAGAACTTTCACGCGGTTCGCAGATTGATGGAGCCAGTTCCAGGAAAACAATTGCAGGTTGATGGCTCAGGCCTTCGCTCGGAGCCTTACCCTCTGGTCTCCGCAGCAAAGATTTAATTCCTCCAGCTGGCAAAGAGGGGCCAGATGGGCAGGGCCAACAACCTTTCCCTCCCTGGCTTCAGCTGGTGCAGGACCTGCCCAATCCGAGCTGCCAAGATCCGACACTTTGCCCCTTGACTTCCTCTGACAGATGGGACAGACTTTTCCAAGACTGGCATGCTACTTGCCAGAGGAGGGGGGAAGCCATTAACCCCGAGGAAGCACCAAGATTTCATTTCTCCAGATGGCAAAATGCTGCCAGCTGGGCAAAGGCAGCAACCTTTCCTCGGATTTATTGCTCTTGGGGCCAGATCTTCCTCCCCCAGCTGCCCTCTGATCCGAGCTGCCAAGATCCAATACTTTGCCCCCTTGCCTTCACATGACAGATGGGATGGCCCTTTTGGAGAACAGCATAATGTCCCTTCAGCGCATGCCAGAATCTACACATGCACGCACAGACAGAAGAGATCCTATTCATGAAATGACACTGAGATCCCTCAATCAAAGATAGAAACTCAGGATGAGCAAAGTTTGCTCAGAAGGTGAGCTTCGCCCATCTATCCCCAGGTAGACAGGGCAGAGGTAGGTTTGGATCCTGCCGTCAGGGCAGGTCATGAACTAAGATATGCAAAGGATTATGGATACAGATACACCACAGGTGGGGAGACTCAGGCTGCAGGGCCAAATAAGCCCTCCAGACCTCTCTGATCTTGCCTTCAGCACTCTCCATTGTCAGGAGTGAGCCAACAGTACAGTGGTACCTCGCAAGACAAATGCCTCGTAAGACGAAAAACTCGCAAGACAAAAGAGTTTTTCGTTTTTTGAGTTGCTTCGCAAGACGAATTTCCCTATGGGCTTGCTTCGCAAGACGAAAACGTCTTGCAAGTTTGTTTCCTTTGTCTTGCAAGTTTGTTTCCTTTTTCTTAAAACCGTGCATTCAGGGGGTGCAGTTGTGACTTGACTTTGAGGAACAACTCATAGCATGTGGTGTGGTAGCCTTTTTTGAGGTTTTTGAAGACTTTGGTGATTTTTTAAGCTTTTCCAAAATCCGTGCTTCGCAAGACGAAAAATTGCAAGACGAAAAAACTCGCAGAACGAATTAATTTCATGTTGCGAGGTACCACTGTAATTCACACCGTGCGTGTTGAAGTTAGCTCTTTATTAGCAAAAACCCCGATTTGCACAGGAGTGTCAGGCCTAATGAGCACAGCAACCCATCTCTGGTAGGTCTTGCCCCTATGAAGCAGGTGCTGAGGCTGAAGGTCCCCCCCTCTCCAGGATTCCCCCCCCCAAGCAATCGGAGACTGCATCTACGGGTCGGCAATCTCTACTCCGCACTTTTCATGCCTCATCTGGTTCTGGGAGGCAAGTGAGGAGGGAAGCTTGTCACAGGAGGGGGAAACACTCGTGACTCTTTACCAGCCTGGTCCATCTCTGCCTCTTGGCCTCTCTCCTCCCACCCTCCTGTTTCACCTTCTGCCTCTGACTGGACTTCTCTCTGCCACTGACTCTACCAGCTCACTAAGACCTGTTACCTCTTCACCTTCTGAAACCTCCTCTTCCCAGTCTTCTCCCTCTGACCACTCATTGTTGTTCTGCCACCACTCCCTGGGTTCAGAGCCTTCTTCCCCTGGGGGTTCCCTAGCTGGTTCCTGCCACCATTCCTCTGCATCCAGCCAGTCCATGACACCACTGTTCCTTCTCCCTAAGCCCTGTCCATCACTGGTCCTGCTCCACCCACTCAAGTGCTTTTGTCTGGCTGGAATCTGTTTGTAAACTTCAAGGGCCTCTTGCTTGCATGGATAGAAGGGTGGGTGGGTGTATTTGGCAAGAGGGAGAGGAGAAAGTGGGGGGGGTAGATAGAGAGGTGCACCTTGTATTTGCATGGCTGAAATGCAACCTATTTTACATATCCTTCGCTCTTCCCTCTTTTCCCTCTGGCCCTGCCCATCTCTGCCATGTGGCCCTCAGAAGGTTCCCCATGAAGGAATGTGGCCCTTGTTTCCCCATCACCCACACCACCACCCACCACCACAACAACCCTGTTGACAAGTGACAAGTGTGCTGCTGTTCAAATCTAAGCATCCCACAAGTTCTATAACGATGGTTTTCTGGGAGAATAAGTTAAGGTTTGCAATGGTACAGGTTAGATTGCCAAAGGAACAACAGGGGTTTGAGAATGGCATCAGGGGTCCAACAAAAGCTGAGATGTCTCAACAAATGGTGTAGTGTGGTGTGTCCCAGAGTTGAGTCTCCAGCTGTTGTTGGACTACAACTCCCATGATCCCTAGCTAGCAGGACCAGTGGTCAGGGATGATGGGAACTGTAGTCCAAAAACGGCTGGAGGCCCAAGTTTGGGAAACACCGGTGTAGTGGTTAGAGTATGAAACTAGGACCTGGAAAACCAGGGTTCAAATCCCTGTTTGACCCTGGGCTCAGCCTAACCCACCTCACAGGGCTGTTGTGAGCATAATATGGAGAAGGGGAGAGCCACCTTGTGTGCCATCTTGGAGGAAAGGTGGGGTGTGGATGTAATGACAAAATAATAAATAACCTTTTCTACTCAGAAATAAGTCCCACTGAATTCAATGGGGCTTCCAGGTAAAGGAGTTAGGCTTGTAGGCAATTGTGTTTAAGGTTGCGACCCGAGAGCCTGAAAACCTTTTGAGGATGTGCAATGCGGGCTGGCAGGAACTCAGTACGCAGGAAATAAAAACTGTGTCTCTTGTGATACCAGCCCAGGAGATCCTGGAGGCAAAAGCTGGACTTCCGCCCTTCCAGTGGAGGCTGAGGAGCAGTGTGATTAAGCAAGCCACTGACTGGATAATTGTGGACTGTGCATGGTGGAGCTCTCCATGTTGCTCGTTCAGCTGCAGCAGAGAGCCATTACCCGCCAGAGCGGCTCTGCAATAACACACCAAATCCCGAGGACAACAGCCACCATGTGCAGCCTGCAATTATCCAGTCAGTGGCTTGCTTAATCACCGGCTGCCCAAACAACATGGGGAGAACCAGGAGGCACAGAAGGACTCTGGAGTTCCAGAAAGGTGGCTCCTAACAAGAAATGAAAATTCCCCAAGCAGAGCCTAGTGAAGGCATTGAATTCCACGCTGATGGCAGCGAGCGAGGGCTCAGCTTGCATGTCCTAGTCTCAGGTTCTGTGCTCCTGGTTGGGAGCACCAAAATAATCAAGGCACCTCTCAGACTGATGAGACATATCGTCATAATGTGAATAGCAACTGTCAAGTTTGGTCTTGGATGGCTTTGAAAATGGGTTGGACAAATTCACAGAAAACAAGGGTGGCTACGACCCACAATGAATATAATGTCTCTGAATAGGAGTTGCTGGAAACCATAGGAGGGGAGCGTACTGTTGTGCTCATATCCTTGTGAGCTTCCCACTGGCATTTCTAATGAGAGGTTGGATCTGTCATAAATGCATTAGTTGAGATTCCTGCCTTGCAGGGGGTTGGGCTAGATGACCATCAGACCCGCTTCCAGCTCTACAGTTCTATGTTTCAGTGATCTGGTTGGTCACTGTGAAAACAGAATGCAGGGCCAGATGGCCCACTGGCCTGGTCTTATGTTTCTTATGGTCCTGTGAACATTTCGACTGGGTACACCTGACATTTTATTCTAGCATCAGTAGAGACTGAGTATTTAGGTTTGTTGTTGTTGTTTTATGTAGTCTGCACCCAATTTAGATCTACTGCATATTTTTTGCCCCCGAAAAGCACTTACAGTGGTACCTCAGGTTACATACGCTTCAGGTTACAGACTCCGCTAACCCAGAAATATTACCTCGGGTTAAGAACTTTGCTTCAGGATGAGAACAGAAATCGTGCTCCGGAGGCAGTGGGAGGCCCCATTAGCTAAAGTGATGCTTCAGGTTAAGAACAGTTCCAGGTTAAGAACGGACCTCCGGAACGAATTAGGTACTTAACCCGAGGTACCACTGTACATGTTTACTACCTGCAGCTCCACCTCCGGAACAAATTAAGTACCGTGTTTTTCACTCTATAGGATGCACCTGACCATAAGATGCCCCTAGTTTTAGAGGGGGAGAACAAGGGGGGGGGGGAAATCACTCCCTCTCTGCACAGCGCCCCTTCAGCAAAGCAGCAGGAGAAACTGAGCCCCTTCCATTTCTTCTCCCGCTTCGCTGAAGGGGCGCTGCGCAGAGAGGGAAAACTGCGCAGCGCCTCTCCAGTGAAGCAAAGCCAGGAGAGCAAGAGGGGTCGGTGCGCACCGACCCCTCTTGCTTTCCTGGCTTCAGGGATAGCCGCCTGCTGTACTCCGGAGGCTTCGCATTGCTTTCGCTGAAGCCATGGAGCCTGCATTCGCTCCATAAGATGCACACACATTTCCCCTTAATTTTTGGAGGGGGAAAAGTGCATCTTATAGAGCGAAAAATACGGTACTTAACCTGAGGTACCACTGTATTGAGAAACTGGCTCCATTCCAAAAGTAAAAACTCAATTTGAAAACAGATGTAGGTGGCCCTAGCAATGGGTGAGGGGCTATATCTAATAATAATAATAATAATAATAATAATAATAATAATAATAATAATAATTTATTATTTATACCCCGCCCATCTGGCTGGGCCTCCCCAGCCACTCTGGGCGGCTTCCATGGAAACCAAAAATACAGTAAAATATCACACGTTAAAAACTTCCCTGAACAGGGCTGCCTTAAGATGTCTTCTGAATGTCAGGTAGTTGTTTATCGCTTTGACATCTGCTGGAAGGGCGTTCCACAGGGCGGGTGCCACTACCGAGAAGGCCCTCTGCCTGGTACCCTGTAGCTTTGCTTCTCGCAATGAGGGAACCGCCAGAAGGCCCTCGGCGCTGGACCTCAGCGTCCGGGCAGAATGATGGGGGTGGAGACGCTCCTTCAGGTATACTGGGCCGAGGCCGTTTAGGGCTTTAAAGGTCAGCACCAACACTTTGAATTGTGCTCGGAAACGTACTGGGAGCCAATGTAGGTCTTTCAAGACCGGTGTTATATGGTCTCGGCAGCCGCCCCCAGTCACCAGTCTAGCTGCCGCATTCTGGATTAGTTGTAGTTTCCGAGTCACCTTCAAAGGTAGCCCCACGTAGAGTGCATTGCAGTAGTCCAAGCGGGAGATAACCAGAGCATGCACCACTCTGGTGAGACAGTCCGCAGGCAGACCTGTCCAATAACATTGTGGGTGGGCATATAGCAAGATCACAATCCCCACTTCCTACTTCATTCGTCTGAGATGTGCGTAGGGAAGAAAAAGGTGTGGGTAACCTAATCGAGGCGTGGGGAGATTTTCAAATGCTATCAAATGGCCCTACCCACCCAGAGGCGTACCTAGACGGTGACCCCCACAAAGGGCACAAAAATCACACCTCTCCACTCTGGTTAGACATCTGCCCACCCGTCCAAGTGTTCCCTGGGCCACTCCTCTGATGCCCTGGGTGGCTGGGCAAAACACACAGGTGCCTCAATACGCCTCTGGTCACTGGTAGAGTTTCTCATCCATGGTCTCTCCTGGCTTCAGAGCCACCGATACATCTTGCCAAGGGTGCAAGAGAGGCTAGATATGCCTCTGTCCTCACTCTTGCAGAAAGCAGGATCTAGAATCAATCTAGATTGAAATCAGCATGTTGAGGATGCAGGTGAACCATTTCAGACTGAGGAAAAACTACGTTTTTGCACTGCAAATGGGTTAGTGTGTATGCAGGCTGACTTTGAAGGATGTGCTTCTGAGTTCATCATGTACAACAAGGATGGGGAGGGGCATCCATTGACCATGTTGATGGGAGCTGAAGTCCAGCAACAACATCTGAGGAGGACAAATGATAGCTATCTTCAAATATCTCAAGGGCTGTCAGATGGAGGGTAGGACTCAAACACCAATGGCTTCAAGTTACAATGAAGGAGATTCCAATTAAACATACAGAAAAACTTCTGTTTGATAGTGGAATGGTCTCCCTCTGGAGGTTGTGGACTCTCCTTCCTTGGAGGTTTTTAAGCAGAGTTGATGGACAGCTGTCATAGATGCTTCAGTTGAGATTCCTGCATTGAAGGGGGGGTTGAACTTGATGGCCCTTGCGGTCCCTTCCAATTCTACAATTCTATGATTTCACAAAGAGCCACTTGTTCCCTACCTCTGGCCCAAGGTTATGACCATCAGTAGATTTGACTGTTCTGGGAGTCGGCTCAACTGAATTCAGTGGGACTTACTTCTGAGCAATACATGTATGAGAGTACGTTTCTCAGTTATTTTATATCTCAGGTCCAGAGTGGTTCAGTTTCTACTGTGGGACTGCATAATGTCCTTTTCAGAATCATTATCTGGACTCCCTCCCCAATCCCTGCTGAAAGCAGAGTCAATACATCTGTGTCAAATAATTTGGTTCATCCGTATCATCCTATTGAAGAGCTATTAAAAGCTAAACCACTCTCCTGTTGTCATATTTTATTTAGCGGTTTGTTTGTTTTGATTTATATTCCACTCAGGGCAGCAGATCTGAATTGTACAGCAGTGTCCACATCCTTAAAGGACTCTCAATAAATAAAATGTCCCCATAAATATATGCAGGAGTAGAGAACACAAGGGGGTGGTAACAGGAGCAGGGGAGGGAAAGAGAATTTTGTAATGTTGATTTCAGAAAAGGAAAAAGATTTCCAACACACAAAGCAGTTAGCAGCAGCAACCAAAAAATAGATTTTTACCCCACTGTGCTTATTAATCTATGACAAGTTGGGCACATTTTTCTCTAAAGCTTATGTTAATTCAACTGCAGAAATGTTGGGACTCAACTTCAAGGAGTCCTGCTTTGATCTAGCAGCTCAGTTCTTGCAAAGCTTCCTTTTGGGCTGCCACCACTAATGTCTTTGAATAGAATCAAAGAATTGTAGAGTTGGAAGGGATCCTGAGGATCATCTTGTGTGGGAAATGTCAATGAAGAAGTAGCATAGCGTGGTTTGCTGGAGCCCGGGGCAGGTGCACAGGCACCGGGGGTGGAGAGTGAACATGCCCACAACGCTAGCCCAGCCCTTGACGCTGACACCGCAAAGAGGCTCAGGGCTGGCAGAGCAGCATGAGCAGTGCCACCCACAAAAATATGTCCTGGGCCATCGCCCTGGCAGTCCCCATCACCACGCTATGCCCCTGCATTGAAGGAATAAATACCTGTTGAGAATAAGTCAAAACAAAACAAATTCCTTCCAGTAGCACCTTAAAGACCAACTAAGTCAGTTCTTGGTATGAGCTTTCGTGTGCATGCACACTTCTTCAGATACGATGACGACAGCTCCACCTTTGTCCGCTTCTTTAATTATAATGTCTGGGTTGTTTCTGAGATTATCTATGGCTCTCCTTTCAGCATGGTTTAGATTTTGTTGTAAGCGATGGTGTTTTCTGGTCACATCTGTTTGGATTCTGTGGCGGAAGCAGTCAATGTACAAGTCCAGTGTGGTATTGCGTCCATCAGGAGGGGTCCATGTGGAGTCCCTTTTTGTGTAACACTTTTTCGGTGGTAGTTGGTGGTCAGTGTTCTGTTGGGAGGGTGGTTGTTGTTCTCCAGTGGGTTGAGAGGTGTTGTGTTGTGAAGCTGTTGCTTGTTCTGCTTTGTCTGGTTGTGTGTGTTGAAAATACTCCTTCAGGCGTAAACGGCGAAAAAATGCTTCCAAGTCCCCGCAGAACTGGATCATGTGTGGGGATTTGGCAGGGCAGAATGACAGTCCACGTGAAAGGACTGATTCCTCAGCTGGGCTGAGTGCTTGCTGTGAGAGATTGACAATATTGTTGATCTTGTTTTGATTTGTAGCCTGTAGGTTGGAAAGGTTAGAGAGTTTCTTGTTTTTCTGTTTTTTCAGTAGCTCCAGTTGAGAGTGGTAAATGTTTTGTTTTTCCTTTTGGAACTCTTGCCAAGCTTGGTGGTTCCTGATAGAGTTGTCCAATACAAGAAGTTCCTCCTTTATTAGCTTCTGTTTAGAGTAGAGAACGCTGATCAGATGTTTGAGCAGCTTCTTAGAGAAAGTGTTGCATAGTTTTCTTGCATATTCAGTGGGATACGTGGATTGTAGAGGGTTCTTAATTCTAAGACCCTTGGGTATAATGTCCAGGTTCTTGCATTTAGTAAGAAAGAAGATATCAGTCTGTACCTGTGCAAGTTTCTTGGTGAGGTTGATGGACTTCCATTTCATGCGGCTCAATGTGGTGCCTTCCATAGTTCCACAGATACTGAAGAAGTGTGCATGCACACGAAAGCTCATACCAAGAACTGACTTAGTTGGTCTTTAAGGTGCTACTGGAAGGAATTTGTTTTGTTTTGACTATGGCAGACCAACACGGCTACCTATCTGTTGAGAATAAGGTTACTTTGAAGAAGTTTGGGTGTACAGTGGTACCTTGGTTTAAGAACAGCTTAGTTTATGAACAACTTGGAGTAAGAACGCTGCAAACCCGGAAGTAGGTGTTTTGGTTTGTGAACTTTGCCTTGGAAGCAGAACATGTTCCACTTCCTGTTGAGTGTGTTCCATTTGTAAATTGAGTCCCCCGCTCTTATGGGAAAGCACACCTTGGTTTAAGAAAGCTTTGGTTTAAGAACAGACTTCTGGAATGGATTAAGTTCGTAAACCAAGGTACCACTGTAACGGGCTACAAAATATTAGATGAAGGTGGCCTTTGCTAGAGAGAACACCAGTCTGCTGCCCAGTAAATATCAGGTCACACCTATCCTCTCAGTACAATAATCGTGGCTGATCCCACCTGTTGCCATGATTTGCGGTGAGAGCTCGGAGGAAGAAATGGGTCTCAAAACTCTCTGCACTCCACATGACCACAATATTATCTCATTTGAGTGTTAAGGTGAAAGGGTCCATCTGCTGCACAGATGCACTCTCCCTGACACCTCGGGGAAGGTGAACTGGCCTGTAGTTTGATGGAATCTGTAACTTCGTACAAGAAGGAGCTTGTGAAGATGTGCAGCCATCGCCAGCAAGCCCTTGCACTGCAGTAAAGCCTGGCTCACTGTGGCATGGGTCCCATCTGGCTTTCGCCACACTCACACACAGCCTGGCCAAACAGGGCCGTCTGCTCAGACCAGCTGGCCCCAAACAAGGAGGTGCCAGCAATGTGGCAGCGTGATGGAGCCTTTTGAATCCCCCCCCCATAGATGCGTTCAGTGATACCAGCCAAGCATCCATGTAGGCAATGCGCATGGTGAGGTTCAGATGGAAAATAGCTACCATGTGGCCTAGCCATACTTTCTCTGGGCAAGTCACTCGGGTAGGAGATCACAGGGTAAATTGGTGTTCAGACTAAGTTGCATGTTTGAATGCTCCTGTGTCGGGAAGGGGGAACCCTGCATTGAGAAAACTACTGTTTTAGGGAGAAGGCTCAGCCAGAACTTTGATTCCTAACATCCAGTGCAGGGAGATTAGTTGCAGACCCTCCACGTGACCCTAGTTTCCAGGGACACTCCTGGATTTACAGATGCCATCCCAGTTTCTGATTTGATCCCGGAATGTCCCGCCAGTGGCGTAGCGTGGGGGGTGCAGGGGGGGCCGGCCGCACCGGGCGCAACATCTGGGGGTTAGGGTGTCAAATCCACAGGTTAGGGGGCGCAAATCCATGGGTTAGGGGGCGCAAATTACTTGCCTTGCCCCGGGTGCTGACAACCCACGCTACGCCACTGTGTCCCGCTTCCCCTATTTTCATTGGAGAAATGTTGGAGAGTATGGTTATGCAATCCCTGAGCCAAGGAGATAAGTAACTATACAACCTTTTGACAACAGCTGAAGACAGCCCTGTAAAGGGAAGCTTTTTTGTGGTTTGATGTTTTAGTATGTTGGCGCTGTGGTGTAAACCACTGAACCTTAGGTTTGCTGATTGGAAGGTCGGCGGTTTGAAGCCCCACGACAGGGTGAGCTCCCGTTGTTTGGTCCTAACTCATGCCAACCTAGCAGTTAGAAAGCATGTCAAAGTGCTAGTAGATAAAAAGGTACCGCTCTGGCAGGGAGGTAAACGGCGTTTCCGTGCATTGCTCTGGTTTCGTTTAGCGGCTTAGTCATGCTGGCTACGTGACCCAGAAAAAACTGTCTGCAGACAAACGTCGGCTCCCTCAGCCAATAAAGCAAGATGAGCGCCGCAACCCCAGAGTCGTTCACGACTGGACTGGACTTAACTGTCAGGGGTCCGTTACCTTTTTATGTTTTTATATATGCTGGAAGCCACCCAGAGTGGTTGGGGCAACCCGGTCAGATTGATGGGGTATTATCATTATTATTATTAATATTATTATTATTATTGACGTGTCCCTATTTTCATTGGAGAAATGTTGGAGGGTATGTAGATGGGCATTAAGTCATGTGAGCCCCTTAACTCTGAAGTAGTACCAGCCCTCATTCTCAGATTTAAATCCCCTACTGTTAAATGGGAGCACTGGTAACCTTTCTCACAGGGCCGCTCTGAAAGTCTGCTTTTAACTGGAGCCTCTATGTGGGCTATCAGTCAGAGCAAACAAACATAAGCGCCCATTTTAAACTTTCGGGCACAGCCAAAAAAGAAGGCCCACCGCTGCTTCAGTGGCCCAGTTTATACAGTCAACAGTGTCAGTGATCCAGTAACATGAGCCATGGTTTACTATGGCTTAGTTGCTGTGGTTTAGCACATGGGCCAGCAACCTTTTTGGGGACTGGGGGAAACATTTGGAATTCTGAGGAAGTGCCATGGGTGCCAGTCACAAAGTGGCCATGACACAAAATGGCCATCAAAGCTAAAAGAGCAGAGAAACAGAAAGGACCACAAAATAGTGTGGGCATGACCCCCCAGCCCTGAGCAGCTACACCATCAATTGGGGGGGGAGCACCTACATCAGCCACCACCACACTTGCTCCCTTGCTCTTTGCACCTCTCCCCTGTTCAGGACAGGTGAGCATCCTGATCTTGCCATTCAATGAATTCTGTTCAGTGTAGGAGAGACTGAGCCAATGCAAACAGGAACTGAGCAGGAAGAGCAATCAGTCATAGGAGGTAGTGGTGTGCATATTGGTGCCTGCAGGCGGAGTCGTCTTTCCCATAGGGCTTAGTGGTTCGTTGCGCCAGGGTGCCAGCCTCTCAGGGGCGCCCTAGCAAGTGGGGGAGCTGCGCGGCCTCCACTTTCCCTGAACACCCGCCAGCTGCGCCTCACCAACCATATAACTGGCGAGCGCACAGCTTGCCTTCCAAGCCTCCGCGGGAAGAGCGCGATCCCTGCAGAGGCTTAGGATAGAAGCTGCACCCCGCCAACTATATGGCTGTTGGGTGTGCAGTTTCCTTCCCAAGCCTCCCTCCCTCCCTTACCCCCAGTCTTCCCTCCATGAAAGTAGCATTTATTACTACTCGGGAGGAGGAGGTGGCAGCAGCAAGATGAATATTTGGGGGCACTAGGCGGATCTTTGCACCCCGGCGCCACATATGCTAAAGACGGCCTTGCCTGCAGGTGTGGTGAGCCCCGGTTTCCCATTATCTGTCAATCTAGTGGCTTAACTATGGTTCATTTACTGCCAACAAACCACAATCTGAAACCATGGTTTGTTGTTGACTTATGAACCTTGGTTTTAAGTATATGGCTTCCAGGAATTCCCAGAGTTCCCCGTGAAGAGGGATTGATTGTTAAGCCACTCTGAGTGTTGCAGCTCTGTGACAGGAATAAAGGTAAATGTAAAGGTACCCCTGCCCGTATGGGCCAGTTGTGACCGACTCTAGGGTTGCGCGCCCATCTCGCTTAAGAGGCCGGGGGCCAGCGCTGTCCGAGGACACTTCCGGGTCACGTGGCCAGCGTGACAAAGCTGCTCTGGCGAGCCTGCACCAGCGCAGCACACGGAAACGCTGTTTACCTTCCCGCAATAAAGCGGTACCTATTTATCTACTTGCACTTGAGGGTGCTTTCGAATTGCTAGGTGGGCAGGAGCTGGGACCGAACGACAGGAGCTCACCCCGCCGCGTGGATTTGAACCGCCGACCATACGATCGGCAAGTCCTAGGCACTGAGGTTTTACCCACAGCGCCACCCGCGTCCTGTGACAGGAATAGGGGTCTACTATCAGTTCTCAGCGCCCTTAGCAAACTATAGCTCCCAGAACAGATCTCTAGTCCCAAGGAGTTTATAGTAACAAAGGAAGAGAAGAAGAAGAAGAGTTTGGATTTGATATCCCACTTTATCACTACCCTAAGGAGTCTCAAAGCAGCTAACAATCTCCTTTTCCCTTCCTGCCCCACAACAAACACTCTGTGAGGGGAGTGAGGCTGAGAGACTTCAGAGAAGTGTGACTAGCCCAAGGTCACCCAGCAGCTGCAGGTGGAGGAGCGAGGAATCGAACCCGGTTCACCAGAGTATGAGTCCACTGCTCTTAACCACTACACCGCACTGGGAGGCAAGTGTGATGGGATGAATGTGAGCAAGACCCAACCTTAAATACATACATTAATCCCACAACTTAAGTGGGGGTTATGTTCCAGGGACCACGCCTAAAGCCAAAATCATATATAGTCAAAGCCCATTGAGTTCAATGGCGAGTGAGATCGCCAAAGTCATTTTTCCCCAGAACCCTGTACACTTTTTTAAAAAAAAAATTGCCACGCATGTGAAGCTAAACATGCACAAATTAAATGCACATAAGTTGCGGGCTAACTGTATATATTTGAGATGGGGGTGCAGGACTCGGGTAGCATCATCATTCTTATTAGTTCAGTTTAAATATCAGGGTTGCATTTCCAGGCTTCCTCGTTCTGTATGACATGAAGAACGAGAAAAACAGTAAATCAAATCCTTTAACTCGCCTCAGTAACAAATTGAAGGCAGGCAGAGATGATAGATAGATATAGATGATAGATAGATGATAGATAGATAGATAGATAGATAGATAGATAGATAGATAGATGATAGATAGATGGATGATAGATAGATAGATAGATAGATAGATAGATAGATAGATAGATGATAGATAGATAGAGATAGATATAGATAGGTAGATGATATAGTTAGTTAGTTAGTTAGTTAGTTAGATAGATGATAGATAGATAGATGATAGATAGATAGATATGATAGATGATATAGATAGATAGATAGATAGATGATAGATAGATAGATATAGATAGATAGATATAGATGATAGATGGATGGATGGATAGATAGATATAGATGATAGATAGATAGATGGATAGATAGATAGATAGATAGATAGATAGATAGATAGATAGATAGATGATAGAGATAGATAGATAGATAGATAGATAGATAGAGAGAGAGAGAGAGATGATATAGATAGATAGAGAGAGAGAGAGAGAGAGAGAGAGAGAGAGAGAGAGATGATAGATAGATGATAGATAGATAGATGATAGATAGATAGATAGATAGATAGATAGATAGATAGATAGATAGAGAGAGATGATAGATAGATAGATGATAGATAGATAGATAGATAGATAGATAGATAGATAGATAGATAGATAGATAGATAGATGATAGATAGATAGATGATAGATAGATGATAGATTAAACAGATAGATAGATATAGACAGACAGACAGATAGATGATAGATAGATGCTGGATGAATACTGCACTGCCAAATGTTCTTCTGATGAGCATTTTCACTTTAAGCCCAGTGACTGGCAGGCTAGAGGAGGATAGGAGCAGCCTGGCGAGACGAGGCGAGCTGGCACTCAGTGCGGGGCTGGCCACAGAATGCTGAGCCAACAACCCCTTCTGTTCACTTTAGTGCCAGGCCTGGCATCAGAGGCACTAATGAGAGGCAGATGAGCCAGCCGGATCGAAGACTTAATTAGGTCCCTATCAAGCCGTGGTCTCTGTTTTTTAGCACTGTGCCGCGTCATCATCCTCCATGCTGGGGCTCAGAAAAACATTTTTTATGTCCAAGTTACGACGCCCTCAGCCTACCCACCAGTGCATAGACGCACACACTCATGCACTCTCAGCACACATCCATGCGCTCCATGCTAGCCTGAAAGCTGCTGACATGGGGCTCTGCGGGATCTTAAAGCACTCTCTCAAGATACTCCAACTCCTGCTTAAAACCCAACAAGACTCTTGTTGCTTTTTACGGCATGAGGCCCCAAGCAGCTATAACAAGCAAAGGCTTATAGCGGCAGATATTTCTTGCTGTATCTTCGCTTCCGCTGAGCGAAACCTGTGCAGTGCACCGTCAGAATTAACTCTGGCCAAAGCACATAAGCAGGGGTGTGTCCTCTGGGGGTCAGGCTTATGGGTCCAAAATGGTAGGCCTCTCTGCCAGCGCCCACAAGGGTAGCAGAAGTTTGAAACTCCCATTGTTCTAGGTGCATTTTGCAGCAGGGAATTTCATTAGCGCCAGTAGTTTCTGAGCTCTGGGCACAGTGCCGCGCCTGAGATTTCAGATTAAAACTGCAGTGTGGAAGGAAAGGGGGGCCCTTTTCTGCCTCTCCACTTCCAGCCACTCTCTGAAGAATGGAGAAGAGACCATCTTAAAAATATGAGGGGGCTGGGCAGGGGAAGCATGGCTTTGGTGGTTGTTGTTGTTTTGTTGTTTTTTGAAGTCTTCAGATGAAGACTAAACCATGTGAAAAAGGAACTTTTAGCTGCAGTTCATTCATTTTCAGCTTTGTATTCTTGTACAGTGGACGCTCGGGTTGTGAATGCGATCCATGCGGGATGCACGTTCGCAACCCGCAGCATTTGCAACCCGTGTCTGCATGTCTGCGGGTTGCGATTTGGTGCTTCTGCGCATGTGCAAAGCACGATTTAGCGCTTCTGCGCATGCGCGACTGCCGAAACCCGGAAGTAACCCATTCCGGTACTTCCGGGTTTTGGCAGTCCGCAACGCGAAAAAATGCAACCTGAAGTGGACACAACATGAGGTATGACTGAGGAGATTTCACCCCTCCCATATCCAAGAATCTCCTGATGAGTCTGCTGATTCTCCAGAGAGGAGGAGCAGTGTTCTGCTTTCTACTTATTCAGCCCCAGCAGCAAGTCAGTCAGTCAGTCAGTGTGTCGGGGGGGGGGGGGGAGAGAGAGAGAGACTGAGTGTTAGAGATCGTGTGTAGAGATAAGGTTGCTGCTAAGAGCAGCTGCAGACACTCAGTGCAGCATTCATTTATGCTTAGACCTATTTAGCTCTGTATATAGTTTTGTATTATAGTTATAGTTATAGAATAAAAGAAGATATTCTACAGAGCTGCTCTCCGAGTCGTGTATACACTGCCAGACTCTGCTATACTCTGCTGTGCGACGACTGTATTGTGGAAGTGAATCCGGTGCTCACAACTCTAAGCTGTGAGTCCGCAGCACTTCGACCTGTTCCTGTTTAAAAGGTGGTCTCTGGAAGTGCTACCCAGCTCGCCTAGCCCAGTCAGGGTTGAAGTGCATGAGTCCAGTTGGTGACACTGGCTCAAGGGCGATGCTGACAATGACTGTACTAAAAAAGTGTGCCTAGACACACAGATTGTTGTACCCATAACCTAGGTTTAAGGTGCCATTTAGCTCCTAGCTTTCATATCTCAGTTTCTAACACTGGGTAGCAGCTCCTGTGCAATCATCTAGTCTGGATGCTTCTTCCAAGCAGTTCTGAAACAACAGGAGTGCTGTTTTTGTGCTGCCATTTCTGTTTAAAGCTGCAGGATGCTTCATCAGCCCATCTGCCTGACAGGAACCAGCAGGGTACTCATATGCCCCAGCATGGGCATGGCTGAGATTTATGTTAGAGGGACAGGACGACACCCACCCGTTATCATCCTCTGTCTGGCTCTGTCCAGCAGATTCAGAATGAAATGTCTCAACAACAGTTGCTTTAGATTACTTTCTTTTGACCCCAAGCGCTCAGAAAAATCTGTCAAAGTCTTTCTACAATTCCTACTTTTAGTTAAGTGTTTTTATTTGTTTACTTGATGGGGGGCGGCTCCCACCCCCCTACCCAGCTACATCCATGTAGCCCAGTGAGATTCAGGACAGAGTGCACGGCACACCGGTTGTGTACTGAATTCTAACAACAAACGAAGACCCAAATTCTGCATCAAGGTTCGCGTAAGCAGCAACATCCAAACACATTCTGCAATCTGCATAAATTCAGCCAATTAAACAGATTTGTGTTCGTTCCCTTTATTTTGTATGATTCTGCCATTGTTTTGCACATTATTCTGTTTTGGAGAGAAGTAAGGGATGCGGGTGGCGCTGTGGTCTAAACCACAGAGCCTAGGGCTTACCAATCAGAAGGTCGGCGGTTCGAATCCCCGCGATGGGGTGAGCTCCCATTGCTCGGTCCCTGCTCCTGCCAACCTAGCAGTTTGAAAGCACGTCAAAGTGCAAGTAGATAAATAGGTACCACTCCGGCAGGAAGGTAAACAGCGTTTCCATGCACTGCTCTGGTTTGCCATGCTGGCCACATGACTCGGAAGCTGTACGCCGGCTCCCTCGGCCAATAAAGCGAGATGAGCGCAGCACCCCAGAGTCGGCCACAACTGAACTTAATGGTCAGAGGTCCCTTTACCTTTACCTTTAAGGGAGCCTCAGATGGATGGAAATCATATACAAGCAGCTACTTCTTGAGCTTTTAAGATTTCACCAGACATTACACACATGGACCACGCATACTTTTAAGTATATATTTGCAGCCATAAGGACTAGAAACTTGTTTTGTTTTTGTTTTTAAGCAATGAAACCTGAGATCCCTGCAGTCAGTTAGTCTCATGGTTTATGGTATTTCTGCATTTCCACAAAATCACAGCATGAATAAGCTGGCGCAGGAGTGTTAGCAGGGAGGAAAACAAGCACCTAGGAGGACTGAAAAACCTGTCACCTTAAGTGCAGGCAGAATCATCTCTCTATCCCTTTGCACCCTCTAAATTTATGTGTGTGATGCCGGCCACAGCATGAGACAAACAGTCTGGGGATGCCTCACGGAAAAGTCCTTGCAGAGCCACTTCTTTCAAGGATGTAGCTGACAAGGCCTCCCTCTCGCCCCCACCTAGCAGTGCCGCCAATGTTTAGATTGGCTCTGCTTTCCTGCTTTAGTCAGCAGCCTATCTCACTGACATTTTCCAGATGACATTTTTCCTGGCATGGAAGCTTAATGTTCGCCCTATCTTTTGTCAGGCTTCTATTAGGCAAAGGAGCATGGGTGACCTCGCTTCCTCCTCCTCCTCTCACTGTTGCTGGATTGGTAGCAATGGTGGTAGCTCCCCTTCACAATAGCCAGAGAAAAGCGGGAGGAGAAGGAAATGAACCCATCCAGTAGGGTTTGGCTAATAGAATGAGTATCAAACACTGATGCTGGGAGTCGGGTTGCTGTCACTCATGATAAGGATGGAAGGGACATCCTATATGGCTCACATTTAAAGGTTAATCTACCTGTTTGGCACTTTCTGAAACACAACGTGAACGGAAGTGCAGCTATCTTTCAAAATTCACACTTTTTCGAATTTTGCAATGCACTGCAAGTAACGTGCACCAAAATATACCAAGGTGACATGTGCCTAGAATATGTATTAGTGGAAATAACTTTAAAACCATGTGTTATATCAGGGGAAATATAAATCTTGGGGGAAATCCACTTTGCAAAAAAACGTGTACATTGGGGGAAAATGTATACAAATATGTACGTATTAGGAGAAACACGCGTTAAATCGCTGAAGAATTTTCATGAGGACTTTTCGAAACAGAATTTGCAAACTGATGTGGAAATGAGGACAACTGAATTGAAGATTAGAAAACTGAGAAAATATGAGAAACTGTAAAGGACAGATTCATCTGTCCCTAATCATAGATACTCTCCCTTAATTCTTATCATGCTAATAATAATAGCAAAAACACCAATAATATAAATCCTGCAAACCTGAAGTCTTTCCAACTCTCTCTTTGTGTGCATGTGTGAATGTTGTTGTGTTCTAGTCAACATCCATCTTGTAGGAGTACAAAACCCTGCTTTCACCTTGAAATCCTTATCCCCTAGCTTCTAGCTAATTCTGGTGACTTTCCCCGTCATTGAAGTTGTGTCAAGACCTGGTCTTGCCAAATCAAAGCAGTACCATGCAAGAGCTCAGCTCCTCCACAAGTGAACTGAGCTTTGCAAAAACCCAAGTTGCCACATTCAGCAATAGGTCCTGGGACATCCTGAGCCCTTTAGCAAGTTAATTTAGATAAATGTGGGCAAATTGCAGGACTTCCCAGGGCTGGGGGCACAAAGTTGCAATGCTTGGAGCATAGATCAGAAATGTCTAGGGTACCAAACCCCTGCCGTTCCTAAAGCTACACCAGGCCAGGAGGAGAAAGAACTTGAAAGCCAGGAATTCCAAGGAACAGGGAACAGGAAAACCAGAGACCTGAAAATGGAGAAGGGAACAGAAAGCAGAAAGGGCAGGGGAAACTTGTCTGAGGCTTTGAAGGCAGGCAACAGCTTTTGCATGAAACACCCAGAGCTTTGCATTGCATACCGCCCATCTTTTCCTATCAATTACACTAGAACAGGTGCACTGTTTGGCTCTGGCGATGACTCATCACACATGGCACCGACTTCCTGTGCACGATTTCGCTCTATGCGGGTTTTGCACGGTATATGAGAATGCCTCTCTAGAGAGTTTCGCACACCTGCGGGTGCACGCGCATTTGTTTCTGCTTATTTGTGGAGGCGGCTGCAAACCAGCTACTCCCTTTTATCTCTGACTGCTTGGATAAACTCACCACTCAGTGGATTTGTAACTGGCTGACTGACCGAACCCAAAGGGTGCTCATCAATGGTTCCTCTTCATCCTGGAGAAGAGTGACTAGTGGGGTGCCACAGGGTTCTGTCTTGGGCCCGGTCTTATTCAACATCTTTATCAACGACTTGGATGATGGACTCAAGGGCATCCTGATCAAATTTGCAGATGACACCAAACTGGGAGGGGTGGCTAACACCCCAGAGGACAGGATCACACTTCAAAACGACCTTGACAGATTAGAGAACTGGACCAAAACAAACAAGATGAATTTTAACAGGGAGAAATGTAAAGTATTGCACTTGGGCAAAAAAAATGAGAGGCACAAATACAAGATGGGTGACACCTGGCTTGAGAGCAGTACATGTGAAAAGGATCTAGGAGTCTTGGTTGACCACAAACTTGACATGAGCCAACAGTGTGACGCGGCAGCTAAAAAAGCTAATGCAATTCTGGGCTGCATCAATAGGAGTATAGCATCTAGATCAAGAGAAGTAATAGTGCCACTGTATTCTGCTCTGGTCAGACCTCACCTGGAGTACTGTGTCCAGTTCTGGGCACCACAGTTCAAGAAGGACACTGACAAACTGGAACGTGTCCAGAGGAGGGCAACCAAAATGGTCAAAGGCCTGGAAACGATGCCTTATGAGGAACGGCTAAGGGAGCTGGGCATGTTTAGCCTGGAGAAGAGGAGGTTAAGGGGTGATATGATAGCCATGTTCAAATATATAAAAGGATGTCACATAGAGGAGGGAGAAAGGTTGTTTTCTGCTGCTCCAGAGAAGCGGACACGGAGCAATGGTTCCAAACTACAAGAAAGAAGATTCCACCTAAACATTAGGAAGAACTTCCTGACAGTAAGAGCTGTTCGACAGTGGAATTTGCTGCCAAGGAGTGTGGTGGAGTCTCCTTCTTTGGAGGTCTTTAAGCAGAGGCTTGACAACCATATGTCAGGAGTGCTCTGATGGTGTTTCCTGCTTGGCAGGGGGTTGGACTCAATGGCCCTTGTGGTATCTTCCAACTCTATGATTCTATGATTCTATGTGCATGTCGGGGGGTGTATGTGTGCGTGTGCATGGAGCTGCACATTTTTGCACGCCTTCCTCCGCTTATTCCTTCCTATTTGTCTGTGCTCCATCGTTGTGCTTCCACGTCTCTTTTCCATCCGTGCAATTTGCCCCCCACGAACCCGCGTGTAAACGGCTTGCAATGTTCTTAAAGCACCCAGGCCAGAAGCGGGGCCCCTTACTCCACAAAACCTTCTCAGGATTCCTCTCTTGGGCAACTTGAGCCCCCTTCTGCATTATCTCCTTCCAGCAAACTGCGCCCGTGCCCCCCCAGCCGATGCTGCTCCCTGGAACTTGGAGTCCCCGGGGCCCCATCCTCCCCTTGTTTCCCCGAGCCTTGGGACTACGAAGCCCACAATCCTTAGCGGTCTCCCCTGCCTCGCGCGGCTCTTTGGGAGATGTAGTCTCTGCGCTGCGCTCCTGCCCATTTACGAGCAGGCGGAGAGGACTACAATTCCCAGCAGCGCTGCGAGCCCAGCCTGCCTCCGCCTCCCCAGCTGGCTTGAAGGCTGTTATTGTTGTTGCTAAAAGGTTAGTGGAACAGCTGGTCGCTCTCTGGGTAAGATACGTCTTCGGGGTTGGGGAGGGGGACGTGGCTACTTTCTCTCCTCCTCGCCTTTCTTGGCTGCTCGGAAAGCGGATGGCTCAAACGGACTCGGGGTGCAGTGGGGCGCAATCCTCTATTCCAGGAGCTTTTTAATCCCCCCCCCACTTCCTGCGAATGCTGTGAGCAAAACAATATGTAAGCAAAGAGGGGGAGTGACTTGCCTCCCCCGCAGTCAAAGGAGTCGTTTGCATTGATTTCCACTCCTTCGTCGCTGAAATGAATCTGGGGAGGGCTGGGGAAGGCAAGAAAAGCTCCAACGGGCCTTTAATCCTGAGCTTGCGGCACAAAGGGTTGAGGTGGTGATGGGGGAAAAAGATCAAGGGAATCTCTGAAGCCCTGTCCCAAATGCTAAGGTCTTTCCTGGCTACTTTTACTTTTCTTTCTTTCTTTCTTTCTTTCTTTCTTTCTTTCTTTCTTTCACCCCCCTCTTTGCACACACAAGCCTCCAGAATCTGTCAGTTTGGAGACAGCCCAAGCCCTCCTGCCTCCATACTTAATAGGCCTGGGATATTCTATGCCTGCCATTCCTCCCTCCCCTCTGTTCTTATTATTACTCTCTCTCTCTCTGTCTTGGATGATATTCCTGTCCTGGGGCCTCCCAGAAAATGTATTAACTGCAAATGAGATGCGAGGTCCGCTGCGCGAGAGGCTTGTGTTTATTTGAAGACAGCCTGGGACTTCTGGTTTCTTGAAAACAAAGTTTCCCTTTGTTTGGCTTCCAGCCGCAGGACTCCCAGCCCTGACGCCTGCTAGGAGGACGCTTTTACAGGAGAGTCATAATAGCCTTTCCCAAAACAAGGTGGGGATTGAGGACTCCAAATGGCAAGCCATTTCACCATCCCCTTGTAAAGGAGGAGGATGGGCTTCTCTTGCGTAAGCCTTGCGGCAGGCCAGCCAGGTCCTCAAGGCTTCTCCTTGAGCCTTCCCACGCTTCTGCCTGTTAGATGGAGAGATCTGATTGCTGGTTTGTTTTGCTGTACCCTGCACAGACATGTCTGGGCTCTCTGCTGGGCTCTGATTGGTGTTCCTCTTGCAGAAGCACCACCCAGATGCTCCGGGAGAAGGGAATTTGGCCAAAAGTGCTGGGAGCTGCCAGGCGTTCATTACCCATGTGGTTTGGCCGGGACTCTGCCTGGGTCATGGGGCATATTGGGATAAGCTTGTTGCCTTGACTTGTTGTGCAGATCCGAAAGCATCTCGTGTGACAAGGTTTCATCACAGGCTTCCCCTACTAAGAAAGGTTGGAAGGCCTATTTAGAATCGATCTGAGAAAAAGTGGACTGGTGAGGTTGATCAAATTATGTATGGTGTGTGGCAAGTATACAGGGAAAATGTCCCCCCCCCCTCCATTCTCTCTCTCTCTCTAATGTACAAAGGGACACGGGTGGTGCTGTGGGTTAAACCACAGAGCCTAGGACTTGCCGATCAGAAGGTCGGCAGTTCGAATCCCCGCGACGGGGTGAGCTTCCATTGCTCGGTCCCTGCTCCTGCCAACCTAGCAGTTCGAAAGCACATCAAAGTGCAAGTAGATAAATAGTTACCGCTCCGGCAGGAAGGTAAACGGCGTTCTCGTGCATTGCTCTGGTTTGCCAGAAGCGGCTTAGTCATGCCGGCCACATGACCCGGAAGCTGTACGCCGGCTCCCTCGGGCAATAAAGCCAGATTAGTGCCACAACCCCAAAGTCACTCACAACTGGACCTAATGGTCAGGGGTCCCTTTACCTTTACTCTAATGTACACACTACCTCCAAGGAAGCTGAGAGGTGGGAAATCCAAACAAACAAAAGGATGTACTTCTTCGCATATTAATGGAGGATAACACTGGCAGTCTGGTCACGGTCATAGGGCTATTTCTCTCTTGCTCTGCTGTATGGATTTCCCATATGCCCCTGTGAGAAACGAGATGAGGAACTAGATAAGCCTTTGGTCTTTTCCAGCAGGGCTGCTCTTATGTTTCTGTACACTAAACAATATGTTTGTATGTGTTAAAGTACCGTATTTTTCACTCTATAAGACGCACCAGACCACAAGACGCACCTAGTTTTTGGAGGAGGAAAACAAGAAAAAAAAATTCTGAATCTCAGAAGCCAGAGGTGCAAGAGGGATCGCTGCGCAGTGAAAGCAGCAATCCCTCTTGCTGTTCTGGCTTCTGGGATAGCTGAGCAGCCTGCATTCGCTCCGTAAGACGCACACACATTTCCCCTTACTTTTTAGGAGGGGAAAAGTGAGTCTTATAGAGCAAAAAATACGGTAATTGTGATGGGTCCGTTTCATGCGCTTGCAAGCACCCAGCCAAGAGATCTGCGCTGTGCACTCCCATCCCTGTGCAACACGCCTGCTACTCCAGCAGCAACATAGAACTCGGTTATTTGATCCTTAAGCTACGCTAATAAGAATCTAAGAATTGCCTTGCCCTTCCTGGGTGACAGCAACGTTCATATCACTCCGCATTCCCTCTTCCATCTCATTGTGCTAGTACTAATCCTTGCGCTAGCACAACCATTCAGTTGAATATCACCCCTATTTGTGCAGAGTTTGGGGTGACAAAACCTTCCTCTTTCTAAAAAAGCTATTGTGCTACCATGAGGACTGGAAACTTTTCATTTAAAAAAAATACTCCATGCTGCAGCATGGCAAAGTGTCACACGAGACCTCTTCATTCCTAGTCTGGGCAGGCTCTAAGATTTGCAGGCGAGGGAGCAGGGAAGTATCAGATATGGTTATATCATTAGGAAACAAATCAGTTCCTTGCATTGTCTCAAGGCCCAAGTTAATAATAACTGCTGTATATGGTAAAAGCCAAGAGTGCTGGTATCTGGACTACATTCCACCGTAGATGACTGATCTTCAAATTTACGATGCTATGAGCCTGGGTCTCAGTTTAACCGCTTTGCGGCTGGTCTTTATTGTTACGTTTTGTTTTTATAAATGTATAAGTTTGAGGTTCCCAGTAAAACGTATTTTTCCTGGTGCAGCAAATTCAAAGCAAAATAAATAAACAAGACCGGTAAAGTCACAAAACTAGCAGGCCATAGCCAGATGACAAAACCCTAGAAAAGCCATCCCATTAAAGAAAGAAAAAGTTGGAATGTCTGGGCAAATAAGCAAATGTCTCATGCCCTAGTACCATCATAAGTTTGGGTACCAGACAAGCTTTTCTGGGGAAAAGGTCCCAAATATGCAACACCACAGCCAATAAAGACCTTTATCTTGTTATCTCCCACCTGCCTTTTGATGTTCATATGGTGACCCCTGAGGATGCATATAAGGGGACTCGTATAATGGCCTCTACCATGCGCTCGAAAGCACATCAAAGTGCAAGTAGATAAATAGGTACTGCTCCGGCGGGAAGGTAAATGGAGTTCCTGTGCGGAAGTGGACGCCGGCTCCCTCGGCCAATAAAGCAAGGTGATTGCCGCAGCCCCAGAGTTGGTCACGACTGGACCAAATGGTCAGGAGTCCCTTTACCTTTTTTTACCATGCGCTCAGTGCGTTCCAGCAGCTCAGTTTGTCAGTGGGCTCTGCTCCCTTGTAGGCAGAGGCCAATAGTTAACACCTGGGAAGACCACGAATGAGGGCAGGAAATGCCAGCGAAATAATCTGGGCACCCTAGGGATGCTGTGTTATTTCTGTTGCTGAAACCGGACATGAATGTTGTTTTTATTCTGAGAATCTTCTGTGAGGCTCTTTGAGAGCCTCTCAGCTCTATGATGCGGGAAATATTAGTGTTCTAAAATAAATACATATAGAACAGGCTCATATTGTAGGAGCAGTCCTTTATATATGGTGTGCTCTGGGCAAAACTAAAGAGAGTGCTGTCTGCCAGCGGCCAACAAAAGAAAGAAACCTCCAGTTCCTCGATTCTTTAGGTTAAGTCAGTGGTTTTCAAACACTCTGCAGGGAATTTTTCCTCTGTTGACTTCTGTGCTAAGGAAATCCTATACTGTACATTTGCCACAGAACCAATTAGTATTGCAATGCATTATGGGATGTGTGCCAGTTGCCCAGTAAATTTATATGCAATGCTAACTGGGCCTGTTGGGTCTAGCTGTTGCCCCACAGCAAGAGTGGCTACATGTGACAGGGGGACACAAATAGTAGTGGGTAAACTGTCTTTCAAGGAAATTTGGTCACCTCTGTTGGTGTTTTGGATGAGGAGCCCACAGTGAGCTTTTAAGGAACCCCTGAATTTCTCCTCACAACACAATTTGAATACCACTGGGTCCAATGAAATCAATGAGTGTTTGATTTCATACTCATCTCTAACTCATCTCTAACTCATTTCATACATCTCTTATGTATGTTTTAATAGATTATGTCTGAATAGGATGAGAGTGTTGGAGATACGTGCAAATGTGTATGTGAATCCGGTCTTGGGTGTTTGATTTTCGTTGTTGTGTATACTGTGTATATACGGACAATGACAATAAAATTTATCTAATCTTATCTAATCTAAGCCAAGTCTGTACGAGTTTCTAGTCTCTTGGTTTTCCCAGCTACAGTGGTGCCCCGCAAGACGAACGCCTCGCAAGACGGAAAACCCGCTAGACGAAAGGGTTTTCCGTTTTGGAGGCGCTTCGCAAAACGAATTTCCCTATGGGCTTGCTTCGCAAGACGAAAATGTCTTGCGAGTTCCTGCGGGGTTTTTTCCCCTTTCCCCCCCTTTTCCTAAGCCGTTAAGCTGCTTATCAGCTGATCCGCTAAAAGCCGCTAAACCGCTAATAGCGCTAATCCACTAAGCTGTCAATGGGCTTGCTTCGCAAGACGAAAAAACCGCTATACGAAGAGCCTCACAGAACGGATTAATTTCGTCTTGCGAGGCACCACTGTATATGCCATGGCACTGCTACCTGGGTCTGGAAATAAAACTTCATGGAGAACACCAGCAAATCATTCTCACCCACCTTGGTCACTGGTCTTTCAGTTCCAGTTATGGGCAGCACTGGCAAAACCTGAACTCTTAATTTCTTTACTCCCAAAAGCCTTTTCAGCCGTGCCCCACCCACTCCTGACAATGGAAGTGCAGCAAATCTATGTGAAGCAGTGGAGACTTATCTTACTATTACATAATATTATATAGCATTTTTGTAAGATGAAATGGAGCGTTTGAGCAAAACAAGCAGGCCAGCAGCTCCAGTGAGCAGAGGAAACTAATGAGTGGGCAGGTGGGTGGCCCAGGATGGCTTTCTCGTGTTCCCTTGGTTGTTGCCGCCTCCACCCGCATTAATAATAATAATAATAATAATAATAATAATAATAATAATAATAATAATAATGCCCCGTCCATCTGACTGGGTTGTCCCAGCCACTCTGGGCAGCTTCCAACATACAGTACAGTGGTATCTCGGGTGAAGAACTTAATTCATTCTGGAGGTCTGTTCTGAACCTGAAACTGTTCTTAACTTGAGGTACCACTTTAGCTAATGGGGCCTCCCGCTGCCGCTGCGTCGCCAAAGCATGATTTCTGTTCTCATCCTGAAGCGCTTAACCCGAGGTAATATTTCTGGGTTACCGGAGTCTGTAACCTGAAGCGTCTATAACCTGAAGCATCTGTAACCCAAGGTACCACTGTACAGTCATACGTTGGGTTACAGACGCTTCAGGTTGCGTTTTTTCAGGTTACGGACGTGCTGAAACCTGGAAGTACTGGAACAGGTTACTTCCAGGTTTCAGCGGAAACCTGCATGTGCAGAAGCACCAAATTGCAACTCATGCAGATGTGATGCTGTGGGTTGCGAACGTGCCTCCCACACGGATCACGTTTGCAACCCGAGCGTCCACTGTATATGAAAACACAACAAAACATTACATGTTAAAAAGCTTCCCTATACAGGGGTGCCTTCAGATGTCTTATAAAGGTTATACAGTGGTACCTCGGGTTACATACACTTCAGGTTACAGACTCCGCTAACCCAGAAATAGTACCTCAGGTTAAGAACTTTGCTTCAGAATGAGAACAGAAATCGCGCAGCAGCGGCAGCAGAAGGCCCCATTAGCTAAAGTGGTGCTTCAGGTTAAGAACAGTTTCAGGTTAAGAACGGACCTCCAGAACGAGTTAAGTACATAACCAGAGGTACCACTGTAGTTACTCATCTCCTTGACATCTGATGGGAGGGCGTTCTGTACTTGTTTGCACGCAAGCACAGCAAGGTGAGGGAAGTCTGGGGTCCAAGAAATCAGGCAGCCCAGCTGAGCGAGCGAGCAGGCAGGTATTGTTGTCACCAAGGCGGGGGGAGTGTTTTCCCAGTTTGAGAGCCAGTGTGGTGTAGTGGTTAAGAGCGGTAGTCTCGTAATCTGGGGAACCGGGTTCGCGTCTCCGCTCCTCCACATGCAGCTGCTGGGTGACCTTGGGCTAAGCACACTTCTCTGAAGTCTCTCAGCCCCACTCACCTCACAGAGTGTTTGTTGTGGGGGAGGAAGGGAAAGGAAAATGTTAGCCGCTTTGAGACTCCTTAAAGGGAGTGAAAGGCGGGATATCAAATCCAAACTCTTCTTCTTCTTCTTCTTCTTTCCCGCTTTGTCTGCCACCAGCACCATCAGAAGGAAGCATGCATTTCAAAATGCACCCTTCCATATGTCGGGATCAGCACAGGGCGAAGGAGAGAAAGACTTTCTCTTCGTTCCCTTCTCCATGAGTGGTGTCAGCAGTGGGATCCTGGGAATGGGCAAGTTGTGAGGGGATGGGGGATTTGGAAGAGGGTAGGGGATAGGCGGGGTTGGTGAGCAACACATACAGGGGCGCTAGCCCCTCATAAGAACACAATACAAACCCTGCTAGATCAGGCTAATGGCCTATCTATTCCAGCAGCCCGTCCTCACAATGGCCAGTCTGTGGGCAGCCTACGCGCTGGACCTCAATACATCAGCACTTCCGCATTTCTCGGCAATTGGTATTCAGAAGTCTATTTCCTCTGACAGCAAAGGGAGCTGTCGTGGAAGATCCTGCTTCAAATCTCTGCTCATTCAGTAATGAAACTTGCTGCGTGGCTCGGAGGCAATGTCTCCCTCAGCCTATCCTCCTCCTATCATATTGGTTGTGTGAATCAAATATTTGGATTCAGCCATGTGCCCTTTCCACTGAAGGTGCCAGCAGTGGCGTAGCGTGGGTTGTCAGCACCCGGGGCAAGGCAAGTCATTTGCACCCCCTAACAAGTGGATTTGCGCCCCCTAACCCTAACCCCCAGATGTTGCGCCCGGTGCGGCCGCCCCCCCCCCCTGCACCCCCCACGCTACGCCACTGGGTGCCAGAGAAATTGTTACACTCAATTATAATAATGCCAAACGAACACCGATAAAGGTGGCCAACCTGTCTGGGTGTGGCTGTTCACTCCCTCCTACAACTCTGCATTGCACAGTTGTTGTCATTTGTTTTCAGGAAAGGAGCATGACCTGGTTGTGTCATTTCCTGTAACCAACATTGGTCTACCTCTGTGATTTTACAGAGGACGGAATCCAATCTCATGCTAAGAAGTCTCTTCTTCTGCTGGTGCGAGGATTTCTCCTTACCCGACAGGGCATTAACCCCTCTCTCCTCTCCCCCAGTCTAAATCTGCTGTAGGGCTTACCTCAACCCTCTAAAGCAAATTTGGGGAGGGTGTGGCGTGCACGATTGGGGGGGGGGGCGGGTTGGCATTTGTGCTGCACAAGCAAAAATCCTTGCATTGGCAAGGCGCAGTTGGTGAAGAATCCTGAATCTCATGCAAAAAGTGGATTCCAGGCGTGTTCGTTTTCTAAATCCCTCGCTCGCAGAATATCAACACATTATCGCCTCTCTCTTTCTCCCACCAAATTCCCCACTGCCACCACCCCTTGAAGCCTCTTAGCTGCATATTTCTGCACTGATTTTTAGGGTCCCTTCCAACTCTATGATTCTTCTGCCATGTCCTTAACTTAACCCGTTAGCCCTACTGAAACAACACCTTATACGCAATAGCGCTGAATCACATTCATTAAGTCTTTATCCTTGCCTCTCCTCTCCCTCTGTTGACTTTCCTCATTGTCTCAGTGTGGACTGTAAGCTCCTTGGAGCAGAGACTTGCCCCCCCCCCACTGCAATGCAATGGTATAAATCAGTCGTGACACTTCATAATGAATAGGTCCTCGTAGTTGTGGAAATACAATCTGCAAAAGATCAAGGGGGTGATATTTCTGTGTCCTGCGTAGCTCTGACCTTTCCTCGTGATCTCTATCAACGCTGCTCTGCAAATGCACCCCCCACTGCCCATTGCATCCTTACATTTCCCCTGCCTGCCTGAAGGCAACATTTTGCCGAAAGTTTCCTAGTTGTGCAGAACAAAAACACAAAACGCAGTTATTGGATTGGGAATGAAATGCGTCAAGGGTGGGGGATCTCAGGCCTGGGCCCAGAATGTGGCTCTCCAGGGTTCGCTTTCTGGCCCTTAAAACTCTCACCAGGCCATGCTTCACAACTTCCTTGAGTGCTTTGACTGCCGGAATGTCTTCTTGCTTGCCTGGGTGGGAGGTTAGAGAGAGATGTGCAGAATCTAGCCTACTTTACAAAGGTGAAATTCGTGTTTGTTCCTCACCTGCTTTTGCATACTCTCCAATATTTATCTGATGAAAGTAGGGATATCCTATTCCATCGTTATCATCATTTTACTATTTATACCCCACCCATCTGCCTGGGTTGCCCCGGCCACTCTGGGCAGCTTCCAAAATATATACAGACATAATATAACATTAAGCATATTTTTTTTAACTTCCCTATACAGGGCTGCCTTCAGATATCTTCTAAAAGTTGTATAGTTTCTTCTTGGCTTGGGGGTCACATAACTCCAGACCCTCCAACATTTCTCTGATGGAAATAGGGACATCCTTAGGAAAAGCGGGACATTCCGGGATCGAATTGGAAACCAGGACGGCTTCTGTAAATCTGGGACTGTCCCTGGAAAATAGGGACACGGGTCTTTTTTGCCTCCCATCAGTGGCATTTGGCCCTTGAAAGATTGCCCAGAATGTGGTCCTCAGGCAGGAAATGGTTCCCCACCTCTGAAGTACATGGGATTAAGTACACATGCATAATATGCAGATAATTGCACTGCAGTCTTATTTTGATCCACGGAATTTGTAATTTGTTGGGGTAAGGGAGGATAACAAGGTCAGGCCAGAGCTGCATGCCTGATGCAATCACATCATCCAGATGTGGAAACCGAAACTGTGCTGAGAAGTTTGCATCTGAAGAATCAGCATAGTGCAATCCTGTTTATTATTACAACCGTACCTCGGATGTTGAATGGAAATCCGTTCCGGAAGTTGGGTTGACTTCCAAAACGTTCGGACACCAAGACGCGGCTTCTGATTGGCTGCAGGGAGCTGCAGCCAATTGGATGTTGCTTTGGACATTGAGGTTCCAAAGAACGTTCAGAAACTGGAACACTCACTTCTGGGTTTGTGGCATTCAGGAGCCAAAACAGTTTTTCCGGGTCATGTGGCCAGCATGTGTGAACCAGAGCAGTGCATGGAAATGCCGTTTACCTTCCCGCCAGAGCACTACCTATATATCTACTTGCACTTTGACATGCTTTCAGACTGCTAGGTTGGCAGGAGCTGAGACTGAACAACAGGAGCTCACCCCGTCATGGGAATTTGAACCACCGACCTTCCGATTGGCAAGTGGTTTGGACCACAGCGCCACCCGTGTCTCAGGAATAAATTCCATATTATTCAATGCAGCGTACTCCCATAAGGGTTGTGGCTTCGGTGTCCCCTGCCCCCCACCCCAGCCTGGGCAGATATTTCTGTCGTGGAAGACAACATTCCAGCCCACCCCCCTAAAAGAGAGAGAGATACTGGTCCCTGCCCCACTGAGCTTACAACCTCGATTTCAACAGTGGGGAAGAGAAGCCAGATGAAATGTTCAGATGTTTGGTGGGTGGGGTGTCCATGCCTATGGAGCTAGTTCAGATTCCTGCCTTTCAGGGGGTTGGACCAGATGACCCATGGGGTCCCCTCCAACTGTACAATTCTTTGGCCTTCCTTGCCCCACTAACCACCCTCGTTTGCCTCACAGCCGCCAAGATGGAAGAAGTTCAGTCCCAACCCGGCGTGGCTTTCCTGAATGTGACCTCGAGCTACGTGCCCCACACCAAGGTGGAGTGTCACTATAGCCTGCCGCCTGGCATGAAGCCGTCCGCCAGAGACTGGATTGGGATATTTAAGGTATTTCAGCTGGGGAGTGGGGGGAGGGAAAGTGGGACACACTACAGTGTTAGAAACTCAGATATATAAGCTAGGCTCCAAATGGCTCCTTAAACCTAGGTTACAGTCACTAAAACGGAAAGTCTAGTTGCCCTTTGGGGGCAAGATGGCTCTAAAGTCTTGTTTTTTCAAATGATGGGCTGACTGTGATTGAGTCTCAGTTAAACATCTGGCTAATTCAGATGACAAACTTGAGCTAAGTTAAGAGCTTTGAGAACTTAAAGAAAAGGCACTTGATCCAGGAATAGTCCAAATATTTATTGGCCTATTCCGACCTCTTTTTCTTAATGGAGACATAATGTAGGAATATTCTCCACAACTGTGAGCTGGGCTGTGAGGTGGGGTAAGCTAAGACAAGCTGCAACATTTTTTTTTTATTTTTTGAAATAATTTTGATTTTATTTTACAAGTGTAAAATTATAACAATACAAAATACATATCCATATATCCACCCTAACCCTAACCCTCCATGGGTCCTATTGTCAACCTTTTCAACTGCATACTATTTCATGATCCATATTTTATATTTCTCCATTTTATCCATAATATTTACTACGTTACAAGTGTTATTGCAATCTTGCTAATGTTTTCATCTGCTTACATTGGTCTGTCAGGTCAATTGTAATTTCCCCCCATTCTTTATTAAAGTTTTGGTCTTCTTGGTTCCTGAGCTACCCAGTCAGTTTTGTCATTTCAGCATAATCCAACAGCTTAGTTTGCCATTCTTCTCTGGTGGGGACTTTGTCTTCTTTCCATCTCTGGACTAGTAACATCCGTGCAGCTGTTGTCGCGTACATAAAAAGTCTTTTCTGCTCCCTAGGAATATCAATACCTATAATTCCTAATAGAAAAGCTACTGGTTTTTTTTTCAATTCATTATAGATCATTTCCCAGAATGCTCTTATTACCTTACAGGTCCACCACACATTTCCAGCTGATATTTGTACTTGTCTTATACATTTTTGCTGACATACAGACTGCAACAGTTGTTCACTGCTCCTGCTCAGGCTGCACAGGAAAGAAGCATTTTTGATCCAGAAATTCATTCTGATTGTGCAGATAAAATATAACAGATAGAATTATACAGGATGGGGTATTAGCGTGTGAAAACAGTCCAGATTCAATGATCCCCAGGCATGCACCTCCAGACGGTGGAGGTGTCAGGCATCTTTACTTGGTCACAAGTTGTTGGAAGCCAGGTGTGAAATGTGCCCAGCACCTGACTAATTTCGAACACAGGACACATACCGTATTTTTCGCTCCATAAGACACACTTTTTCCCTCCTAAAAAGTAAGGGGAAATGTGTGTGCGTCTTATGGAGCGGATGCAGGCGAGAGGCTCTGCTCAGCGCTCCCTTTAAAGAGCCGCATGGACAGTGGCGTAGCGTGGGGGGGTGCAGGGGGGGCCAGCCGCACCGGGCGCAACATTTGGGGGGGGCGCGCTCGCACTCGCAGCTCTCTGCCCCTACCTGGCTCACTCACTCTCTCTCACTGCAGTGCTGGCTGTGCGAATCCGATCCGAGCTGCCAGGTCGCTGCCCACTGTGAGGGGGAGGGTGCCAGGCGTGCGTTGCAGTGTGGAGCGGAGAGAGAGCGAGGGAGGGACTATCTGGGGGAGGGACAGTGCAGCGGCCACCCAGCGCAGCGCTGAGCGTGGGAGAGAACCACACCCAACCAGCCCAGGCAGCAGCAAGAAGAAGCTGGCAGCGGCGGCAGGTTAGGGGTTAGGGGCGCAAATTACTTGCCTTGCCCCGGGTGCTGACAACCCACGCTACACCACTGCGCGTGGAGCATGTGTGCGGCTCTTGGGGGCCGCCCTTCTCCCTCCTTGGGGAAAAAGCCCCCAAGAGCCACACACACGCTCCACACGCTCTTTAAAGGGAGTGCGGCTCTTCGGGGAGCCTTCCTCCCGCTGCCCGGGAGAGGCTGCGCGCGGTTATCCCATAAGCCAGGACAGCAAGAGGCTATCCTAGAAGCCAGATCCCTCTTGCTGTTCTGGCTTCTGGAATTCAGAATATTTTTTTTCTTGTTTTCCTCCTCCAAAAACTTATGGTCTGGTACGTCTTATAGAGCGAAAAATACGGTGTGTTGTCATTTCCCTCAGCTGTTGCTTTATTGCCTTTATATATGCCCCCCTTTTCTCCAAAGAGCTTGAGGCGGCATATCTTGCTCTCCCACACCCCATCCCCACAACAACCCTGCGAGGTGAACTAGCCTGATAGGCTGTCATTGACCCAAGGTCACCCAGTGAGCTTTATGGCTAGGTAAGGAATCGAAGAACTCAAAGAGGGCCTTGACTGCACTGTTGATGCACACAATTGCCAATTCTGGTCGGCACAAAGAGCAGAATGAGATGGGAGAGTCCTGAAGGCGGAGAGTGGGCTATACCACTTCAGACTGCCAGTGACGAGGGTGTCTCATTTTCGCGGTGCTCTTCCCCATTTCATTTTTTTTAGGGAGCTTTGTAAATAGAACGCCAACACAGTAGGAGGTTGATGTTCTCCTTCTCCCGCTTTGAGGCTGCTGTTACAGGATGTTCTATATACAGGGGAGCGTTAAAAATGCCATTCCTTCCCTTCCACTCTGCTCCATGTCTAAGACCCAGCATCCATCCAGTGTGGTCCTTGGGGGAAGGGGAAGGGAGGAGAAAGAGAATGAGGAACACAGTCCCTTTGTTCAGCACAGTGGAGGGCTGTTTATGCAGGCGCAGGCTGCCGGTTTCCTTTTCTGTCCCGCTCTCATTAGAAATTGAAATTCAGGGACCCAAGTCAGTATGCTTCCTTCCTTCCTGCCCCCAACAGTACTGGAGAAATGACCTTCCAACTCAAAGTGAATTTGGCGGGGGGGGGGCAGGGAAAGCCTGGGATAGATAGATAGATAGATAGATAGATAGATAGATAGATTATTACGGTCAAAGACCAGCTCGCATAACACAATAAAAACAGCGTTCATAAAGATAAAATATACAATCAGAGCAGATTGCAGCAATAGCTCATGAGTTAAAATTGAGATACTGTGGTACCTCAGGTTAAGTACTTAATTCGTTCCGGAGGTCCATACTTAACCTGAAACTGTTCTTAACCTGAAGCACCATTTTAGCTAATGGGGCCTCCTGCTGCCACGCCGCCGGAACCCGATTTCTGTTCTCATCCTGAAGCAAAGTTCTTAACCTGAAGCACTATTTCTGGGGTAGCGGAGTCTGTAACCTGAAGCACATGTAACCTGAAGCGTATGTAACCTGAGGTACCACTGTATATACATACACACGTACAACTGAGATTTGGGCTACCATAAAAGTTGAACCTGAAGCTCCCCAAAGGGCGACCTCAGCTTTTCCCTAGTGTTAAGTTGTGGGTTAACATAGCAGACGACACAGCGATTTCTCCAAAGCAGCTCTTTATTTTGTAAGCTGGAACAGAACTAAGCTGAGGAGCTCAGTCACCCTTCTTATATAGAGCTCCAGAACAATGTAACTGTTGCCATTTTCTAAAACTATCCAATCACTGAATGTCACTTTTCGATCCTTCATTTGCATAACTATCTACAGTATCCCCCTGCTGGCCCAGGATGAGAACTTCAGTACATAACACCTAGTAAGCTATTTTATTCTAGAGGATGATCTGTGCCTACAAATCTGGGTGCATGATCTGGCTACGAGCCAGGTCGTCTTGTGATCTTTGCCCAAGAGGAGAGAATTAAGTTTAGACTTGTCTAAAAGATTGGCGAGCCTCTTCAGCAAAGGATCAATGGTGTCTCTACGAATCTCAGCGTAAAAAGGACATCTAAAAAATATATGTTCAGTGCTTCCTATTTCCACTAATGGGCAGTCGCAAAGTCTCTGTACGTACGGGACTCTTCTATAGGAGCCTTCCAGAACCATGAGGGCAAGGCTGAGCTTCTAGCAAGAGTGAAAGCCCTTCTTGGGTTTCTGGATGCGAGGAAATAGTTGTTGCTGGAGCGGCTACATATCTCCCGTTTTCTCTTATTTTATAATCGGGGACCCTTGTACAGTCCTGTTGTCTATGTCCATGATTCTTTGCCTAACCACGGAAGCCCAGGTTTGCTTTGAGACTCAGGACATGAGAAATTCCTCCTCCATCCCGAAGGTGCCGAACTGTGGTTGTTTAGTCCCGTTGCTGCTGGTGTTAAGGGTGAAATGTACCTGCAGTTGTCACTGAGACAGTTCAGAAGGAGGCAGAAGATTCACAGAAGGTTAGAGCCAGGATGGACCTCTGAGCTCATCTGCTCTGCTGTATCCAAAGAACCTCTGGCTCCTACCTCGTTTTGAGGATGGGGAGGGACAAAAGGTAGCCCAAGCCAGATTCAAAAGTGAATGAGTCTGTAATATTCCCTGAACCTCTTGTGCGTCCCTCATCCTGTATAATAATGTGCTGATCTAAGCAACATGCCCTAGGGGAAGCTCTAGAGACATGGGCTACTCTTCCCATTCCCTTTCCCAGGTGGAGTCCTCTTCATATTCCCCCCCCCCAAAAAAAATTATTCATTTTATAACACAGCTAAACAACACAAAAAACAACAACAATACAAACAAATTCTTGTCTTATCCTTATTGTTTCTAAACATTGTTAGGTGGGCTTCCCCAAGTCCCCCCTATCTGATTTTCATTTTACCTCATCTTTAGCTGTTTACAGTGGTACCTCAGCTTAAGTACTTAATTCGTTTCGGAAGTCTGTTCTTAACCTGAAACTGTTCTTAACCCAAAGCACCACTTTAGCTAATGGGGCCTCCTGCTGCCGCCGCCCCGCCGGAGCACAATTTCTGTTCTCATCCTGAAGCAAAGTTCTTAACCCGAGGTAATATTTCTGGGTTAGCGGAGTCTGTAACCTGAAGCGTATGTAACCTGAAGCGTATGAAACCCGAGGTATCACTGTACATATATCGTAATTTTTATCCATTTTTTTTATCACACTTACTTTTACCATAAAAATCTTCACATTTTATCACTAGGTGGAGTCCTCTTCAGTGCGTGATTATTATACCTTTGTGTGGTGCACAGTTCCAGATGGAGGAGCTTCTGCAGGAGCCCTTCTTCACTGTAACGTTCAATTCCAAGGTGGGTGTTAGGAGGTCCGATGGTCCGCAGCAGGTTACACATGGCTAGAGATGTCAAAGCAATACTTAAATTGTGCTTTTCTAAAACAAGGCGGGTGGCGCTGTGGTCTAAACCACAGAGCCTAGGGCTTGCCGATCAGAAGGTCGGCGGTTCGAATCCGCGCCATGGGGTGAGCTCCCATTGCTCAGTCCCTGCTCCTGACCACCTAGCAGTTCGAAAGCACACCAGTGCAAGTAGATAAATAGGTACCGCTGCGGTGGGAAGGTAAATGGCGTTTCCGTGCACTACTCTGGTTCACCATGCTGGCCACATGACCCGGAAGCTGTCTGCAGACAAACACTGCCTTCCTCGGCCTATAGAGCGAGATGAGTGCGCAACCCCAGAGTCGTCCACGACTGGACCTAACGGTCAGTGGTACCTTTACCTTAACCAAGGCAGAAAGGTGACTCAGGAATCATAGAAGGGGACAGGTGGCGACCATGGGACCCTGCTGCATTTGGTTTGAGCAACGTTTTTTGACTTGTCCTTTTTTTTTCAAAACCCATGCATAAGTTCAAAAGCACGCACGTATGTGGATGGGAGTCAGCTAATGAATTTCATCAGTGGAAACCCTCCGCAAGAACGGCAGCTTGCCCAAGGGGGCTTTCCCCCACTCTTCTCCCCCCCCCCCATGTGTCCCCTGTCCCCTGAAATTGATTCTTGGAGGAATTGGGAGAACCCCTGGAATAGCATATGGGAATGGAAAGGGGGGAATTCTTCCATCTGGCAAGCCAAAATATTTGCCCTGACAAAATGATTTTCTTAGTGTGATGTTGAATTCCTCCCATACTAGGCTTTGCCTTTTTGAAAAAAATGGTTCTCTCCATAGCCATTCGCTCAGCTGCTGTGGCATCACAGAATGCTCATAAGCATTCTAACCAATGAAGGAGTGCTACCATATATTTTTTACTACTACTGTTACACAACTGTTAAATTTATATAAAGCCTCTTTATAAAATAAATTCAGAGCAGCTTTGATCGAATACAGTTTTCACGAAATACAAACAAGAGAGGGAGCCAACCAACCTCAAGAGCAGGCATAGGCAAACTTGGCCCTCCAGATGTTTTGGGACTACAACTCCGATCATCCCTAGCTAACAAGACCAGTGGTCAGGGATGATGGGAGTTGTAGTCCTAAAACATCTGGAGGGCCAAGTTTGAGGGCCGATTTTGGCTCTGCCTCCTCAAGAGCATGGGTCGGCAAACTAAGGTCTGCGGGCCGGATCAGGCCCAATTGCCTTATGGATCTGGCCCACAGACGGTCTGAGAATCACCGTGTGGATCGCCAGTGCTCGCGTTCTTTCCCTCTCCCTAACACGGTGGCGGCACCTCCTCCCTCCCTCCTCCTGGCTTCTCCCTGCCCTGCCTAGAGGAGGAAGGGGGCTGGGCTTTGTTGGTGCCAGCAGCAGCAGCAGCGCTTGAGCGGCCGCCATTTTAAGCAGCCCCTCTCCGGAGCCTTTTCGCATGCCGCTCATCGTCCCTCTGCCATAAACCCCTGCCGCTCGCAAGACACAGGTAAGCAGCCACCAGGGCTCATGGTGCTCTTGCATCATTATTATTTTTTCCAAAATATAGTCCAGCCCCCCACAAGGTCTGAGGGGCAGTGGACCGGCCCCCTGCTGAAAAAGTTTGCTGACCCCTGCTTAAGAGCCTCATTTCTTTCCTTTGCTGCGGTGTCAACCATTTTGCTTTCTTCAGACTGTACGTAACACAGATCAGTAAACAAACCAATTTGTTGTGTTTACAGCCAGCTACCTGCCTAAGCCAGGCCCCCAGCAGTACCAGTTCCGCTATGTGGATCGCCGTGGGGAGGTGCGTGGTCAAAGCTCCCCTTTCCAGTTCAGCGAGCCGCGGCCCATGGATGAGCTCGTCACTCTGGAGGAGGCGGGCGATGACGGTGGGGGCACCGACATGTTGCTGGTGGTTCCCAAGGCTGCCCTGCTGGAGGTAACGTACTCCCAAGCAACACCCTGAATTTCAGAAGCCCCCTGACCGTTCAGCCTGGCGGATAATTTGCCCAACAATGCCCATCATCCCTAGCCCTTGGTTGTACCATTCAATGCTGATGGGAGCTGGGAGCCCAGTAAAATCCACACAGGTTTCCCAACACTAAAATAATGACTTGGCCTCGAAAGCAACATGGTACGGTCTTTCCCAAACTGTACCACATCAGTCTGCAGGAGGGGAATTGCATCTTTGAATTCTCCCTGTGGAAGCAGTCTTCCTGTAGATGGAAAGCTAATTTGTCTAGTAAAAGACTACGCTAATCTTCTTCTCTCTGATTTCCATGTCCAGCAGTGGCGTGTGTCTCTTTTAATAAATTTAGAGTACTCACATATCTTCCACTTCAAGTCTATTTTTCCCATTTCATTTCACTTTTAATTTCTATACCGCCTTTCTAAATTACTGTATTCAAGGCGGTTTACAAGCTCTGGAAACAACAAAAGAGACAGCAAAGATCACACACCTAACAACAACCTGATCTGATACAAAAAAAAGCCATGATAAAAGCATAACTTTAAAATAAACATCCTGTATCAAATAAAAGCAATATGCAACAATCCATTAGAATGTAATTGTAAATAGTAAAATGAAATATCGGCAAATAATAATTAAACAGTTTACACTGGACCATTACAATAATCACTAAAAACAAGTCACAATGCATAAAACACCACAAAACCATACAAAAGAATCAAATTGAGGGGGAAAGGACACACAGCGTATAAATATATACAGTGGATGCTTGGGCTGCGAACGTGATCCGTGCAGGAGGCACGTTCACAACCTGCAGCGTTCGCAACCCGCAGTGTTGTTGTTCCGGTACTTCCAGGTTTTCGGCGTGTCCGTAACGCAAAAAAACACAACCTGAAGCATCTGTAACCCAATGTATGACTGTGTGTGTGTGTGTGTGTGTGTGTGTGTGTAAAAATCCCTGAGCTTCTCTCTTCCCAGCTCCTTCTGCTGTCCTCAAAGTCATGGTCTAGGACAGTGTTTCCCAACCTTGGGCCTCCAGCTGTTTTTGGACTACAACTCCCATCATCCCTAGCTAGCAAGACCAGTGGTCAGGGATGATGGGAATTGTAGTTCAAAAACAGCTGGAGGCCCAAGGTTGGGAAACACTGGTCTAGGAAAGGCTCCAGGGCTGGAGGGTGGGGCAAGGCAGGTGGAAAAAGGCCTTTCCTGACAACCAGCAGAAAGTTTCTTTCCGCTCATCAGTTAACAGCCCAGAGGGGCTCTGTCATGCTGTTTCTTCTGAGCCACCTCTCAATTCCAACCCTGTGTGATAGCAACACAGGGATGGTGACTTTAAGGTAGCGGCTTAAGCAAGTCTGCTAAACGTGTTCCCTGGCCTCCAATGAAGCCTCGCGGTTGTCTCTCCTTATATCCTTCACAGACACAGTTGGAAGAGAGCCGGCAGGAGCAAGGAGCCCTGCTGCAGGAGTCGTGCCGCCTGAAGGATGAGGTTCAAGAGCTGAGAAGCCGTGTGGCGGAGCTGGAAGCAGTCCTGGGCACACTTCGGGATGAACACACCAAGCTGGCTGCACAGTACAAGGCAAGAGAGGAAGCCCAGCGATCTGGGAATTCTCAATCTCTCCAGGTCCCCAAAGCTACTCAGGGCCAGAGGGGAATTGTGCCCTGTTCTCCTGCCCTGAGGTTCATTTCAAGGCAGGTCAAAGAACCTTCAGCTGAAATTTGCTAAGTTTTCAGAAGGGTCTGCCTGTCATAGCCCCTTTGTTAGACACGGGTAACTCCTCACAGTGTCACCGTCTGTCTCCCAGTGGAATGGCTCGTGCGATTCATTCCTTCATTCGTTTAAGATTTATGCACTGCCCTTCAAGCACTTTGAACATTAAAATGTTTTAAATGCCATGAAGTACCTAATACACAAAATGAAAGCATCTGATCTGTGAAAATAACACCAAACTAGTCCAAGTAAAATGAATCAACGGACGTTATAAAGCCTGAAAAAAATGAAAAAGTTATTTGATCTAAAGACATCAGAGTAGTTATTGCTCTTCAGATAGCTGGGGCAGTTGTGTAGCGGGGGGGGGGGGCACGAGGGACTGTTGTCCAGGTGCAAAATTGTGGGGAGGGCGCACGCCACAAATTTCAAAAGAAAAACAAACCACTTTGAGGGGTATGTTTAGCAACCAAGTGGTGTAAAAATGTCAAGAAATTATTATTATTATTAATAACAATAATAAAATGGCTGCCTCAGCTGTCCCCTCCCCAGCTTCCCTCTCCCTGCTGGGAACACCCTTCCCCACCACCATGACCAACACTGCCCCAGCCCTGACAGGAACCGCGGGTTAGTAGGTGTAATACTTGCCTTGCCCTGGGAGCCAGCAACCCACGCTACACCACTGATATGATAGATTATGATAGTCTTTTTAAAAAAATAGAAGCTGCCCATCTAGTTCCACTCTGATCCATTCATCTTCCCCATTCATCTTGGCATCACTGTCATGCTAGCTCCTGATTCTTTTTCTTTTTGGGGCTGATCCCATCCAGTCAGGGATTCAGAGTGGACAGAATGGTGTCACAATGCCACCTAGCCAGACACCACCTAACCAATCAGCTTTAGTTGCACAGTGATGTCACTGTAGACAAGAAATAGCAAAGAGGAGTAGCAGCAACCTGAAGAAATGAGCAAATAAATAAATGGAAATGTGCTGAGAAGCCACTGAAAAGGGAGGTATAGATTTCAGGGTGTAGAAAAGAAGTGATGGTTGCCTTGTGCTCAGATACTACCCATGCCTGTAGGCTGTGTTTCCTTCCTTGGAACTACCAGGTTTTCTGCCACACACACATTATCAGAAGTATTGTGTTATGTCTCAAGCATCCACGAATGTTGCTCACTCCTCCATCTCCCCATGCTACCAGGAATTATCGAATTCTTTTGCGGAAGTATCCGAGCAGAGAGATACACTAAGCCTCCAAGAAGCTGAGCACGTGGCCCGAATCCGAGAGCTAGAGGGTGACATCCAGGCCATGGGTGAGAAGATGCTGCAAAGAGAGACGGAGTTAGACAGGTGAGGGTCATGGCTCAATGTCTGGTGCCATATGGCCTAGTTGCCATGGTACTATAATAATAATAATAATAATAATAATAATTTATTATTTATACCCCGCCCATCTGGCTGAGTTTCCCCAGCCGCTCTGGGCGGCTCCCAATCAAGTGTTAAAAACAGTACAGCGTTAAATATTAAAAACTTCCCTGAACAGGGCTGCCTTAAGATATCTTCTGAATGTCAGGTAGTTGTTTATCTCTTTGACATCTGATGGGAGGGCGTTCCACAGGGCGGACACCACTACCAAGAAGGCCCTCAGAGCTGTACCTCAGTGTCCGGGCTGAACGATGGGGGTGGAGATGCTTCTTCAGGTATACTGGGCCGAGGCCGTTTAGGGCTTTCAAGGTCAGCACCAACACTTTGAATCATGCTCGGAAACATACTGGGAGCCAATGCAGATCTCTCAGGACCGGTGTTACGTAGTCCCGGCGGCCGCTCCCAGTCACCAGTCTGGCTGCCGCATTCTGGATTAATTGCAGTTTCCGGGTCACCTTCACCTTACCATGTAATTCCCTAAGCTTACCTGCCCACCACCACAGTTGGCGGCCTCCACTATGGCTTACAAACTGAGCTGAGTCCTTCAGAGGGTGCTAATTCTTTTTTCAGCCTGGTTCATACTCTGGCCCACAAGCTGAGTAGGTCCACTGCTTCTCACCCCACCCTCTCCTTTCTCCTTTTGGGCCCCAGAATGAAAGATACTGTCAAGTCTCTGCTGCGTGAACAGGAGCAGATTCACAACCAGCTCAAAGAGGAGAATGCGGAGAAGGAGCAATACCAGGTGAGTGCTAAATCTCAGGTGTGTGGGCCAAATGTGGCCCCGGGGCCTCTCTGCCTGGCCCCCAGAGCTCCCTCCAAGCCACACCCCTCGCTGGCCCTTGAGTGTTTCTGCCTGGCTAGAATGCATCCTTCTTCCCTGAATGGAGGACAGAGTGGGGTGCTAGCCTACTAGGTAAAAGGTAAAATTTGTGTCAGTTGTTCTTTGCCTCTGGACCTGCCCACTAGGGCTGGGCGATATATCGAGATATCATCCAAAACCGATTTGAACTCCATATTGATATATTGGTTTCATAGTTTTTGACCTGGCAATATATCGCAAATCAGGATCTGTGTTAGGGCTGACCAATATAACATCCAAAACTGGTTACAAGTCCATATAATGATATTGGTTTCATAATTTTTGATCTGGCAATACATGATGTTTGTGTGTGCTATGCAAAAATCACAACGTGGGAAAACTGTGAAGCCAGCCCATGCCTCTACATAGCTCCATCTTTATTTCAGACATTGTAATATATCAGTATATCGTGATGTTTAGTTGGTGATATATCACAAAGTTGAAAACCAGCTCCATCCTTTTTCCAGACATTGTTAAAAATGAGTCTATTGCGATGTTTAACGAATTTGGAAACCAAATATCACCCAGCCCTACTGTTCGCGTCTACATAGCTCCATTCTTATTTTAGACAACATGATATATTGGTATGTTTAGCTGGTGATAAATCACAGTGTTGAAAACTAGATCTCACCAAGCCCTATTGCCGTTGGGATGTGGACCCCAAAAGGCTTCCCAGAAGGGAATGAGGTCCTTGAGTAGACCAAATCGGAGAGTAGGAACTCTGAGTCAGTGGAAGGGCAAGTATCGCAGCCTCAACATTGTGACTATGACCTCCTTTCTCCTTCTCAGGTAAAGCTGCAGGCCTCAGAAGAGGAGAGCCGCAGCCTGGCCTCTGATCTTCAGGAAGCGAAGACCCTCCATGGGGAGAAGGTCTCGCAGACTCTGGGGCTGCAGGAGGACATCAGCAAATTGCAGCAGAAGCTGACGGCTGCTAATCGCCGCACCGTAAGTGCCGGACAGCAGAATATTCTGAACCACAGCAAGGCACTCTGTCTTCAAGGCAGTGGTGTTTACAGTGTTGGGCTTGGGAGACCAGGGCTTCAGTCCCCAATCAGACATGAAGCTAGGCTGGGTGACCTTGGGCCAGGGACTGTCTCTCAGCCCAACATATCTCGCTGGGTTGTTGTGAGGATAAATGGAGCGGGAGAGGACCGCATATGTAGCTTTGAGCTCCTTGCAGGAAAAGGCAGGATCTGAATGTAACCATGGAATAAAGCAGTGGGCACTCAAATTTTCCCCTCCCACCGCCATTCTAAAGGTAAAGGGACCCCTGACCATTAAGTCCAGTCGTGGCCGACTCTGGGGTTGCGGCACTCATCTTGCTTTATTGGCCGAGGGAGCCGGCGTACAGCTTCCAGGTCATGTGGCCAGCATGACTAAGCTGCTTCTGGCGAACCAGAGCAGCGCACGGAAACGCCGTTTACCTTCCTACTGGAGCGGTACCTATTTATCTACTTGCACTTTGACGTGCTCCTTTGCACTTTGACGTGCACTTTGACGTGGTCCCAGCTCCTGCCCACCTAGCAGTTCAAAAGCACGTCAAAGTGCAAGTAGATAAATAGGTACCCCTCCAGTGGGAAGGTAAGCAGCATTTCCATGCACTGCTCTGGTTCGCCAGAAGCGGCTTAGTCCTGCTGGCCACATGACCCGGAAAAACTGTCAGTGGACAAACGTCAGCTCCCTCGGCCAGTAAAGCGAGATAAGCGCTGCAACCCCATAGTTGTTCGCGACTGAACTTAACTGTCAGGGTTCCTTTACCTTTTTTTATAGACAGCATGGTACCCTCCAGATATTCTTGGAGTCCAGCTCCCATCATCCCTGACCACTGGCCATGCTGGCTGGGGGCTGATGGGAGTTGGAGCCCAACAACACCTGGAGGGATAGCATATTGGCTCTCGCTGGATTAGGTTGCATATTGATTAGCGCCACTGGTGGTTGCAAGGGGTTTGGGTCACTTGCTATTATACCACAGTTCCCACGAGCCCTCGCTACAGGCAAGACATCCCATAATAGGGTATGGCTGATTTATTGCCAAAAGAGAGAAAACTTCTGACAGGTTTTTTATTATTATTATTTTTCATGCTGCTCCAAACTAGTGGCAGAACGCCAATCCTTCCCTAGAGAATGTTTCGCAAAATGGCCTCCATAATTTCACCATATATTTTGGCAGCAACTGTGTTTTAATAATCATTCAGTATTATTTTAATAGTGTTGAAGGAAGCGATAAGCTTGGCCCCCTGCTCCTTCCAGTCCTATCTCTCTTTGCCCACTTCACCCACCAATGGAAACCAACTGTAAACAGTTCCATTCAACATGAAGTGAGTCCAACTTTGTCAGAAGAGAAGATTCATGGAAAGCCTGTTGGAGAACTTCACCTCCCCACTCCATCAAACTCCAAATCCACAAGCCTACACATCAGTTATACTGGCAGCAGCTCTTGAGGTTTTGAGATGGGATATGATCCAAGCCCTACCTGGAGATTGAATCTGGCACCTTCTGCTTGCAGAGCGAATACTGTTCCACTGAGCTGCCACCCTTCCCAAAAGTAGCATGGAGAATTCTGGGAGGTCATATGGGCTCGCCCCTACCCATGCATCCCCTCGTTGCCTCCCTTGCCCCACTCATGCCCCATCCTGTCTCTTCTCAGGTGCAGATGGACTCTCTGTGCGAACAGCTGCGCTCCACGCAGGACGTTCTGGCTGCCAGCCAGCAGAAAGTGGCTCTCTTGGGGGAAGAGTTGGCCAGCGTGGCCTCCATCCGGGACCGCACCATCTCCGATCTGCACAAGAGCCGCCTGGAGGCAGCCGAGATCAACATCAAGCTGGCTGACATGACTCTCAAGTGGAAAGAGGGCAAAGGGCAGTGGTGGAAGGAAAAGGCCACACTGCTGCAGAGCATGGAGGTTTGTTTGAGCCACCCCAGGTTCCCCAGTCGTGCTTAGTAACTGATGGTAAACCCTATCACTTTGGCTTCCCGGGAGGGAGACGAGGGAGGATGAAGGTCAGCGCAGTGCAAACTCACCCTTGGAAGTTCTGAGTTGGTTCCCCGGTGCATCTGCACCATGTTGACATCTCCCTTTTCCATCTCAGTAAGTTGCAGCGACACTGGTGATCAGGGGCGCTGCGTCCCATTTTGCCACCTGAGGCAAAGAGGGGAGCTGCCGCTACCCCACCCTGCTGCCGCTACCCCACGCCTGCTGAAGCCTCCCTTACCTGGGTTGCGCGGTGGCACCTGCAAAGCAGCAGTGACCACGACAGGTTCCAGTGAGATCTCGCAGAGTGCATGAGATCTTGTGAGATTTTGGCGAGAGCCTCAGCCTGTCCCTTGCCAGGGATGGGAGGTCAGGGAAGCATCCTTGGCCCAAGAGCTGCTACCTGCTTCAAGCACGCATTCAGCATTGTCTTCTGTTTTTAGTGGGAAAAGGGGTAAAGTGCCATGGATGAAGTGGAACGTAGCATACACAGATTCAATCATAGAATTGTAGACTTGGAAGGGACCCCAGGGGTCATCTAGTCCAACCCCCTGCAATGCAGGAATCTCAACTAAAGCATCCATTACAGATGGCCATCCAACCTCTGCTTTTAAACCTCCAAGGAAGGGGAGTCCACAGCCTCCGTGTCAGGAGCTCGGCCTACACACGAGTAGGACCCTGGTAGAGACACATGCCCGACTGGCATGTTCCCTCCCTCCTGGTCGATCATTCGGGAGCTTCAAAAGCTTTCTTCTGCCTAAACATCACAGCGACCGATGCCAACCAACACTGGCACACTTAGGGATCCGCAGAGTTTGCGCAGTTGCGTAACAGACCTCAGCAACTCAGCATTTTGGCTAATCTACTTTATTTACATATAAACACACACGGAGCACTGCAACATGGCTCCCTCTCTCTCTAGCATCAGACAGCAAAGAGAGAGAACAAAGGACAATAGTCCCACTTCATGGAACACAGTAACACAAACATCCTGTCTCCATCACTTCCCACTCTGTGGAGTCAAAACATATACCATCATGTGAAAGACAAAAATCCCATGACTGCAGTCAGGAAGTAGGAATTCTAACAGACTGTTCCCCTGTCGAACAACTCTTACTGTCAGAAGGCTTTTCCTAATGTTTAGTCGGAATCACCTTTCTTGGAACTTAAAGCCATTGGTTCGAGTCTTATCCTTCAGAGCAGGAGGAAACAAGCTTATTCCCTCTTCCATGTGACAGTCCTTGAGGTATTTGAAGATGGGAGTCAGTCATTCTTTGTACAGGGATTCTGATGGCAAGCCAATGTTCAGGGTGGAGGTAGGGAATCAGGAAACTCGGCGTTCTGTGTTTTCAAACATGAAATATTCCCCCAAGTTACTTCTTCCCTATAAGGCATACGGAGATGTGAATAAACATTTCCAAGTATGCTGCACTAGACAATATGATTTGCAAACTAAAGCTACGTTTTAAATGCAGGGAATGAATGGGAGGGACATTCTGTCATCTCCCGTGTTACTTGTAGAAATTACGTTTTTGAAATAATAATAATAATAATAATAATAATAATAATAATAATAATAATAATAATAATAAATAATTTATATCCTGCCCATCTGGCTGGGCTTCCCCAGCCACTCTGGGCGGCTTCCAACAGAATATTAAAATACAATAGTCAGTTAAACATTAAAAGCTTCCCTAAACAGGACTGCCTTCAGATGTCTTCTAAAAGTCTGGTAGTTGTTCTTCTCTTTGACGTCTGATGGGAGGGCGTTCCACAGGGCGGGTGCCACTACCGAGAAGGCCCTCTGCCTGGTTCCCTGTAACTTGGCTTCTTGCAGTGAGGGAACCGCCAGAAGGCCCTCAGTGCTGGACCTCAGTGTCCAGGTAAAACGATGGGGGTGGAGACGCTCCTTCAGATATACTGGACTTTTTAACTGTGTGTATATATATTTGACTTTGGAAATTGTGTGTTTTAAATGTCGGCACGATTTCCCCTCCGATTTGTGGATTCCATCCACACGCACCCCCAATATGATTCCAAAACTACTGCATGATTAGTTTGCTGCGTTGAGGTATGGGCATGGGGTGGGGAGGAGTCCCATCCAGCCCCTCCCCACCCATTCAGTGCAACCCTGTGGTCTCGGCAGGCAGAGAAGGACAAGATCCTGAAGCTGAGCGCCGAAGTGCTGCGCCTGGAGAAGAGCCTGCAAGAAGAGCGGGCACAGCGCCAGGTGTTGCGTTTGGAGTTGGCACAGGAACGTGACTCCAGTCTGGTAAATTGGGGCCCTGAGGGAGTTGGGGGGGTCCCCATTGCCCTGGGCAGGAGAAAAATAATAATTCCTTTGAGTTCTGATGGTTTCATTATACAGCACCTAACACCCGCCAGTAGAAACTACTTGCCCTTGTTTATTGTTAGTGTCACCAACTCAGGTCCATTAATTTCCGTGTGTGTTTTCTTAGTCAAGGTTGGTTCAATACAATGCAGTGTCCTTACCAATTTGCAAAGCCCACATCAGATACATTATACAGTGGTACCTTGGGTTACAGACGCTTCAGGTTACAGACGCTTCAGGTGACAGACTCCGCTAACCCAGAAATAGTATCTCAGGTTAAGAACTTTACCTCAGGATGAGAACAGATATTGTGCGGCAGTGGGAGGCCCCATTAGCTAAAGTGGTACCTCAGGTTAAGAATGGTTTCAGGTTAAGAACGGACCTCCGGAATGAATTACAGTGGTACCTCGGGTTAAGAACTTAATTCGTTCTGGAGGTCCGTTCTTAACCTGAAACTGTCCTTAACCTGAGGTACCACTTTAGCTAATGGGGCCTCCCGCTGCACCGCCGGAGCACAATTTCTGTCCTCATCCTGAAGCAAAGTTCTTAACCCAAGGTACTATTTCTGGGTTAGCGGAGTCTGTAACCTGAAGCATTTGTAACCTGAAGTGTTTGTAACCCGAGGTACCACTGTAAGTTCTGAACCTGAGGTACCACTGTACTCTTTTGGGAAGCTTTTCTTGCCTTCCCCTTTAGGGGTTTTTGAATTTAAAAACAAAACAAAAAACCATTGTACTTCTACAAGCCTTGGGGTCCCCATCACCCAAGTTTGCTGGCGCCTCCCTCTTTTGTGTGGATGCTGTCGTTTTGGCTCCAAAGGGATTGACACTCGCTCCCGAACATTTGAAATCTAAGGAAAGAGGGTCAGATCCCAATAGGAGGAACGTAACAGCAGGTATTTAGGGGGCATTTGTTGGAGAGGGGTGAGGTCTGGCTCATAGTTGAAAACAGCCGAAGCCTTAGGGATGCATAAGACTCTGCAGATTGGATATTTGGCTCCACAGCCAGTTCCCTGGCTCACCACCTGCCCTGCCCTGCATCCCACCCGTTGCCTTAATATTCTGGGATGTGCAGGCAGATGAAGATGATGGACTTTATGGAGCTCGCTGGTCTCACTGGGAGAATCCGCGACCAGAAAGAAGAGGAATATCAAGAAGACTGGAAGAAATTCAAAGATTATTTGAAGAAATATTGTAACATTAAAGATTAGTAATTACTTGAAAAAACTAAATAGGCCTAGGATTAAATTAGGATTAAATAAATAAATGACAAATAGAACAATAAGAAAAGTTAAGAAATTTGATTATAACCGATATAATGATATTGCAAAACTGCTACATTCAATTCAGATGGAAGAGATTAGAGGAAGTCAAGTAATATGTTTATGAAGTTGGAACTTAACTAACTACCGTATTTTTCGCTCTGTAAGACGCACCAGACCACAAGACGCACCTAGTTTTTGGAGGAGGAAAACAAGAAAAAAAATATTCTGAATCTCATGGGCAGTGAAAGCAGCAATCCCTCTTGCTGTTCTGGCTTCTGGGATAGCTGCGCAGCCTGCATTCGCTCCATAAGACGCACACACATTTCCCCTTTTTAGGAGGGGAAAAGTGAGTCTTATAGAGCAAAAAATACGGTAATCAAGTTTTATTGTATTTGTGTATGTGGCTGTATTCTTGGTTATTATTTGCTAGGTTTGTATTATTTCACTTTTTTCTTTTACTATTATTTTTCTTATTTTTGTTTTATTGAAGTAATGTGTTTGTATGAAATTCAATAAATATTATTGGGGTGTGGAATAATATTCTGGAATGTGCAAACTCTCACTTTTGCCCCATCAGGTGCAGGTCTCTGAAAGCCGCCGGGAACTGCGAGAGCTAAGAGCTGCACTGCAGGTTGCCCAGAAGGAGAAAGAGCAGCTCCAAGCCGAAAAGCAGGTTGGTGAGAGGCCATCTCGGAAAGCTTGCAGAAGAGGGGGAAAGAAACCAGAAAGCACGAGTTTGAGAAAGAGGGGAAAGGAAACCGTGGGTTGCGTCCAGCCTAGCACGACATCGTGGCCCCCATCTGCATGAGGGTTTACTCTTGTGCAGGGGGACTCCCTGCCCTCACACACCCCCTAAATCTGTTCTAGGGGAGGGCATGGGATGAGTGGGGGGGGGGAGGAGAGGGGAAAGTCCCGTTGTGCAAGTGGAAATGCTTGCGCTGACGGGTCACATTTGCTGGATGCTGCCCACAGCCCATGGCTAGAACTTGAACACAGAACTTGATTTGGGGACATGTCCACCAGCCCTACCTCTCTTTTAAATCAGAACCAGTGAAGGCGGTGAAGGTCCTGTGTGAGTGTCTGGAGGCGGTTGGAGGATGGATGGTGGCTAACAGATTGAGGTTGAATCCTGCCAAGACAGAAGTACTGTTTCGGGGGGACAGGAGGCGGGTGGGTGTGGAGGACTCCCTGGTCCTGAATGGGGTAACTGTGCCCCTGAAGGACCAGGTGCGCAGCCTGGGAGTCATTTTGGACTCACAGCTGTCCATGGAGGTGCAGGTCAATTCTGTGTCCAGGGCAGCTGTTTACCAGCTCCACCTCGTACACAGGCTGAGACCTTACCTGCCCACGGACTGTCTTGCCAGGGTGGTGCATGCTCTGGTTATCTCCCGCTTGGACTACTGCAATGCACTCTAGGTGGGGCTACCTTTGAAGGTGACCCGGAAACTACAACTAATCCAGAATGCGGCAGCTAGACTGGTGACTGGGAGCGGCCGCTGAAACCACATAACACCGGTCTTGAAAGACCTACACTGACTCCCAGTACGTTTCCGAGCACAATTCAAAGTGTTGGTGCTGACCTTTAAAGCCCAAATGGCCTCGGTCCAGTATATCGGAAGGAGCGTCTCCACCTCCATCGTTCTGCCCGGACAGTGAGGTCCAACATCGAGGGCCTTCTGGTGGTTCCCTCACTGTGAGAAGCCAAGTTACAGGGAACCAGGCAGAGGGCCTTCTTGGTAGTGGCACCCGCCCTGTGGAACGCCCTCCCACCAGATGTCAAAGAGAACAACAACTACCAAAGTTTTAGAAGACATCTGAAGGCAGCCCTGTTTAGGGAAGCTTTTAATGTTTAATAGGTTATTGTATTTCAGTGTTTTGTTGGAAGCCGCCCAGAGTGGCTGGGGAAATCCAGCCAGATGGGCGGGGTATAAATAATAAATTATTATTAATAATAATAATATGATGATGATGTGGAATAAGGTTCCTTCATTTTGTTTCCATCTCCCAACACATATTGCTGTTATTGTCATCCAAGTTAGCAAAAATAAATAAAAAGAACAGCAATATGTGTTGGAGATGTAAACAAAACGAAGGAACCTTATTCCACATGTGGTGGACATGTCCCTTAATAAATTTTTGAGACATGATCTATGAGGAACTAAAAAGAATACTAAAACACACATTTTAAAGAAACCTGAAGCTTTCCTATTAGGAATTCTAACAATTAGCATCCCAAATGAAAATAAAAGAGTGTTTCTTCATGCGACAACAGCGTCCAGAATGCTAATAGCAAAATAGTGGAACAGTGAGTTAATACCAACAAAAGACGAGTGGCAATTAAAGTTATGCGAGTACCTCAAACTAGCCAAAATGACAGAATTAATAAGAGATCACTCAGGTGACAAGGTAAAAAAGGAATGGGATTGCTTTAAAAACTACCTGACAAAATATGGTTCCAAAAGCAATATTTGGTTGTGCTTAGATTAATTTCACAGATATAATAGGGAAAACTGGTTTTAATCCACGAATACAGAATATTTGTCACTTAAGAGAAGTGTTGAAGCCACAAAGAGATAGAGGGAAGTCAACTAATATAGCAGGGATTCAAACTAGTTTTCTGGAACAGAAAGTGACTGTAAAGATAGAATGGAAAGAAGGATTTAAAATGTATTTTTTTCTATTCAAATTAGTGTTTGTATCCTTTGAACAATTTTGTGTTCTTGACTAATTCTTTTTCATTTTTTATTGTTTATCAATTTTCTTTCCCCCTCCTTTTTTCTTTTTTCTTTTTATTTTCTTTCTATATTTTTTCTTTTCTTTTGTATTTTTTTCTTTTTCTTTTTGGATATCTGGATGTAATGCTTAATTTATGCTTTCTCTGTAATTTTTAAAAAATGCAATAAAGATAATAATAATAATAATAATAATAATAATAATAATAATAATAATAATAATGTAGAACTTGAACCTAGAATGTGGGAGGTGTATGGGAAGGGTCTTTAACAGAAGGTGGGTGGAGTGACGCCTCCTACCCGGTTTCTTTCTGGAAGTTGGTGCTGACCTTTTCCCGATTCCCTGCCCCTCAGGAGCTGCTGGTATACATACGACGCCTTGAAGAGCGTCTGGAGAAAGTGGCCGACGAGAAATGGAGTGAATCTATTCTCTGCGATGAAGAGGAGGCACCGCCAGAGACTCCTGGTCAGTCTCCCCGCCACCCTGCCTTGCTTTGCATGCCCAGTTATACGTACCAATCCCCATCTCCACTCAGTGTCGTGGCAAAAAAAAAAAATGTATTTAATTTTCTTTTTACAACTTGAAAGCTCTTTAGATCCTAGAAACCCAAACATCTATTAGCTCAGCATTCCCGAGTGCCAAACCACCACCGCCCTGCCCCCAAATCCCAAGGGCCCAAGTAGGGGCCCCAGACTCTAAGCTTTTCTCCTTATTTTTTTAAGGAAATCTCTAGCCCCCCTAGAATTGAAGTAGAACATGTGGATACCCTTCTAAGCAGTTTCTATGAAATGAATAAGCTTGGCTGCTCCTGCCGATTGGTTTATTTAGCCAATAGTGAAGTCACAGCTATGATTGATGAATAAATTGTTTGGCCACCAGCCAGTAGGAATCTCTAGGGTCCTAAAGAGCTGGTGTTTTCCCCTCCCATTTAATGCACTTTTGCTGCTTCTCTCTTAATTTTAAGAAAGAAATTCAACAAGTTAAGCCTTTTCTCATATGGAAGTACAATTACGGAAAAGGCTTCTCTAATTTTGTGTTATGCGTTGCCCGTGGCAACCATGTTGCATTATGCAACAGCTTCTCATAGCAGCCATTTTGTGACTGGTGCCTCCAGCTGCTCAGAATTCAAAATGTGCCCCCTGGTCCAAAAAGGTTGGGTGACCCCTCCCCTAAAGCAGGCACCCCCAAATTCGGCCCTCCAGATGTTTTGGGACTACAACTCCCATCATCCCTAGCTAACAGGACTAGTGGTCAGGGATGATGGGATTTTAGTCCCAAAACATCTGGAGGGCCGAGTTTGGGGATGCCTGCCCTAAAGGTTTTCCTGAGGGCTAGCATCTAATCTTTTGGCGTCTAAGCAACCCAGCACCTGAGATTTTTCCACATGTGCCTGAAGTGGCCTGGTCTAAAATAAATTATTTGAGAGAGAGACGGATTTGCTTCTGGAGCCACAACCTCGCATCAATCGCACCATTGTTCTCTAGGAAAATTACCGTATTTTTCACTCTATAGGATGCACTTTTCCCCCTCCAAAAATTAAGGGGAAATGTGTGTGCATCCTATGGAGTGAATGCAGGCCCCTTGGCTTCAGCGATAGCAACGTGAAGCCTCCGAAGCGCAGAGGGAGTGCTCCCTCCGCGCTCCGGAGGCTACGCGTTGCTTTTTTTGAGAGCCAGTGTGGTGTAGTGGTTAAGAGCGGTAGTCTCGTAATTAGGGGAACCGGGTTCGCGTCTCCGCTCCTCCACATGCAGCTGCTGGGTGACCTTGGGCTAGTCACACTTCTTTGAAGTCTCTCAGCCCCACTCACCTCACAGAGTGTTTGTTGTGGGGGAGGAAGGGAAAAGGAGATTGTTAGCCGCTTTGAGACTCCTTAAAGGGAGTGAAAGGCGGGATATCAAATCCAAACTCCTCCTCCTCCTCCTCCTCCTCCTCTTCTTCTTCTTCTTCTTCTTCTTCTTCCGTTCTCCAGGCTTCAGGGATAGCCGCCTGAAGCCTTTGGAGCACAGTGGGAACTCGTGCTGCACTCCGAAGGCTTTGGGTTCCTTTTGCTGAAGCCGGGAGAGCAAGACTCTCTTGGCTTCAGCAGAGAGGGAGAGCTGCGCCGCACCACTTCAGCGAAGCAGGAGGAGAAATGGAAGGGGCTCCGTTTCTCCTGCCACTTCGCTGAAGGGGCGCTGAGCAGAGAGGGGGAGATTATTATTTTTTCTTGTTCTCCCCCTCTAAAACAAGGTGCATCCTACGGTCGGGTGCGTCCTATAAAGCGAAAAATACGGTAACTCTCTCTCACACACACTTTCTCCCTTGACCGTGTGTTTTTGTTCTCCTGTCCCTTCTCCTACACACCTCCCAGGCTCCCTGGACTCGCCGCTGTCCGACTCTGAGGATGAGTGTCCCGAGGACATGCGCTTGCCTGCGCAGCTCGGGTCCTACAGTTTGTGTGACAACCGGGCAGCTACTACCACTCCGCCTTGTGCCCGGGGACCCGCTCACACCGTGGTGATCAGCCAGCCGGCACCCATTGCCAATCAGATCAAGCAGCCGCCCGAGGATTCCAGTTCCGACTCGGTGAGGCCCTGGGAGGCAGAGAAGGGTGCAAATCAGCTGATGGGAGGTCATGGATCTGGCCAAACCTAAGAACTGAAGAATTTCCTTGCTGGTTGTGGCCAAAACTCCATCTAGCTAGTGTGTTGTGTTAATCATCGGCCAGTTAGATGCTCCTGGGAGGCTCTCAAGCAGGGCATGTTAGAGAATGCAGAAGTTCCCATTTTAGCTAGCGCAAGTGGAACCTGAAATAAACTGTTTCAGTGCAGACTGCTCTTGTTCACTGCCAGCCAGCAAGCAATGCCCTTCACCACAACACCACAACACAACACCATCCCTCCTCCCACTTGCTTTTCCTCCCCACTAGGGCTAGGCGGTATATTGATACAGTGGTACCTTGGTTTGCAACCGTTTTGGATGACAGTGGTACCTCGGATTAAGTACTTAATTCGTTCCGGAGGTCCGTTCTTAACCTGAAACTGTTCTTAACCTGAAGCACCACTTTAGCTAATGGGGCCTCCTGCTGCTGTTGGAGTACGATTTCTGTTCTCATCCTGAAGCAAAGTTCTTAACCCGAGGTACTATTTCTGGGTTAGCGGAGTCTGTAACTTGAAGCGTCTGTAACCTGAAGTGTATGAAACGTGAGGTACCACTGTACAACCGTTTTTGATTATAACCACGTCAAACCCTGAAGTGTGTGTCCCTTTCTTGGATTACAACCCATTATTATTATTATTATTATTATTATTATTATTATTATTATTACTACAACCCTTTTTTTGGGGGGGGAGGCCCCATTGGTGAAAGCATGCCTTGGGTTACAACCTGTTTTGGTTTACAACTGGACCTCCGGAACGGATTATGGTTGTAAACCAAGGTATCAATGTATATCATCTGAAACCGGTTTGAAGTCCATATGGTGATAATCCATTTCATAATTTTTGACGTGACAATATATCTTGAATCATGATGTGTCTTAAGGGCTGGGCAGTATATCATCCCAAAAGGATTTGAAGTCCATATCGTGATAGCAGTTTCATAATTATTGACCTGGCAATATATTGTGAATCATGATACATGTGTGTGCTACGCAAAAATTGTGATGCAGGAGAAACTGTGAAGCCAGCCAATGCCTCTACCTAGCACCATCCTTATTTCGGACATTCCGATATATCGGTATATCGCGATGCTTAGCTAGTGATATGTCACGATGTTGCAAACCAGATATCACCCAAACCTACTCTCCACCCCCCACCCCCAATAGTCAGTCATCACTCTTTAGCCACTGAGCATGCTCAGTCCTCAGTGGTCTGTTTTATGGGAGGTGGGCAAAGGGGTATTTAACCTCCCTAGTTTTTCTGTTTTCCAAGTATATATTTGTAATGCTGCAAACCTTAGGGTTCCCCACCTTGCCCACGGCCCAGCCTGCTTATATACCTCCGTTTTATGTGCGGCTAGCGGGTGTCGCTGTGGTCTAAACCACTGAGCCTTGGGCTTGCCGATCGGAAGGTTGGCGGTTCGAATCCCCGCGACAGGGTGAACTCCTGTTGTTCGGTCCCACCTCCTGTTCGAAAGCATGCCAGTGCAAGTAGATAAATAGGTACTGCTCCAGCGGGAAGGTAAACGTTTTTTCCGTGCGCTGCTCTGGTTTGCCAGAAGCGGCTTAGTCGTGCTGGCCACATGACCCGGAAGCTGTACACCGGCTCCCCTGGCCAATAAAGCGAGATGAGCGTCGCAACCCCAGAGTCAGTCATGACTGGACCTAACGGTCAGGGGTCCCTTTACCTTTAGTGGCTTCTCATTTGCTTACATATGCAAGAGAGAACCTAGGACAGCTTCCCGTGCCAACCTAGGCATGCCATCATCTGTTTCCCCTCAGTGATGGGCAAAGGATGTTGGGGGCTGAGCTGCGTTGGGTTGGCAGAAGCCAGGCCTGCTTGTACCGCTTCTTACTTTTGCATTCTGTATTTAGGAGGCTGAGGACGAGAAGGCAGTGCTGATGGCAGCTGCCCAGAGCGGTGGCGAAGAAACCAACCTGCTCCTTCCAGAGCTGGGCAGCGGCTTCTATGAAGTGGCCAGGTAACAGAAGCTAGGATGCTCCCGAGTCTATTTTGACTACAGTTCCCCCTTTTCAAAGAGAGGACTGTACACCAGTGGTGGGGGACCTGTGGCTCTGCAGATGCTATGGAGCTCCAGTTCAGGGATGTTGGGAGATGTAATCTTAACAACATCTGGAGGTCCACAGGTTTCCCAGACCCGCTTGTACAGGCTCTTAGTGTGTTAGCACCTTGAGATAGGGTGTGTGCATGCATATGTCTTAAAATGGGACTGTACCTAACATGACGGCCCCATCAGCATCTCCAGGAGTCATGCACCTTGTCTGCTATTGCAGCAAGCTACAAGACTCTTTACTCTACCATGGGTTTGCATGGCGTAGTCCAGGGTTTCCCAAACTTGTGCCTCCAGCTGTTTTTGGACTACAACACCCATCATCCCTAGCTAGCAGGACTAGCGGTTAGGGATGGTGGGAACTGTAGTCCAAAAACCGCTGGAGGCCTAAGATTGCGAAACCCTGTTGTAGCCCCATGCCACCTCCACTCCAAACCCAGCCAGGACATCATTTTGCCAGATTTCCAGTTCCATGACGTAGAAGAAGAAGAAGAAGAGTTTGGATTTGATATCCCGCCTTTCACTCCCTTTAAGGAGTCTCAAAGCGGTTAACATTCTCCTTTCCCTTCCTCCCCCACAACAAACACTCTGTGAGGTGAGTGAGGCTGAGAGACTTCAAAGAAGTGTGACTGGCCCAAGGTCACCCAGCAGCTGCATGTGGAGGAGCGGGGAAGCGAACCCGGTTCACCAGATTACGAGTCTGTCACTCTTAACCACTACACCACACTGGCTCTCGTAGTAGCACTTCACCAGCTCATTTTGCACTGTTTCCTCTTTCTCCCTCCCTCTGTTTGCAGTGGCCTGACAGGGCGGCAGATGTCGGAGCCGGGGGCTTGCGGCATGGGGGTCTCTCCCTTAGACCTGCCCTCACCGGCCCATTGGAAGGAGTGCCCCATCTGCCACGAGCGCTTCCCGCCCGAGAGCGACAAGGAAACGTTGGATACACATGTTGACGGGCACTTCTTTTTCAGCACCCATGACCCCTTCACCTTTGAGTAACGGTTTCTCCCCTCCCCCGAACCCCCTTCCTCCCAACCACCACCATGCCCCTTCTGTTTTCCCCTCTCTCTTCCATGGGATCCAGGCTGGGGATATAGTCCCTTCCTTCTCCCTTGATAGTGAGATTGCTATGAGGAATGCTTTGCCCCAGGACGCCCTGGGACGCCCTCTCCACGGTCAGAGTCAACTTGCATTAGGAGCAGCAAAGTTAGTTATGTACACACACACACACACACACACACACACACACACCCCTATATGTGCACACATTCAGCCAAGCTGAGTGTCAGTGACTGAGAGCTCAGAAGTTAAGAGCATGTCTTCATGACACCCAGGGTAGGCACATGGGTGCAGGGGGGGGGCAGAATGCGCCAGCCTCGTCGCCAATGCAACGCCAGCCCCGATGATCCCAGCCTTGCAGAGCGGCTCAGGGAGGGTGGCGTGAGAAAGACACCACAGCCTTGCACCTCTTGATCCCAGGCTCACCCTCGCTTTGCAAGGCTGGGACCCAAGAGCACATGGCTGTTGTGTCCTTCCCATGCCACCCTGCCGGTGCGGGCTGGAGGGGCAGCGTGAGGAGGGCACAGCAGGGCAGGCAGGCGCCCTTTGGTCCATGCCCATTGTGCCCTCCTGATGCCCTGCCAACCCTCTGCTGTTTTGTGAGGCTGGGATACGGGATCAGAGCCACAAAGCAGCACAGGGCTGGCAGGGGCGGTGTGAGGAGCAAATTGTGCCCTCGGAAAAACTGCACACACACAAACACACACCCGCTACACCTCATGAGACCCTGTTTACTCACAGCCAGTTATCCTGCAATGGCAAGCAAGTTTGAAAAAGGGGCCGTCAATCCCTGGCAAACTCAGAGGCCTCTTGACTCTTCTCCTCTTGCTCATCCTGGTGAAACAATAACAAAGGGGTAGTTCACATGGCATTGTCCATTGGACTCCAACTCCCATCAGCCCCGGCCAGCCTGGCCAGTGATGAGGGGTGATGGGAATTACAGTAACAGCGATAGCTGGAAGGCACCACATTGGTTGCCCCCACCCAAAACAGGCCTTGCGAATGGTTGTCACCTTTTGGTGGGCTGAGCTCTCTGTTCAGCGGAGGTCCACTGCAACCTCAGCGAAAGGGTGTCCTGTGATTCTTTGTTCGTGCAACATGGGTTGCTTGTTTTTTTAACCACAGAACACTCTTAAAATGGTAAGCACAGCCTCATAGTGTTGGGCAGTTCAGACATGAAACGCCCTTTCATCCTGCGGACAGAAGAGTCACTGGGACACGTGGCATTTCAGTATTCCACTCTGAGCACCAGAATGCCAAAAGGTTCACGCAATCATGCATGGTGACACACACACACACGGGTGGGTTTCTCACTCAAAGTCCGTTCGCTCCAGCTGCTGGCCCTGATAGCGTAGGAAACAACACGGGTCAAGTTGTTCAGGAAAACCCAAAACACATTTTAAGAATTATTGAACTGCTAAGCCCCATGGGCGCCATGACTGCGATCCCTGCACTGATAAGCTTAGAACTGGCTTTGGCCATGAGTTTGAAGCATACTGTAGACATGGTGGTAAAGGGATTCATATCACACATAACATGCACCCGTCTTAAGACCCTTGATGGAGTCTGGACCTGTAACATCCTTCCCACATACTTGAGATCTCAGTCAGAGGCCCTCTTGGGGAGTCCACACCCTCGGTCTGTGAGCTGTGTCCCCCCCCCCAAAGGAAGGGAGTCTCCTCTGTAGCAGCTTCATGCCTTTGGAACTCCCTCCCACTAGAACTGTGGCATGCCGCAGGGTTTTCAGAAGGCCTTTGAACCTGTTTTGCATTGGCCAGCCTTCCCCGAGTAATGTTGCCCCCTTTTGTTGGATCAAAGCTGGAATGTTACGGAGGTTTTGAGTGTGCTTTATCTTTTTTTTTGTTTTTGTAACACTGGTTATATATAAATATATATAGTTGCAGTTATGTTCTTTATTGTTCTAAGCCGCATTAGACGTGCTTGACATAGGATAATTTTCAAATAAATAATGAGGGAGTGGGAAGGATATATCTTCACAAGGAGAGGGGCTTTGGGGAGAAGCAAATGAGCAGGAACCCCCCTCCCCCCCCCCACACTGAATAGCAGCATCCCAGACTACAGGTTGAATGATTTGAGCGCTTTCCTCCCATAGAATGCCCCCTACATGTACAACATTTACATGTCAGGAATATAGGAAGTCGTCTTAAACAGAGTCTGCCCATTGGTCCACGTAGCTCAGTACTGGCTGCACGGACTGACAGCAGCTCGTCAGGGGTTCAGGCAGGGTTTTTCCCGAGGGATTGAACCTGGGATTTTATGAATGCAAAGCAAGATGTCCTACCACTCGACTGTAGCCCTTCCCAAAAGTAGCTGGACCCAACTCCACAACACACACACACCTGAGGCCATAGGAAGCTGTCGTTTACTGAGTTGTCAGACAATTGGTCCATCTCACTCAGAAATGTTTACTCTGACTGGCAGGTTTCAGACAGCATCTCTCTCTTTCCCCCTCACCCCTTTCCTAGAGATGTCTAGGACCATGGGTAGGCAAACTAAGGCCCGGGGGCCACATCCGGCCCAATCGCCTTCTCAGTCCGGCCCACTGACGGTCCGGGAATCAGCATGTTTTTATATGAGTAGAATGTGTCCTTTTATTTAAAATGCATCTCTGGGTTATTTGTGGGGCCTGCCTGGTGTTTTTACATGAGTAGGATGTCTGCTTTTATTTAAAATGCATCTCTGGGTTATTTGTGGGGCACAGGAATTCGTTTATTCCCCCCCCCAAAAAAAATATATATAGTCCAGCCCCCTGCTGAAAAAGTTTACTGACCCCTGCCTAGGACTGAACCTTCTACGTAAAGAGTTGGTGGTCCCCGGCTGATTTACAACTAGTGTTTCCCTAGCGAGGATGGCATTTCCCTGGTCAGAGTATATATTCCCCACTCTTCCCCGCAGTCTGAAAAGGGCCAGCCCAGCCACAGATGCCTAGTGAGGCTTCTGTTCACCTAACTTTTAATTCTTGAGTGTGCATGAGCAGAAAGCAAACAGATGGATGCAAATGAACGAAAGTGTGTATTTATCGTTCTAGCTATATCCCATACTCCAGCAATACCCAAAAGATTTTATTGCTTGCGTTTATATGGTATATGGCATTGTGTGTGTGTTGTTTTGTTTTAAATAACAACTAAAGCAACCAGGGTAGTAGACACATAAATTAGAATAAAGCAGAGAAAGACTTCTAATAAAAACCTTCTGTATGCCTCAACACCGCCAGGGAAAGAAATTATATAAATTCCAGGCAGTTCCCCTCCCACTTTAAACATGATCAATACATTTCCTAAATGTAGCTGCTGCCTTTGCATAAGTAGCTAAACACTAAGGTTATTTATTCCATGATAATTCAAGCTCAGAAAATAATCCAGCAATATTATTTAAACTTTTGGGGGGGAACAGGAGCGCTAGAGTGATGCGAGGTAAAAGCCATTCCTTTCTTAGCAAGGAATAAAAAGTAGAGAAGTTCACTCACAAGGGGTATTTTTAAATTAAGGATGAGTCCACATGCTGTTGATCAGGGTGGTGCTTAAATTGGGCAAATTATGCACATTTGCACAAGCAGCAAAGTAATTCTGCATCCACAATAAAGAACAGCAAATATTTATATTTCAGAATCAAAGGCCGGATTGGGCTACTACAGGAAAGACAGTGCAGCAACTAATTTATTGTAGGGTGCAATAATAAGAGCTAAAAACATGGGCAGCATTTGGGGTTTGCTTTAAAAAAGAAATTAAGGAAGCTGCATTTTGTAGGGTGCAGAATTAGAGCTGGGGACTAGGCATCTCAGTCCTGATTATCAGAGTTGTGTTTCCTACTCAGCCCATACCCCTACATTCTTCCCCCAAAAAATAAATTAGGCAAAGTATGAATATTTTTGCACCATGTTGGCACAAATTCTTCCAGAATAAAGGATAGCAAATGGGGTTAAATTTCAGAAGAGAAGCAAGAAAAGGAGACTACAGGAGAGGGAGAGGCCAGTAGCACCTTAAATCATATACTGATTTATTGAAGCATGCATTTTAATAGGGAAGAGCCCGCATCGTCAGAAACAGTACCAAACCACTGTAGGATCTTTTCGAGAGAATGAGAAGGGCAGAGAAGAGCATGGAGACTGATGCCCGCAGCAGAGGGGTGTTAGTCAAGAGTAGCCACAGAGGAAAGTTGTGGAGGAAGGATGCCAACCTATGAAAGGGAGGGCATACCTGGGAAACCAGAATCACATTCATCAGCCTATCTTTGCCATCCTAAGTGCATGAAACGAGGAGAGCTTTTGGGTTTTTCTGAGCTGGGAACCATTGATTTGCAGAATACACATGGAATGGCTGTGATGATCCCCATTTTAACATGGAGGAAACCCAGTTTCTTTAAGAAAAAACACGTTTGGCATGTTTGGGCTATTGTGCAGCAGGAAGATAATGATCGTGTGTGTGTGTGTGTGTGTGTGTGTGTGTGTGTGTTTGCTTGCCAGTACACACAGGTTTGGGACGCTGGTGGCTGGCGCTGTGGGTTAAACCACAGAGCCTAGGACTTGCCGATCAGGAGGTCGGCGGTTCGAATCCCCGCCACGGGGTGAGCTCCTGTTGCTCGGTCCCTGCTCCTGCCAACCTAGCAGTTCGAAAGCACGTCAAAGTGCAAGTAGATAAATAGGCACTGCTCTGGCAGGAAGGTGAACGGTGTTTCCATGTGCTGCTCTGGTCCGCCAGAAGCAGCTTAGTCATGCTGGCCACATGACCCAGAAGCTGTACGCCGGCTCCCTCGGCCAATAAAGCAAGATGAGCGCCGCAACCCCAGAGTCGGTCACGACTGGACCTAATGGTCAGGGGTCCCTTTACCTTTACCTTACACACAGGTTTGACATGGGCAGGAAATGTGGGGTTTCTTTTATGCCCAACTTCCACAAAATAGGCATCTCCACTACGGTCACAGTTAGGTGTGTTATTGGTGCCATGGGGAGCAGCCCGGAGGAAAGGTTGACCCTGACATACCATTTCTGGTTGAGCAGTAATTCCCTAAGATCTTCCTGCCTCTGTTGAAACAGGAGCAAAACCCACATCTAGCTGCAGTGATAGTCAAAGCTAGTTAAGGAATAGTAGTCTGCCCCCCCCAACCGGACGACCTTGTCGTCTCCCAGCCTGGTTCCCATTGTTGGGCAGTTGTCTGACAGCCTATCTACATGTGTGGCCGGCCTGTACCATTTAAACTGTAGTAGGGGAATTATACTTTTGAACTCCCTGCTCACTGAAAGCTAGTGTGGCAGGGAGAACGGTTCAGTTGGAGCCTCCCTCGCTTTCTGCTAGTTTCTCTAGTTTTTTGAGGGGAGAGCATTTTGAACACTTCAGCGGCCTGAAGTGATACCTTAAAGCAGTGTTTCCCAGACTTGGCTCTCTGGCTGTTTTTGGACTACAGTTCCCATCGTCCCTTACCGCTGGTCCTGCTAGCTAGGGCTGATGGGAGTTGTAGTCCAAAAACAGTTGGAGACCTAAGTTTGGGAAACAGTGCCTTATGGGGAAAGTTGCATGCTCCGATTCTGCTGGATGTTTCAACGGGCTCTGAGACCGGTTTGGAGGCAGACCGGTTTGGAGGCCAGGGTCCCTGATGGCTCATCACATGGTGGTTGATGATAGCAGATTCACACCTTGGAATTGTACTCTGTGAGAACTGCCAGAAGCAGAGAAGGGATGAATGAAGAGGTGACCCTCCTCCCCAGTCATAATTCCTTAAGTAGACTTGGTTCCCTGCCCTTTTTCCTTCCTGTTTTGTTGTTTTTAAGAAGCCCTTTCTCATTGGTGCCCTGCCACTTGCCTCTCCAAACTACCTACTGGCTGCTGCTACTGCATGCATCTCCCTTCCAGTACATTTGCACCCCTTGCTGGGGTCCCATTGTGTTTGGTTTATTAGTTTCCCTCCCTTTTGATCCCTCCCCCCACATCCCTGTAAATATACCCTCTGGCTCCCCCCTGTTAGTTGAGCTTTGCACTGGCTTTCTGCTAATTTTTGGTTGCAAATCCTTCATTTTATTCTGCCTGTTCTTCCTGGCGTCTGTGCCAGGCCCTGAGAAGAAGGATGCAAGGCTTGTATGCAGCTGGAGAGAAAGGTCGCATCCGTGCCACTCATTTAAAGCACTCATATGCCGCCTCCTCCCCCCGCCAAAAAAAAAAAAGAACGATGGGAACTGTAGTTAAGAGTGCTGACCTCACGGAACTACAATTCCCAGAACCCTTAAACTACAGTTCCCAGGATTCCCCATTAAAGTGGTGTAGGAGGGCTTTAAATGCATGGCGTGGACATGACCAGAGATGGCGACTCTCTAGTGACTGTGCCTTTTGGGGAGGCTGTGACGCCTCTGTTCGCTTGCGCGGGAACCTTTTGATTGTGTGACGCATTTGTGGCTGTGAGCTCTTCTCACCTGCTTTTTCCCCACCCAGTGGTTTGTTTGTTTTTTACTGAATATAATAGTCAATGGCGAAAAGTTCAAAGCAATAACCCCTCCCTCCCCTCCCTCAACATCTTGACATACCCCCAAGTCTATGTATAGGGTGTACATATATATATTTATATTTATATTTATATGACATGTTGCAGCTATTCTAATAAAATGCGGCCTCTCTGCAACAACCTGCCTATCTTGTCTGTTGAATATTGTGGTTCCTGGGGGGAAACACACACATCACACACACACACACACACACACACACACAATGTTCCTTGGCTCCTCTTTCTGTCATCAGTCCTGGCCAGCTTGCTTCCAGCACCCGGAAATGACATCAACCATGGATGCCAGCAGGCCACAAGTTTTGCTGAGTGGGAAAAGCAAACACAGTGGTGCCCCACAAGACGAATGCCTCGCAAGACGAAAAACCCGCTAGACGAAAGGGTTTTCCGTTTTTGAGGCGCTTCGCAAGACGAATTTCCCTATGGGCTTGCTTCGCAAGACGAAAACGTCTTGCGAGTCTTGCGACTCTTGCGATTTTTTTCACTTTTTTCTCCCTTTTTCTAAGCCGCTAATAGTCGCTAAGCTGCTAATAGGGTTGCTTTGCAAGACGAAAAAACCGCTAGACGAAGAAACTCGCGGAACGGATTCTTTTCGTCTTGCGAGGCACCACTGTATTGATAAAAAGTGATGGGGATGTGGTCGGTTTTCATATGGTCAAGATCAACACAATGGGCACTCGGGTTGCGAACGTGATCTGTGCAGGATGCATGTTCGCAACCCACAGCATTCGCAACCCTCAGCTGCGCATTGGCGCTTCTGCACATGCGCAACCGGCAATACCCGGAAGTGACCCGTTCCAGTACTTCCAGGTTTCGGCGGTCCGCAAGCCGAAAAAATGCAGCCTTAAGCATCTGTAGCCCGAGGTATGACTGTGCCTAGGCGAAAATTTTCCATTACCAATTCCCATACCCATAGCTGTGGAAATGTATTGACTAACTGAGCTTGGATCTAGCCTCCCCTGCCCTCTGAAAATGTTATTATTATGGAAACTCTGAAAATGATCAGGAACATGTTTAGTCGCTTAGTCATAGAATCATAGAAATCATAGAGTTGGAAGAGACCACAAGGGCCATCGAGTCTAACCCCCTGCCAAGCAGGAAACACCATCAGAGCACTCCTGACATATGGTTGTCAAGCCTCTGCTTAAAGACCTCCAAAGAAGGAGACTCCACCACACTCCTTGGCAGCAAATTCCACTGTCGAACAGCTCTTACTGTGTCTTCGTGTCTTCCACTGTCTCCCACAGTTTGGTCGGACTCATGCTGGTAGCTTCAAGAACACTATCCAACCATCTCGTCCTCTGTCGTCCCCTTCTCCTTGTGCCCTCCATCTTTCCCAACATCTGGGTCTTTTCCAGGGAGTCTTCTCTTCTCATGAGGTGGCCAAAGTATTGGAGCCTCAGCTTCACGATCTGTCCTTCCAGTGAGCACTTGGGGCTGATTTCCTTAAGAAAAGATAGGTTTGTTCTTCTTGCAGTCCATGGGACTCTCAAGAGTCTCCTCCAGCACCATAATTCAAAAGCATCAATTCTTTGGCGATCAGCCTTCTTTATGGTCCAGCTCTCACTTCCATACATCACTACTGGGAAAACCGTAGCTTTAACTATACGGACCTTTGTCAGCAAGGTGGCACCTACACATACACACCACTTTTAATTGTTCTCCAAGACGTGGAGGGGTGGAAAAAGGAAAACTGGAACAGTCCAGGGTCAAATCAGAAACTGAGATGCCTTCTGTAATTCCGGTACTGTCCCTGGAAAATTGGGACACTTTGGAATCATCCTCCAGAAGTGCACCAAAGCAAACCAGGCTAGAGAGGGTGATGGAAACAGGCAGAAAGGGGAGATGGGCCAACAAGACAGACATGGGTGGTGGAGAAGGGGCCTAGCTCAGTGACAGAGCACATGCTTTGAATGCAAGAGATCCAAAGTCCTGTCCCTGGCATCTTGTCATAAGGAGCCTCAATGAACAGGCACCTCTCTGGTTGAGACCTAGTTGGTGGAGAACCTTGTGGTCTTCTGGATGCTGTTGAACTATGACTCCCATCATCACTGGTATCAGGGAGCTTTCTACCCTTCTAAACCAGGGTTACCAGACATCCCCAGTTCCCGGGGACAGTCCCCGGATTTGCAAACCTGTCCCTGGACAAATTCCATCCCCAGATTTGCACATCTGTCCCCGGGAAACATGGCAGCAGCAGCCTCAGCAGCCCAGAGCCAGCTTGGTAGCGCAGTTGGCTCTGGCTGGCTTCAGGAGCTGCTCGCTGCCGTGGTGCCCGCCATTTTTCCTTGCCGGAAGTCTCCATATGATGTGTCTTGTGTGCAACACATCGTATGGGGAAAAGGGGCAGGAGATCAGGGAAGGCTTGGGAGTCACAGGCGGTCAGCACACCATTGCCCAGGAGGGGCGCAAGGTGTGCGGTTTCTCTGCCAGGCAAGGTGCAAAGCCCTTCTTTCGCACCCTGTGAACGGTGCGCCACCTGCCCATGACTCCCGAGCCTCCCTCGATCTCCTGCCCCCTGCCCCCTTCATTTTGACTGATCAGGGGAGGCTCAGGAGATGCGGGCAGGCAGACGTTGCCCAGTTTTTAAAAGACTCTGCGCATTTATGTTTCACAAGGTGCGAAAGAAGGGCTTTGCACCTTGCTTGGCAGAGAAACCGTGCACCTTGCGCCCCTCCTGGGCAACGCTCCCCCGATCAGTCAAAACAAAGGGGGAAGGGGGCAGGTGATTGGGGAAGGCTCGGGAGTCATGGGTGGGCGACACGCTGTTGCCCAGTTTTTTAAAAAAACCTGTGCATTTAAGTTTCACAGGGTGCGAAAGAAAGGCTTTGCACCTTTATACAATATGCATGTGTGCTTGGGCCCAGGGTCTTTTGCCTCACCATGCCCACTACTGACTCCCTGTTGCTACTCAGCTTCCCCACCCCCCCCCAAAAAAGTGTCCCCAGAATCATAGAAATAAATCTGGTAACCATATTCTAAACGTACTTGCGACACTGAGGGGAAGGGCAGGGCCAAGGACGGGAGGTTAACATGGATCAGATCCAACCTCTGGGCTGGTGGTTCCCTATCCCATCCCTGCCCTACACCACATTGGCTCTTGCAGTAGAGAGCTAGGTTGTGCTGGAGTATGGAGGTAATGAACTTCTATCATCTCTCTCTGGTCCCATCAGTAAGCAGGAATCTGCTGCCAGCAACCCACCCCAGCGTGGCCCTTTCGATGAGATTCATGTTGGCCCAGCGCCTAGTTTCCCTTTCTGAATTCATTCCTGTTTCCAGTCTCCAGTTGCAAGGGGGTTTATAAACCCTTTGGATCATTCAGAGCTAACCATCAGTTCATTCATGAGAAGACAAGTAATGGTGGGCAGTCTGCTTAAACATCTCTCGCTGAAAAGGTGTAAAAATCACTGTCGTTGTTTGTTGTTGATGCTAAGGACATGTTTAAGATGCTCACTAGCAAAGGTGGTAAATTGATTCCCTTTGCCATCTCTGGCCAAGTGTGTCATTTCATCACAGAATCAATCAATCAATCAATCAATCAACATTTACAGTGGTACCTCTGGTTACGTACTTAATTCGTTCCGGAGGTCCGTTCTTAACCTGAAACTGTTCTTAACCTGAAGCACCACTTTAGCTAATGGGGCCTCCCACTGCTGCTGCTGCTGCCGCGCCGCCACCGCGCGATTTCTGTTCTCATCCTGAAGCAAAGTTCTTAACCTGAGGTACTATTTCTGGTCTAGTGGAGTCTGTAACCTGAAGCGTCTGTAACCTGAAGCGTATGTAACCCGAGGTACCACTGTATTGGCATACAGAGAAAACAGGAATATGTGGGTCGAAACATAAAATTGGCATCTCTTCGCAGAATCAGAATTGTTGACTTGGAAGGAACCTCAAAGGCCAACTCTAGTCCAACTCCTTACAGTGCAGGAATTGCAGCTAAAGAATGCCTGACACATGGCCATCCAGCCTCTGCTTAAAAACCTTTGATGAAGAAGTGCCCACTACCTTCCATGGGAGTCCGTCCCACGATCTGGCAGCTCGTAATATCAGCACCTTTCTTGTAATTTGAATCCCTCAGCTCCAGAACAATGCAGTGACAGTGAGTTCCGCAGTCTTAAATAGGAGGTTGGGCAGGAAAGCCATCTCGATTAGTTTGCTGACAGTGTCCTTTTCAGAGGCAACCTCTACCATGTCTGTTTGTTCGGAGTACCAGGTCCCTCATTCACTGCAGACTTCCCCACCCAGCCCAAAACCAAGCCAGGGAAACCAGCATCCCCTGGAAGGAGGGGAGCAGCGCTCTCCTTGTTCCAGCACCAGAGCAGATAACGACAAAATCAATTTTTATCACCCTTGGCTTTTATGGACCCTTTAAAATATAACAGCAAATCATTGAGGAATTCATTATTCTCTCCCCACTGCCCCCGCCACCTTCTTTCTCTCCCAGTCTGTGTACATCTCGGGTTGTCTGTGTGTGTAATTTTATTTAATTAGAAATGTAAAATACAAAAGACCTGCGGGCAGGTGAAGATGGACAGGCGGAGTGGTGCTGAGTGATGGCTCAACGAGGCCGGATTTACGGCTCTACGGATGGAGGCTTTGCCCTTGTATAGCCAATAGTAATGGAGTGTTGCAATCCAAGTCTTAAGCGCAATGGGTGACCTGGGATCTATAGATCATTAATACAACCTGACTCACGGCTGCTGCAATTATCCGGGGTGAATAAGATGGAAGCGCAGCAAAGGCGGGAGGGGCAGCCAGCTTAAAAGAGGCCAGGGGCTGAGCTGCGGAGGCTTCTCAGAGGGTGATGGAAATGGCTCAGTGATGCGAAGGGGGTGGGGAGGTAAAGAACAAGTGCATGCAAAAAGAAAAAATAAGTGGGTGTCAGATTTTTTTATTATTAAAAAAAAAATCCCCATAAATGTCTCAGCTGTATCAGCAAATAAGTCCGTGGGGGAAGCCTCGTCGCATCTCGTTTTCCATCTGTCCGTTTTATTATCTTCTCTTTTTTTTCAAAATTTTTAATTAATTTTCCAAATTTATAACAAACATATCAACAAATACAAAAAGAAAACATCAAAAAACAACAACAAGCAAGCAAACACAAATCCCAACTATAATAATTTCACTTTTGTTAACATTGTTGGGTGACTTCCTCTTATCCCCCTGGCTGAATTTCCAAATATATACCATTGTAGCAGTTTTCCAAAACTAATTTCACCTAAAATTTACTTAGTCAATTAACCTCTTTCTTTCTTTTCCTTTTAACTTTAAACATATTATTCTATAACATCACATATTTAAATCCTAGGCCAATCTGATACTTGCAAGTAATTCTGTTTCAGTTATCTTGACATATTTGGCTAAATAGTCTTTAAATTTCTTCCATTCCTCCTGGTATTCCTCCTCCTTCTGGTCGCGGACTCTTCCGGTCAGGTCGGCTAGCTCCCAAAAGTCCATCATCTTCATCTGCCATTCCTCCACTGTTGGGACTTCTTGTAATTTCCAGTTTGGGGCTAACAAAATTCTAGCTGCAGTTGTGGCATACAAAAACAATCTGACATCTTTCTTGGCCAATTCCAAACCTGTTATTCCAAGTAGAAAGGCTTCTGGTTTCTTAATAAATGTATATAGTGGTACCTAGGGTTAAGTACTTAATTCGTTCCGGAGGTCTGTTCTTAACTTGAAGCTGTTCTTAACCTGAAGCACCACTTTAGCTAATGGGGCCTCCTGTTGCCGCCACGCCGGCGGAGCACGATTTCTGTTCTTATCCTGAAGCAAAGTTCTTAACCTGAAGCACTATTTCTGGGTTAGCAGAGTCTGTAACCTGAAGCGTATGTAACCTGAAGCGTATGTAACCCGAGGTACCACTGTATTTCAACATTTTTTTTCAATTCATTATAAATCTTTTCCCAGAAGTCTTTCACCTTTGCACAGGTCCACCACGTATGATAAAATGTACCTTCTTTTATTATGTTCTACCTTAGAAACATAGGGGCTAGTATGTCGAAAACAAAAGCCAGCATTCCTGCTCAGGTGTTGGTGGTAAGCGATGCTTCTACGCTGCAAGGCTACAGCAGCTTCCCTTCTGGAGAGAGATGGGTTTGTGCAAAGGCCTCTCTCCCTCTTTCTAAGAATGCTCTTGCAATTCCTTTCTTGGACCACACATTTGTACTTTGGACAAACTAGGCTTAACCCCCGGGAGAAGCAAGGCACACCTTTTTAAAGGTGCTGCCCAAGTAAGCATAAGAAGAATAAAAACCAACTTGGAGCAATCACAGTTAAACTGAGCCATGTTTGAATGAAAACATGAAATGCTGGTCTGCCTGCAGGCTTTTATTTTCACATTTGAATGACTGCATTTGCCGGCTCAAACCGGGTAAGCAGGTCAGCAACTGGGGCTGGGTGGGAATAAAGGTAAAGGGACCCCTGGCCATTAGGTCCAGTCGTGACCAACTCTGGGGTTGCGGCGCTCATATTGCTTTATTGGCCGAGGGAGCCGGCGTACAGCTTCGGGGTCATGTGGCCAGCATGACTAAGCCGCTTTTGGCGAACCAGAGCAGCACACGGAAATGCCGTTTACCTTCCAGCCGGAGCAGTACCTATTTATCTACTTGCACTTTGACGTGCTTTCAAACTGCTAGGTTGGCAGGAGCAGGGACCGAGCAACGGGAACTCACCCCGTCACGGGGATTCGAACTGCCGACCTTCTGATCGGCAAGTCCTAGGCTCTGCGGTTTAACCCACAGTGCCACCCGCGTCCCAGGAGTGGGAATGGCCCCCCTGGAAAAAAAAAGAAATTAAAAAAGATGAATCCCATTGTGGAGGAAGCAGCTGCAAGAGGGTGAATCCTGCCCATCACACACATGAACAGTTGATTAGTGCAATTATAACCTTTTAGGAAGTCTATCCAGCCCAGGCTCCTGGAATCTCATGCAACACATATTTGTGTGAAACAGCAGACCTCCAAGTGTCCCTATTTTCCAGGGACAGTCCCGGATTTACAGAAACCGTCTCAGTTTCTGATTTGATCCCTGAATGTCCCGCTTTTCTTTGGGACATCCCTATTTTCATCAGAGAAATGTTGGAGGGTATGGAGTTACCCAACCCCAAAGTCAAAGAGATAAATAACTATGCCACCTTTAGAAGACATCTGAAAGCAGCCCTGTATGGGGAGGTGTTTGAATGTTTAATGTTTTATTATTATTTTATATATGTTGGAAGCAGCCCAGAGTGGCTGGGGCAGAGTATAAACGTTGTTGTTGTTGTTGTTGTTGTTGAATAGGACATCCCTCTTTTCATTGGAGAAGTGTTGGATGATATGAAACAGCCTTTGCCAACCATGTGCCCTCCAGATATTTTGGACTAAAATTCCCATCAGCACATCCTGTCTGGTGAAAGATAGTATAAAAGATACACATACAGACCTGGTTCTAAGTCCTTACAGTCTAGCAGGACCAGGGTGCATTTTAGAAATGCATAAGCTACTTTTTAAATAGAATTCACCCCCTTCCCCCCCCCCGAAAAACCCCCCAATAAAGCAAATATCACAGACATAACTGGTGACCAGTCAAGTACCTGCTCAACCCATTAGCCCCATTGAAATAAATGGGCTTTAGAGATTATATAAGATCATATTGTACCAATGATACCATATTAGCAGAACTTGAGTGATACCTGTAAATAAAAATTTATAACAAATACCATTTTTGGAGTAGACAGGAATAACATTAAAGAATATAAAACTGTGCGAAAAAATAACGACAGTATAAATAGTACAGTGAGAACGATCAGAAGACTTGTTTTGTCAGAAGTCTTTTTTATTTAGGTGTTTATTTAAGCGTTAACAAGGAAGATTATGCTTCTCTATGTATGTAAATCCATTTTTTCCTTTTTTCTTCTTTTGTATTTTCTTCTTTTTTCTTTCTTAATTGCTTTTTTTCTTGAATTTTCTTTTTTGTAATATGAGATTGTATTTTTTTTGTAAATTCTTTGTATATGTGTGTAATTTAAATTACATAATAAAGATTATATGGGGGGGGGAATAAATGGGCTTTAGAGCACCTAACTGTTCAGTGCATTTAAGTCTACGCCCATTAGCCCAGTTGAAATAATTGTGCTTAACAGGACTTAACTGTCGTGTGCACTTAAGCCTATTGATTTCAGTGGGCTAATGAGCTTGAGCGTGTTTCGCTTCGGTGTCAGATTGTGGCCACACATTCAAATACACATTCAGTAAAAGGAGAGCGCCACGTCCGTGAGTTAAAACACCAGGCTTATGGCTGATGACCTTTTGCACAGCCTCAAACTAGATGAATTGAAAGACCTTGTGAACCGGAGTAATAGAAATGGAATGGAATTCAATAGTACAAAGTGTAAGGTCCTCTGTTTGTTTATCGTCTGCTCTCAGACGGAGAGCCTGGGTAGCAGCTCAGAGGATGTGAGCTGTGAGTTAAGAAGCATCTTGCCTCAACTCTCTGGACAGCCTTATAGTGCAATCCTATACACATCTACTCTGGGATAAGTCCCATTGAGATGGATGGGGCCCATTCCCAAGGAAATGGGCACAGGATCACAGCATTAAAGTGCAATCTTACATCTCTACTCACAAGCAAGTCCTATTGCGTTCAGTGGTGCTCCCAGTAAGTGGGAGTAGGATTGCAGTCTTAGGTGAACTGCTAACTATCTATATTTATCATCTATCTATCTATCTATCTATCATCATCTATATCTATCTATCATATATTGATCAATCGATCAATCAATCGATCTATCATCTATCTATCTATCTAGTAGCAAACAGAAGCAATAACCCTTCTACACATTTTAACAGACCGTAGATTGTTTAATTAGCCAAATGACTGGGAGAAGAGGGATGTTTTTGCCTGGCACCTAAAGATATGTAATGAAAGCACAAGGCAAGTCTCCCTGGGAAGACCGTTCAACAATCAGGGAGCCATCACAGAAAAGGCTCTCTTGTGTTGCCGCTCTCCGGAACTGTCATGGAAGAGGCATATGAAGAAAGGCCTCAGATGATGATCGCAGGGTCCAGGATGGTTTATCTCAGCTGCCCACACAGACACAATCTACTACGTAGGGAAAATAATATTGGTTAGGCATTTTTAAGGTTTGCTGGTATAATGTGTGCTATGTACTGAGTTGAATAGGCAGCAGTCCGATTGGTCCTAAAACAATAGGATTCAGAATGCAGCAGTCTGATTGGTCCTAGAACAATGGGGGCCAGAATGCAGCAGTCTGACTGATCCACAGGAGCCACCCAATCCAGCTCCAGGTGGAAGTGAATCCGCAACCTGATTGGCCTACAGGTGAATTCCAAAATTAGCCAATCACGTGCAGCCCATTGTGTAAATGATGTATATAATGCAGACATTCTTGGGAAACTTCCATTCTTCTTCACTACTATGAGCTGAATAAAGAGCAGGAAATCCACTCTAGACTCCAAGTATATTTCACTGTGCATGGCATATGTTGAATGGTCAGGAAAAGGAAAATATAGATATGCTACTTGTAATAGTGTCAGGGACTCAGCTGAAAAGCATGGAGGAAAAAGGTCTTGGGAGACTAGTGTAGGATGAAATGGCCATGAATTAATCATATGATTTCAGCCACAGTGAAGATGGATTCTGTCATTAAATTATCAGGCATTTTCACATATCCGCCAACATTTCTCCAGTGAAAATAGAGCCATCTCCCCCAAATTTTCTCCCGTGAAAATAGGAATGTCCTATTCCATGCCCTACAACAATTCTCCAGTGAAAATAGGGACGTCCTAAGGAAAACCAGGATATTCGGGATCAAATCAGAAATTGGAACAGCTTCTGTAAATCTGGGACTATCTCTGGAAAATAGGACACTTGGAGGGTTTCTTTTCAGTGGAACATAGCATTGCTGAGGACAGATCTGGAGCACCTTGTTCAATTTCTATCAGCTGTATTCAAGAAGGGTGGATTCAGGAGAAGAAGAAGTGTTTGGATTTGATATCCCGCTTTATCACTACCCGAAGGAGTCTCAAAGCGGCTAACAATCTCCTTTCCCTTCCTCCCCCACAACAAACACTCTGTGAGGTGAGTGAGGCTGAGAGACTTCAAAGAAACGTGACTAGCCCAAGGTCACCCAGCAGCTGCATGTGGAGGAGCGGGGAAGCGAACCCGGTTCACCAGATTACGAGTCCACCGCTCTTAACCACTACACCACACGGAGCAAAGGGCAGCAGCAGAGAGGTTGCATGGGTGGAGGAGTGGCTCTGGCTGGGTTTCCCCAGCCACTCTGGGCGGCTTCCAACAAAGATTAAAAATACATTAAAATGTCACACACTAAAAACTTCCCTAAACAGGGCTGCCTTCAGATGTCTTCTAAATGTCAGGTAGTTGTTTATCTCTTTGACATCTGGTGGGAGGGCGTTCCACAGGGCAGGTGCCACCACCAAGAAGGCCCTCTGCCTGGTTCCCTGTAGCTTTACTTCTCGCAGAAGGCCCTCGGCGCTGGACCTCAGTGTCCAGGCAGAATGATGGGGATGGAGACGCTCCTTCAGGTATACTGGGCCGAGGCCGTTTAGGGCTTTCAAGGTCAACATGTTTCTGGACACCAGAGAGAGAGAGCCACCTCTAGGGCTCACAAGCAGCAAAACCAGTGGGGTGAGCCTTGCTGCGCAGCTCCTGCTTGCTATGGGGCTTCTCCTTTGGGGCAGCTGGGTGGCTGCTGTGACACAGGGGGTTTCCCCTCATGGCTAGTTCTTCTTCTGCACTTTTACATTTGCTCAGGGAGTGGGCAGCAGTGACAAGAGGACAGGCCTCCTGCCCCTCCACTTATGTGGGGGTAAACTGCATATAACTCAATGGGACTTATTTTTGAGTAGGCACATATAGCCTTGCACTGTTCAGTCTGTGTGGAAAGAGAGCTTGAGAGGGGAGATTCAGCTGCCATACACAGCTGTATGAGGGCATGAGGGAAGGGAGAGAGCAGGGGAAATTAGTCACTAGCCAGATAGCCAAGATAGGCTAGAAATTCAAAATGCAGTCTCTTGGACAGCAAGCAAAGAACCTCACTCCTTTCAAGACAAAAATTCAGGAACAAAACCAAACAAGGTAGTTGTTGTTGTTGTTGCCTCTGCTGTTTTAAACTGTGGTGCCGCAGGTCAGTTCACAAAGTTATACTGATGTTATAAAGTCATCATATAATAACAGGATGCAGGGATCAGTAAGACTAGCACTTGCTATGTGATGTGGTAATTTTGAAGATGTGGGGCCAATCCCATATTCCCCCATGTGAAAAACAAGGTCAGGAAGCCAAGAGCTTGTAGACTTAATTTCAGACAGACAGATACGTTTTGATTTGATATAACAAAGGGATACACTCTCTACTGAATCAGCTACATCACAGGGAACGCCAAATGCAAGGTTTTCCCTCCCCTGAGCCCCACACCTCTCTGCCCATTGGCTCCTGCTGACCTCTGCTCCCTAAATATTTCCAGGTCCTGTTCAAAGTTCTCAGGATAACTGAGCATGCAGCTCTTGCTTCCTACTCCTGTAATCACTTCTTCTTTGCTTGCACTTATTCACATGTGAAATATACTCGGAGTCGAGAGTGGATTTCATGCTCTTTATTCAGCTCATAGTAGTGAGGAATGCAAGTTCCCCCAAAATATCTGCTTTATATACATTATTTACACAATGGGCCGCACGTGATTGGCTAATTCCAGGATTCTCCTGTAGGCCAATCAGGTTGCACATTCACTTCCACCTGGAGCTGGATTGGGTGGCTCCTGCAGACCAATCATACTGCTGCATTGTTCTAGGACCAATCAGACTGCTGCATTCTGGACCCTATTGTTCTAGGACCAATCAGACTGCTGCATTCTGAATCCTATTGTTCTAGGACCAATCAGACTGCTGCCTTTTGGATCCTATTCAACTCAGTACATAACAATATGGTTCCGTCTCACACACTCAGGATGCGAAAATCCCAAAAGCAGAATGTGAGTAGTCTTTCCCCACTTCTGATTCCTAGCGCATATTTTCTTCCCCTTAAGAAAAGAAAAAGAGTTTGGGGAAGGTTAAATTCCATTATGGCTGTTTCACATCTCGAGTCTATTGCGTGTCGAGACCCTGCAACCACCCCTTCGTTGGAAAATAACTCACACAAGGACACAGATATTAGGTTTATGTTATTGGGCAAATTTGGCCACAACTTTATTGAATTACAGAATGTGAGTGGTACTGGCTTGGGCATTGATTGGATCCGACTATATCTGACTCCTGCCCGCTGCGCAGGAAGTCCGGTAAGGGTAAACCACCGGTAGGGGGAGCCCTGTCGATGCAGACCAACTCAAGCTCCCCCTGGTGTTCCCGTCAGGGTTGTGGCATGACCCTAGCCCCCGACCGGGCTTCGGACAAGATCAACACCCCCGGATTCCTTTAACGGAATACCCTTAAGAATGGAGGGACAGGTGATGGCCACACCTCCCCTCCCCCATACAAGGTCAAACAATGCCTAATCGCAACCCTAACAAAGTTGTGACGATTGCTACGAGGTAGGCGAAAACCAAGTGGCCAGAGCCAATTTGCCAACTGGAAAAATTCCTACCAGGCCCCTCGGACAACCAAGGCGACCAACCGAAGTCCATAGTCCATAGCAAGGTCATTGCCTAACCTGCAAAATAGGGAAGGAGGGCGGGTGGTTGAGGAAGCGAGCCAAGAGGAAGTCCTCCAGCTCGTTCCTTGGTTTAAACTGTCCCGGCCACACACACACACACACACACCAGCCAGCGGATTGGCTGGCTGGGCTCTGATGTGGCCAGGATTCCTGGGCAACGGGGGACAAAGTCCCCTGCCCCCAGTGGGGAGTGGGTGGCTGCACGGTCCACCGCAACTCTTCCCCGCTGGAAAGTGGAGCGGATTTGCCCACGGCCTCGGTCCTGTATACCTGAAGGAGCGTCTCCACCCCCATCGTTCAGCACCGAGATCCAGCACCGAGGGCCTTCTGGCGGTTCCCTCATTGCGAGGTTACAGGGAACCAGACAGAGGGCCTTCTCAGTAGTGGCGCCCACCCTTCAGATGTGAAGGAAATAAGCAGCTATCTTCTCTTTAAAAGACATCTGAAGGCAGCCCTGTTTAGGAAAGTTTTTAATATTTAATGCTGTATTGTTTTTAACACTCGATTGGAAGCCGCCCAGAGTGGCTGGGGAGACTCAGCCAGATGGGAGGGGTATAAATAATAAATTATTATTATTAATAAGCAGGTGCCGCTCTGATCAGCTGCCTTCTCCAATACCCAATAAGTTCTGCACACTCTCTCAAGTGAATCCAGTACTCGTAATCTGGTGAACCGGGTTCAATTCCCCGCTCCTCCACATTTAGCTGCTGGGTGACCCTGGGCCAGTCACACTTCTCTGAAGTCTCTCAGCCTCACTCACCTCACAGAGTGTTTGTTGTGGTGGTGGGGAAGGGAAAGGAGAATGTTAGCCGCTTTGAGACTCCTGAAGGGGAATAATAAAGTGGGGTATCAACTCCTCCTCGTCCTTGCCTTCCTTGGCACCAATCAGCAACCCCATGTGGATTTGTGCTGTGTGATCCCTCCCTCATTGCCATAGTCCCTCGTTCCCACCACTCTAAGCCTCCACCTTCCCTTGCTGACCCAATTGAACCTGACCCCAGTGTGCGCATATTTTCTTTTCTTCCCTGTGTGTTATTTTCTTTGCCAAGCATGGTGTCTAAGGTGGCAAGGAATGGCTGTGAGAAGGAAAGGATATATGATGTCGCCAGTGCCCTGTGACACCCCTATTTGTCAGGGGAGCAGAGAAACACTTTGCCTGGGTGATGAAAAAGCTTTTCTAATGAGGGTTGATCAATATCGCTCCCACTGCACCATCCATCAGGGGTTGTTAGGAGCCGGCGTGTCCGTTCCTGACTCGCTCCTGGTGTTGGGGGCTGCACTGCGGGGGGAGGGAGAATGGGGGAAGGGGAAAGCTCTGGTGGCTGGGAAAGTACGGGCACCGCAAGCCACCCCTGAACAGCGGCGAGAACCCCATTCAGATTCTTGGGTGGAGAGAGATGTGCTGAGAGATTGATGGGGCCGCAGCTGGGGCTGCCTCCAATAGGCAGAGCGCCTGTGCCTGGCCTTAAACAAACAGCACTGTAAATCAGGACCAAGAAAGGCATCTCTGCAGCCTTGAGAAGCTCAGCAAAGCCAGGACAACTCCAAACATGGCTTCCCTGGAATCTGGCTTTCCTACCAAAACTGAGCTCCAAAGCAGAAGTGGGCTGTGAGAATATGGCAGAGTGTTTTATGGCACCATAAAAATTCAAGATTTAGCACTGGAATCAGAATTCAACAGTCTGATAATCCCAGCTTTGTTTTAGGCTGTTGTTTTTAAGCATCTTTCTAGTCCTTTTGGCTCCAGAGTATTATTATTATTGTTGTTATTATGATTATTAGTTGCCTTGCATTACCTTGCTTTATTTTTTAAGGTATTTATATATTGTTTTCCGCTCACTGGAAGGACAGATTGTGAAGCTGAGGCTCCAATACTTTGGCCACCTCATGAGAAGAGAAGACTCCCTGGAAAAGACCCTGATGTTGAGAAAGATTGAGGGCACAAGGAGAAGGGGACGATAGAGGATGAGATGGCTGGACAGTGTTCTCGAAGCTACCAGCATGAGTTTGACCAAACTGTGGGAGGCAGTGGAAGACAGGAGTGCCTGACGTGCTCTGGTCCATGGGGTCACAAAGAGTCGGACACGACTAAATGACTAAACAACAACAACAATATTGTTTTCCAGACCTCAGGAGTAGAACCTGGAAAACGTCTAAACCCAGAACTGGGCATTCCAGCACACAACTTGCAAGGATTTTCAGGAATGGATCTGCAATGCCCACAACATCTTTCTCTTCTGCAATGGCTGGCGCCACATTTTCCAAAACGCTATGCAGTTTGAGAGAGAAAGGACAAGAAGACGGTTTCTGCACATGCTGTAGAGGGAGGTGAGGAAAGTCAACCTGCGAAGGTACCCCATCTAGGAGAAGGGAAACTCTGATACTAAACCTCCACTGCCTTGTGGGATATCCTTGGGAGAAGAAAAGGATTTCACCAGGATCAAATGGGGTGATTGGTTAAGGAAACCAGCGCTGGTGATACTGACCAGAGCTGAGAGCCCTGTCATGTTGTTTCTTCTTCTCCAGTTGGAGCGCTTGCTGGCTAGTGTTTCCCAATTATCAGTGCTTATACTGAATTTTCTTAGATTTGCCTTGAGAGCGTCTTTAAACCTCTTTTGTTGTCCACTGGTATTTCGATTTCCATTCTTAAGTTGGGAATAGAGTAGTTGCTTTGGAAGATGCTAATCACATGACCAGTCCAACGTAGTTGATGTTGAAGAATCATTTCTTTGATACTGGTGATCTTTGCTTCTTCCAAAACACTGACATTAGTTTGCTTGTCTTCCCCAGTGATATATACAATTTTTCAGAGGCATCGTTGATGCAATCTTTCAAGGAGCTGGAGATGACGTTTATAAGATGTCCATGTTTCACAAGTGTACAATAAAGTTGGTAGTACAATAGTTAGTAAACAAGTAGTTTGGTTTCCCTGCAAATGTCCCAGCACTCAAACACTCTGTGCTTTAATCAGGAGAAAGCTACACTTGCAGAGCTTAGATCTGAGGTCAAGGGTGGGCAGATGTGAGACTGATAAGCTTTTGATCTGATCTTGTGACCAGAGGCCAGAGATGGGGAATGATGAAGGAAATGATGGTGAGTTGGGCAGCCACGTGATGTAGAAATTGGTGGTGTGTATTGAATTGTGGTGCTGGAGGAGAGTCCCATGGACTGCAAGAAGATCAAACCTATCCATTTTTAAGGAAATCAGCCCAGGGTGCTCACTGGAAGGACAGATTGTGAAGCTGAGGCTCCAATACTTTGGCCACCTCATGAGAAGAGAAGACTCCTTGGAAAAGACCCTGATGCTGAGAAAGATTGAGGGCACAAGGAGAAGGGGACGACAGGACGAGATGGTTGGACAGTGTTCTTGAAGCTACCAACATGAGTTTGACCAAAATGTGGGAGGCAGTGGAAGACAGGAGTGCCTGGCATGATCTGGTCCATGGGGTCACGAAGAGTCGGAAATGACTAAACAACAACAACAAAAATGTATGCAACACACATTGAGCCGGATGTGATTATAACTCAATTTCATTGCAGGGCAGTACAAAAGAGGTCTTGCTTCATCAGGCCAAAACCCATCTTCTGTTGCATCCCATGGTCCAGCAGATGTTTCTGGCTGCTTGGAAGCCAGACAGGACATAGTGGTGGGTTCCTACTGTTTCTCCCCAGCATCTAGTATTCAGAGGTACATTGCCACTGCATATGGAAGTTCCATTTACCTCCCATGACTAATGGTTTGCAGGTGCTCCTAGAACCATCTTTGTCACGAGAGGCCCAAGTGACTTGGAGCATCTTCTGCTAGCTTCAGCCGGTATAGCATCTGCGACCACTCCTGGTTGTGGTGGTCCAGCAGCCTCGTGGGTTGGATTACTGTAACCTGCTCTTTGTGGGGCTGATCTTGAGGTTGGTTCAGAAGTTGCAACTGGCGCAGAATGCTGTTAGGAGTGATCTTCTGCCAGCGTGTAACACGGCTGTGATGACTGCTAAACGGCTACTAGTTTTTGCTGTTAGTGTATAAAGTCCTAAACAGTCTAGGACCTTCTTACCTGAGAGGTCACGTTCTCCTGCTCAAATGCTTAGATCCTCGAGTGGGATCCTTTCGTGGGTGCCACATACCCACAAAATATTGTTTAATGAGTACTCATGGGCAGAGCTTTTAGTGTAGCAGAACTTGCACTTTGGAATACACCCCTTCTTGATTTTGTTCCCCCTTTAAACTCCTCCTTAACACCCTTGTATCCAACCAGACTTTTTTAGAGGGTCTTCCTCACACAGAGCAGTTGTTCCACCACTGAAACTTTTTCCAATGAGGCAGAGTGGGTGTTTGAAGAGTTTAGGCACCCAGGGTGTTACTCTTAAGCTCTTCGGACCAAGAACAATATTCTCTGCTACTACTTCCACTTACTGTCTTCTGTTCTGGACAGCACCTAGCACTTTCGCAGAGAAAACAAATGTTGTAGAAGAGCGTGTGTGCAGGTATACACATATCTCATACACAGATACCACAAATCAAAACCATTCACTTTTTTATTTATTTGTAACAGGTTAACGGTGTAAAGGGAAAAAGATATACAGTGTTTTATGAGAATAGATTCTCCGGGGAGTCCAGTGCCCAGTAGCTTGATGCATCGATCGAAAATTTAATGTAACAACCAATCATTCATGTGTGTAGGTGTGTGCCGAGAGAAAAAGGGAGACAGAGCGACAGATAGATGGGCAGGGGCGCCATTGAAAAGGACAGAGGTGCTTTCACCAGGAGCACCTATTATCTCTGGTATTGTGAAGTCTAAAAAGGGGAAAAGGCTATTTGGGCAGAAAACTACCTTTTTTGCTACATCTATTCAGAGCCTATGTGCATTTTACTCAGAAGAAAGCCTCATGGTGTTCTGCTTGGACTTACTTCACTCAGGTGTGTATGCGAAGAAAGAGAGCCTTAACCGTGGAATAATGCACAAATTATTGCAAGGGAAGGCAGCTAGCTCATAGGAATGTCCGCCAACATTTCTCCAATGAAAATAGGGACGTCCTATTCAATACTACAACTACTAACAACAACAACATTTTTACTGTTTATACCCCGCCTATTTGACTGGGTTACCCCAGCCACTCTGGGCAGCTTCCAACATATATAAAACATAATAAAACCCCCATCGTTCTGCCCGGACACTGAGTTCCAGCTCCGAGGGCCTTCTGGCAGTTCCCTCACTGCGAGAAGTCAAGTTACAGGGAACCAGGCAGAGGGCCTTCTTGGTAGTGGCACCCACCCTGTGGAACGCCCTCCCACCAGATGTCAAAGAGAAAAACAACTAATAGACTTTTAGAAGACATCTGAATAATAATAATAATAATAATAATAATAAATTTTATTTATATCCCGCCCTCCCCAGCCGAAGCCGGGCTCAGGGCGGCTAACAACAATAAAACAGGACAAAGGTACAACACAAACAACACTCTAAAATCATTCATTATAAAATTAATTCAAATCAAGCCGGATTTGAATTAAGGCAGCTGGATTTAGGTTTGATGAGGCCCTTAGCTACTGAAGGTAATGGGGCCCTTTATATGTCCAGCTGTCCTTTGTCAACAACAAATTGTCGCTGTTTTTAGTGTTGAATATATGCTATATGGTAATTTATGGACCTAATAGGTATCCAAAGTCATTTTATTTGTTTTTTATCTTATATTTTGGAAATGTACATCCAGGTTTTTTTCCTTTAATTTTTTGGGGGGCCCCCATTCCTAAACTATAGCTTGTTTAGCTTATATGTAAATCTGGCACTGCTGGCATCAAATCAGAAACTGGCTTCTGTAACTCCAGGAATGTCCCTGGAAAATAGGGACATTTGGAGGGTCTGAGAGGAAACCCATCCTTCCTCCCTTTTGCTATTGTTTTTAGAAGGCCACAAAAGAGAGGGATATAATTTGGTTCAAGATTGGAAGGTATCAGGGAGGTGGTGGCTTACATGAGGCTCCTCTGATTTCTTCTCTCTTTGCTCAAACACTGTCTTGAAGGGCAGGGCTCTGAACCTTGCAGTGAGTTTTTCTGGCTTATACACAATGAAGTATCTCTCCTCTCACAACAACTAAAAAGGCATCTCAGTGCAAAGGGGCATGTATTGCATATACAGATATATGCCTGTATAGATATTGTTGCAGGAACCCACCCCCCAATCATTCAGTTTGTACAAACACGACACACACACTCACACAAATCAGCCATACATCGGATCTGTACCATTCCACTTTTATTTTACACCATGACGGGAGGACTATCAAAGGGGGGAGACTTGACACAAGGCAGCCAACACGTCCACAGTGAGCCCTACCCAGTTGGCATGCCAACCTTGGTGGTCCTAGACAGAAGATCATTACACTCACAAAGGACCTGCATATGGAAGGGGATTCAGTACAGACTGAAACGAAGGACAGTGACCAGCCCTTCCCTCTGGGGAGCAGGAAACAGTGAACTCCTCTTTGTCCTCAGGAACGTAATCATGGGGAGGGGGAAAGGAGGAACCAGACAGGTGACAAGACACTCAGGTTACCACCACAACTCCTCCCTGAACCCCTCCTCTTTGTGATGTGTCAATGATGTAGTCATGATGTAGTTATGATGCAGTCTTAGGGGTGTAGCATGGGGGGATTAGTAGCTAATAAAAGTTGGGGTCTTCTTTTGTTCAGGGCTTCCATCTTGTTCCACCTTGTGGCAGGTGGGAATCCTGTCGCGACAGTCTTCAATAAAGACTAAGACTACCGGCTGCTGTTTTGCTCTGGTATTCCTGGCTGGCGTCCTTGTTGTTGTTTTTTGTCCAAGGGAGCCCTCGGATTTCTCCGTTAACAATATCTACTGTCTTATCTACATGCATGTCATTATCTACTGTCTCTCCCTATATCCATATCTACACCTCTGTCTAAAGGTAAAGGGACCCCTGACCATTAGGTCCAGTCATGAACGACTCTGGGGTTGCGGCGCTCATCTCGCTTTATTGGCCGAGGGAGCCGGCGTACAGCTTCCGGGTCATGTGGCCAGCATGACTAAGCCGCTTCTGGAGAACCAGAGCAGCGCACGGAAACGCCATTTACCTTCCCGCCGGAGCAGTACCTATTTATCTACTTGTACTTTGAAGTGCTTTCGAACTGCTAGGTTGGCAGGAGCAGGGACAGAGCAACGGGAGCTCACCCCGCCGTGGGGATTTGAACCACTAACCTTCTGATCAGCAAGTCCTAGGCTCTGTGGTTTAACCCACAGCGCCAACTCTGTCTATCTCCAGATAAATATCTAGATATGCACATGTATGTTGGATGTGTGTGTGTGTACACACACAATAAATTATTATTACAGAGAGGGGGCGGAGTGGGAGAATCAGATACGGTTAGGCACACATATGGGAAGAGGGGAATTCCAGGCCAGGCCACCCCCCTCAGCGCATTCATCACACCAGGAATATATAGAGACCAGGGGAGGTGCGGCACAAACGAGCCCCTTTTAATGAGGGAGACTTTATTTGTTCCCGAGATGGAACATCCGGTAGTTACGGCTGTGACTTTTATGAGAAACTCAGCAGCAGTAATAAGGCAATGGCACTCCCCCCTCCCTCCCTCCCCCCTTTTTTTTTAATAAAAGAAATTATTATTTTTTGAGCCAGCGGTAACCCGAGGCTTCCCCCCCACCACTCCTAAGCAAAGGTTTTATTTCCCAGCCAGCAGAACTGCCCACTACCCACTCATCAAGCATGCGACTGGTTTAAAACACACGTACACCACCTCCGCCCTCCCCAGCTTTGCAAAATTGCATCTTCTGCAGCATCCAACCCTGTATTTTTTTGCAAAGCGTGAACCTTGGGTGCCCCTCCACACACACACACACACACACACACACACACACACACACACACAAACACACACACCAGCCAGCCATTCTCATTTTAAGAGCCCAAGCAGATGCCCTCCGTTCCCTCCCTCCCTTCTCCTTCTCTTTGGTCTCTCCAGATCCCATTTGTCTTCTGCCTTATAGGCTGGTGGTGAGTCCTTTTTATTACAGGCCTGGCGGAGTCCTCCTTGTTAGATTGAATTACATGATTCACTGTTTGATGGTGCTTTTCTATTACCTTATAAATTTTGTTTATTCCTTCCCTGACCCTTTATTCACAGCCTGGGATTTCTCACAAGATACAAAATAAATTTATAAACAAATCAATTAAATATTTCTTCACAATTTGTCAGCCCCCCTCCACAAAAGACACACAATATTGCCAAGAGTTATGGGCCGCGTGGCAATGCACTGCAGCTCCTGCCTGCCAAGGAAAAGCGGCGGCGGGGGGGGGGGCACGACGTGCGAGGAGAAAAGGCAAGGAAGAAGCAGCAGCAGCAGGGAGCTGCTGCAGTCTTGCTGCTGCAATTGTCAGCCAAGCCCAGGCCCTCCCAGTTGCACCACTGCCCCCATTTTGCTGAGTCAGGACACCACTGGCAGAAGCCGCAGGATGAAAGCTGCCCAGGGTTGCATCTGACACAAATCATGTGTGTCTTGGCACGCATCATCCATATGAATGCACCTGCATAGAGCTTTGGAGGGGGCTGCCAACTGATCAGGGGGAGTAACACGGCCAAGATTGCTCTTGTGCTTTAACTCGCATCTCACTTTATAGAAATCAGCAAGAGCAGCTTTCCACGGCTCGGAAATAAACACGACCACCTGCTAAATCACACTAGTTCCCTCCATGATCTAAATAATCCATACAACAAACCTGTAAGGTAGTGCAGTGTTTTTATCCTCGTACAGTGGTACCTCGGGTTAAGAACTTAATTCATTCTGGAGGTCCATTCCTAACCTGAAACTGTTCTTAACCTGAAGCACTGCTTTAGCTAATGGGGCCTCCTGCTGCCGCCGCACCGCCAGAGCACGATTTCTGTTCTCATCCTGAAGCAAAGTTCTTAACCAGAAGTACTATTTCTGGGTTAGCAGAGTCTGTAACCTGAAGTGTCTGTAATCTGAAGTGTCTGTAACCTGAGATACCACTGTACTGCAGAGAGAAGGTTGGCAGACAGGGAGAGGTTTACGTAAAGCCACTTGCTGCGCTCATGACGGGGTAATATTTGAATCTGGGACTTCCCAGCTCATACGACACAACAGGATTATCCGTGTGCAAGGCACTTTACGGAGTAACACAAGCAAACCAAAAAACGACAAGTCTCTGCCCCAAGGAGCATACAATCTAAACTTCCAACAGTGAGACAGGCAACAAAAGGGAAAGGAGGGGTCAAAAAACCAAACACATGGTACAAGAAACAAGCAAAGGACGGATGTGAGCAAAAGACCTTCCTGTTCCAACAGGAAGTGAACATTATACCTGGGTTGGCTTATATTTATTCAGTGGCACTGCTTTTAGCTTATAACTGGGTGCTGTTTTCTATCCACACCTTTGTACTTGCTGTGACCCTGATTTACTGTTGCTCAGGTTCTGCTTTAGGGTTTCTCATAGAGGAATCTGGCTGACCTGATCCATCAGGACTCTTCTTACGATCTTAGTGTGTGTCTGTTTATTGTATTATTGGTTGTTGGCCACCTTGTCCATGCACTCTGGAAAGGCGGGGTATAAATGTTTATAACAGATACATGCAGTTACAAACATTTTAGGGGGTAAAGACCTACTGGCTGGTGACCTCTCTAGAAGAGGCTGGACTACAACTCCCACAGCAGTCCAAAAACACCTGGAGAGGTTGGGGAAGACTGGGTTATCGGATTCAACAGAAGCTCCACTATACCAGTAGTAGCTGCCATGGCAGTTACAGCAATGGAACACCCCCAGAGATGCCTCAGGTTCGTGGTAGGTGGCAGCTATGGAAGCTCAGGCTCAGTGACCTGAGTCTGCACTAAGAGACAGCCAAAGTGGTCTCTAGCTTGCTCAGCAGCTCCAGCTTTTTGCAGCTGGAGTCACTCAGGGCCTGCAAGGCAGGGAACAAGTTTCTAGGAGTCATGGGTACAAGCGGTTTTCCCCTTGCCCTGTTTCTTTCCCAGGGAAAACCTGTTCTTTAGCTCTAAATCGGAACAAATGGCTATCTGTGAAAAACCCTATTGCTGTTTGCTCTGAATGAGTGCTAAAGAACAGTATTCCCTGGGAGGAAGTGGCAGGACAAGAGGAAGCGGGGATAAGCCCAGAGTAAAGGTCTTTGTGGCAACTGTGCATTGCATTGCTAAAGTATATGTTTTGCCGAAACCACTGAAACTCAGCAGCTGAGCGAAAATGCCACAAGTGAAATGCCACCACCTAGCATTTATTGAATGCTGATTCTGTGCTAGGTGCTGTATAAGGCAGAGTATATCCATCATTTCTGCCTAGAGAGCTTCCAGTCTCCAACAGATAACAGTGACACAGCAGAGATGGCCATGGGAGGAAACATCCACTGCTGCAGAGGTTGACCAGCATGTGGTCATCAGTGGCTCAAACTCAAAGAATCAGAGAAGGTGCAGAGCCATCGCAGCATGGTGGTGGCTGAGCTTGTTAGATTTGCCAGGATTTGGTTTGTACGGTGATGGCATACTATGGGCTCAAAGGCAAGGAAGGTCCGATTAATAGAGTGCCCCAGAGAGGCTGCATGCTGCAAACTTAGGCAAAATGAAGTACATGCCTCACACAGCAGTTTTCAAGTGACATTAGAGGGCAGCGAGTTATCCGCTATTTAATTGACCGCTGCCTTTTTTACTGTGAACAGGGGGCACCATTTGAATTTTCCGCCTCAGATGCCAAAATGTATTGGGCTGACCCTGGCTATCTAGATGGAATAAGTATGTGGGCTAGGATGATGAGGTGATTGTCTTCCTATGCCAGCAAAACCCAGGCAGGCTTTGCTTGGATCAAGACACAGGGATGCAGCTCCCATGTCGTTGCAGTAATGCAGGGGTCAGCAAACTTTTTCAGCAGGGGGCTGGTCCACTGTCCCTCAGACCTTGGGGGGGGCTGGACTATTGGGGGGGGGGAATGAACAAATTCCTATGCCCCACAAATAACCCAGAGATGCATTTTAAATAAAAGGACCCATTCTACTCATGTAAAAACATGCTGATTCCTGGACCATCCGCAGGCCGGATTTAGAAGGCGATTGGGCCGGATCCAGCCCCTGGGCCTTAGTTTGTCTACCCATGGGTTACAGCAGGGGTTAGCAACCTTTTTCAGCTGTGGGCCGGTCCACCATCCCTCATACCATGGGGTGGGCTGAACTATATTTTGGGGGGGGGGGAATGAACGAATTCCTATGCCCCTCAAATAACCCAGAGATGCATTTTAAATAAAAGGACACATTCTACTCATGTAAAAACACGCTGATTTCCGGACTGTCCGGGGGGCTGAATTGAAAAGGCGATTGGGCCGGATCCGGCCCCCGGGCCTTAGTTTGCCTACCCATGCAGTAATGTGTGAAGCAGGCTGAAATGAAAGCTCATTAGGTGGTGAACAGTACTACCAAGATGAAGGTCAACCAGGTTTTTGTGTTCAGCATGCTGCTTTATGGAAGTGAGTCATGGGCAACTTACACCCACCAGGAGTGATGCTTCAATTTAGTCGGACACGACTAAATGACTAAACAACAACAACAAAGGAAAAGCAGGACATTCCGGAATCAAATCAGAAACTTGGACGGCTTCTGTAAATCTGGGACTATCCCTGGAAAGTAGGGACACTTGGAGGGTCTGATATCTCTCCTGTATTAGTTTGTTGTTGTTTAGTCGTTTAGTCATGTCCGACTCTTCATGACCCGATGGAGCAGAGCACGCCAGGCACTCCTGTCTTCCACTGCCTCCCGCAGTTTGGTCAAACTCATGCTGGTAGCTTCGAGAACACTATCCAACCATCTCGTCCTCTGTCGTCCCCTTCTCCTTGTGCCATCTGCACTGTCATAGCACTTTAAACAGTCACAGCATTCCTCAAAGAATATGGGGATCTGTAGTTTGTTACAAGTGCTGATACAAACGACAGTTCTCATATTCTTTGGGGAATGCGGTGGCTTTTAAAAGTGGCATAATCCTGCTTTAAATGGGGATGCAGATGGGGCCCTAGAGTGAGGCTACCCAATAGACCCCAAAGACGCACTCCTCCATTCTGTCTTGAGACAGACAGGTGCCAACAAGAGGTGATGGAGAGAATGTTGATGCTTTGCCTCAAAACACTTAAAGATGTGCATATTGTCAGTACTGTCATTACCTCCTAATTTCACTTTCTCACCCCTTCATCTTCCTTGTTCCTTTCCAGGCCCAAACACAATAGTTTCTGAAGCATTTCCCCCCTAGCATTCATTATAATGGGAAGGTAAGCTGGTATAGGGATGTGGGTGGTGCTGTGGGTTAAACCACAGAGCCTAGGACTTGCTGATCAGAAGGTCGGCTGTTCGAATCCCCGCGATGGGGTGAGTGCCGCAACCCCAGAGTCGCTCACGACTGGACCTAATGGTCAGGGGTCCCTTTACCTTTTTAAGCTGGTATATGTGCTGCAGTGACAAGGAAAGGTCCTGATGCAGGTTTAATTGAATGCACCAAGCACACAAAACAGAAATGGCCCTGATACAGTATAAGAAAAAAACTGCTCCTTTTCCCTTATGGGGTATCCAAGAGCCCATATAGAGTCCTTTTGTAGGTTCTCTGTCGGTAGGAGAAAATAGCAAGAGGCCAACCAGAGAATATTGAGAAGCAAAGCAGCTAGTAAGCCTGATCTTTATTAACTTTTTTCAACAGGGTGCTCCCCCACACGCAGGAGAGAGGAGGAGGACCCAGAACAAAGGTGTGCCCGCCCTTATATAGACATTTTAAATTGCCCGCCCTGGAGTCCAAGACCACCCCCAGAAACATCATACATACATCACAGAAAGGGTGTAGCCCAAGACCACCCCCCAGATACATCATACCTACATCACAGAAAAAGCGGTGTACAACAGAAATCTGAGTGCGTTGTTTATCTCCTGTCTGGCAAGTTACCTGATTGCATTATCTGGGTTTTGGCCACTCTTTTGTTATTATAACTACTTAATTCCTGAATCTAGGTCACAGGTCACAGGCTCACACCCTGTTCATATCTTGAATGTGCCCTTAAGACAGAATTTGTGAGGAAAGAGACAATGGGGAGGTTTCCTGCTTTTGACCTTGCAGAGAAATATTTGAGGTCAATTTGTTCAGGACCTAATCTGTGGGGTTTCAGACGTGTGGCTTATATATACAGTTAGGAACATTTAATTTTTTAATATATGACCTTAAAATTCTTATAACAACCCCTTTTGCTTTAGAAAACCAGGAAGCAAAACTCAGACTGGATTATTTCTGGGATGGTGAGCAAACACTGCACCCACCTTGAGGCGATTGCCAGGAGCAGTTCATGAGGAAAGCTGTTTGGAGAGTTTTTAATTTCTCATGTGGCCTCTCCAGCACCAGTTCCCAGAAGGCAATGCATTTTTGTATGCTCTTTTCACGAATATATGCATTTTCTATGTAGACTTTACCCCTCTAAGTGCATTTTCTGTACACATGACCTGGCTGGAAAACTGCACTGCACAAGATGGCTGTGCTTCAGTTCATGTATTGTTTCGGGAGGTGCAGCATAGGTAGGTTCGCCTTTAAATGCAAACTGAATCAAATTTCTTCCCCAGCCCTAGCAGTTAATGCCCCCATTAATGTTCCAGTCTGGAGATCACCTTCCAGTTCTCTTTCCCTGCCTTCCTTCCCTGATTGCATTTAGGGTTTGTCCCTCTGCCTGGAGGCACCCAGGGTGATGTATAGCATTACAAGCACAATCCAAATCCATTTTAAAACAAAATACTGTAGTCCCCATAAAAACCTAATAACATAATCAATAAGCAGCAGGCCACCTCTTTTGCATTGCAATGAGCCTGTTAGACATCTCGCTTCCCTTTGGATTGTATAAACCTCAGCTGGCACAGTAGTGGCTGCACATCTGGTACAAATCTAGGGCAATTCACTGCCACATCAGTGACCACCAGCACCTCAAAAATTGACCCTGTGGTGGCCAAATGCACAGAACAACACAGTCGTTACAAGAGAAGGATTGACGTGAATTTCAAACGTCATAAAGTTTGTGAGAGTTTAACTTGGGCAATTCACTTTCCCCATGAAGTGAAGGCTGAGTTACATGGTTGTGAGCCTGTCTATTGGGTAGACTCACTCTAGGGCCTCATCTGCATCCCCATTTAAAGCAGGATCATGCCACTTTAAACAGTCACCGCATTCCCCAAAGAATCTGAGAACTGTCGTTTGTATCAGCACCCGTAACAAACGACATATTCCCTGATTCTTTGAGGAATGCGGTGACTGTTCAAAGTGGTACGATAATACAGATGGGGACTAGCTTTGGCAAATTGCTTTGCAAAAATATTATATTGTGAGAAATTTATATGCTAAAATGCTGGTGAGTTTCCATGAGGACATTTTTTTAAAAAAATGCAAACTTATGTGAAAATGCGGAGAACTGAATTTAAGATTGGAAAAGTGAGAAACTAAGAGCAGACAAAATTGTCAGATTTGCACAGTCTTGTTCACTGCCCAGTGAATGTTCTGGGAGCACTTAATACTGTAGCACTGCTAAAACTAGATCTGTCCTTGGATGTGGGGCTACTGGGAGCTTTAAGGAAAAAACAGTCTGCTGTGAAAATAAACTGGATTAGGAACAACAACAACAACAACACAGTATTAAATAAGAGTGCATGCTAGATTAAAGATACTGCAAGACTTTTATCCAGAGATCAGTTGCTAGGGCATCGTGGTAAGGTTAATAGCTGTTTCAGGTGGTGCTGTGGTCTAAACCACAGAGCCTAGGGCTTGCCGATCAGAAGGTTGGCGGTTCAAATCCCTGCGACAGGATGAGCTCCCATTGTTTGGTCCCTGTTCCTGCCCACCTAGCAGTTCGAAAGCACGTCAAAGTGCAAGTAGATAAATAGGTACCACTCCAGCGGGAAGGTAAACGGCGTTTCCATGCGCCGCTCTGGTTTGCCAGAAGCGGCTTAGTCCTCCTGGCCACATGACCTGGAAGCTGTCTGTGGACAAACGCTGGCTCCCTCGGCCTTTAGAGCGAGATGAGCGCACAACCCCTAAGTTGTTTGCGACTGGACTTAACTGTCAGGGGTACCTTTACCTTTTCAATTTTATGCTTTAAAAAAACCAGAAGTGGGGCACAAATTAAGTAAAGATATATTAGGTGTGAGATACAGAAGCAGCTGCTGCTGTTTACTAGGGCAAACCATATGCAAACTGGTGTGGGGGGTTGTATCACACATCTGGGGTTCACTATGGCCTGTATATTTCCATTAGTACTTTGGAAGAGGTGCAGCAACAGTGAAAAGGTATTCCAAACGTTCTAGTTTGCGGGGATGGTTTGTAACTAAAGCTGCCCAGGCTTCACCTCTTTCTGTTCTCTTTCTGGGGAAACTGCAGTTTAACAGCAAATCCTACTTCTCACCAGACTTCCTGTTAACCTTGAATATATCTGAACCACACGTGTAGACTGTGGTACAGTCTATGGTACAGTCGTCACTGCATACATCTCTCGTGTATGGAACTGTCACCAGTCCAGCAATGACCTGAATTCTCAGTGGGAGGGGGAGGCAATAGTAGCATCCGAGGGGCCAGACCCATGACCCACAGAGGCACTGATGACACTGAGGCTGAATCCTATAGCCAGGGACCTTCCAAACCCAAGACCCCCAAATGACAACAGTCCCTGAGCCAGACACCAAAAGACTAGCGCCCTTGCCTTCAAGGACCTTGTGTACTACAGAGTCAATACACGATCACAAGCAGCCTGCCTGATGTTCATTAGCAGAGAGGCGATGGAGGCTTCAGACCAGCTCCTTTAAGAATCTCCATTCTCCAGGAACAGGGTGGTGCCTAAGGCTAAAGGGCTATACTGTATAAAAGCTCAGTCAACAACCTGTTGTTGCCATCCGTTTGTCTCAGAAGAAAATGGAGCAGTGCGCCTTTGGGGGTGAAGTCAAACTGTTGGAAGGTTACACAAAGGTCCCTATAGTTAAAGCTATGGTTTTCCCAGTAGTGATGTATGGAAGTGAGAGCTGGACCATAAAGAAGGCTGATTGCCAAAGAATTGATGCTTTTGAATTATGGTGCTGGAGGAGACTCTTGAGAGCCCCATGGACTGCAAGAAGATCAAACCTCTCCATTCTGAAGGAAATCAGCCCTGAGTGCTCACTGGAAGGACAGATCCTGAAGCTGAGGCTCCAATACTTTGGCCACCTCATGAGAAGAGAAGACTCCCTGGAAAAGACCCTGATGTTGGGAAAGATGGAGGGCACAAGGAGAAGGGGACGACAGAGGATGAGATGGTTGGACAGTGTTCTTGAAACTACTAACATGAGTTTGACCAAACTGCGGGAGGCAGTGGAAGACAGGAGTGCCTGGAATGCTCTGGTCCATGGGGTCACGAAGAGTCGGACATGACTAAATGACTAAACAACAACAAAGATTTGAAGGATGCTCTGGCACCTTCAAATCTACTTTGCAGTCAGAAGGACTAGACACTTGCTAAGCTGAAGTACTCAACTTGCTGAGTTTCATACTCCTTACCAAATCACTTGCTGTCTCTTGTATACAGCGGTGAAATGCACACAGTCCTGTTCTAAGACAGCCCTTGTTTGCCTCCTGCTCTGCGCATGGCTTCGATATTATTCTCTCACCACCAGCCCCTTTCTTTTGTATCTCTGATGATTTCCGCTTGATTCCACCTGATTTTAATGAATTGGCTTCCTCTTACAATGCCTTGGCAAGGTATAACCTAGGTTTAATGATGACTGACAAACGTCCAGGGTTTTCTTGTTTCATAAAATATGATTGTGGCCAGGGCCGTTCTTCCACAGGGCCACAGTCTGCTTGCCGGGATTCTGCTCTTCAGGGTGGGACTCTGTGATTTATAGGCACAATTCAAGTTAATGAAGTGGCCGTTTCATAGAGTCAAGGACACCTCCAAGCCTCACGATGGCAAGCCACACTTGGAATGTAAAGAGATTTCTGCGGGGTTTAAATCAGGGGTGGGGAATCTTTTCTCTGTCAAGTGCTGCCTTCCCTTAGGAGTCATCAATCTGGGACTGCATGCTGAAGAAAGGAAGAACTGCAGCCTATGGAGGCACCTCTCTCTCTCTCTCTCTCTCTCTCTCTCTCTCTCTCTCTCCCTCTCTCTCTTTCTGATACCCCTTCTCTCTTCCAATGGTGGTTAGGGCAGAAGAGGCTGAGAAGTGGGCAGAGCCAGAGTTGATGAAGGAGGAACAACAGGTAGTGACAGGGGCAGCCATTTTACAGTGGTACCTCGGGTTACAGACACTTCAGGTTACAGACGCTTCAGGTTACAGACTCCGCTAACCCAGAAATAGTACCTCGGGTTAAGAACTTTGCTTCAGGATGAGAACACAAATCGTGCTCCAGCGGCACGGCAGCAGCAGGAAGCCCCATTGGCTAAAGTGGTGCTTCAGGTTAAGAACAGTTTCAGGTTAAGAACGGACCTCCAGAACGAATTAAGTACTTAACCCAAGGTACCACTGTATTCTAGTGTGGTCGTCCTGCTGTTCCCTCCTGAGGTCTACAGGAGAAGCAAGCTGATAAGCAGAGGGGCCCTGCCCTGGACTGGACATGAGGAAGAAGACAGGCAGGTGGAGGCTGGCTGGCTGAAGGCAAACTAAGCTTGGTGGGGCAGTGCCCTATTTGCCCCTAATGGACCAGCCTAATTTATTCCTTTATCACATTTGTGTCCCAGCTTTTTCTCCAAGGAGCGCAAGGTGGCATACATTGTTCTACCCCCTCCTCATTTAATCCCCACCACAACCCCGTGAGGTAGGTCAGTCTGAGAGGAAGCTACTGGCCTGAAGTGACCCAGTGAGCTTCATGACTGAGTGGGGATTTGAACCCTCATCTCCCAGGTCTTAGTCTGACACCCTAACTGCTATATCACCCTGGCTGTCACTGGACCAGTAAAGCAGCAGGAGTACAACAGAGCAGAGCCCAGCCCTGGACCTCTTTTCAAGCCAGAATCCAAACCAGGGTTTCCCAAACTCGGGTCTCTGTTTTGGACTACAATTCCCATCATCCCTGACCACTGGTCCTGCTAACAAGGGATGATGGGAATTGTAGTCTAACAACAGCTGGTTTGGGATACCCAGGTGTAAACAATAAAAAAAAGTTGAGCATGTTTGAAATGCCCTTCATTTGCTAAGTGATCAGAACCAGCCTCCAGACAGCTGAGACCTCTGCTGGGGTTGCCACTTCTATTCCTGAACATCCATTTGGCTCTGCTGAAAACTGCCTGTAAGGAAGTAGCCAGACAACTATTTTTAAGAGTATTAACGGTATGATAGTGCCATCACTGCTCATAATTTCTTTCTTTTATCCTATCATCTCTAGTCAAACAGGTTTTGCAGGTTTACGAGGCTCTACAAAAACCTCCCCAACCTGTTTGACCAAGAACAGTGGTGGGATTGGAGCAAGGGGGTGGGACAAATGTAAATACCATAAGCAATGATGCCTCACACATGCCACTTTCAGTATTCCATGTGGCGGTCCATCTTCAGTCTTACTGGCAGATTTCAGCTCAGACTCCTGCCATTTTCCTTATGAGACATTGCTGGAGGCAAAATGGATGCTAAATAATGGTCCCAGCCCCAGTAATGACAAGCATGGCTTATGCAGGTAAAGGTAAAGGTAAAGGTAAAGGTAAAGGTAAAGGTAAAGGTAAATAGACCCCTGACCATTAGGTCCAGTTGTGGCCGACTCTGGGGTTGCGGCGCTCATCTCGCTTTATTGGCCAAGGGAGCCAGCATACAGCTTCCGGGTCATGTGGCCAGCATGACTAAGCCACTTCTGGAGAACCAGAGCAGTGCACGGAAACGCCGTTTACCTTCCCGCCGGAGCGATACCTATTTATCTACTTGCACTTTGATGTGCTTTCAAACTGCTAGGTTGGCAGGAGCAGGGACCGAGCAACAGGAGCTCACCCCGTCACGGGGATTTGAACCGCCGACTTTCTGATCAGCGAGTCCTAGGCTCTGTGGTTTAACCCACAGTGCCACCCGCGTCCCTTAAGGTGAAGGTAGCCAATATTATTTCAGCCCTCCCTGTTGCATCCAGGACTTTCTGGATCAATAGAGAGGCACAATAGCAAACGGGCTAGCTGAATACTTTGACCAGGGCAGAGCACCTTGGAAGTCAGCATTGAAAGGAAGAAATGGGGGGGGGGGGCGAGAGAAGAAGGAGGCTGTCAGAGTTTGACAGGGCTCAGGTGATCTACTGTATTCCTCCAAATTTATCTGCATGCAGCAGGGGGCCATTGCGATGAATTACAGCAGCTTTACAATCACCTTCCTCCAGTCCTGGTACCACGAGCAATTCCCCCGGCCACCATTTTGCCAAGGGGTACAAGACACATTTGGCACCTGAGACCATTTCTAACGGCTGTGCCAATCCCTTCCCAACTGCCCCGCCGGGCCTATTCAATCTCAGCCACGTGCCAAGGTTTCTGAGCATGCTGGGTATTGGAGAGAAACCACCAAGCAACATTAATAATGGATCATTGTAGCAACAAGAAAAAAAAGAAACGAAAAATTCCATCCAGAAGCAGCACAGCGCATTTTGCAAAGAAGACATTGCCCTGTCCGGGTCTGAACTGGAACTGGGGTGACTCCACACTGCCAAGACCAGGCTATGATTTTAGGACATTGAACAACCTTCTCTTCAGGACAAAGACTTCTCAAATCCACACACGTGTGTGATTATGTGTGTGTTCACTGCCACCTCCATTTTTTAAAAAAAGACAAGGGTAGGGGAATCTGTGTCCCTCCAGAATTAGTTGCACTGCACTGCTCTCCTGTTGCTCATGACACCGGGACCTTAATCTCTTGTCAGACCATCCTACTTCCGTGGGAGCCTGTGGCCCTAATTTAAAAAAAAACAACTCCTGTTCCTTTCAATCCCAACCAGCATGGCCAGTGGTCGGGGTGATGGGAGCTGTAATCCACAACATCTGGAGAGACACAGGTTCCCCATTTCTTCTTAACAACCCATTGCAGTACAGCACCTTGCAGAACAATAAGCAGTACACACAAGGGCTTTATATATAGAATCTGGCCCATATCACTGGTCAAGGGGCTGAGATGTTGCACCCTTCCTGCCTGGCAAGAGTACCACCAATAGAAGATCAGGGGTGGCCTATCATGGCTTTTAACACCGGTTACAAACACATCATTTCATTCTGGCACTCTTGAACAGATCTCCCTTCTCGGCCCTTTTCTCTCCATTAATTTCCCCTTGCCTGTCCAGTTTCTTAGATTGTCAGCCCAGTGGTGGGGACCGTGCCTATGCACAACATCCAAGCAATACAAGTACTCCAAAATTTGTTGTCATAATCTCACCTTACAATGTATGTGGAATCATAGAGCTTGGTGGGGTGTAGGGAATCCAGTATGTTGGCAACAGAGTCTCAGGTGTCCACCCTCTGCTGGAAGACATCCAGTGAAGGAGAACTCATCACCCCCCCCCAGGTCAAGGGTAGCCAAGGGGGTACGTTCCAGATGTTTGCGGGACTACAATTCCCATCATCCCTGTTGACTGGCCCTGCTGGCTGGGACTGATTGGAGTCAAACAATATATAGAAGGCACTAATTTAACCACCCCTGCCCTAAGCAATGGGTTCCATTGTCCAACAGTCAAAGCATTTATGCTGATGTTCAGGCAAAATCTGCCGACTGAGGCCAGTGGCGTAGCGTGGGTTGTCAGCACCCGGGGCAAGGCAAGTAATTTGCGCCCCCTAACCCGTGGATTTGCCCTAACCCCAGATGTTGCGCCCGGTGCGGCCGGCCCCCCCTGCACCCCCCACGCTACGCCACTGACTGAGGCCCATTATATTTGGGGCAGGAGAGAACAAGTCTTTGCCCTGTTTTCTGTGGCAGCCTTCCAGGTGTTACCATTCATGTCCCACCTCAGTCTTCTCTTCTCTTTGCAATAAACAACATTAAAACACACACAGAGAGAAAACAGCAATGAAATATCAATGTTGGGAACTTGGTCCAGTCCTGGCTTATACTGCTAGGGTATAGTTTAACATATTCTGGACATGCAATAGTATGCATTTATCAAAATCTAAAGGATACGGGTGGCGCTGTGGTCTAAACCACTGAGCCTCTTGGGCTTGCCGATCAGAAGGTCGGCAGTTTGAATCCCCGCGACGGGGTGAGCTCCCGTTGGTCGGTCCCTGCTCCTGACAACCTAGCAGTTTCAAAGCACATCCAAAAAAGTGCAAGTAGATAAATAGGTACCACTCCAGCAGGAAGCTAAACGGCGTTTCCGTGCACTGCTCTGGTTTCAGTGTTCCATTGTGCCAGAAGCGGCTTAGTCATGCTGGCCACATGACCCGGAAAAACTGTCTGCGGACAAACACCGGCTCCCTCAGCCTGTAAAGCAAGATGAGCACCACAAACCCAGAGTCATCTGCGACTGGACTTAACTGTCAAGGGTCCTTTACATTTACCTTTTATCAAAATCTAACCTAAACCTGCCCTGGTTAACTAATTTGAGTCTCAGTCCAATCTGGTGGTGGCTGTAACACTTTGAATACCTGTTCCAGCCCCTAGACCTTTTTGACAGTGGCTTCATATATGATAACCCAGGATTTCCTGCCCAGGAAGCTTCAAAGCCCCAGAAGCTTCTGGGTTCAGAGCAAGAGTAGACAACTTTGTATCCTCTAGATATTGTTGGACTACAGTGTCCATCATTGGCCAGTGGCCATGCTGGCTAGGGCTGATGGAAGTTGGAGTCCAATAGAACATCTGAAGGGCAGCATGGGGATGAAATCCCCAAAGAGCTTTTGGTGGACAGGGTCAAATAATGGAATTGCTGCAGTACCCCAAGACTTTTGCTCCCCCTGTGGGGCTCATTGGAGAGAGTGGAGAGCATGCTCCAAGGCCATCTAGTGTCATCACAGGGGGTGGCTGCAGGCCAAAGTGCTGCCCTTTTACATCCCCAGCAACTTGCCTGAGGAGTATGATTCTATTAGTTCCATGAGAATGTAAGAACCCTGCTGTACTTTGGACTTTTTTTCAGGTCAACACCTGCCTTCCCTAGGAGCTCTCCCAGGTCCTGAAACCCTGATCTGAGCCTTGCTATCTACCTTTGATTGCTACCTTTGATTGCTAAATGATTCCCACTGACTCTGCATCCCTTCTAGGCTTTCCATCTCTGTGGAGAACCTGTGGCCCTCCAGATGTTGTTGGACTTCAACTCTCATCAGCCCCAGCCAGCACAGCCATAATACCAGGTAGGATGGGTAGTCTAGAAGTATCTGAAGAGCCTCATCTCTAGATCAGCACCTTGTGGGCTTGGCTAAAACAGGGCAGCGTGCATTTATACGTCACAGGTTGACATCTCTGGGACAGGACTCCACAAATGTGTACTCTCTCAGGCAATGCACATAAAACATGTGCTTCCTAATCCCCTCCTGATATCAGTGGTGCAGGTAGGCGTCTTCTTCTTCTTCTCCTTCTCCTCCTCCTCCTCCTCCTTCTTCTTCACATAACCAGTTCCAATAAATGCGTCCACTCCAGTAATCTGCTTCAGTGCACACTGGCATACCCATCCCTCCCCAAAATACCCACACTTATATTTACACACTAGTCTCTATTACAGAAGGACATAGATCTTCCGTATACCTGCCTCGAATCTATACATGAACATGCACAGAGGGGGGCAGGGAGAGAGAGGGAGAAATGGAGCAGGGCTCTTTAAATCAGTCGGCTGTGACACAGCCCCCCCCCCTTCGCAGGCCTGCTACCTCTCCCCACCACCACCCCGCCCCCGCCAGAGCTATAATATATAGCAGGCCCTGAATGCATTCCAGTAAAATCAGCCATAATGGATGGGCACTATTTCAATCGCGGCTCCTCTTTATTGATTTTCCTTTAATGAAAGTTAATTATAACAATGATTTAATTAATAGAATTTCTCTCTTCCTTTATTGCTTCCCGCATTAGGACTATTAATAAATATGACCCAGACTGACAGCAGAATGAATCACAGCCGTGGAGCCCCGTCCGATGGCCGTGCCTCCATCCCCCCCTGTAGCTCCCAGCCCATAAAATTTACAAGGGTGGGAGGGTTAATAATACGGGAATTATTATCAAACTTTTACATTCTTAAGTAGGTTTATGAAATCGTCTGTTGAGTTATGTCTAATGGCATCTGGGATAGCCAGGCAGGGAGGCCAGAGTTTGTGTGTGTGTGTGTGTGTGTAAGAAATCTCACCTGATTGAAAAGATCATAGACATGAATTAAAAGGTTGCTCTGTTAACACAAAAAGGATCTGTCATTTGCTAAGACCTCCTCTGGGTAGTTCCCATCAAAGCCTGGTTTTCTATTTGAAGAGTGTGTGTGTGTGTGTGTGTGTGTGTGTGTGTGTGTGTGTGTGAACACTTCTACAAACCACTCTTTTATAATATATAATTGCTAAGCACCTTAGAAATGAGTGTTGTAAATAACTGGCTTGAAGATGCCACTGTCTTTGCCATGGTCACATAGAGAGACCGCAGTGGATTTGCACTCTGTCGCATTGATTTGCTCATTACATCTCTTATACTACACCCTTTCCAGGGAGTACTCTCCATTGAACTTACTGGGACTTACTTCTGAAGAAACGTGCATAGAATTTTACTCCGTCTGTCATCATGAATTAAACCCACAGGAAGTCCTGAGCCTCTCGATTTCACAGGGGATTTAAGCTGTTCTCCACCAGCAAGCTACTACCAAAGGAGGTGATGATGAAGAGGGGGAGAATCTTGCTCTTCTGCAGAGTAGCATTCAAAAACAGAAGGAGAAAAATGCCATAATATAAGACAAAACAATCACATTGCATCAGCATGTGGTGGTGGATCGAGTGCTTGCTCATGCTGGGAGGAGCAGAACATACAAACAGGGGGTGGGAACAGGATGAAAAATGACAGACACCCTCTCAGTGTCACAATGGAAACTCTTCCAGGTCCCACCAATCAGAGACCGTGTCAGAGATGACACCCACATGCCATCCAGGGTGCAAATGAACTCACAATGACAGGGATGCACACACCACTGGATCATTAAACACAAACCAGGCACAACCGTGCCATATCACCCCCAGTTCATTAGCTGAGTGGGAATTTTTGTCAGACTGAGGGCCACATTCCCATCTGGGCAACCTTCTGGAGGCCACCTGGCAGCGGTGGATGGGGCCGGACACACACACACGCCTGTTTCTATCTATCCAGCCCCCCAAGAGGCATTCTCAGAGTTCAAGGATACATCCTGGCAAAGCAGAAGCGCTCAAGGTGGGTATGAAGTTGGGCTGGGCTGGGGTGTGGCCTGGGGACAATCCCAAGGGCAAGATCCAGAGACTTGGCGGGACACATCCAGAAAGGTTTTTTTCTGCTGCTCCGGAGAAGCGGACACGGAGCAATGGTTCCAAACTACAAGGAAGAAGATTCCACCTAAACATTAGGAAGAACTTCCTGACAGTAAGAGCTGTTCGACAGTGGAATTTGCTGCCAAGCAGTGTGGTGGAGTCTCCTTCTTTGGAGGTCTTTAAGCAGAGGCTTGACAACCATATGTCAGGAGTGCTCTGATGGTGTTTCCTGCTTGGCAGGGGGTTGGACTCGATGGCCCTTGTGGTCTCTTCCAACTCTATGATTCTATGATTCTATTATTCTATGATTCTATGATTCTGATGCAGTGGTGTAGCGTGGGTTTCCAGCACCCAGGGCAAAGCTAGTATCCTCAGCACTGCCCGCCAATAGGCTGGAATGAAGCAGCAATAACTCAGTGTCCTACGCGAGTGGCAGCAGTGGTGCCCCATGAGCATTGTGCATGGTGGAGAGTGGGATGGTGGATTGATCAGGAGTGGGTATCTTTCTAAAGCCCTCGCAACCAACCATTGCCCAAATCAGCTCCTTAGTCTGCCCATGTGAACACTGCAAGATTTTCTATGTGATGGGGAAGGCGCACTATTTTTTAAATTTATTACTACTACTTTCTTCTTTTGTTTTGAATTTTTGTACCCCAAAGAATTTCATGCCCGGGACAACCACCCCTGTGATCCTGCCCATGCTACGCCACTGCGCTGGCACCTGAGGTCTCCCATGCCTGCAATGGTCCTGGTGGCAAAACCACCCACAGTATGCCCAGAATTAGAGGCCCCTGCAGCTGAGGTTTTAATATACATTGTTAGCACAGAAGATATTTTTGAAACATGGCTACAAACAATGAATTGCCACAGCTGAATTCTAGTATTTTAGTTTGTTGCACTGTTTCCACCCTTCATTTCTCCTATACCCCAGTTAAAGTCAGTGGAGGCACTGTCAATCCAGCGCCTGTGAAGGCCTTCATTGATGCCCCTGAACAGAGGCACCAGATTTCATGTTTTTAATATAAAGAGTAAGTCTGTAGCCCTTCTAGAATGAAAGTTATGAAGCACAGTGTGAAGATGCCCTTCTAAATAATTTCTGTCACATAATGTCTGCCTGGCTGCTCCCGCCTGTCTGTGGTTTTAGCCAATGAGTGAAATCAGAACTTTGATTGATAAGTGAGTTGTTCGGACACCAGGCAATAGGAATTCCTGCGGTCCTACCAGGGCCAGATTCATGATGTAGTGATTACACCAGGACCCACGCCAGCAGGGACCCCAAACTCTGAGCTTTCCTTTCAAAAAAGGAAATCTCTAGGTTCCAAAAGGTTCCCAAACTTATTTGGCCTACTGCCTCCTTTTCAGGAAAAAATTATTCAGTGCTCCCCTGAAATCTATCTTCTTTAAGCCGGCCGGCTCAGTCCGATCCACCCCATGGGTAGTGCCAGTGCTGCAGCCTGCCTGTCATTGGCCAAATAGGCAGGCTAGTTGCAATCCACTTCCCAGGCCTGGTTGAAGCTGGAAAGGGTTCACACCAAGCCTGGGGAAACTCCTCACCTTCAGCACGACCACCGCTGGATCCCAGGGAGGCATTGTCACCATCCTGCAACTGCTCCCGGCCTGGCAGCATAAGGGTCATTACACAACAGATGGAACATGTACGGACGGTTTTTCAAAAAAATATATCTTCTTTTCTTCTCTTTCTTTATGCTTCCACTGCCCCCTTATTTTTATTCAATGCCCCCCAATTGTACCCAAGGCTACTACCACCACCCTAGATTATTCCAGCCAGCCCCCCACCCACGGCAGTATCACCCAGTTTGGGAAACACTGCTCTACATCTTCTATTAAGATTGCATAATATGCAGGCAATCTTCTAAGCCAGGGATCGCCAACCCGAAGCAAGCAGAGGGCATAGCTGTCAACTTTCAGATTTGAAAATAAGGGATAAGCAGCCTCGAAAATAAGGGATCAGCAGCCTCACCTGTCCCGGGGATAGTCTACAGGATATCTAACAATCTGGGATAGCAGCGGGAAACGGCACTGGAATAAGGGAATTTCCCCCCCCCAAAAAAAAGGGAAGGTTGACAGCTATGGCAGAGGGATGGGTATAATGTGGTTTTTTGGGTGCTGCAGCACAGAGCCATTGTTGGAGGTGGAAGGGCTCACCCACTTGCAACTTCATTTAGCTATGATGTTAATTCCTCTGCTCCTTTCTGGAGGGAAGGATTTGCCTGGGTGGCTGGTGTGGGACAAAGATGGAGAGGAGAGGAGAGGAGAGGAGAGGTAGGATAGTTGCCCCACATTTTGGTTTTTGGAAGATATTGGTGGGGTGGAAAGTGCCAATGCCATTCCACCTTCTCTGCCTTGGCTGCCCATAGAAGGGCTTTTTAAAAACAGGAGGAAGCTGAGAAGTGCTGCGCCCATTTGAGAACTCCACTCTTGCTGGCCAAATGGAAGTGGTGAGCAAGGCACTGAGCCTGTAGCTATCCGCATCCTGCAAGTTTAAAGTTGCAAATCATGTGCCCTTTGAAAGATGAGGTTGGATCTGCTGGGAGCGTGGCTGTTGCAACTTGGTGTAGCTTGTGAACTTGGCGAGCCCCCGCCTCTGGGATCGAAAATGGGATGGAAGCTGCTGGCACCCTTGAAGATGATGAAGTATCTCGAATAGCCTCGTTTGCTTGTCTGAGAGCACCTTTTATTCTTCCGTGTGTCACTTGTGAATGTTGTTGTCGCAATACAGAAAAGTGGGAGAGTCATTTTTAAATCGAAAAGCACATTCTAGTCAAGATAGTTTTTTTCAATCAATTATATATATATACAGAGAGAGAGAGAGAAAGCATGGACTCGCTCTGGAGTGTTAGAGGCTATCTACAGCACAGAGTGTTTTTCTATGTCTGCTGTTTATCTATTTTGTATTTTTCATTGTTTGATTAGCTCATTCCTTTGACAGTGTAAACTGCCCTTGGGATATTTTGGAGGGCAATAGTTAAATGCCTAAAATAAAATCAATAAAGTATTTCTAAAATAAATTAACAGGTTCCAAAGATATATATGCTACTAATGATGTGCTTCAGCACTCACCAGGGATACGCAAACATGTTGGCTTCAGTGTCTTATTTTTCTAGTCCTAAATTCACTTCTCTACATTTCCGCATCAATTTGTGGATTTTGTTTTGAGAGTCCTCCTGAAAATTCATCAGTACACAGTGTGAATTTCTGCTGATACACACATTTTTGTATGCCGTTTTGCCTAATATAAACATTTTTGCAAAGCGATTTCCCCACATGTAACACACTGAGTGCATTGTAATACGATCCTGATACAGTGCTGCCACTAGAAGGATAACTCTTCCAAACAGCCAGCTTCTGCTGGGTCAGGAAACGTATCCTGTCAAGCCAGCCACTAACTGCTACTCCGTCTTCTTCCAGAGTTTGCCTTGAATCTGGGGCTCCTTCTAAAATCTCCCCTTCAGTTCCTTCCTGAGCCCAGTAGTTGCTGCTCTGGGCCCTTCTAGTTTCCTGCCATCTTGCTTTGCACAAATTAATTTTCCCATGCTGCCACTGGGTAGGCCTCCCCTCCAGGGTAGATTCCTTCTCACCAAGTGGGTTCCTACTGGAGAACAGCAACACCATGTACCATGAACTCAGCCCACAGTAGACCCAGCATAACATGATTACAGTACAAGAGCCACCATTTGCCTCCAGGATGAAGGCCCAGATTATGTGTGACACAATCTGATATCACATGCTGCCAGGACCTCCAGTAGGACTGGAAGCACAGTGTACAGTATGGTAGAGTTAACTCTTTCCTCCAGCACTGAAGAGTCCACGAGAAATGAACCCTCACTCTTATCTAGGGATGTAAGTAGACAGCAATTTCCACTCCAACCCGTGTAATCAGCGCTGTTTCCATTCTGATGCAGTTCCGTTTCCACCAAATACCACCTTTTATGTCTCGCTGTTTCCACTAAATACCACCTTTTATGTCTCGCTGTTTCCACTAAATACCACCTTTTATGTCTCGCTGTCTACTGTAGCAGCATTTTTTGTCATTTCTGCCATATTTCTGTTGTGTTTCTTGGCACTGATGCAGCTCAACAATGCAGAAATCAGGACTGGACTCCCCACCCATCAGCTCATCCCACATAGTGGGTTGCATGTGAATGCAATGTAAAGGAAACATCAAAACTATTCTAAAAACAATGTTATTAAAGACATAGTTTGTGAGAGTTCATTTTTTAAAAAACAAACAAACACAACCTTGGAATTTCATTTCTAATGATAATGCATACTGCAGCAATTTCTACTTCCATGTCCATTACAAGCTGAGTTTTCCAGCAACCTTGGTCCAAACATACTGTAGCATGCCACACCAATCTGCAGATGGTTCAAGTTTCCTGGGGTTCCAGGCACGTACACAGGGTTCGTGTTTCCTTTTGAGAATGAGGCACAGCAGAGACTGTGGTGTCTTTATGATGCATGGTTTCTATATACAACCTGAGCCCACAGTGGTGGGGTTCACATCGACCCCCAAAGGGGTTTCTCCCATAGCTGCAGCCTCCAACAGAAATCAAACTTTGCTCTCAAATGTTGCTCTCCCCCTCTTTTTCCAGCTTACTGCTTTCCTTCCTAGGTCACATCACTGCAAACTCACAACTCTGGCTTTATTTGTTGAGGGAGGGGGACCCCACCCATCTGTTGTCTTGTACTAAGGCTCTTAATGTCCCTTAATGGCTCATCACCCAGGCTATCACCTCACCAGGAGGCTAGCCTGGCTATTGCAAGAATTAGATGCCCCAATTAAATTCTAAAACTCACTGGATCCAGGAATGAGAGGTGTCTGGTACCCAGGTTAACACCCCAAACTCATAAGAGTACTACTGGGTGTGGGAAGATTCCATTCATGGCCACTGGAGCTTCCCTCTCGGGACAGAGCAAAGTACCTCAGGTTAAGAACTTAATTTGTTCAGGAGGTATGTTCTTAAACTGAAACTGTTCTTAACCTGAAGCACCACTTTAGCTAATGGGGCCTCCCACTGCCACCGCGTGATTTCTGTTCTCATCCTGAAGCAAAGTTCTTAACCTGAGGTACTATTTCTGGGTTAGCGGAGTCTGTAACCTGAAGTACCACTGTATGTGACTTTTGTCAGGTCTGTGGCATAGCTAGTCCTTATTGTCCCCTGCCCCCAGCAGATGTCAGTGTTTAGGGTTTTTTATTTTTTTTACTAAAAAAGCTATATGAAATGTCAAATAATACATTTAATGTCATATATAATTTAACCCTGATTTTAGCAGGTAAAGGAAGAAAAGGCTAGGTCTTACCCACTGGCCTTTCACAACCTAAAGGTGAGCTCAGGGCAAACTAATAGCCTGGCACTGACTTACGGTAAGTGCATAAGGTCATGCTTGTTTATCATAGAGAGGCAACCTCCATCTACAAGCTCCTTCTCAGATTACTTTTTTATTTACATGGGAAGGAAGACCGATGCTGGAGAAGGCAGGAAGATCGCGCCTGCTGTAACTCGAGAATTTGGATGAGATTCTCAACAAGAACAGGGTGAGCTAATGGAGATGCCTGTGTGGTAGCTCTGAGGAAGGAAAAACAGGCATATTGAATCACAATCCTCTTCCTGGAAAATGCCCTCATCTGGATAGGTCTTAGGGTGGCGGTTGTCAAAACTGTGCTCTTATGAACCCTGAGACTTCTCAGAAACTTATCAGGCATTCCACAATAAGTAGTTCAGTAATAACAAACAAATTTCCCTGCCCTTATAGATCTTCTGATGCAATTGTTGAATTTCCACCTTCATCTTCATGGAGAAAAGGCAGTATATGTTGTTGTTGTTTAGTTGTTTAGTCGTGTCTGACTCTTCGTGACCCCATGGACCCCATGGACCCCATGGACCAGAGCACGCCAGGCACTCCTGTCTTCCACTGCCTCCCACAGTTTGGTCAAACTCATGCTGGTGTCCAACCATCTTGTCCTCTGTTGTCCCCTTCTCCTTGTGCCCTCCATCTTTCCCAACATCAGGGTCTTTTCCAGGGAGTCTTCTCTTCTTATGAGGTGGCCAAAGTATTGGAGCCTCAGCTTCAGGATCTGTCCTTCCAGTGAGCACTCAGGGCTGATTTCCTTCAGAATGGAGAGGTTTGTTCTTCTTGCAGTCCATGGGACTCTCAAGAGTCTCCTCCAGCACCACAATTCAAAAGCATCAATTCTTCGGCGATCAGCCGTCTTTATGGACCAGCTCTCACTTCCATACATCACTACTGGGAAGCAGGTAACTGTTCAAAGTCAAAGTGGGGAACCTGTAAGCCTCCATATATTGTTGTTCTCCAATCCTCATCAGCTCCAACCAACATGGCCAATAGCCAATGGTGAGGGATGATGGGGGTTGTAGTCCAGCAATATCTGGGGGGCCACAGGTTCCCCATCCCTGGCCTAAATACCAACCCACTGGGACTATCTTGACCTTCATCCAGTGATGAGTAATCAGGGATGGGAAAGAAAGGAATAGGGCTGAATCTAACTGTTCCATTTCCTGCTATCCTTTTGTTTTCTTCTCATGATTAAACCTTTTGATCTTAAATACGACCTGGACCTGGCAGCATCCAATCTGCTGACTAGAGTGAAGGCTCCACTAGAACTGTTGACCCAAAAGCAACATATGCTTGAGGTCCTCCTCTAAACTGTGGAGCCACTCACACCCCATAGTGCTGGTGTAATCAAAATTCTCAGAGTTCAGATAAAATATTAAGCTCCCACACACTTCTGTTTGGCCTGTCACTTTCCTCTGGGGAAGCCAACGGAATCAAAAGAAATCAGAAGGAACAGCAATTGGGTTTTTTTGAGGATTGCCATTTGTTCCGATTTAGCACTAAAGTGTGGGTTTTCCAGGGAATCCCAGAGGGGCAAAGGCAAAACGACTTGGACCCATGTCTAGAAAGCACAGGACAAGTGGAAAACCATTTGACCCCATGCTTTCTAGGAATGGGACAAGTAAAAATTTGAACAAGCCCACAGTTATGCCATTGTGCGGATGCCTGATGGTCGTCTTCCAAAGCAACTAAAAAGTAAAGGTAAAGGGACCCCTGACCATTAGGTCCAGTCGTGACCGACTCTGGGGTTGCAGCGCTCATCTTGCTTTATTGGCCGAGGGAGCCGGCGTACAGCTTCGGGTCATGTGGCCAGCATGACTAAGCCGCTTCTGGTGAACCAGAGCAGCACACGGAAACGCCATTTACCTTCCCGCTGGAGCGGTACCTATTTATCTACTTGCACTTTGACGGGCTTTCAAACTGCTAGGTTGGCAGGAGCAGGGACCAAGCAACGGGAGCTCACCCCGTCACAGGGATTCGAACTGCTGACCTTCTGATCAGCAAATCCTAGGCTCTGTGGTTTAACCCACAGCACCAACCGCATCCCTTCTCCAAAGCAACCACTCTACTCCAAACTTAAAAACCGAAAGCGTAATGCTGGTGGTCAACAAAAGAGGTTTAAAGACTGTCTCAGGGCAAATCTTTAAAAATGTGGTATAAACACTGACAACTGAGAAACGCTGGCCTGCGAGTGCTCCAGTTGGAGAACAGCCATTACCAAAGGTGTCATGGGCTTTGAAGACACTCAAATTCAGGACACAAGGGAGAAATGTGCTACAAGGAAGGCATGCTTGGCAAATCCACACCATGTTCAACTCCTTCCCGGAAACCGATGTCCCCGCTGTGGAAGGACGTGTGGATCCAGAATTGGCCTCTACAGTCACTTACGGACTCATTGTTAAAACTGTGTTTATGGAAGTCAATCTTACTCAGCTACGCGTGATCGCCAAAGAAGAAGAAGATTACTGCCCATTGTTTTTTCTTAAATTCCTGATTAGTTCTGTAACTCCAAAACCCACCACAGTTCTTTCTGATGGATCCACCACAAGGATCATGTATTTTTATAAAATCTGCACTGTTAAACTATTTTAATAATTTCACACCTATCACCATTTAAATTGTCCTAGTTTTTAAATGCCTAGTATAAGGATACATGCCTCCTCAGAGAAGTGTCTACTGACTTATGTCGAATGGGCAGAGAACCACAGCCACTCAGAAAACACTCAGTTAAGGATAAAGCAAGAATGAAGACAGTGGGAGTAACATCTGAATAAACAGGCATATGACTTCACCGCAAGGCAGCAACTAGGCACCACACAGCCTGATCCAACCTGGGCCATAACAAATCTCGGCAAAGCTGGGAGTTGAAGGGGAGATACAATGCACAGTATGGGTGGGTAGGAGGGGGCAGGTGGACCCTTCCTCATGTCTATGCTTTCTGCCCTTCCCTAGAACCATTTTAAAGTCACTGATTGATTGATTGATTGATTGATTGATTGATTACAGAAAGGTAGCAGGAGCCTGGACAGCTCAGTTGGTTAGAGCGTGGTGCCGATAACACCAACTTGGCAGGTTCGATCCCTGTATAGGACAGCTGCATATTCCTGCATTGCAGGGGGCTGGACTAGATCAGGGGTAGGCAACCTAAGGCCCAGGGTCCGGATGTGGCTCAATTGCCTTCTCAATCTGGCCCACAGACGGTCCAGGAAATCAGTGTGTTTATACATGAGTAGAATGTGCGCTTTTATTTAAAATGCATCTCTGGGTTATTTGTGGAGCATAGGAATTCATTCATCGCGCCCCCCCCCAAAAAAAAGATATAGTCCAACCCCCCACAAGGTCTGAGGGACAGTGGACCAGCCGGCCCCCTGCTGAAAAAAATCCTTCAACTGTTCCTCATAAGACTTGGCTTCCAGACCCTGGATCAACTTGCTCGCCCTCCTCTGAAACATGATCCAGGTTGTTAATATCCTTCCAAGAACTGGACACAGTATTCCAGGTAAGGCCTGATCAAGGCAGAATAGAGTGGTACTATTACTTCCCTTGATCTGGACGCTACTGATGCAGCCTAGAATAGCATTAACTTCTCTTTTTTTGTTGGTGAATCACACCATTGACTCATGTTAAGCTTCTGGCCCACCACACGGTCTGAGGGACGGTGGACCAGCCCACAGCTGAAAAGGGTTGCTGACCCCTGGACTAGATGATCCTCAGGGTCCCTTCCAACTCTACAATTCTATGAACCCTACTAGGGGAGAAACCCAAAACCATAAAAAGCCAGCCCATCTGAGAAGGGCTGTAGTTCATTGGTAGAGTACCTGCTTTGCATGGTCCCAGGTTCAGTCCCTGGCAACTCCAGGCAGGGCTGGGATAGAACTTGCTCTGAAATCCTGGAGAGCCCTGGCCCAAAGATGAAAAGATGACAAGACACCAACAAAAGAAGAATGGCAAGAAAAGCTGGCGGAATATGCCGAAATGGCGAAACTAACTGGAAAACTAAGAGATTAGGACAACAGAGACTTTTAAAAGTACAGTGGTGCCTCGCAAGACGAAAAGAATCCGTTCCGCGATTCTCTTCGTCTAGCGGTTTTTTCGTTTTGAGAAACAAGCCCATTGACAGCTTAGCGGATTAGCGCTATTAGCGGCTTAGCGGCTTTTAGCGGCTTAGCGGATAAGCGGATAAGCGGCTTAGCGGCTTAGAAAAAGGGCAGGAGGAAAAAAAAGTCAGAAAAACTCGCAATACATTTCGTCTTGCGAAGCAAGCCCATAGGGAAATTTGTTTTGCGAAGCACCTCCAAAACGGAAAACCCTTTCGTCTAGCGGGTTTTCCGTCTTGCGAGGCATTCATCTTGCGGGGCACCACTGTACTGGGAATTGTACATGTTGTATTTACAGAAATATTGTAAAGAAGTGGACTCACTAGCAGGATTTGAATAAACATTTACAATCAAGAAAACAAGACAAAAGCTAAGATGCAACATTTGGGGAAACAATAAAACGTAAGATGTGATTTGGGAAGTATGGTACAAAAATGATAAGAATGTAATAATATTCAGGTAAAATATTATAAAATCAAAGTAGAATAAAACAGGCAGGAGAAATAAATATTTAATGAACCAGAAGGGGAAGTTGAGGGAAGTCAGTCAGGGGACTGGGGCTTATACATGTTTTTTGTGATAATGGTGATTGTGTGGAATATAAAATTGTAAAATTCAATACAAATTATTATTATTTTTAAAAAACGAAACCCTGGAGAGCCACTTCTAGTCAGTGTAGACAATGCTGAGGTAGATAGAACAATGAGTTGGCTCTGTACAAGACAGTTTTCTATGTTTCGTGTTGTGCTTGAAGTTTCCCATCTCACTCCATCCCCTTCTTCCACTTTGCTGGGATTAATTGGCAGTGAACTTCACACACACACACACACACACACACACAGGAGCAGGGTCGGCTGCTGTCATATCCAATTTACCCCAGAGGGCCATTTCGCATATTGTACAAAAGACAGTTCCTCCTAATCCTCTTCCACAGCACTGTGGCTGTACTGTATCTGTTATGTAAGTACGAAGATTCATGGTTTTTCCCTGTAATATGTACTGCATCAAAGTTACAGATCTGAGATTGTTTCCATAGCTCTATAGACCAGCGGCAGTCAATGTGGCATGATCCTGTTCTTTGTCTCTTTATCATACATCTAGCATGGGGTGTACTTACCGTATTTTTTGCTCTATAAGACTCACCTTTTCCCTCCTAAAAAGTAAGAGGAAATGTGTGTGCATCTTATGGAGCGAATGCAGGCTGCGCAGCGATCCCTCTTGCTGTTCTGGCTTCTGAGATTCAGAATATTTTTCTCTTGTTTTCCTCCTCCAAAAACTAGGTGCGTCTTGTGGACTGGTGCGTCTTATGGAGCGAAAAATACAGTATTTAAAATATCTGCGGCAAAACTTCCTATCCATCAAGGACCCTGCAGCAGCAGTTAACATCAACAGCAAGACACCGTTTCAAAAATGCACAGTGCAGTGACAAACGACATCACACACTAGGTGTTGGCTGCATTTGGACATAATGACAAACAGTGTTGGCTGGTGCCTGTTGAAACTGGCAGGGCGGAAGGTAGGAGGCCACCAGTAGGTGTAGCCAGAGCCAGTGACAAGAGGACTAATTCCTTCTAGTTGTGTTCCCAGCTTCCTCCTTCCTGAGTTGCACAAAGGCAACAGTGAGACTAAGGAGGAGGAGGAAGGTGACAGCCAGAGCCACCCCTCTGATTTGGTTTAAGAAGGCAGGTTGGTAGTGACTGGTCGAGGGTAGACAGAGGTTGCTGGGGCAGTGCCCCATTTTGCCCTAATGGATCAGCCCCCCATAACTACAGGTGGGGGAGAGGTTCCATTCGGTCTGCATTTAAAGTCAAATTTATCAAATTTGCACCTTCTGAAGCAATGTGAAAACTGAAACTCAACCATCCTTAAAAATTCACACGTATCTGAAATTTGTGATGTACTTCTCTAACCAACCTATGCTTACAAAAATGCATATATCTGGGGGAAATAAAAATGAGCACACTAGTGAAAAGGACAAGGGGGGGAAACATTATAGTTTACAAAAATGTGTACATTAGATGAAACTGCATACAAAAATGTGTTCTTCAGGAGAAATCTGCACTTAAATGAGGAAAGATTTCCATGAGGGTGTTCTTTTAAAAATGAAAATCCCAAATTGCTGCAGAAATATGGAGAACTGAATTTAAGAGTCAGAAAAAATGACAAAACTGAGAAAACCAAAATTGATCGATCCTCCCATCCCTAACTGTGACCAACCATGGTTTACTGTTGTGTGAAATGCGGAGGGCCAGCTTTAGTTTTGAGGTGGCCCCAGCAAAGGGATCTCTAGTGGATTGTCTCCTACATTTGTGTGGCCTGAGCAGAGTAGGAATGCTCTGAATCAGGACCGGGCAGAGGAGAACCACCATGTTAATTTTCCACAATTACCCCTATGATATCCCATAATTCTGGAGCATTGCCAAACATTTAGGAGCATAGGAAACTGCTTTATAACAAATTATATCAGTAGTCAGTATTTGTTAGAATTCCTGCTCCGTGATTGCAGTCATGGGATTGTTGTCTATCACATGACGGTGTATGTTTTGACTCGACAAAGTGGGAAGTGACAGAGACAGGATGTTTGTGTTACTGTGTTCCGTGAAGTGGGACTATTGTGGGACTATTGTCCTTTGATCTTTTTCTCTTTGCTGTCTGATGCTAGAGAGAGAGGGAGCCATGTTGCAGTGCTCCGTGTGTGTTTATATGTAAATAAAGTAGATTAGCCAAAATGCTGAGTTGCTGAGGTCTGTTACGCAAGCTGCGAAGACTCTGCGGATCCCTAAGTGTGCCAATGTTTGTTGTCATTGGTCGCTGTGATGTTCGGGCAGAAGAAAGCTTTTGAAGCTCCCGAACGAGCGACCAGGAGGGAGAGAACATGCCAGTCGGGCATGTGTCTCTGCCAGGGTCCTACTCGAGTGTAGGACAAGCTCCTGACAGTATTGTCAACACAGACTGTTCTCCAGAATTGCAGATGAAGTTCTCTCCCAGCCTGGCCTAGAGATACCAGGGATTGAAATCTGGACATTCTGACTGAAAAACGTGTGTGTTATCCCTGAGCTACAGCCTCTCCAACTGCAGTTCCCAGAATCAGCTGTTTGCTTGTTTTTTAAAGGAATGCCAAAGCAGGTATCGGTAACAGCCCCATCAGCTGCCCAAGGATGCTGTATGCTGATGTTAGGCATGAGAATGGGCCACAGAGATCACGGGCCTCACGGGACCCCTCCTCTCCACCCCCACCCCATGAATGTGTGGGGAAGAGATTAGAAGCTTCCACTTCCCATTTCCATTTGGCCAACTTGACCGAAGGCAGCAAACATTGCACTGTGAAAGCAACACATCGCAAACCATGATCCTGCACAAGACACAGCATTTGGACGAAGCAGCAAGCAATGGTTTGCCACAGATTTCAAGTGGGAGCTTCCGACTTGTCCCCTCGATTGCAAAGGAAAGGATGTGCAAACGTGTGGCCTGCCATGGCTCCAAACAATCATTTACAGGATTGTCTGGACTGAGCCACTATAAGAAAGCAGTGTGAAAGGGGCACAGAGCAGCTGCAGGAGCTCTCCGTGGCTTCTGCAACATCAATTTCTACCCTTGATCATCTTCCACTGTCCCTCTTTTCTCTCTGTGTTGTATTTGCTTTTCACATTTGCCTTTTTAGGTTGATAAGTCTGTTGACAACTCTTTTGGTGTTCTAAAAATCATCATGTTTGTTTGTTTTTGCAGAATGCCTCGTGTCAGCTAGGTGCCTTGTTAAAAAGGTACAAGGTAAAGGACCCCTGACAGTTAAGTCCAGTCTTAGACGACTCTGGGGTTGTGGTGCTCATCTCGCTTTACAGGCCGAGGGTACCAGCGTTTGTCCACAGACAGTTTTTCCGGGTCATGTGGCCAGCATGACTAAACCGCTTCTGGTGGAACCAGAGCAGTGCACAGAGACGCCGTTTACCTTCCCGCCGGAGTGGTACCTATTTATCTACTAGCACTTTGATGTGCCTTCGAACTGCTAGGTTGGCAGGAGCCGGGACCAAGCAACGGGAGCTCGCCCCGTCACGGGGATTCGAACCGCCGACCTTCTGATTGGCAAGCCCAAGAGGCTCAGTGGTTTAGACTACAGCACCATTAAAAAGGCATTGGGGATGGTGGCTTAGGATCATGGGTCTGTGCAGCACAATCGTCAGCTAATTTAGGCAGCTTCCAGACCAGGGGGTTAATAGTTGAACACAGGTTGTTAAGGTGTTGCAAATGGGCCATTGGCAATAGGTTTGGATGTTTGTTTCATTAACCAATCAGATTTTCCCTGGAAGGAGAGGGAAAATCTAGATTAAATTAGAAAGGGGTGGGGATACAGGCTAGCATTTTGATGGCAAGGGCATCATGTGGATACTGGGGGCGGGGGGAACTTGCCTGCATGAGAAGCCAGGATCCCACAATAAACCCCTGTCAGGAAGCACCCTCAGCCAAGGTCAGGTTGCTCAGACACCAGCAGGTTTTTGGGGGTGGTCGTGGGGGTCCTTTTAGCCGTCCGTAGATTGTGAACAAGTCATGGCAAACCTCAAGGCTCCCCTCTCCTTCACACATGAAGGGAGGAGATTTGAAGCTTCCACCTCCAATTTGCTGCCGACCCGTTGTATGTGGCAGAAGCAGAGAAAAATAAGTGGATTTTTCCAACCTTGTCTCCCTCGGCTGTTTTTTGCCGCAATTCTTGATGTGCTAGAGACCCCTGCTGGCCACGAGGAGCAAAAACTCCCCACCCCACCCGGCTCCCTGGTTCGCATTCCCTATAAATGACAAACAAAATCCTCCTTCTCTCTGAGAGGAATCTGGAGGCCCTGGAGGGTTTTGTGTGGAGGGTTCATAGAAAGCAGTGCTACAGCAGCTCCTTATTTATGTTGTCCAACAAAAAGAGAGGTGCTGTCAGTTAAATGGAGCATAGACAATGCATTCAGGAGAAGCTGAAAAAAGAAAAAAGCCTGCTCTTTTCACGGCTGCAGAATCCACCATTTTCCATGGATATGTCCTGAGTTTGTCCTGGGGGGGGGGGGAGAGACTTCCTGCTGCTGGTGGGGTTCGTTAGTCACACTCCCATTTTCCAAAGACAGGATCAAAACGGAAAGGGTGATCTAGTTCAGCTTGTGGCTCTGCTACCATGTGGGTGATAATCCAAAGCAAGGCCAGCTGGGAAATTCAGCCATGAGGTGCTGGCTGACAACCAGCCAACAGGCTACACAAGTCAACAAATTATTTACTTGAATGACATACAGGAGGAGTTTGGCAACAAGGGGTTGGATCCGACGTTAGTTAGACTCAGAGCAGAGCCACGGAAATTAATGGACATAACTAACCCATAGGCTGCAATCCTGCATTCACTTACGTAGGAGTAAGGATGGAAGAATCTGCCAATTTCTGCTTCTCTCGGGTTCTCGTTGCTCCCATTCCGTTCTCCCCATTTTCACGGCAATTTGCGATTTATTTGTTTTAAATCCTCGTGAAAATTGGTCAGCACTTTGGTGTGAATTCTTCCTCCTAACACGGGCGTTTTTGTATGCCGTTTTGGCTAATAGACACACTTTCGCAAAGAGATTTCCCCCCGAGAGAATGCATTTCTGCATCTTATTTGCCGAAATGTGTGCATTTTATAAATAGTTTCACCTAAACTGCACATTTTTGTATACATGGTTTGTTTAGGAGCATATACCCTGATCACTAAGGGAAGTTCTCGAGGTGGCTTACAGTATATTTAAAACACAATAGAACAGACAATGAGTCAATAGTCATCACAGAGGGGCGAAAGTGTATATATGTTTCTCCACCTTGGTCTCCTGGCCTAGGAGTGTCTGCTGAAGCAGCTAGATATTAGTCCCACACAAGCCAGGACTTCCTCACTAGGTGGCCACTCTCACAGCACCTGGCTCTGGTGAAAGATGGGGAAGATGCTACACGCTTCCCTCCCCATTCTCAGATGTTTAGTTGGAGAACTGCATCGCAAAATTCAGAAAAGCGTACATTTCTAAGGCTAATTGAATTTTGGTTCACGTATTGGTCCAAGAAATGTACATTAGGCACTTTCTCATTTAAGAAATCGATTTCCTCCCCCATCCCCTTTCATACTTGAGAATAAGCCCTTTTGCTTTCAGTGGGGCTTACTTCTGAGTAGGCACCCAGAGAATTGCTGTTAGTGGTCAGTTTCCAGAAAGAGAGGTGCTGGGGGGGTCAAGCCTGATGCATAACAATTTGTATCTTTTTTTAACCTTTGAACTCTTCCTTGAAACCATGGGAGCTGGCTGTATTTATCCAGTTGTGAGGCAGAGACACTCTGTGCATGCTTAAAGGCTATCTCTTTATTTAACATAATCCTGGGGAGTCTCCTTTTCATTTTTGTCTTTAGCCGGGTTTGCCCAAATGCCAAAGCCAGTCTTACATCTTCATTTCCCCAGCAGATTCCAACCATCACCTGTTCTGTGAAACTTTTGCCTTAGCCTTTCAGTGCTAATCCTCAGTTGAAAGAAACTCAAAGCACACAGAACAGTAGTTGCTCATATTCCCCTTTCTTTTCCTCTCTGTGCTGTCTTCCCTCTGCCTGGTCCAAATGTAGAAGGTAAACTGTGCTACCAAATATAGACTGTAAGTTGTCCTGTTGTGGTTGTGTCCTGCATGCTTAGAGGTTTCCCCCTGCCATCTGTTTGGCCAACGGTGAGAAGAGGGTGCTGGAGTAGATCACCCCTTGCTGGGATCCAGAAAGGCTCTTCTTTTGTACTAACTGCAAGCCGCAGAATTGTGTGAGTAGATCCCATTCGTCATCAGTGACTGCTTCCCTGTTTGCAGGATTTCTATGGGCATTCTTTCTCCCTCTCGTTCTTCCATGGAAAAATGGGCTGTATGCATTCTTCGGGCTGCAGAACTCATGACAAAGTAGGTTTGCAAGAAAGTGACACATGCAGAAAGACTGTAATAAAAGTGAAAAATTGCACATATAGAAAGGACCAGTCAAAATGGCAGGATTTTGATGTGAGCAATGCCATTTCACGAAAGTAATCCTATTGCAATGCAGCGCTTATGTGATATAACATTTGTATGTGCTGGGCAATATTGTGCAGTCCTGTTTTTGTATTTGATAGTTCGTTTATTCATTGTCAAGAAGTTCTGGGTTCTGATTTTGGTTTTTTATGATAAGCTGGTATAGCGTTATAGCATTATTGTAGTATGGTGTTAAAGCATTATAGCACCATAATAAAAATCAGCATTATATCAGAATAGTGTTACAGCACTATACCGCTCCTTCATTGAATATGTCTTGGTGATAATTAAAAGATAATTTTTTAAAAAATAAACTGGGAATATAAAACCACGAAGGTTACTGAATGTGTGCTGAGTTTCAAATTCTCTACCCACAGCAGCTATGCCATGCCTACCATTTTGGACAGAACAAAGCAGGATATACACACAGGAAAATCACAATGCTCCCGATGGTGTTGCAAGTCAATTGCAATTCTGCCTACAATGGAAGATCAATGATTGGATAGCGCTAGGAGCCACCTGTCTGAAAGCAGCCTTGGAGCATCATCAGTCTACCCCCTGAAGCAGGACTAACACACAAAACTAGCCTATGTTTTGGAACAGCCATGCCTTGTACATTAAAAGAAAAGAGATGCTTACAGCATCTTTTGAGTGTTAGCATTATATGATTTCCCTAAGCTGCAAGACAGCCACAGAGAACTCCTTGGTGCTCCAACAGGGACCGACGACAGAAGCAATTGGACAAAGCTGCAGGAGATACTGGAGTCCTCGTCTTCCCATCTTGGCTTCTATTGTCACCCCCCTCTGACGCCTTCCACTGCAGGCAAACAAAAGCACAGCAATTATGGCATACTTGCATGAATGCTCGTATATCAATATCCACATACAGGCTCGCGTGTTTCCACAAAAACATTGAGGGCAGCTTCAATAGAACATCTTGTAAAGCATCGTAAAGGAGCAGTAAACCACCAGGATAAAAGCAATTCTTAACGCAGGGAGTTAATGAAACAGAGAGACTAACTAGTACAGTGGCATGACTACAGGGTGCAGAAGTGGGGAGAAGGAGGAGGATGCTGAGGGGAAGAGCAAAAGGACCTACTCCTTTTGGTGTGTGCAACGAGAGAGTATAGTCAAACCCCCTCTCACCATTTTAATGCCGCTGCAGTTGCCAGGACATTTGCCATTGGGCTGCACTGCAACCCAGCTCTCATCTCAGGGTGGTGGTAAAGAAGAGAGCAAGAAACAGCTTGGAAAGTGGAGAAGCCCTGTCAGCATCACCAGCCTGCCAATTTATTTTTCTTTCTCTTTGAAAGTTCACTTATATGCCCACCAGTGCTTCTGGACACGGGAATATTTTAAAGGTGCATCCAGACTGCCAAGGTTTTGCAGATGGGATTAAAGCACATACTGTAACTTTAGCTTTGGGCAGTTAAAGTGGATTAAAGGGCTCCGTCACCCTGGCATGATCAATTCACTTTAAGAAAGAAAGGGCAGCAACCGTAGAATTACACAAGTTCAAGAAGTGATCCCCCAAACCCAGTGAAATAATTCCTCTGAGGGTAACTAAGTAAATCACTGTGACTAAATTTAACAGCCCCTGCAGGGAAGTCTTAACCCACTTAGGGCTTATTCCTCTAGCCCAGGTCTCCATTCCAAGAATATGGGCTGCAGATGTTAGAACTAATATTCCTGAGCCACAGAAATCTTCCCAGCTGGTTTCTGCCCAGTAGGGGCCTGGCCCATCTGTTGTGCATCATTTCTCTGGTTACTTTTCACCTTCTGTCCTTTAAGGCTTCTCAGTGCCGGGCTCTGCCCAGCTATGGGGCATCTGAGCTGCCTCCAGGTGGTGTATTGAGCCTCACGTTTCTTGAGGCTGCGAACTCCCACAGTGGGCCTCTCTGGATCAGAGCTCCAAGGGGACCTCACCTGCAGAGAAGCAGCTTAATCCACATCTGCAGAGTTTAGTTCCCAGAGTCACTGATGAGGGAGCAGTGGCTTGAGATGGCAGTGAAATGAGAGTACAAAAAAAAAGAAAGGAAGCAAGACTGATTTATGGGGATGAGAGAGCGCAGCCCCAAACTGGCAGGCTCATTGTGACCTCCAAGAAGCCAACTCAAGGATGAGTGTGCAGAGAGTGTTAATGCCAACAAGAGGATGCAAGGCTGCATTCCTTTCTGGACTGCCCTCAGGGAGGCCACTTGCCAGGGGGGGCTGCGATCAGAGGCAAAAGTGGATGGAAAAACAGGGTAGGCCTGCCACATTTGTTCTGGCAAAATACAGGGTGGGGCAGGGTGGTTTGGGGACAATTTTTTTCTTCATTTGGTGCTGAAGTGACTTCTTTTTCCTCCAGTTTTTTTGTTGGTTTTCATACAATTTAACAAATTCAGTTCAATTTCAGTGACTTCAAGGCAATCCATTGCAATCTACTCCAGCCTAGCAGGATGGCCCCTTTGGAATTTGTCACACACACATGTGCACACACACAAACAAACAAACACATGAATTTGTAAATCTGTCTGTGCTTGGCTAAAAAGGTAAAGGGACCCCTGACCATTAGGTCCAATCGTGACCGACTCTGGGGTTGCGGCGCTCATCTCGCTTTACTGGCCGAGGGAGCCGGCGTACAGCTTCCGGGTCATGTGGCCAGCATGACTAAGCCGCTTCTGGCGAACCAGAGCAGCAAATGGAAATGCCGTTTACCTTCCTGCCGGAGCGGTACCTATTTATCTACTCGCACTTTGACATGCTTTCAAACTGCTAGGTTGGCAGGAGCTGAGACCAAGCAATGGGAGCTCACCCCGTCGCAAGGATTCGAACCACCAACCTATTGATTGGCAAGTCCTAAGCTCTGTGGTTTAACCCACAGTGCCACCCACGTCCCTCTGTGCTTGGCTACCCAGAGCTTAAATACAGAACCATTCTGTTAAGTTGTGGGTTGACATAGCAGACGACACAGCGATTTCTCCAAAGCAGCTCTTTATTTTGTAAGCTGGAATAGAACTGACTGCAAACAGCTCAGCTGGCCTGCTTTTATAGGCAGCTGGCTGTCAACATTATAGCAACAACTACCCAGGGTTTCCCGCCTAAAATAACTGACGTGGACCTGAGTGAAAACTATCTACAGTATCCCCCTGCTGGCCCAGGGTGAGAACTTCAGTACATAACACATTCACACACCCTTTCAAACATGCATTTGAAGAGGGCACACAGAGAGAGAGAGAGAGAGAGAGAGAGAGAGAGAGAGAGAAGACCTGAAATACAGGACAAAACTGTATCAATACAGGAAGTGGCGTTTTTCATTGAAATACAGGATAATCCAATATTGTACCAGACAGGCACCCCTAAACAAAGGTGGCTGATGCCTTTCTACAGCAGCCAAGTTTGCATCCATACTTCCACACCTGTGTCTGTTCTACATCCAGGGCAGCAAGAGGCATGGTCAGAAAGTGAGGTGCAGGGCTTGTGAGGGGACGGGTGTTTCCTAGGGAGAGTCATGATGAGGGCCAGATTGTGAAGCCTGGTGAACCCCATTTGCCACCCGGGTCTAAGTTTCTCCCCCCCCCCCCCGTAAAGGAGAATAGCATTTGCAAAGCAGCAGGACCAATTTGGAAAGCACCTTTGTTGCATTCCTTATAAAAGTCTTCATCCAAGACTGAGCTCTGAATAAAACAGTTCTGGGAAATTGTAGCAAAAGCCAGCTATGATCTTGCTGGCACCATTTGGTGACATTTTGTTCCCATTGAGTAAACATTTCTACACAGATCTCTCCCCATCTCTCCAATCCTAGGAAATATTTCCAATTATATTATTCACAATCCTAGGAAATACAGTGGTACCTCAGGTTAAGAGCTTAATTTGTTCTGGAGGTCTGTTCTTAACCTGAAACTATTCTTAACCTGAGGTACCACTTTAGCTAATGGGGCCTCTCTCTGCTGCCGCCGCGCGATTTCTGTTCTCATCCTCAGGTAAAGTTCTTAACCCGAGGTACTACCGGGTTAGCGGAGTCTGTAACCTGAAGCGTTTGTAACCTGAAGCATTTGTAACCTGAGGCACCACTGTATTTCCAATTATATTTTTTAAGTGTTTCTCCTTTTCCCCCAAAACAAAGGAAAGTAAGTACAGTGGTACCTTGGGTTACATACGCTTCAGGTTACATATGCTACTAACCCAGAAATATTCCCCTCTTCCCATATGCGTGTCTAACCGTATCTGTATCTCCCACTCCGCCCCCTCTCTGTAATAATAATTTATTGTGTGCATACGTGTGCATATCTAGATATTTATCTGGAGATAGACAGAGGTGTAGATATGGATACAGTGGTACCTCAGGTTACATACACTTCAGGTTACATACGCTTCAGGTTACAGACTCCGCTAACCCAGAAACAGTACCTCGGGTTAAGAACCTTGCTTCAGGATGAGAACAGAAATCATGCTCTGGCGGTGCGGTGGCAGTGGGAGGCACCATTAGCTAAAGTGGTACTTCAGGTTAAGAACAGTTTCAGGTTAAGAACGGACCTCCAGAACGAATTAAGTTCTTAACCTGAGGTACCACTGTATGTATAAATGAAATGTGGCACTAAAAAGGGGGAGAAAGCAACAGTGGGGGGGGGGACATGGGAAGCTGCCTTATTATTGAGTTTGACCACTGGACCATTTAGGGCAGTACAGTGGTGCCTCGCAAGACGAAAATAATCTGTTCCGCGAGTCTCTTCGTCTTGCGGTTTTTTCGTCTTGCGAAGCATCCCTATTAGCGGCTTAGCGGCTAAGCGGCTATTAGCGGCTATTAGCGGCTTAGAAAAAGGGGGGGAAGGGAAAAAACTCGCAAGACTCGCAAGACGTTTTCGTCTTGCGAAGCAAGCCCATAGGGAAATTCGTCTTGCGAAGCGCCTCGAAAAACAGAAAACCCTTTCATCTAGCGGGTTTTTTGTCTTGCGAGGCATTCGTCTTGCGGGGAACCACTGTACTGTCTACAGCAGCGTTTCCCAATCTTGGGTCTCCAGCTGTTGTTGGACTACAACTCCCATCATCCCAAGCTAGCAGGACCAGTGGTCAGGGATGATGGGAACTGTAGTCCAAAACAACTAGAGACACAAGTTGGTCTACACTCACTGGCAGTGGCTCTCTGGGATTTCAGACATGGAAGCTTCCCATCACTGGGCAGAGTTGCTGGGGACTGAAGCAGGGACCATTTCCATGAAAGGCAGGTGCTACTGCTACTGAGCCACACACCCCCTCTCTGAAGGCCAACTGCTTACCCAGGTTTTCAGCACGTGGAACGTGCAAATGGTTCTATTATGACTTTAATGAGATCATTACTATTCCACAGGTCGAAGCTGCTGGATAAACAAAAACTGGCCCTTGTATTGAAATAAAAATTATCCAGTCCAAAAATGTGGTTCAGATACTCAGAGAACATAACTTCAAAACAACTTGAAACAATAAAAAAACACATTCACTTAGTTGTGTATCTCTTACACTGGTTCCAGCATAAGTTATAATAATGTAGATCATAAATATCTTGCATTCTGAGTGAAAATCAAAACTCCATCTCTTCTCCATTGCAGCTTTTTTTTTCTGGAGACAGAGAATGACATACATTCTCTTCAACAGCTTAGAACAGGCATCCCCAACCTGCGGCCCTCCAGATGTTTTGGCCTACAACTCCCATGATCCCTAGCTAACAGGACCAGTGGGTCAGGGATGGTGGGAATTGTAGTCCAAAACATCTGGAGGGCCAACGGTTGGGGATGCCTGGCTTAGAACAAAGAGACACTGCACCCAACATGGATGACTACCAGCTTACCATACATAGACCTGAAATACTATGTTTCATGTGACTGTGAGCTAATCACCTTGTGACTGATCCACACAGATACAGTCCCATGAGACAGCCCCATTAATAATGAACCTGGTAGGCTCTTCTCTAACTTCATGGAAATTACCAACCATGGTTAACAGCATTACAATACAGACACATTATAGATTTCCCACTGCAATACACATTAAACAATTATACACTAAAAAGAACCAAAGAGGGAACTTTCAAGAAGAGGCATCCTTTACTCTTGACGTTCTTGTGCTTACCATGCTCCGCCCCCCGACCCCATTTTCACCAGCTCCAGACTGCCCAGGGCAGATGGGCACTCAGCAAAGAACTGAACTCTGCACTCCTAGTTCCCTGCCTGCAACCCTAAAAACAAGAAGCCGAAACCATACGCCAGAATACTTCTGGGCAATGTTGCTAAGGGACACTCCCCCAAGTCAACCGTCCAGATGGACTGGTGCACGGGCTGACATTTCTGCCTGCCTTCCAGCTCCCTTTTGGATCAAGTGGTTTATAGTGTTTCCTAAATAAATAAATAGAACGGCCACTTGTGCGTTTTGTCAACCTGGCCACCCTTTGGTTTGGGCGCCTGACGAGCTTGATGCACTGTAGTTCGAGAAATGTGCTTGGCCTCTCCCGATAAATTAGCTGGGGAAAGTTTATGGAGATGAATTCTCCGCCATTACTTCTGCTCCAACCAATTACCTACCCAGAGAGCTTCACTCCCCTCCAAGCATAAACCCTTGGCAGCTGTATAATTCCTATCCACTTTTTTAATGCATATGTACAGTATATGTATATTTACTTAGTTTGAGTTGATGGCCTTTTTTATGACCGAGGTTGTAAAAGTACTAGAGGGTCCTTCTATACAGCTTGTGCAGTACAGCCTGTCAAATCCAGGTCGGAGGGAGGGGAAGGAAAACGACCAGAAGACTGAACAAAGGCGCTGGCCTCCTTTAACCAGGGTTACGTATGCACACACGCACACATGTACACAATTGCCTCGGTTTCCCCTGCTACCTTTTGGCAATAACAGACCACAGGCAGCCACTCATGTGCTGCTTTATACTTGAGTAAAACAGATAAGCTCCATTGATTTCAGTACAACGTACCTACTACACAAAACTCTTCGCTGGATTGTGGCTTGGGTTAATAGCTGCACAAGGACATTAATGGCTGGTTACATTTGATCTGATACATTAAGGGTGAGCTAAGAGTCTGGGGAGATGCCTGATTCAAGGCTGCTTTCTCTAAGCAAAAATCCACCCCTATAACCCACTGTCTGTAAAATGGGGATGATAATAATATGGGCTGCAAAGGCTTTGGTGAAAGCCTGCCCTCTCCCTCATGTACCACTTTGAAGTTAATATCCAGCTATGCCAATATAAAGGCTGCTGTGCTTATCTTTATTTCTGCTCTCTGCCTCCTAAGGGACCTGCGAGTTCTAAATTAAGGCTGGAGATGGAACTAACTCTTGTTTTTAAAAAAATGGATGCGGTGGTTTTTTTAAAGCAGATTTTGCAGCTGTATAAAATCTCCATCAGACATCCCACACTTAAAGAAGAAAATCCAAATAGCACAAAGCATGCTTTGCTCCATGCTTACATTCCATTTCAGTGGCCATACTCACCATAGAAGTCAATAGCTCTTATCTATAATATAGTATCGAACAGCACAATCCAATGGCCTGAAAGATCTGTTGTCCCGAAAGTTGTCTGTCTATTCCTGCTGCCTCATTAAACTTGTGCTACTTATACTGGAATCTTTCATCTGGTTTTCACCAAAATTACCTGTTAAGCTGTTGGCTTAAACTGGCCTGTTTTACATAGCAGTCAATGGGTGGAATTCAAAGTAGCACAAGAGAGATTGCTCTGTCGTAACAAGTATTTCTGCTTATGTGGTAGAACGATCTCCCCACTCCTCCCTCCATGCGTTATTCTGGGGGGTTCTCTAACCCCTCATAGCCAATTGTTGTGGGGAGTGTGTAGTGGATGTAGGGGACAGAAAGGGGAAAGCATTAGTAGTAGTAGTAGTAGTAGTAATTTATTATTTATACCCCGCCCATCTGGCTGGGCTTCCCCAGCCACTCTGGGTGGCTTCCAACAAAATTTTAAAATACAGTAACACATCAAACATTAAAAGATTCCCTAAACAGGGCTGCCTTCAGATGTCTTCTAGAAGTCTGGTAGTTGTTGTTCTCTTTGACATCTGGTGGGAGGGCGTTCCACAGGGCGGGTGCCACCACCGAAAAGACCCTCTGCCTGGTTCCCTGTAACTTGGCTTCTCGCAGTGAGGGAACCACCAGAAGGCCCTTGGCGTTGGACCTCAGTGTCCAGGTGGGGGTGGAGACGCTCCTTCAGATATACTGGACTGAGGCCCTTTAGGGCTTTAAAGGTCAGCACCAACACTTTGAATTGTGCTCGGAAACGTACGTTAGTAGGGCTCGCACTGGCTCCCCCAGGCAAATATTTCTCAGACTTTCTGTACCAACCACTCTTAGCTCACAGAGCAAATGGGACAACTCCTGACACCATTTGCTAATATTGTTTGAGTGTTTGTGGACTATGAGGTAAAAATAATGGGTAAAAAACAATGAATGCAATATAACCAGTCCCCTCCCCTGTTCCTGACTAAAAACATCCCTGTACAGTGTCAGACACAGACCACGGCTTGTGCTTATCCTAGCCAGAAAATGAACCTCAAAAACCATCTCCAGCATCTACAGTTCTCCTCTGCCCTTGAGTGTCTCCACATTTCTGCAGAACTTAGCCCTGGTTCTGCTAAGTTCTTACAGTGATGTGTTATAAGAATTCTAAGGTCCCAAATATAAAATAAACGTTCATAAATGTACAAGGCAAACACATATGTAAGTATATAAACCACATGTCTTAAATAGTACAGGAGAGCAGTCCTGAAGCCATTCTGACTCTCCCAAACTGACCTCAAATATTTCTCTGCAAGGAGGAAGGAAATGGGAAAGCCTCTTCACTGTCTTTTGCTTACCTGTCTTAAGAGCGTGTTTGTGTATGAATAGGGTGACCTGGATTCAGGAATTAAAGTATTTACCATCACAAAAGAATGGCCAGGCTGCCCAGGTAAAGCAATCAGTGACCATTGTGAGGTATCCTGGCAGAAAGGATTTCTGCTGTAGACAGCCTCCTGTAATGTATTTCTGCTGTAGACCCGCCTCCTTTTGTGATGTATATATGATGTTGTTGGGGGTGGTTTTGAGCTACAGGGTGGGCAATTTCAGAAGTCTATATAAGGGCTTGTGCACCATTGGTCTGGGTTCTCTCCTCCCTCCTGCATGTGGTGAGTGAGGACCCTGTTACAACAGTTAATAAAGATCAGGCTTACTAGCCGCTTTGCTTCTCAATATACTCTGGTTGGCCTCCTGTTATTTTCTCTGACCCATAGGGAACCCACTTAAGGACTCTTAGATACCCCATGAAGGGAAAGGAGCATTTTTTTTCTTATAAGAGATGCTTCACTGTTAGTTCAGGAAAAATAGTGCAGGACAGGAATCAACTCTTTCTGTGGGAATCAACTCTTTCTGTGGGTTCCTAGGCTCCAACTCTTTCTTGAGGACCTGTGGGTTCCTCATCCCTCCTTCTCCAACCCTTCTTCTCTCAGTTTGTTGCATCAGCATCACAAGCTCAGAGAGGCTCCCAGACTGAAAGCTACCTACTAGGTAGGCCCAAACAGTGGCATAGCGTGGGGGGAGGCCACATGGGTGATTGCCCCAGGCGCAAAGCTTTTAGGAACGCAAAATTTCAACACCTGGTGCTACCTCTATACAGCTGCACACATCACTGGTCTCCATTGAAAACGGCTTCGCCATGAGAACCAGGAAGTGACCTCTCCAGACAACAGAACGACTCTTCTTTTCTTATCTCTGCAGCTGCAATCTCCTGGGTGACGCGGACACAGTTAGGCAGTTGAATGTGCATGCGGACTCCATCTGTTTCCCTCCCAACCCCTTTGTCCGCATAGCCCCGGGCACTGGCAACTCATGCTACGCCACTGGGCGTTAAAGTGTGAAGGGAAAGGAAGATGTATAATTACAGCTATATTTATTCTTTTTGACTTAATGTAATATTGAAAAGGAGAATAAGTTTAAATTTTAATTGGCTAAAAGAGTTGCTGAAAAATTGTGAAACTAGGATGCAAAAAGGGGAAGGTATGGGGAAGTCCGAGAAAAGAGGCTTACGAAAAGGAGGTTAAGAAAGTAGGATTTATGGGGTGTGTGTGTGTGTGGGTGTGGGTGTGTCTGTTGTTGTATGTATTGTTTAGTGGAAAATCAATAAAAAATTATTAAAAAAAAATGAATGTGCATACGGACTCCATCTGTTTCCCTCCCAACCCCTTTGTCCGCATGGCCCCGGGCACTGGCAACTCATGCTACGCCACTGGGCACAACAATGTTAAACACAAGGCATCTCAACAAGCTGAAGCTTAGTGAGATATAAGTTTGCGCCCTGAACCCATTCCAATATTGCCACATCTACCTAAGGACCCTAAGAGCCATGAATAATAATAGCTTAAAGGTCCCGGGCCCTAAGGAAGCCAGATTATCCTCCACCAGGGCCAGGGCTTTTTCAGTGACGGCTCCAACCTGGTGGAATGCTCACTAGGGAACGGCTAGGGCCCTGTAGGACTTGATCTCCTTCTGCAGAGCCTATAAGACAGAGCTATTCTGCCTGGCCTTCGGTTTCACTTAGCCTGATCCTCTATTGCCTTTTCCCCTTTCCTCTTCTATGAAGAAACCCTTTCTGGGACCCCATATTTTAATTCTTATTCACACACCTCCTTGCTGGCCCTAGTAGGACCAACTTGGCCAGTTAGCCTGGCGATTATTCGATGTCTACTGACTGGGGATTTCCCCCCCAAAAAATGACCCTGAATTTTTGAATTTTATTGATATTGATGCTGCATTTTATGTTGTATTCTATGTTGTGCTGTTTTCAAGTCGCAATTTAATCAATGTTTTAAATTTGCTGTTAGCCACACTGAGGACGGTTTTTAAACCGGGAAGGGTGAGGTATAAATAAAAATTTATTATATTATTATTATAAAATCTCAGTAGATTTGCTGAAATACATGTTGAGCTACTGATTATCTGGAAAATACCTTTGTAAATGAGTCGTAGCTACTGGTATTTGGCCTTACATTTTTATTTATTTTTAAATCCACAAACAAATCAGCAGTGAACTCTGCCCAAAGTCGCTCCTTCAGCTGTGTGACTCAGTGGAGTCAAAGCAGAGCCAGAATCAGGTTGGCAGTTGTGCTCAACATGCGCTGCAATCAACAGGGGAATCGGCTCTGTTTCTTTTTATTATTATTATTTATTTTTAAATGATATTTTATTAAGTTTTCACAATAAAGAAATTATAAAACAGTAAATAGAAAAAACACAAGAAAAATACAAAACCACAAAAATACAAAAAAGAAAAAAAGAAAAAAGAGATGACAAAGAAAATTTTTTTTTTTTTCAAATTCATATCCTTCATAACGTTGTTTTCTTGACTTCCACCCGCCCTCCTTTCTTGTATTCCACTTCAAATTTAATTCAGCAAATTCATTTTTATTAATTTTATCCTTTAAAAATTCCTTCTAATATTATATTATTCAAATTTTCATCCAATATTTATCCCTTCTTTCATACTCTTATTTATCTTATTCACTTGAACCTCTTTGTTTCATTTCAGTGTCCTCAACATTCAAAAATTTTACAATGTTTTTGTAAGTAGTTTTTAAACTTCTTCCAATCTTCTTCCACCTGCTCTTCTCCTTGAGGGAATCGGCTCTGTTTCCTCTGCTAAAGGATTTTATATTGTCTGCAGGAGTCATTCCTAAACTTTTTGCAACGGTGGAAACCTCTATCTTTGCAAATAAATTCCAAATGGCACCTTAGATCTCCTCCTGGGTACTTTTCCTTACAAGGCAACTGACCTTATACTTTGTAATTTCCTTGGAAGAAAGCTGCTTTTGGAGTTTTCTGCCACTCCAGAACATGGTTGGTTAGTGCGTGCTTGAGAACAAGTACTCTCAATGTGTGAGAGAGAATGTCTCTAAGCACTGGGCGGAAATGAACTATGTGCTACCTTGCAGGAGTGTTCCTTATGCAGGATCTTCTGATCCTCTGAAACACAAGCAATTTACTGATTTATTGATAAAAATAAAACTTTTTTTAAAAGCCTCTAAACAAGAATATTCATGTGTTTATACCTAGGTGTAGGGACACGGGTGGCGCTGTGGCCTAAACCACTGAGCATCTTGGGCTTGCTGATCAGAAGGTCGGCGGTTCGAATCCCCATGATGGGGTGAGCTCCCGTTCCTCGGTCCCAGCTCCTGCCAACCTAGCCGTTCAAAAGCACACCCAAAAAAGGTGCAAGTAGATAAATACTTCCGGCAGGAAGGTAAATGGTGTTTCCATGCACTGCTCTGGTTTTGCCAGAAGCCGCTTAGTCATGCTGGCCACATGACCCGGAAAAACTGTCTGCGGACAATTGCCAGCTCCCTCAACCTGTAAAGTGAGATGAGCACCACAACCCCAGAGTCATCTGCGACTGGACTTAACTGTCAGGGGTCCTTTACCTTTTTTATACCTAGGTGTAAATTAGCACTTCTATGGGCCCCAGTGACTGGTCTAGGACAGGCTTGGGAGACCTGTGGACCTCCAGATGTTGCTTGTCAACAGTTTCCATCAGATCTCACCATGCTGGTTGGTTTAGGAACACGGGAAACTGCAGAACTGCCATATTTTGTATGGACTTGATGAGTGTCTTAGATGGGAGACCACTGGGAACTTCAAGGGGGGTGGAGTGGAAATACAGTCGTGTGTGTGTGTGTGTGTGTGTGTGTGTGTGTGTGTGTGTAGAGCTGAGATAGACAGATTTTGTGAAATCTACACACAGGTACCAGCTCCCCAGCCTGTACAGGTGCCAGAATCTTTCTGACTCCGTATCACACATGTCAGAGTGTGGCTGTGGGGTCGTTCCAGTGCTGCCCATTTTCCACACCAGCAGTGATCTAATTACACAGAAATTAGTGGTGAGAAGAATCATTTCGTTTTATAGCACCAGGGACCAAGCCTGCAATAAATCAGAGAGAGAGAGAGAGAGAGAGAGAGAGAGAGAGAGATTTTGAGGTAGATGAGAACCAGCAATCATTGTATCTTCCTAGTAGGAGTGCCATTTAGGAAGGACGGCTTGGCATTTCCTTCAAAACTGCATTATTCTGTCTTCTTGGCTATCTCATAACTTCTATATCCTAATTGACTGTCGCTTGTGACAAATAAATATGTCTATGCATTAGGTCTGTATGCCAAAGACACAAATCCCTTTAGGAACACAGGAAGCTGACATATCAAGTCAGACCATAACTCCGTCTAGATCAGTACAGTCTGTCTACAGCATGACTTGCAGTAAGCTTCCAGAGTTTTAGATTGGAGACATTCCCAGTTCTACCTGGAGATGCTGGGGACGGAACCTGGGACCTTGTGAATGCAAAGCAGATGCTCTCCCACTGAGCCTTTGCTTCAGAAGAGGATGGGGTCTGGATAATAGTGAATGCAAGAACAGAGGACATTTACAACCAGGAAAAAGCAATTGTCAGTAATTATTCTAATTGTCTACTTTCCATGGTATCACAAAACCCGCTCAAGGGTGGGGAAGACATTGCTTCCTACCCTCGTGTTCATGGAATTGGAGATGAGGGACTAACGTGCAAATGGAAGATGGTGGACGGACCCCTGAACCAAGGCTCCAACTTACTTTATTTGTATTTGTATTTAGCTACTTATCCTGTTGGGACACGGGTGGCACTGTGGGTTAAACCACAGAGCCTAGGACTTGCCGATCAGAAGGTCGGTGGTTCGAATCCCCGCAATGGGGTGAGCTCCCGTTGCTCGGTCCTGGCTCCTCCCAACCTAGCAGTTTGAAAGCACGTCAAAGTGCAAGTAGATAAATAGGTACCACGCCGGTGGGAAGGTAAACGGTGTTTCTGTGCGCTGCTCTGGTTCACCAGAAGCGGCTTAGTCATTCTGGCCACATGACCTGGAAGCTGTACGCCGGCTCCCTGGGCCAATAAAGTGAGATGAGTGCCACAACCCCAGAGTCGGTCACGACTGGACCTAATGGTCAGGGGTCCCTTTACCCTTTACCTTTAAAGGCAATTGTCAGTAATTATTCTAATTGTCTACTTTCCATGGTATCACAAAACCCACTCAAGGGTGGGGAAGACATTGCTTCCTATCCTCGTGTTTATGGAATTGGAGATGAGGGAGTAATGTGCAAATGGAAGATGGTGGGCGGACCCCTGAACCAAGGCTCCAACTTACTTTATTTGCATTTAGCTACTTATCCTGTTAACAGGGCTGGACTGGGGCTAGTAGTCTGGGCAGGAAGTGAGACGCAGTGCTAGAGCAATGTTACATTGGTCACTACATTAATTCACAAAGAAAATGATCTATTGAGGGATCCGTCATTACTATTTGCTGGGGCTCTGGAAAGATCAGCCATGCCTGAACCAAGACTGGTTGGCCCCTTTTTTTAAATCGGGAGGAGAGGGAGATTGGACTTTGATAAAATGTCTTTGCTCCTAAGAGGAGCCTATCAGAAGGGTCTGCTCTTCCCGTAAATCATTAAGGTGGCCAACTTCATGGCTGAGAGGGAGGAGGGAATCCAGCTCCCTTCTACTTCTTTCTCCAATGCTTTGATCCACTTTGACCCCAACAGCTTTCTGGGTGACATTGTACAGACGCCTTTGTAAATGTACACAGCCCTCATTTTGACAATGTCCAGATTCATCTCCATGCGGAGATAACAAACCAGATACAGTTCATTAGCCTGACCTTGAAGCACTTGGAACACTAGCCCTTTCCTTCCAAAGACTCCTGACTAGGGAGAGACGAATTTGTCAATGTCTTTTTCTCATTTGTTCCCATCATAAATTCAGCTCTCCAGATTTCCACATCAGTTTGTGAAAAAATTCTAATCCTCATGAAAATTCATCAGCATTTTAGTGCAAATTTCTCCTGATATACCTTTTTGTATGTGATTTTGCCTAATATAATGCATTTTTGTACATCATTTCCACCAATGTTTGTATTTTTATGAAGGCTTTGTCCTAATATATGGAGCCTTGTACATATCACTTAGGGACGCAGGTGGCGCTGTGGGTAAAACCTCAGCGCCTAGGACTTGCTGATCGCAAGGTCGACGGTTCAAATCCCCGCGGCGGGGTGAGCTCCTGTAGTTCGGTCCCAGCTCCTGCCCACCTCGCAGTTCGAAAGCACCCCTAAGTGCAAGTAGATAAATAGGTACCGCTTTATAGTGGGAAGGTAAACGGTGTTTCCGTGTGTGGCGCTGGTGCTGGCTCGCCAGATGCCGCTTAGTCACGCTGGCCACGTGACCCGGAAGTGTCTCCGGACAGCGCTGGCTCCAGGCCTCTTGAGCAAGATGAGCGCGCAACCCTAGAGTCGGACACGACTGGCCCGTCCAGGCAGGGGTACCTTTACCTTTACCTTTACATATCACTTCGCTGGAAAATTGCATTGCAAAATTCAGAGAAGTGCAAGTTTTAAAAGATGGGTATGTTCTGGTTCGTGTCTTGTTTCAAGTGTGAATGAGTGTGTATATGTTCCAATATACAACTTTAAGGAGCAGGAAGTAGACAAAGCATCTAGACAAAGCAGTACTAATCTTGAGATAGCATCCGTCCCCCAGAAGTCTTCCCAAGGCTGCTTCTTGCTGGCAAAAACTCATCTTCTTCCCTCCTTCCTTCCCTCCTTCCTTCCTTCCTTCCTTCCTTCCTTCCTTCCTTCCTTCTGGACTGCCGGGAAATCTATTTTGCAATGCACATCACAAAACTGGACCCTATGAAAAAAGGATTTGGCATGCTCATTCCCAAATTGTGCTCCCTCCCACGACACACAAATCTATATTTCTTTCTCAAATGTAGCTTTCTCAAATGTCTCTCGCCCAGCACATAGGAGCAGAACTGAAGCCGTATAATCTAGCACATCCTGTCTGTGCTGTGTAAATACCTTTTCTTGCGTCTACCCACCATCACATTGCAAAGAAGGAGACTTGGGCTGTTTTTTGTGGCTCGTCATAAGCAGTCTGAGCTCTTGGCTTCAAAGAACAGCCGGGAATGTCATTAGACGGATTCCTGTGGCAGCAGTTGGGGAATGTATCTTGACCAGGCCCAGTCAAGCAACGTTCTCTCCAGCACCGTGATTTCGCTTGGGAACCAGCCAGGATTGGATGGGGAAGGGAGAGAATGTTGACCTATCTCCCAGCTTTGCTTTCTCTGAGTCATAAACATAAACTGACGCCAACCATCCATCCAACTTTCACTGGGAAAGCAGCAATGCAGAAGCCTTGTCTACTGGCAGTCACTGCAGCATCTTCCTCTTCCTCCTTCCTCCAGCACTCAGACTCTCCCCATACCCTTGCCCCAGTGTTAAATCCCAGCATCGGCCTCTCGAGCATGCCGTGGGACACTAATACATTTCATTATTTGTTTACTTTGTTACTTGTTTATTGCATTTATAGCCCCCCTTGTGAAAGTGAAAGCTGGACCATAAAGAAGGCTGATCACCGAAGAATTGATGCTTTTGAATTACGGTGCTGGAGGAGACTCTTGAGAGTCCCATGGACTGCAGGAAGATCAAACCTCTCCATTCTGAAGGAAATCAGCCCTGAGTGCTCACTGGAAGGACAGATCGTGAAGCTGAGGCTCCAATACTTTGGCCACCTCATGAGAAGAGAAGACTCCCTGGAAAATACCCTGATGTTGGGAAAGATGGAGGGTGCAAGGAGAAGGGGATGACAGAGGATGAGATGGTTGGACAGTGTTCTCGAAGCTACCAGCATGAGTTTGACCAAACTGCGGGAGGCAGTGGAAGACAGGAGTGCCTGGTGTGCTCTGGTCCATGGGGTCACAAAGAGTCAGACAAGACTAAACAACTAAACAACAACAGCCCGCCTCGTAGCCAAAAAAAAAAAGGCTCTCAGAGCAGCTTACAAAAATCAGCTCTAAGACAGTCACTAAGACAGGCTCACAATCACACGCGAGGAAGAAGTAACAGAAAGGAGGAGGGGGAAGCAAGCACAAGTTCTTTAAGTTGCAGCCAACGTCCATGGCAGTTGTGGCTATTTATTAATGGTAGTATTAATGCTTTCTGTTAGCCAGAATAGCAGGAAGTTTCGGGGAGACAGCCTTGTGGAGGGTAGTCTGAGAAAAGATCTCTAAAGACTTGTGTTTTTGGAATATCAGTTTGTGCAGGGGAAAAGCAGGCAAGCATCAAAATTGTCATCAGTCCCCCTTCTGCCTCCCAATGCTATGACTTTGGAGCCAGCAAGCCAGCTGCAAAACTTTTTTTAAAAAAAAAATTATTAATTTTAACATACAAAATTATAAAACGTACCACACAAAATTATCACAAATACAATCTTACTGGACTTCCATCAGTACCTCTGATAATCCTCCGTCTTACATCACTTCTTATGCATTTCCTAACTTAATACTGTCTTTATATCTCTTATCCTATCTTCTCTCCTTTTCCGTTTTAACAATATTTCCATTAATACTCCTCACAGAACTTCTTCCAACCTACAAACGTCATCTGGTCATCACAAATACTCTTGAAATAGTCCGTAAATTTACTCCAGTCTTCAGTGAACTTCTGGTCCCGCCGGTTTTGGATCCTTCCTGTTTGTTTGTCAAGTTCTGCGTAGTCCATTAATTTCATCCTCCATTCTTCCACCGTTGGTAATTCTTCTTGCTTCCATTTTTGGGCCAATAGTATTCTTGCTGCTGTTACTGCATATGAAAAAAGCTTACTTTCCTTTCTATTTATATACCCAAGAGAAATGCTTCTGGTTTCTTTATAAAAGTATATTTCAACATTTTTTTCATCTTAGCCTGTTTTCCTTTATCCCCACCTCCCACTCCTAATGCTGGAACCCAGGGACATTTAATAAAGAGGAATGTTGGCAGATTCAGAACAGGCAAAATAAAGTTATTATTCACGCAGCATGTAGGTGAACTATGGAATTTGTTCCCACAAGAGGTGGTGATGGCCACCAACTCTGATGGCTTTTGAAGATTAGACTAATTCATGGAGGATAAAGCTGTCAACGGCTTCACTGCAGGAGGCAGCATGCCTCTGAGTACCAGTTGCCTGAGAATATCGCTGTTACAGTCAGGTACAGTTTGCAGGATTTGACCTGGTTGCCCATCCTGAGAGTAGGATGCTGGACCAGGGAGGCCTTTCAGGGCTTTTCTTATGTTCTTCACTGCCTACTTGACAGTTCTCACACTGTTTTTCTCTCTAGGCACACACAAACACAAGGACACATTAGTCTCTCAGCCACCATTTGGTACTGTGGCTAGAAGGTATAGCCAGCAGTGAACAGCCATCAAAAACATGGGCATGAATGACAAGATATTTCTCCAATTGTTTTCGATAGCTGTTCATATATACAGTGGTACCTCGGGTTACAGACACTTCAGGTTACAGACACTTCAGGTTACAGACTTTGCTAACCCAGAAATAGTACCTCGGGTAAAGAACTTTGCTTCAGGATGAGAACAGAAATCATGTGCTGGTGGCGTGGCAGCAGCGGGAAGCCCCATTAGCTAAAGTGGTACCTCAGGTTAAGAATGGTTTCAGGTTAAGAACGGACCTCCAAAACGAATTAAGTTCTTAACCCGAGGTACCACTGTATATTTAAGAAAAGGCCATCACACTTGACAACCATTAATATTAAATATTATTTATCTCTATACTATAGTCACACTAGTCCGTCATCATGCTGTTTTCATTGGTTTTCCCCTTAGGTTCAAAAGGCAGTGATGGGGGAAGGAGAGAGCAGGAAGAAAAATAAAGGGGATGTGTGTATGGTAAGTGGCTAGTGGGGGCTTAGGGAAGAAGTGGCTTTTTGTGTTTGACAGTTTTAGTCCTCTGTTGGCAGGGGAAAAGCGAGAGGAGGAATTAGTGAAGGGGCAGGTGGAATTGGGTGAGGATGAAAATGGCATTTGGAGGAAGGAAGGGGAGAAAGCTAGATACAAGTGTGAGAGAGGGGAGGTTAAGGGCTCTGGTGACATGATGGAAGCAAGCTGGAGAGGAGGATGATTCAGGAGGGGCAGATGGGAGTGGATGGGGGTTGAAAGGGGCATTTGCAGTGCTGTGGAAGAGCAAGGGGGGGCTGGGAGAAAGAAGGAGAATGCTTCAGTGTCCCTTCCATCTTGCTGTACTCAAACATCTCTGTTTCCCATTTCTCAGCCGCCTCATATGAGAGAGATAAAGGATGCAGAGCCCTCAAATATTCCATAGTGCCTTCCCACAGTATATTTCATTCCTGGCACCGTGTGTTGCTTTCAAGTTCCAAATTCAATGTAGTGATTTAAAACAGATATTTCATTAACAACAAAATATGTACACCGTCCATCAACTGAACTTACTTACTGAGCTCTCTAACTGAACAAGCTTACCAACAGGGTGGTCTGTGAGCAGGGAGGAGTTGAAAGTAGGAAGAAGTTGAAAAAAGGAGGGAGGAGGAGGCATGGAAATGGGGGTGAAGAATTGGGGGTGTTCTTTAGCCAACAGCAATTTACAGAGCCATAAAAAAGAAGGCAATCCCTGCCCTGAGGTTTACAATCTAGAAGTTATGATACAAAAAAGAAAAAGGAATAGGGAGGGAGGCGCAGCAACAAGTAATCCCAAACACATTATTAAAGTTACAAAGTTCTTATAACGATCAAAGAAAGTAATAGCTATTAATCTTTTACAGCTGTGAATGAAATTAAATGTATGCAGACTTTAAAGTATCTATTGAGTATTTATTTATTTTAAGAATGTATCTACTGCTCGGTTGTAATGAAGGAGGCTAATATTTGTAGACAAGCTATTACCGCTGATTTGGAGCAAATGTCAGTCCATGGAAAACCAAATTGCAGTTTGCTCCAATTCAGCGGCAGAGAGACGGTTTTCCCAGGGAGGAGCCCTAACACTGGCAACCATCATTGCTGTGGAGAAATGGTGATCATTCTGGTCCCATCTACACAGTTAGGTAGGTAACTGATGCCTTCCTGAGGTTGTTTGGCTTTGAGTCCCAACAGCCCCCAGCCAAGTTAGCCAGTGTTCAGGGATGGTAGGAGTTGTAGTTTTCCCCAACAGTGGTCTATACTAACTGTCAATAAAATAAAATAAAATTATTATTATTATTATTATTATTATTATTTATACCCCACCCATCTGGCTGGGTTTCCCCAGCCACTCTGCGCGGCTTCCAACAAAAGATTTTAAATACATTACAACAGGGGTGGCCAACTCCCAAGAGACTGCAATCTACTCACAGAGTTAAAGACTGGCGGTGATCTACCCCCTTTTGGGGGGTTCAGGTCAAAGTTGTTGAGCTTCTTTGGGTGGAGCCAGTGATCTACCAGTGATCTACCACAGACGTCTAGTGATCTACCGGTAGGTCACAATCTACCTGTTGGACGTGCCTGCATTAAAACATCAAACATTAAAAACTTCCCTAAACCTTCACAGATGTCTTCTAAATGGCAAATCGTTGTTTATTTCTTTGATATCTGATGGGAGGGTGTTCCACAGGGTGGGCGCCACTACCAAGAAGGCCCTCTGCCTGGTTCCCTGTAACTTCGCTTCTCACAGTGAGGGAACCGCCAGAAGGCCCTCGGCGCTGGACCTCAGTGTCCGGGCAAAATGATGGAGGTGGAGACGCTCCTTCAGGTATACTGGACCGAGGCGGTTTAGGGCTTTAAAGGTCAGCACCAACACTTTGATTTGTGCTCGGAAACATACTATAGTTTCAGACAGGGTTGTTTCCCAGGTGTACCTGGAGATGCTGGCGAGTGAACCTGGGTTCTTCTGCATGTGCAGTAGGTGTCCTGCCAGTGCCACTGTGGGGGTCTGGGTGTAGAAACCTTTGATTTTGGCATAGGTGGAATGTACCCTATTGTACAAAGGTCAAAATCATATATGTTGCTCTGTGCATGCATGAATGTCCCATGAATGAAAACAGCGTCAGAGTAAAAAAGGGTTTGCCTGCTCCTGTTCTCAAGGAAGATGTCAGAGACTGCGCCTGGACCCACTGCTGCCTGGAAAGCTTGGACTGCGCCCCTAAGCTATGGTCCTCTTAGAAGCTCTGGAGCAGCCATCACAGGTAAAGCCCCACAAACAAAACCATTTTATCACCTCAGTGGCGACACTTCACACACTCAGATATCAGTTATGAAGTAACAGATTATATGGAGATGATATTTCGAGTAATGGGTGCCTGAGCAGAGTCCCAGCTCCCCATTAGGAGGATGAGAACGAGGGTGTTTCTAGGATTATTAAACATTTTTCTTAGTGGGAAAGATGTGGTGGTTGCTAGGGATACAGATTGGTCTGAGAGGAGGATGGTGATTGGTTCAAAAGCTGCTGATGTCACAAAGGCATTGGGATGTCATTTGAGAGGCTCTTACCCAGGTGAAAGATTGTGAATTTCGTGTAAGCATGTGCATGCACACACAAACATTCTATGTGCCTCAGCATGTCTGCCATCCACAACAGGAAAGCAGTTCAAAAGGACAAAAAAACCTATGGCCTTTCCAGATGGGTAGGATTTTTTTCTGCAGGTGTATTATGTAATACAGTTGCACCTGGGTTTTGAACCGCTTAATTCTCAAAGGTTTTGGCTCCCGAACGCCGCAAACCCAGACGTGACTGTTTCTTTTCTTTCTTTTTTTAATAATATTTATTGAACATTTTCAAATATAACAGAAAAAAGAAAAGAAATAAAACATCCATTTTATAACCTTATTTTCATTAGCATCTTGCCAGGACTTCCCCACCCCACCCCCTCTTGTATTCCAATTCCTTCAAATAGATTTAGCAAGTTCTTACCCCAAATTTTAAACTTATTATAGTTAACCCAATGTTAAGACTGTTTTTCCATCCCCTAAAATCGACCCCGCTCCCTTCCACGAGTTCCCCTCTTTAATATGCAGAACAGATTAAAATAAAAGAAAATAAAACAAAGAATAAAATATAATTTAACACCCTTTGGATTCCAAATTTCCCTCCCCCCTTTCCCGGTTGCGTTCCCCAATGTCCATCAATGCCTGTTGTCATCCTGGAGATCCCACATCTAGGCCGAAATCCTTCACAAGTCCACTTTGCCGTCTTTTTAATAGTCTTTGCCGTCTTTTTGATCATCTTTAGTTTCAAGCGTCCAATCTTGGAAAAGCTTTATCTCAAAAAGGTCCATTTTTTCCATCCAGATCTCTGTATTTAAGAGTAAAAACTCCAATTTTGTTTCTTTAGAGCTTTCAAATCTGGATGTCCCAAATGTTCCCACTTCCAGCTTTGTCCAATTCTTGTTGTTCATGTTGTTCTTATTATTCTCTCTCCTCACTTTCCTCTAGTTTCTTTTCCTGCTCTCCTGCAAAAATGTTCCAATTCCAAAAGCTTCTAAATCCCCTACAGAGGCTTTGTTATTCAGGAACAAAACTTTACGTCAAGTCCCTTCCATTCTTCAATAGATAAATCTATTGTCTCCTTTAGTGTAGAGATCTCTGTAGACAAAATAGTGTTCCATTTCTGCAGTTTCCCAGGAGATAAAAAGTCCAATTCAAATTCCATGCCAGCAATACTTGTAGTGTCCCACAGCCCCTCAAGAGGGATTATAGTAACTCAGTTTCCTTCCAGATCGCACCCAACAGTCAAAGTAACTTGTTATTCCTTGTTTTAAACAATTTATATCTAATTTGTAACAAATGTAACCGGCAAAGTCCTCATAACAAAGTTCTCTTTTTATTCTTCAGCTTTGACAGCTCCTTTGACAGCTGTCAAAGCCTCTGTTTCTCCTCTCCCGGCGCTCTCGTGGATCGCTCCCGATTCCCGGGGGGGGGGTTGCATTTTAGCTCACGTTCTACTTTTCTCCTCCAGCCCAGTCTTATAATTTTCCATCGTGAAATTAGTGACTTTATCAAAATAAGGTAGCACTCGATCTTAGTTGTTAAATCCTTTGCTTTAAATCCTGTACGACAGGGGGGAGACTGACTTCCTTTTTGCACCTCCCCCGCTCGCTCCGAATTTAAATTTTTTTCCCTTTTTAAGTCCAGTTTCCAATTACTCACGGGTTGTTCTTTTTAATCCGAATTTTCAATGGAAGAAGTCAGCGCTCTCCGCCAAATGGCATGCAGCTTCACTCGGTAGGGGAAGCGGAGGACTCATAGCACCACACCCCCCCGGCACCCGCTCCGTAGCCTTTAAAAAGGCTCCTTCGCAGGTCGGGGGGGGCGCAAACGGTGCCCGCCGAGTCACCATGCCCATGGGTTTCAGCGCCCATGGTTTTTGAGGGTCCCCGCGACGCCGACGCGGTAGAACCCAGCCCCTGCCGAGCAGGCTCCCTCCGGAGCTCAGAGGGAGTCCGCCATTCGGCGATGGCGCCAACCCGGAAGTCTCCAGACGTGACTGTTTCTATTTGCAAACTATTTTTGGAAGCCAAATGTCCGATGGCACTTCCATGGCTTCCAATTGGCTGCAGGACCTTCCTGCAGCCAATCAGAAGCCACACTTTGGTTTCCAAATGTTTTGGAAGTCGAATGGACATCCGGAACGGATTCCGTTCGACTTCCAATGTGTGACTGTATGTCATTGAAGCAATAACAGTGCCTTAGTAGTGGATTTATGGGACGCGGGTGGCGCTGTGGGTTAAACCACAGAGCCTAGGGCTTGCTGATCAGAAGGGCGCGGTTCGAATCCCCACGACGGGGTGAGCTCCCGTTGCTCGGTCCCAGCTCCTGCCAACCTAGCAGTTCGAAAGCATATCAAGGTGCAAGTAGATAAATAGGTACCACTCTGGCGGGAAGGTAAACGGTGTTTCCGTGCGCTGCTCTGGTTCACCAGAAGCGGCTTAGTCATGCTGGCCACATGACCCGGAAGCTGTACGCCGGCTCCCTCTGCCAGTAAAGCGAGATGAGAGCCGCAACCCCAGATTCGTTCGCCACTGGACCAAACAGTCAGGGGTCCCTTTAGTTTTACCTTTAGTAGTGGATTTATACTGGACCATCCACCCATCATGTCACTTTATTAGTTGTTTTCCAATGCTTCCCCAACACTAATGCATTCTTGCCATCTGGAGGGTGAAAGCAATCTTGCCGTCTGTAGCGCAACAAAAGTGGGACAAATATTAAACCTGAATATGTGTGGCATTTAAAAGTTACAGGGTTTCAGCAGGAAGCTACGGGACATGCGCTCACCAGAGATAAAGCAGGATGTCAGCCCCAAAACTTCTGCAGGCACAAAGTGTATAAACTGTCCCTGTACCATCATCAGCCCAACTCATCATCAGCACACAGTAAAAAGTATGGGAGGGGAGCGTAGTAGTGACTCATCCGGCAGTGTCCCAGACCTCTCCCTCCACAATAAATGTTGCTCCCTGGGCTTCAGAGAGGCTGAGAGTGAGTTGCTGATTGTTCAGCCCAACCATGCCTGTCCCCACACTCCTCTCTCTGACCTTCTTCTCCCCACAGCTGCAGCCAGTTTATCTAACAGGATGTCTAATTTATGTCCAATACAAATGCATGCAAACAACAACTTATCTATTTTAGCACCTTGCATTAAACTTTCCCTGGGGAGAGATAATAAAACCTTCAGGCCTTCCGCTGCCTGCGCGCTCTCTCTCTCTCTCTCTCTCTCACACACACACACACACACACCCCAAAACCCTACCCTCTTTTCTCCTCAGTTTATGGCTTCCATGAACATTAGGACTTTTGCCATGGATAGAAAGCAGATCCCACCTGCCCCAGTACGAGATAGCAGCAGATTGCTCTTTTATCTGTGTGTGTCTGTCTAAACAACCTGCGTCTTGTCACTTCGGAGGGAAAGCAGTACCAAGCAAGGTGGCAAATGCATAGTGCAGGGCCCATAAATCGAGCAGGTTGTTGCTCCCAGCCTGGGAAGGAGAAATGAGCATCGCATTTATGAGAAAGCAGCACACACACACACACACACACACACACACACACACGGTCAAGAAGAAATCCCAGTTAGGGCTGACTGCTGAAAGGTCTTGTCATGCTCTACACACACACACACACACACACACACACACACACACACACACCCTTAAGAGAAGCAACCAATGCGGACACTAAGTGAGGCCTGTCTCCCAAGGGCTGTTTAGCATTCTGGTTGCGCACACCACCGGCAAGGAACGGACCAAGCCCACTCAGATTTCACAGCACGTCCGCATGTCATTGGCAGGTTTAAAGCCCTACAAAGGCAAAGCCTGAACGAGGCAGTGATGGAGTGATCGAGCGCACAGCCATACATGCCCAGGCACATATGATAGCAGAATGGATGCATGCAGCAGCATGCTGATGTAGCCCTCATGCTCCCTATCTTTCTCTGGGTCTGACACAAGTGCACAATGGCATACCCTCCAACATTTCTCCAATGGAAACAGGGGTGTCCCATTCCATAATGAAAATTTTACTACAGTGGAACCTCGGGTTAAGTACTTAATTCGTTCCGGAGGTCCGTTCTTAACCTGAAACTGTTCTTAACCTGAAGCACCACTTTAGCTAATGGGGCCTCCTGCTGCTGCCGTGCCACTGGAGCACAATTTCTGCTCTCATCCTGAAGCAAAGTTCTTAACCTGAAGCACTATTTCTGGGTTAGCGGAGTCTGTAACCTGAAGCGTATGTAACCTGAAGCGTATGTAACCTGAGGTAGCACTGTATTTATACCCCACACATCTTATTGGGTTGCCCCAGCCACTCTGGGCAGCTTCCAACATATATAAAAACGTAACAAAACATTATTATTTTTTTAATAACTTCCCTATTCAGGATTGCCTTCAAATGGCTCGGCGGGTGGATAACTCCATACCCTCCAACATTTCTCCAATGAAAATAGGGACAGCCTAAGGAAAAGCGGGACATTGCAGGATCAAATCAGAAACCAGGATGCCGTCTCTAAATCAGGGATGTCCCTGGAAAATAGGGACACAGATAAGACACGTAAATGGCACACATGTATTTTAATGGCAGGCTAATTTTGAATATATTTTAGAATTTTTGTTTGTTATTTTTGCTGTTTGATACAGTTTCATTTCTTAGCTATATTGCTGTTGCTATTGCTCTGCTTTCAGAATTTATTGCCATTCCTGAACCTATCAGGATACAGGGCACTTCCAGGTTGTCACTAGTTTCAGATGGGATCCAGCCACGTACCACAAATTCAGAGCACACAGTTAAAGTGAATCTGGCACTCTAGAGCAGCAAACCAACTTCCTTGTAAAAAAAAAACCAGGAAAGTGACAAGAAAATGCACTGGAAAGTGTTGGATAACATTTGCCTGACACAAGGTCGCCTAGCCTCCCTGCAAACAAATCAGGAGGAAAGCTCAACAAACAACCAAGGTCATATAACCACCCTGAAAACTTTTGTGCAAACAACTGAGGATGAAAGCTCAGCAAACAGGTCATTCTCAAATGCGCATAGGGACAGCCTTAAAATTAAGGAGGCGGCTGCAAGAAAAAAATTTTACACACTTGTGGATCACACAGGTCATTTCATTTCACCAAAGGATCACAGCAAACTTAATAGTTGTAACCCAATGCCATCATTCTGAACCAATCAAAATCATTTGGCTCTTCAGATCAGCCCTCATCATAATATCATGTAATTAATTACCATTATAACCATTTTTCAGCATCTTTCTTTATTAAGACGTTGGCTAATTTTCCTATTCATTAAATATCTCCCAATATCCCCTTTCATCTATCTACAAAACAATTCAAGATTCATCACAATAGCCATGCCCATCTGATTCTCTTTTCAGGTATACAGTGGCCACCATAGATTCTAACAGTTTATTCTTTTTGGTTTTCTGGAACGGTCATTCACCACGTACAGTACCTAAAAGCGGCTAGTTCTGTACCGTGAAAGGTGGCCCATAGGCTTAAAAGAAAATGGAATAATCCAAATACAGTTTCATGAAATTATTATTTTCTCCAACAGTTTCGCCTATATACTGACGTGATGTGAAATTTGAGGGGTGGAGGTGGAAAGAGAATAAGAGTGGCCGCCATTTTGTTTTGGAATTTTGGAGGAAACAAAATGGCTGCCATCGTTTTGAAAAATGGCTTCCTCTTTTGCTGCTCCCTGAGGGCCACAACCATACTGCTAGACGGTTGGCTATCTACAGAAAAAGCGCACACTTTTACTAAATCGGTGGATTGTTCCTCCAGCCACTTGCTTTCTTTGAGCGGTGCAATATTAAGTATTCCTCCAGAGAAAAAGCTGTGGTTGAAGCAGTCTCGTTTTTAAAAAAAGAGTGTTCCATACCATCTTATTTTTAATCCTGAAGTACTAGGGAAACATTTTTTATTTTATTTTTACATTTAGATGTTTAAAAATAAAATGGAACGAGAATGTCTTTCAGAAAAAGAAACAAAGAAGCAAAATCCACCTCAGAAATGTGTCGTTTAAAAAGCAAAAGTTTAAAGTTGCCCCCAGACCAGAGTGGGGTTGGGGGGGCGAGGCTCAGAGATTAGGCATTTGTTATCAGAAATAATATTAATATTACAGAGGCCTAGTTGGGCTCAACCAGAAGCCTGGCATTTGTGGAACAATCTCTCCTCAGGCATCCTCGCATTTGACTTTCAGCTGTCTTCTTGAAGACTTTTTCGTGCCTATGCAGTTGTTTACAATTTTCTTGAGTCATTTGAGTGATTGTTTTGTACTACTTTTAAGAGGGAGGGGGTATACTTTTATATTGCTGCACCACGATCCTGATTTTGTATGAGAAGGCAGTGTGTGTGCTCAGAGTTCAGCAAAATAATCTGAAATAAGCAAGGATCAGAGAGGTTAAGTTGAAATTTATTTTGAGAAACAATGTTGGGGGTGAGGCCATTTCACATTCGTCCTCAATTTACTGAGTCTTGGGAGACAGTCCTTGTGTGGGCATAGAATGTGAAGTAAGTACTACAAATTAGTTTTGTAGAAGTCAAAAAACTGAGGTGCATCAGTGAATGTTCAGGGTGAATGTTCAGAAAGTGGTGTTGGGGGATGAGTGTTCAGACCCCTGGCCGCTCACTTGTGGGGTGCCTCAGGGTTCCGTCCTCTCCCCCATGCTTTTCAACATTTACATGCAACCGCTGGGAGAGATCATCAGGGGGTTTGGGCTGGGTGTCCATCAATATGCAGATGATACCCAGCTCTACCTCTCTTTCAAATCAGAACCAGTGAAGGCGGTGAAGGTCCTGTGTGAGTGCCTGGAGGCGGTTGGAGGATGGATGGCGGCTAATGGATTGAGGTTGAATCCTGACAAGACAGAAGGACTGTTTTTGGGGGACAGGGGGCGGGCGGGTGTGGAGGACTCCCTGGTCCTGAATGGGGTAACTGTGCCCCTGAAGGACCAGGTGTGCAGCCTGGGAGTCATTTTGGACTCACAGCTGTCCATGGAGGTGCAGGTTAATTCTGTGTCCAGGGCGGCTGTTTGCCAGCTCTACCTGGTACGCAGGCTGAGACCCTATCTGCCTGCGGACTGTCTCGCCAGAGTGGTGCATGCTCTAGTTATCTCCCACTTGGACTACTGCAATGCGCTCTACGTGGGGCTACCTTTGAAGGTGACTCGGAAACTACAACTAATCCAGAATGCGGCAGCCAGACTGGTGACTGGGGACGGCCGCCGAGACCACATAACACCAGTCTTGAAAGACCTACATTGGCTCCCAGTACGTTTCCGAGCACAATTCAAAGTGCTGGTGTTGACCTTTAAAGCCCTAAACGGCCTCGGCCCAGTGTACCTAAAGGAGCTTCTCCACCCCCATTGTTCTGCCCGGACGCTGAGGTCCAGCTCCGAGGGTCTTCTGGCGGTTCCCTCATTGAGAGAAGCAAAGCTACAGGGAACCAGGCAGAGGGCCTTCTCGGTAGTGGCACCTTCCCTGTGGAACGCCCTCCCATCAGATGTCAAAGCGATAAATAACCACCTGACATTCAGAAGACATCTTAAGGCAGCCCTGTTCAGGGAAGTTTTTAATCTGTGATATTTTAGTGTATTTTTGGTTTCTATGGAAGCCGCCCAGAGTGGCTGGGGAAACCCAGCCAGATAGGCGGGGTACAAATAAATTATTATTATTATTATTATTATTATTATTATTATTATTATTATGAATGATCATTTTTCGCCATTGTATGTTGGACAAGTGGAGACATTCGAAAACATTTATATAGGATTGTCAACATCCACCAGATTTGGGACATTCACTGCAACATGTGCCAGGTAATGTCACAAACTTGGTGAATATTAACATTCACAGGTAACTTTCCAGAGGTCAGTGGGAAATGTCACAAAACTTTGTGTCATGAGGTTGATATATTTTACACTGGCTTGATATGGAGTATGTCCTTTCTTAGTAAATGATGAAAATGACTGCGATAAGTTTGATATTTCCTGAAGGCATTCAGTTGGCAATGACATTTGTGGTAACTGTCATAATTTTCTGACTCTCTTAGGATTTATTCCTAGACATCAGTACTCACCTGCGCTGCAACATGAACTACTTACACACACCCTCACTGATAAGTACAAAAATGTGTGTGTCTCACCTGACACATATTTCCTATAGATAGTCAGACTATTACTATGTGTTTTTGCAATGGGAACAGACAATCAGCTCAGCCAAATATTTGGCATCTGGGCTCTTTGTTCAGTGTGCTTCCATTATTATTATTATTATTATTACTGGGCAAGTTGATGGAGATGGGGTTGTGCTCACAAATTTTCCTCAATGCCCCTGTTGCATCTGCTCTCCATCTGCATTGATTCCCACAAGGCTTTGCATGGTGCAATGCACAACAGGGCTGCACCCATGCAACTTCCTGGGTGTTTTGCTGCACTTCAACACCACCATGGCTTTTGCAACATTGCATGGGCCCAACATACCTTGCTGCCAATCCTGTTTTCTTTTGCAAAGAAGAGCGCATGCCCAGGCAAAGAGGTACACTCATTCCAGACCCCCCAAGTGTCCCATGTTGGAGGGGATGGTAGGACATCCCTATTTTCATCGGAGAAATGTTGGAGGGCATGGAGTTATGTGACCCCTGAGCCAAGGGGGTTTTATTATGTTTTTATATATGTTGGAAGTTGCCCAGAGTGGATGCAGCAACCCAATAAGATGACCAGGTGGTAATAATAATAATAATAATAATAATAATAATAATAATAATAATAATGGAATAGGGGACTGACTTCTGCAACGCTACTACGGCTTCGGATTGGCTGCAGGAATGCATCCTTGTTACATAACTTCTCCCACTTATTTCAGTTAATTTTAAAAAATGAAATTTTGGAGCCATCTTATTATCAACTGTATCTCTGGGCCATGAGGACCAGAAACTTAGCTTTGGAAATTAAAAGTGGATTTTCAAAAGCATGTTTATAAGAGTTTCTAGGTCACTAAAAAGAACAAAAACGAGTGCATGTTGCATAGCTCTGGGGGTTTTTTGGTGGGGGGGGAAAGACAAAAACAATCACTCCGTACATTATTCATTTGTTTAACAATATTTACATGCAACCTGCCACATAAAACACATCCAGGCACTGCTCAACAATTAAATATTATCATCTGCAATATACTAAAAACCAAATATAACAAGAGCAGCAGACAAAAGCTTGTGATGGCGAGTATCACGAGCCATCAGCCATTCCTAAACACTGTGCCCAGAGTCACGAAAGGAACCTGGATCATGGCTCAGTTGATAGAGCATAAGTTGGTAGAGCATCTTAATTTCAGGATTGATGTTGGGCAAAAGATTTCCACATTGGAGGGGGTTGGACTAGATGACCCTTGTGGTCATTTTCACCTCTACAGTTCAATGGTTCAATTAGATATTGTAACTATACATTGGAAATAAAGCCTATTATTTTGTAGGTGGGGAGTCAAAGGACAGAAATAGTCGCATCATAACGTGTATACTAGGGTTGGGGGACCTTGGGCCCTCCACAAGATGGGCTACAACTCCCATCATCCATGATATGATAGCCATGTTCAAATATATAAAAGGATGTCACATAGAGGAAGGAGAAAGGTTGTTTTCTGCTGCTCCAGAGAAGCGGACACGGAGCAATGGTTCCAAACTACAAGAAAGAAGATTCCACCTAAACATTAGGAAGAACTTCCTGACAGTAAGAGCTGTTCGACAGTGGAATTTGCTGCCAAGGAGTGTGGTGGAGTCTCCTTCTTTGGAGGTCTTTAAGCAGAGGCTTGACAACCATATGTCAGGAGTGCTCTGATGGTGTTTCCTGCTTGGCAGGGGGTTGGACTCGATGGCCCTTGTGGTCTCTTCCAACTCTAGGATTCTATGATTCTATGATTCTATCCCTTCCTCATTGCCCTTGCTGGCCAGAGCTGATGGGCAGCCAACATAGGGCAGACCAGGCCACAGTCTTCTGCTAAAAATGGGAGGGAGGAAGGGAAAAGAAGGTCATTGCTTAATAATAATATAAAAAATCCCCCTGTCTCTTTGACTTGGTGATAGCAAACCAGGAAGTCTGGGAGGAGGAGGAGGAGGAGGAGGAGGTGGCGAAATGCAAGATAAGTTTCATTTAGCCGGATGGGTGAGCAGAAGAAAGGAGGGCACAGAGAGAGAGGAGAGAGACAGAGAGAGGGACCGATGAAGAATAGCAGCGGGGGAAGAGTGACTCTCTGCATATGTGCTCTTTCAGCGCGCTGAAAAATGTCTCTAGCAGAGGAGGCGATCGCGGCGTGAAGGGCAGGCGGCTCGCCGGATTCTCCTTCCCTGCTGTAGTTTTGCTTAACTCTATACTCATTGTAGCAAAGAGCTAGCGGTGGGACAAGCCGTAAAGATGAGTTATCGGCCCGCGACAGGCAGAAATATAACATCATGGAAATGCTAATGACTCCGCGCTGCCTTTCTTTATGGCGAGTGTAATACAGACTTCAATCATAAAAACAATCTTCCAACATTTTAATGGGCTCCATCATGCGCACGCTTGTCCGTATATTTGAAAGATAAATCAAGGCCCCCAGTTGGAATGAATTTCCCGTCAAACTCTGCTACTCGTTGGAAATTGATTGGCTTTAAGTCTGGATAGTTTTCACAGGCAGGTCTGGCTGCAGGAGGTGGGGGGCTGGCGGGGTGAGGGGCAAAGAGAGCATTCGTGCCCAGCCGGGCTTCCAGGAGCTTCCGTTTGCTGCCCATGGGAGAGTTTCAGGCAGGGCTGAGAAACCTCAGGTCCAGAGCGGAGGATAGGAAGGGGTGTGGGGAAAACCTGTGTAGAAAGTAGCCTTCTGAACAAAGGTTAAATGTCCCATTGTTACTCCACCCACTTTTGCCTCCAGCTCCGCCCACCACTGGCCCCTGGAAGGTGGCCCAGAAGGGAATATGGCCCTCAAGCTCAATCTGCTACCTCTCCTTCCTGCTCCCCATTATAAACTTCTGCTTGGGCAATGCACCCAGCCAGAAACTCAGAGGGAAGTCATTCAGGTCTCTGCCATCTCTCTCAATGCAGAATAAAGGAAGCCCAGGGCCCCATCCTGCCACAATCCACGGTGTCCATGTATCTCTGTGAGATCCTGACCCTGATGAACAACCCTTTCTTGCTTCTTCGCCCATGAGCCTGTTGGATATTAACAGCCATAAACTATTCCACAGTCGTCAAGTCAATGCTCACACAAGTCAATATTCCAAGCTCACCAACTCAATAATCATGTCGCTGGGCTTCGGTTATCTGTCATCACACAGAATGAGCTAAAACACATCCACACTGGAAGCGTGTTCTGCAATCGGACCTTCGATCAGGTTTGCAGTGTGAATGTCACAACAATATTGCCCATAATGGTCATTGGTGTTACAAGTGGTTTCCCCGCCCCCATCCTTTCCCACATGAGCAACAATGTGTGTGTTTTCACCTGTGAGGTTTAGATCAGCTTTGAGTCTCTCACATGCTGTGAGTGTACAGCCCTGATTGTTGCTAATGCAGAACCTAACGCAGAGTACAGAGTTGTGTAGTATCAATGGGCATCCTGGCCAATGTGGTTTTATTATTTGCATTTTAATCCCACCCTTCCTCCAGAGATCTCATGATGCCAACACCCTCCTGCTGCTGCACTACCACCAACCAAGCCATGGTTTGGCATAGCATGCTGTCCAAAGAGAGCACTTTCAAATATAGGATGGTCCTTTGGTAGCCCTTCAGACAGAGGACTGTAAAGCATGACATGTGTCCTCAGCTGACTCCAGGAGCCCATTCCATTTCGGAAAATGATTGATGTCCCTAGACATTATCCTCATTATCATCAGGGCCAACCCATCCATGAGGCAAGGTGAGTCTACCACCTCAGGTTGCATATCTATGGGGCAGTAGATCCAATGTAGATCTTTATTACCCCCTTGTTCTGATATACAGTAGATCTTTACTCAGCCCTTCTTCCCTAGTGGGGGGAGAGGGATGTCATTGTGTGGTTCACCTCAGATGCCAAAATGTATTGGGCTGGCCCTGATTATCATTATCAGCATTTGCACATCACTCCTCAGCTAAAAAGGCTTGCAGAGAAGTTTACATAGAGTCAATTAAAAAGAATACAATCCCTGCCCTCAGGCTTACAATTTAAAAAGACATGGTGCAAAAGGGGAAAGGGACATGGAGGGAAGAGGAAACAGTAATAGAAAAGGCTAGATAATGGACGATTTGTATGAAATGTTCTCATGTCTTGCAGCAAGGCGGAACTATTCATATAGAGTGTGTTTTGTGTGTGCACGCACACACCTGCAATCAGACTATGCAACCCACAATGGCCTTTGGCAACAGAGGAGCTATCAGGGCAGGATTGGGGAGGGGGGCAAAAATACAGGACCCTGTTCAATGGAATGAACAGAAGGGCCTCCAAAGAGAGAGAGTACACATATTAGCATCTAAAGAGGGGAGGGGCATAAGACCATTAAGTCCAATTCATAAAATTACCAAACTGCAGCACTGCATTGTTATTGTTGTTTAGTCGTCTTCGTCGTGTTTGACTCTCTGTGACCCCTTGAACCAGAGCATGCCTTGGAAACTCTCACTTTCTTCTCAAAGCTTTTCCTTTTTTATGTCCATGGAGTTTTCTTGGCAAAATACTGGAGTTGTTTGTCAGTTCCTTCTCCAGGTGGATCACATTTAGTCAGCACTGCATAGCAAACGTTAAATGCACCTTCCTTAACCCATCTAAAGTCTGCGTCATGGAGCACCCTTTGAAACCAACCCATTTCAATTTAATTGTAAAACAAACCTGGATTGCCAATTTGGGTTTTACGAAACTCACCAAGCTCCAAGTTCATTAGGATGTGACGCGCCGGTGGGAACCAGCGTTCAGCCTACACAAGCGCTCTTCATTTGTATTCAATTGGATCTGAAGATTTATTCTTGGAAAGAAATCTCTTGAATTTCATTTGTGCATCGGGGAAGCATGATTCATTCCGGCATTGGTCTCATCCCATTTTATCCGCTATAATATTAATAATAATACAGTTATAATTACCGGGATTACGGCATCAGTTCATGACAGTCAATTGGCCCTGCATATAAATATTGTCACTGGGGATGAAGTTAAAAACTGGAGCCAGTTGGCGTGGCTGGGAAAGAAAACCTGCGTCAAGGCTGACAGCCACAGACAGCTGACTCAAGCCATATATTTTCAGCTAGCAGCTACCTGATCCATTGCTTGTTTCTTGGAAACCATGGGCCTCCAAGAATCTGCTCTTTGCTCACTTCCTGATCCAGGCGCACTCTGGTGCCACAAAACCCCCAGCCCAACCTGCTTCTTTCTCTCTATATCTACCCAAGCTCCCTTCCAGAACTGATCTCATCTTACCTCCCCAATCTGTGGTTTTGTCCTGGCCCAATCATCCCGCTGGGAAAAGCCCAACCTTGAGAAGATCCAGGTCCTCCATATCTCTCCCTTGAAAGTCCTGAACCTTCATGAGGAGGCTGGGAGAGCAAGACCTCTCACAAGCATGCATAGCCATTTGCCCCTTTCTGAATGGGGGCATGAACCTACCGTCACGTACTGGGCCGGCCGACCCATGAGACAAGGTGAAGTGACTGTCTCTGGCAGCAGGATCCATAGGGGCAGCAGATCCAGCCTCGAATGAATACATTGCCTGCTACAGCTGTGGCGCACTCCTTAGATGTCGAATTTGCTGCATTCTCAGCAGCCCTCCCCCCAGTACAGCCTCTACAGAGACCTCTTCTCAAATAGAGGGCACTGGTGGTCTCCTCCCACCCTTGTACCTAATGTAGATCTCCACTCGCTACTTCTTCCTTGGAGGAGGTGGTGGTACATTTTGTGGCTTGCCTCAGGTGTCAAAATATATTGGGCCAGCCTGATCACCTCGGGATCAAGGCCCATGAAGCTGGTCTGCCTCTTCCACAGGACTGAAATAGCAAGTCTGAGTCTTGTACTTGCAGCAGCTCTACTGCTAGGTACTCCTGGCTTGAATACGTAGCCATGCCCACCTGCTGATATCATAAAGGTAACTAGGAGGGCATGGCCACACCCACAAGCTGATGTCATAAACACAGTTGGGGAGGTATCACCCCCTTCATATGCTGATGTCATAAAGGCAGCTGAGGCAGTATGGCCACACCCACATGCTGATGGCATAAAGGCAGCTTTACAAATAATAAGTGTTTGTGTGTTTTTGTTTTTCATGTGCAAGAAAGCAGTGGCGAAGGACTGTTGTCCATCTCAGCTTCAGTAGGGAAGGACTCTGGCAGTCCAGGGTTTGGCTCCCAGCCATTTCTCCTGACGATGTTTCTGGGTGAGTGGAGCTGGCCAGATTCCAGTGGATTTTTATTGGTCTATAAATGCCAACTCTGCTCTTCGATGAAGGGCTGAATGGGGAGGCAGTGAACTGAGCCGTACTGAGCTGCTCTCCCTCAACGGACACTCTAATCCGCCAGCTGTGTGGGAGCCTTGCTGAACTCTTGCATCCCGTTTCCCCATGAGTAGAACGGCAGCGCTTTGCTCTTAACTAGCTCAAGTCCCTCCTGCTGATGGGTCCCTTCTTCCCTTCCTCCCCAAAATAATAAAAATGTGGGAAGGAGCATTTCAGGATCGGTTTTCATGGGAAGAAGAAGCACATCAGACTTAACGATGAGGACTGGGCACACTCTGCGCTTTCAATAATTTAACAAACTTACACAGTTATGTGCCAAGGTGGCCAAATGACCTTTATATAGTACACAAATTAATGTAGTTTACATGGCTTTGCATAATTTCTTCCACTTCTGCAAAACATGGTGGGTTGATCTGACAGCATCACCTTTCCCAATCTGGAAAGAGCTGTGTCAGTAGGAAGTGGTAGGAGTTTCTCCAATTTTTACGCTGGTACTGATGGGAGCGGGAGCTGCAGCTGCCCCTGTAGGCAAGCCAGGGGAACAGGCCTGAAGATGACAATGGTGGTGCTCTAAGGGAACATAAGACGTTGACAGCCATCTGGGATGGATATGTTGTATATATTGTTATGAGCAAGGGAAAGCACCGGAGCATTATATCGGGGGAAACTGCTTGCAAAAATGTGTAGACAAAACGGCATGCCAAAAGGTGTTTATGTTGAGAAATTTGCGCTAAAATGCTGATGGAGTTTCATGAGGATTTTAAAAACAAATAAGTAAATTGCAAGTTGCTGCAGAAATGCAATGAACTGAATGTAAGATTGGATAAAATAAGAAACTGAGAGAACTGAAATGGACTGATCCATTCATCCCTACTGCAGAGTCCCTAGGGTGGCTGCTTAACATGTTGCCAAGAAAAAGGAAATGCATCCTCCCACCAATAAGACACATTTGCATATGCATGGGTACAAATTTAGACATAAAGGTAAAGAGAAATACAACACATCTAACCAGAGCAGGGGTGTTTGGGAGCTGTGATTCAAAGCATCTTGAAGACACCAGTTTGGGAAAGGATGCCCACAAGCAATAGAAACTGCTGAATGATCTATTCTGGGAGTGGGGAACTTTCTACAGCCCACTGGCTGCAAGGTAACCTTCTAGCGGTGGGCAGGGGGTGGGGGACTCGTGTCAGTGGTGGGTGGGGCCAGAGGTGAGAAATAGGTGGAGCAATAAAATGTGGCTTTGACCTTTGCACAGTAGGCTACATTCCAGCCATGCGATAGCCAGAGGTTTCTATGCACAATCTTCATCCAGGCAAGGAAGAGGCATGATCCCAGTTCTAGGACACCTTGAAGCCAGCGTCAGAGCAAACTGATCGGGTGCCTGGGTTGGCACGTGTGCCCTGCACCCAAGGACAGGGCCAGCCGCCCGCAGGGTGGGCCGAGCTGGGACAGGATGCTCCGCAGGGCCTCTGAGGAGTCTGCCTGCCTCCTCCCACTCAGCCATCCTATATCTGAGGGGGAGGTGGCTGGCGGACCGTTTGGGGCAGCACAGAGCCTGCGGGCGTCCAAGCCGCTGCATCACTCCCAGGAGAGATGTGTGGCTCGGGCACACTGCAGGCCCCGCGGTGAGTGCCACCCGGCATTTTGTCACCCCCCTCAGTGGTGACACCCAGGGCGGACCGCACCCACCTCACCCCCTTCCTCTGTTGCTGCTTGGAGCCAGGCAACAGGAAGGCACCGAATGGGACCAGTGAAGGGGACTCATCAGCTGGGATAGCTCAGTCTGTAGAGCATGAGGCTTAATCTTAGGGTTGTGGGTTCAAGCCCCACACTGGGCAAAATGTGGATTTCGGCATTGCAGGGGGGGTGGACTAGATGGCCCTTGTGGCCCCTTCCAACTCTGCAATTCTATGAAAAGCCTAGAAAGTCAGACTAGGCTCCCAGGCCTGAGTTGCCCTACACTTGATCTATTCTATGCAAAAGGCAGAGAATAAAAAGGCTTTGGGTGTGCATGGGTGTGTGGAACAGAAGTAAGGAGCAGCAAACAAATACACCAGCCCATACACCAGAGTCAGCGAGAAACTCATGTCTATTTATTCATTTCCTTATTTTATTGTACATCTATTTATTTACAGCATTTATCTCCTGCCTTTCCCACTGAAATTGCTCAAGGCCGCATACAAAGGAGGTAAAATAACCATAAAAAGCATAAAACCATTAAACCCACAAAAGACAAAGGAATAAAACGTACTGAGAAAGCAGCAGCAGGCAGAATGGATTTTGGGGCTGCGTGTTTCCCCCACCACCCCCAAGGTTTTGATAAACAGAAATGTTTTCACTAGTCACCAGAAGACAAATGGTGTCATAAATCTGGCAGGGTTTCATCCAAGGGGGTCTGAAAAAGGTTCTGCCTTATGTACTACCAGCTCCCCAAATGCAGGACCCCACCAAATAATCAGAAGGGCCAAGAAGCAGGCTTTTCTGCTCTGACGTCATATTGCAGCCTGGACAGTCGAGAGCAAAGCAGTTATATGCTAAGGGAGATTTACAGTGCATGTCTATACATGCCTACTCAGAAGTAATTCCCACTGAATTCCATGTGGGCTTGAAACCCAGGAATGAAATCTGGGCCCAAAATAACATACTGAAATATTTGCAGAATAGGGTCTCCTAGTGGGTCCTGAATTAAATGAGGTGCATAGAGGAGAGCTCGTCTGAGGAAGAGCCTTTTGTGTGGTGGCACCCCAGCTTTATATTCTTGTGAATATAAAGTCATGTCTCATTTCTCTCCCCAGCTTTATATTCTTGTGAATATAAAGTCATGTCTTCTTCTTCTTTAGGCTTTTAGAGGCTGATGCTTTGAGTCATTTTTATGATGCTATTAATTACTTAATTTATGATAATATTTAATGTTCTTGCTTATTATGTTCTATATTAGCCTCTTTTTGTAATCTGTGCAAGGCAGAATAGAACTCTCTCAGTAAATGAATAAATACACTTTCAGCAGACTCCCAAGGTTAGAATCTTCTGAATCTTCACACTTCAAGCAGTTAGGGAAGGGTCACGTTAATGGCATGTCACCAAAAGGTGAGCCAGCATGTAGAAAATTAGCAGGCTAGCAAAACAACGACTCTGTTGGATTACATCCAGGAGGGCTTTCTGTGTATGTGTTGCCATGTGCCTTGCTAAACTTATAAATCAGCCCTAAGTAAGATAAGTTTAGTTCTAAGCTCCATGGGCAATGGTTTTTAAATTAACCATGGGTCTTTCAAATGACATTTTCGTGGTTGTTAATTTCGTATGTCAGCAGGAAGTGCTGTAGTTCATATTAGTGCCTTGGGGCTCTCTCGAACTCCTCTAGTTCCTCTTGTACCAGGGGCTTATAGGTAGACTTCATTCCAAATGTATGATGAAGCAATAAAGTACTGTTGTGTTTGCAAAGACTGCCTCTGCCAGTCCCAATGAGGTCCAACCATTCCAGTTCATCAGACCCAGCCAGCATAATCCAATTGTGAGGGATGATGGGAGTTGTAGTCTAGCGATATCAAGAAGCCCCATACACTAGAACACGGGTGTCAAACACAAGGCCCGCGGGCCGAATCCAGCCCGCCAGACCTCGTAATGTGGCCCGTGTAGCCGCCGCCGGCCGCCAGCCTTCACCTTTTATTCTCGCTTTTTTTTTTTTTGACACAAGAAAGCCGCCTCTTCGGCGCATGCGCAGCAGCCTACAAGCCAGAGAACGTCTGCCCTCTAGCGGCGCCGGCCATTCTACACAGGAAACCTCCACTTTACATGCATTCAGGAAACCTCCACTTGTTTTTATATTGAGCGCATGCCATCCTGTGATGTGACAGATCCAACAGCTGCCTGAACCCTTCTCTCCTGTACTGTAAGTACATATGATGTATGTGGGGGGGGGGAGGGGGGTCTGCTTATTAGGGGGGGTCTGCTTATTATTCTGCTTAAATAAAGAGTGGACACAGATACAACCGGCCCTTTGAGGGTGACCAAACTGCTGATGCAGCCCCCGATGAATTTGAGTTTGACACCCCTGCACTAGAATTATAAACAAGGTCAACCAAGATATTCCCGACTTCTGCTTATGTGTTTTTCTAGCGAAACGGTTTGTGAAGCTTGCCAAGTATGGGGCACAACATCAGGTCCTCCTGAAATTTCTGGCCCTTTATCCCTACTTGCTCCTGATTGGAAGCAAAGCATGTGTCTCCTCCACAGTGCTTTTGGTATGGCCAGGGCTGCTCTGGAAAGGCCTGAACCCAGGGGTCTCCAAAGTTGGGGAAGACTTGAGAGGGGCTTCCAGTCATTGTAGACCAGTCTTCCCCAAACTGAAGCCCTCCAGATGTTCCTGGGCTCCTGACTCCCATCGTCCCTTATCATTGACCATGCTGGCTGAGGTTGATGGGAGCTGTAACTCTGAGCAATTTTGCTTGAGGACTGAATTCACCTGAACAAAAGTGGTACACGGAAGACCTTGTTGATCTTTTCACCCCCTCCCATTGCAAGAATCTCCTGATCTGATGTTTTGAGAAAGGAGGGGGCTGAAACTGCTCTTCTACTCTTCCGCTCCTGACTCTGTGTGTGGAGAGAGTCTTATCTATGTAGTGACTAGATGGCTGAGTGGGAGCTGTAACGCTCATGCAAGCCAGTAGTTCTTTAGTTTGTAGTAGCTACTAGAAATAAAAGAAGTTATGCTTCACAGCTAGCTCCCGCGTTATTTATACTCTGCTGAGTCTGGTTGTGCTGGTCCAGGGGGGAGGTTACCGTGGGGCGAGGACCAGGACCTGAGTCGAGGGTCGGCAGACAGTCCTCCACGGGCAAAGTGAGGTCCACAGCGAGGAGCCGGGCAAGGACAGGAACTCTGGGGGAACCGGACTGGGTGCTGGCCGAAACAGCTCTTCAACGATGTTGCTCCCGCAACCTGGGACCGGGCTGACTGGCCTTCATCTTCTCTGAGGCCAGGGGCGGTCCCGGCCCCCAGGAGACCTGCCTCTCCTGGCCTTAAGGCGAGCACTCCTCCTGGGAGAAACCAGTTCCCTTTGCCTCTCTGCCCTGAGCCTCTGCAGTTCAGGAGAGGCTGAAAGGTTACTGGACCCAGGGGGAGATTCACCTGTAGGCACTGAGTCCTCAACCACCTCCGGAGCCAGAGTGGATTCACCTGGTGCCTGCTCCTGAGGATCCGGCACAGGTGCAAGCACTTCAGAATCAAGGCCCTGCCCCAGTTCAGCCGGCCCTGGAGGCGGGGATTCCTGTGCAGGCTGGGATTCCTCTGGTTCAGCCTCTGAATCGGATTCCCAGGCCATCACACTGGTGCTCACAATGGACAGCTGTGGGTCCAGTGCACTGGGACCTGCTTTCCAGGACTGGAAGATCTCTGAAAGTGCTCCAATCACCTAGCCCAGTCAGGACAGAACCAGTTATTGAGCCCAGACACTACACATCGGTTGAAAGGCATAGTGACAGACCTACCCATCACTTCCAATCTGGCAGGCAAAAAGAAAAGACCCATAGATTATGTTTTCTTCTAATTTCATTCTGGAAGGTGGACCTGACCTTTCAGGTTGAGATCTCAAATGCTCCCTAATGCACACCTCAGAAGCTGCAGTGATATCATAGCTGGTGAGTGTTACTGCAGAGAGTCCAGGTTCCCAGGTTGAAGAGGACGGTCATCAGCGTCAGTATAGTAGGTCAGTGTAGGAGAGCAAAGGTCAGATCTTCCTTCAGAGAAGCAAGATGATCTTTAGGCACCTTCCAGAGGGGATCCATCTATTGAGGCTTGCTGCCCCTGGAGGCAGCCGTAGGAATAAGCCCCAAACCAGGGCTTTGATGCATTACAATCTCCAAACAACTCTCAGCTGCTGCCGTTCAGATGCAAATACCACTTATTGTTATGGTAATTTGGCTGTGATTTAAAGGAAACACTCCCCAGCTGGGCAGCGACCACGCAACCACACCTGCAGCTTTAATATTTTTGTAATTGAGGATGATGAGGGGCCGGTTGCTTGTTCCGCTGATTAAAAAAAAATAGTGGAGGTAAATTATGAGCCTGGTAGAAAAACCTTATTAATCACAGATTTGAACTGTCGGTGAATTAGGGGGAAGGTAAATCTCCCCTGGCACAAGCCATGTCCGCTGCGGCCTATTAGAAAATAAATCTGGGCAGCTCCAGCCCTCAGCCACATCTTTTCCCTGAATCAATTAATCTAGTAATTGGATTTGAAAGGACATCAAGCGATTATCGGAGACAGATAGCAAGAGGTAGCCGGTTGGTGGGAAGCAGGAGTTCCTCCCAGGCTCTTGCAGTCACATGCTAGATGTTAAAATACACCAGGGAAACCTGTGGCCCTCTAGATCAAAGGGCAGGAGACCTGTGGTCCTCCACGTGTCGTTGGGACTCCAATTCCCATCAGCCCCAGCCAGCATGGTCAGTGGTCAGGGGTGATGGGAGCACATCTACAGGGCTACAGGTTCCCCATCCCTCCTCTAAATGACTCCAGGAATCAGCATCCCTGATACTTGAAGGAAGGGTGTGCCTAAATGGATAGCTCAGTTGGTTAGAGCATGGTGCTGATAACACCAGGATTGCAGGTTCAGTCCCCATATGGGACAGCTGCATATTCCTGCACTGCATTGCAGTAAGTTGGACTAGATCAAGGTCCCTTCCAGCTCTTTGATGGGGTAGCTCATGTCACCCTAAACAACCTACACCCACTTTTTTCTTTTAAGAGACAGAACACCTTGATGAAGAATTGGCTATAACAGCAGTGCATCTGTTTCTCACATGACATATAGGAGTGCTTTTGGAAAACGTTGCATCAGGACTGTCCGCTGGTTTGTATATTTCAAGAAAAATAAATCTGATGGAATACAAGGTGCTACAGAGCTCTGCTTCAACAGACTGACATGGCAGATATTTCAGGGGGAAATCACAAACAGGACTTGGAAAAAAAACAAGACATACATGAACGACTAACTCCAGTGTAACATTTTCATCTATGTACACCTCTGTGGGAATAATTATAGAAGTTCTTCCTTGTGGGCAAAGAAAGGCAGCATTTTGTTACTTGTACGCAATGCTTAATGTGCACTAAGGATGTAATTCTGAGCGCACTTATATTGTGTTGTGTGAAACTGCAGCTATGATTCAGCTTCCAGCCGACTTTGGAACTGCAATGCCTAAAGGGTTCTCGTATGAAATTCAAACAACTTCAGAAGTAAAATCCATTAAAATCAATGCAACTTCCTGGAAGCAAGCACCTGTGGGAACCAGGGGCCCTCAATATTTTGTAGTGACTGTGCACGCGCCGTGTGATGTGGTCATACCACTTGCAGAAGTCGCACAGTGTGTGCATGACACATCGGCATAGCAAGCAGCATGCACAAGTGATGCTGGCATGGCGCTGGCCCCCTCAACTGCAGGGGCAAGCCAGCACACTTGCTCCCCATGCCTACTGTATAATCTCCCCAAATGAATAATCTTTATTTGGTGTGATGCTGAATCGGAAGGGAGAAGGGTATGCTAAGCTATAATTGAGAGTCTGCCATAGGCATTGTAGTGACTAGCAGTGTTTCTCAAACTTGGGTTGTTGGACTGCAACTCCCATGATCCTTAGCTTGCAGGACCAGCTGTCAGGGATGATGGGAGTTGTAGTCCAACAACAACTGGGGACCCAAATTTGAGAAACACTGGCAGGGTATCGCTGGCACCCAACCGTGGATGGGGAAAAGTGCACAGTGTTGGGAAAGATATTACCGTACGGCTGGCATACCTCCAGATTTCAAAGGCGGAATTGATGTCCGGGGGGAATTCCCAACAATTTTGGGGTCTTCCAAAAAAGCTTTCAGGGTGTCCTGGTTTTTACTTTTTGAAATATAGCAACCTTTTCTGACATAGCGCCTTAAGTGTGATAGTTACCACTGCAGTACCTTTTGCCCCAGAGCTGATGAGGCTGGCGTCTCACGCTAAATGACTTGCTGTATTTATGCTCTGTGGGAGGCGAAATGTGATGGCACCCTTCACCGGGCAGAAGCAAGTGCTCCCGCTGCCTCTTCAGCAACTTAGCCGGAGCCCCCTGCCATCTTTGATTCAATTACAGTCTTTACACATGCTTTGTTCTGAACCATAAAGGCAACCCCCTGAGCCTCGGAAGGCTGGAAGAATGCACCGCAGGCTGCTGCGATTAAAACTGCAGGAGAAGCCATTGCATCTCCTAGCCAAAAGAGACAGCTCAGCTTGGTTGCTTAGAAATAGATCCCGGTCGGAGGTCAGTGGCCCCCAGGGGTGTGTGCATATGAGACCTTTGGAAAGAAACACAAATGCCAACCAACACATACAAAAAGGTGCCCCCCACTAGGGGGAGCGAGAGCATAACAGGTTGAGTGTGCCCAAGAGGCTGGTCATGAAATCTAAAAGGAGAAGTTGCCCTCTCTCCTCTCTGAGCCTTATTCCTAAGGCTAGAGGGGAGCGAGAACATTACATTGTCTGGCTCATTGTAGCAGTAACTGCTGTCAAGCAGACTTTTGCTTTCCTGATTTTACAGATAAGGTTGGGTTGGGAGTGGTTGGATTCCGAAGCCTTCAAGGAGTCTGTGGCTGAGCTGGCGTTTGAACCCAAGAGCAAGGTTCTGCCCACTGAACAATCCTTCATTTGTACTGCTTATATATGTCTCAGCCTTGGTACACGGACAGCCATACACATAAATAAAGGTAAAGGGTAAAGGGACCCCTGACCATTAGGTCCAGTCGTGACAGACTCTGGGGGTTGCGGCGCTCATCTTGCTTTATTGGCTGAGGGAGCCGGCGTACAGCTTCCGGGTCATATAGCCAGCATTATCAAGCCGCTTCTGGCGAACCAGAGCAGTGCACGGAGATGCCTTTTACCTTCCCACTGGAGCGGTACCTATTTACTGTATCTACTTGCACTTTGACGTGCTTTCAAACTGCTAGGTTGGCAGGAGCAGGGACCCAGCAACGGGAGCTCACCCCATCACGGGGATTCGAACCGCCGACCTTCTGATTGACAAGTCCTAGGCTCTGTGGTCTAACCCACAGCGCCACCCGCGTCCCTCATACATCTAAATAGGGAGCCACAATGGGATTCAGCTGTTAGAGTGGGTTCAGATCCCCGCTCAGCCACAAAGCAAAATGACTTTGGACTGCTCACTCAGTCTGACCTACCTCATAGGGTTATTGCGAGGGGAGGGAATGGGAGCAGGGGGAAAACCTTGCTGCTACCCCAAACTCCTTGGAAGAAGAGAGGGACATACCGTATTTTTTGATTTATAAGACTCACTTTTTCCCTTCTAAAAAGTAAGGGGAAATGTGTGTGCATCTTATGGATCAAATGCAGGCTGCACAGCTATCCCAGAAGCCAGAACAGCAAGAGGGATCACTGCTTTCACTGCGCAGCGATCCCGCTTGCTGTTCTGGCTTCTGAGATTCAGATATTTTTTTCTTGTTTTCCTCCTCCAAAAACTAGGTGCGTTTTGTGGTCTGGTGCGTCTTATAGAGCGAAAAATACGGTACCGGTACATGGAACGGATAACATGCCATACAAGTGGTGGGGTAGTGGGCTGCTTTTGCCACCCATCTCCCCACAAAAACGTAATATGCAATTCTAGGTGTGTGCGCATACAATGGCATGTTTGTATGCTTATTTTTCATGATCCGGGCCTCTTGGTCAAATCACAGGCTGCTGAATCTACCAGGGGTAGGAAACCTGTGGCTCCCACCATCCCTAATCATTGGCCATGCTGACTGGGGCTGCTGGGAGTTAAAGTCCAATGTCATCCAGAGAGCCTCAAGTCAGTCCCCCTCCCCTGTTTTATACTTATTCATGGCTCTTTGCACCCTATGTTGTGTTAATTTTTAATTAATTTTCTTGCACCCTGATCTAGCAATTTCCTATACACTGCAGGGCACGAGTCTTGTGCACAACAGTCCCACATACAGGTAGTAAGTGTGATGTGTGAGCTGAACAGTATGTATGCATGAGTGTGTGAGCATATGTATTTTTCTAGAAAAAGAGGTGCCAGAACTCACAATGAATGCCTCCCCTTTTCTCTTATAATGGCAATTGTGCACACCTGAGGGGTGCCGGTACTCAGTTCCAATCTCCACCCACAGAGAATGATTTAATAGTTAGGAGATGGCACTACCAAAATAAAAATTAAATAGTGATCTATTTAAATCTGTATTCTGCCTCGCAATGGAAATGTCTGTTGAGACCTGTTGAGATCCTTTGGCCGATGGTGCTAGCTGTCCTCGTAGAAGTATTTTTGAAATATACTCGGAGTCGAGTGTGGATTTCATGCTCTTTATTCAGCTCATAGTAGTGAGGAATGAAAGTTTCCCCAAAATATCTGCTATATATACATTATTTACACAATGGGTCGCACGTGATTGGCTAATTCTGGGATTCTCCTGTAGGCCAATCAGGTTGTGGATTCACTTCCACCTGGAGCTGGATTGGGTGGCTCCTGCGGGCCAATCATACTGCTGCATTGTTCTAGGACCAATCAGACTGCTGCGTTCTGAACCCTATTGTTCTAGGACCAATCAGACTGCTGCTTTTTGGATCCTATTCAACTCAGTACATAACAGTTTCGCTCATTAGGCTAGTTTGCTACTGTACTAGAACCTTCTCTGTGCTTGAATATGAATCGAGTAACTCTCTTCCTCTATTTGATGCTGGAGGGGAAGCACCAGCATGAACTCAAGCCTTCCTTTCTTGGATGCCAGCCTGGGAGTGGTTGACCTCCTGCTGACACACACCCCAGTGCCAGGACTCTCCCAAGTCCTGCCTGGCCCACACTGTCCCCTTCTCCATCTTTGCCAGTCCCACCCCCTTGGCTGCTGCAACATCTGAGTCACCACCAGCCGGCTGTTGTCATGCCAACCTGAACTCCGACCCTCTTAATGGCTATTTCAGATGGTTATTTATGACAGCGATTAGGCGCTGTCTGGATTTACAGCTGCCTCCCCACACCCTGCTCTCTCAAGGCAGATGGTGGCTGTGTAGACCTGGAAGCAGCAGGGAGACACTGGACCCTCTGAGAGCACTGGCCAGCCTCCCAGGTTTCTTCTGCGTTTTCCCCACACACAAGGAATCGACAGCTGCAATGGCAGCCAGAACAGCTGGCGAAAGATGGAACCGCCATATCTCAATTCCCCACCCCATTGCCATTTATTAAGTCAGGGATTTCAGGGCTTCCCAAGATTCCCCCTGCACACACACACACACACACCCGTCATGCCCTCCAACATGCCACAGAGGACAGTTGAGACACATGTCTTTCAGGGCTGCGCTCTCGTGGGAACCAAAACAGAACATCGCAGGATCCATTCAGAAGCAGGGATTGCTTCTGTAATTCCAGGACCCTAATCTTTTGTCAGGGACGCGGGTGGCGCTGTGGGTTAAACCACAGAGCCTAGGACTTGCCGATCAGAAGGTCAGCGGTTTGAATCCCCGCGACGGGGTGAGCTCCCATTGTTCGGCCCCAGCTCCTGCCCACCTAGCAGTTCAAAAGCATGTCAAAGTGCAAGTAGATAAATAGGTACTGCTCCGGTGGGAAGATAAACGGCGTTTCCGTGTGCTGCTCTGGTTCAGCAGAAGCGGCTTAGGTCATGCTGGCCACATGACCCGGAAGCTGTACGCCGGCTGCCTCGGCCAATAAAGCAAGATGAGCGCTGCAACCCCAGAGTCAGCCACGACTGGACTTAATGGTCAGGGGTCCCTTTACCTTTTTAATCTTTTGTCAGACCGCCTTATCCTTTTGTCAGACCTGTGGACCTCCAGTTATATATATTCCAGTTACTATCAGCCTCAACCAGTATGACCAGCAGTCAAGGGATGGTGTGAGTTGCTGAAGTTCAGCAACAGCTGGAAGGCCGCAGGGTCCCCAGACCTGCCTTGTTGTAATAGAAGGATACTGACAAAAACATGAGTGGTGAGAGTTCTGGGATGGACTGGAAGAGGGAGCAGGGGTGCGGGAGTTTGATTCAGTTTGCATTTGAAGACGGGTCTAAAAAACCTGCCCTTTCCAAAATGGTATGGGAACTGAAGCATCCTTTGAAATTTGCAGTTCTTAATATTTTTGCAAGGCTGTTCTCCAGCCAAGTATTGTAATAAAAAAAGCATATGCTAGGGTAAAATGTACTGAAATCATAAAGTTGGGAGGGAACCTGAGGATCATCTAGCCCAACCCCCTTCAATGCAGGAATATGCTGTCCCGTCTGAGGACTGGACCTGAAACCTTGGTGTTATCAGCGCTGTGCTCTAACCAACTGAGCTATCCAGGCTGACATACTTACAGGTAAAGGACCCTTGACCATTAGGTCCAGTCGTGAAAGACTCTGGGGTTGCGGCACTCATCTCGCTTTATTGGCCAGGGGAGCCGGCGTACAGCTTCCAGGTCATGTGGCCAGCATGACTAAGCCGCTTCTGGCGAACCAGAGCAGTGCACAGAAATGCCGTTTACCTTCCCGCCGGAGTGGTACCTATTTATCTACTTGCACTTTGACGTGCTTTCGACATACTTAAAGTAACATACAAAAAATGCATATGTTGCATATGCAAATATGTTGCTTTGCAAGCAAGTGTAGATGGCAAAATGGCGTGCAAAAAATGTGTCTGTTGGGAGAGATTAACACTACAATGTTGGTGAATTTTCATTATGTTGTGCTTTCTTTTTAAAACAATGCAAACTGAAGTGGGAATGTGGAGAACTGAACTTAAGGCTGGGGAAATGAGAAACTGAGAGAAACCAAAATTGTCAGATTCGCTCATCCGGAAGAGAGAGCCTGGATCAGAACAGAGGATGGAACGGGATGTAGAGGAGGACAGAAAGGCCACTTTTTCATGAATGGCACCTTTCGGATAGAATTTTTTCCCAAGGGAAGCTTGCCAGGTTCATGGAATGGGTCATTCTAGAAAAGCAGCAGAGACCATTTTTATTATGCTGGGACTTTTCAATTTGATGCTGCTGTTTTTATGTTTTAACTCCTGTTGTTTTACTGTTTGTTGCATTAGTGTATGTGTGTGTCTTTTGCCTGTTGCTTTTATGGCTGCAGATTTCAAAGCAGTGTGCTTGAGGATTGCTTTTGTTCTAACCATTGTCAGCTGCTTGAGGGGCATCCAGTTGAAAAGCAGCATATAAGTAGTAAAAAATAAAAATTAAAAAGGCAGAAGGGTGCTTGGTAGCTAGTCCTTAAGCCATAGGGCAGAGGTGGTGAAGCTGCAGCTCTGCCAGATGTTTTTGGGACTCCAGGTCCCGTCAGCTGTAGTCAACATGGCCAATGGCCAAGGATGATGGGAAATGGAGTCCAACAAGATATGAAGGGCCACAGGTTCCCCCATCCCTGCTGTAGGGGCTGAAGTAACTCTGGACCAAGCATTAGCAGCTGTAATCTGATTCACTCTGGCCTGAGACTCAGCTTTGTTCTCAAAACAGCTGCATAACCATGATTCCTTAATATGTTCACACACCTAGACTGGGAAAAGAAGGATGTGCAGTTTAAAAGCAAAGCGCCTGCCCATTTTAATGGACGGATCTGGGGGTCACAGAATAGAATCATAGAATTGTAGAGTTAAAAGAAACCATGAGGATCATCTAGTCCAGTCCCCTTGCAATGCAGGAATCTCAGCTAAAGCACCCACGGCAGGTGGCCTTCCGACCTCTGCTTAAAAGCTTCCAAGGAAGGAGAGTCCAGTCTCCCGAGGGAGACCGTTCCACAGTGAAACAGCTCTTAGGGTCAGAAAGTTCTTCCTGATGTATAGTCGGAATCTCCTTCCTTGTAACTGGAATCCATTGATTTGAGTCCTACATTCCAGACCAGGAGAAAATAAGCTTGCTCCATCTTCCACGTGAAAGCCCTTGAGATATTTGAAGATGGCTATCATATCAGTCTCCTCTTTTCCAAGCTAACATAGCTCTCTCAACCGTTCCTCATAAGGCTTTGTTTCCAGGCCCTTCATCATCTTGGTTGCCTTCAAATATCAAGTAGCCCATGTCTGGGAAGGAGATTTCCCTTGCTCCTCCCTTCCTCCTGATCTTCTATGGTTCCCTCTTCTCCACTCTCAGCTTCCTCTCTCCGTCTCTCTCTCTCTCCTTCATTCCGGTGCACTTTGGGCTGGCCACAGAGACAGATTGAAATCTGTCACCCCACAGCTGACCCTATCTGCCACAGCTTGGATGAGGAGTGGGGAAAAGAAAGAGAGAGCATCTTTATCACTGGCTCTCCACTTTCCCATCCTACAGCCCTTTGTCCAAGCCCCTGCCTCCCTATGCAACAGAGGGGCACCTAAATGTGGCCTCTGAGCTTAAAGCTGCAGCCGTCCACATCTTGTAGGACTAAAACTCCCACCATCTCTGACCACTGGCCATGCTGGCTGGGGAAGATGGGAGTTGTAGTCCAGTTACAGATTCCCCAACCCTGCCTTAAACTTGCCTTCCTTTAAGCTCAGCAGCTAATTTACCCAACATTGCTTGAATAGAATGAGCGATTAAAAATCAGACTCCCAAGGTCATATGAAGGAATAAGGGGGAGAAGTAAATTCTGAGAAGGGGCAGCAGCTCTAACCACTGAGCCCCATTCTCCTCTCCAAACGAGGTCTTTCTGCCTCTGAGAGAAGAGATGCTGTTTATCAGCTGAGGCTAATTCAAACTGATTTTTACTATGATCCTCATAACTCAAAGAAGAGCAGGCCCCGGGAGCTGAACACATCATAACGATCAGACGCCATTCCCCTGCCGACGAGGCGAGATGGATCGCTGAGGGCATTTCTGTGTGGCTGGGTGCTCCGCTCCCCTCCCCTCCCTGTAATCACAGCTCCACTTCAGTTTTGCTCTGGGAAGCAGACATGGGCAAAATCTGTAATCATCCAAGAAGAAGGGACACCGTGCCCTCTAATCGGTACATGATGAAGCCTCTCAGAGTGAGAGGTTTGTGGCAGGTGATAAAATCTGCCTGGGGGAGGATGGATGGATGGATGGATGGATGGATGGATGGATGGATGGGTAAATATGGGGGCGCACTAGGAGTGGTAGGTAGGCAGCCAGCTCAAGAAGAAGCATGGGGAAAGGGTGGTTTCACAAGAGATACTAAGAGCATCTTTTTGTCTTCAACTCTCTCTTTTTAAAGCATGTAAATATTATTGGTGTGGCAGAAACTCACACATGCACACAAATCACCATTCTCTAATCGTCTCCAGGAATGCGGCTCTTTCATTTGAATGGTCTGATGGGTGTTCATTATCTTGTTTAGGTGGACAGACTGCTTGCCTGGGAGATTTTTCCAGATGATTAAAAATGATTTTGTTCTTAGTACTTGTTGCTGGAGCCGATCCATCATCGGTGTGATTCCTCAAGCTGGATGGAAAATGCTTTCTTCTTCTCCCTTTGTGTGGTTGGTTGGTTTGCTTATGAGTGTTGTTGTTGTTGTTGTTTAATTGGGAGACATATCTAGATGTGCTGGAAGGAGGGAGCTGGCAACAAGAACAAAAGGTGAGTAGATTGGTGGGAGCAAGACGGACTTGACATTTTAGTGCGACCAAGCTGCGTTGGGAACAGGCTCTCGCTGCATGTTTCTTCTCTAGTGTATGTTTCTTCTCAAGTGTTCATATTGTGGTGGTGGTGGTAAAACAAATTGGTTCTGCAAGTCTCATGCAGAAACTTGCTGGAAGCACAGCAATGATTGGCTAGCACCTGGGATGTCAGCAGGAAAATTTCCTTGCCATCTCCAGAGCAGTTTTGGTTTCCTTTTTTCAAACGTGAAAAAGGTGACAAACGGGTGGCCAAACGTACATGCAGCACTTAAAAACAACATCAAAGCAGCTCACTTGAAAGACATATTTCAAGGCCCACAGTACAATGAGGTAAGGCAGCAGAGAGGGGAGCTCCCCTCACTCTCATGTCACGTTTGGTGCACAAAATAGATACTCCACCTAGCCTCATCAGTGAAAAGGGCATAATAATGTGTGTTTAAAGCATGTCACCCCCCTAGACTGACCCAGCAAGTTCAAAGTCTTCCCTCTCCTGCTAAGTCCCCTCTCTTTAAAATGGATGGTTTTCAAAGAGGATTAGAGGAATGCATGGAGGATAAAGCTATCAGTGGCTATTAGCCACAATGGCTATGCCTGTGTTGTCAGAGGCAGTATGCCTCTTAATACCAGTTGCCAGAAACCACAAGGAAGGAGAAGGCCATTGCTCTCAGATGCTGGTTGTGGGCTTCCCATAGGCATCTGGTTGGACATTGTGAGAACAGGATGTTTCCTGCTTGGCAGGGGGTTGGACTCGATGGCCCTTGTGGTCTCTTCCAACTCTATGATTCTATGATTCTAGGATACTGGAGTAGATGGGCAACTGGCTTGATCCAGCAGAGGTCTTCTTATGAAGAAGAAGAAGAGAAGAGTTTGGATTTGATATCCCGCTTTATCACTACCCGAAGGAGTCTCAAAGCGGCTAACATTCTCCTTTCCCTTCCTCCCCCACAACAAACACTCTGTGAGGTGAGTGAGGCTGAGAGACTTCAGAGAAGTGTGACTAGCCGAAGGTCACCCAGCAGCTGCATATGGAGAAGCAGGGAATCGAACCCGGTTCACCAGATTACGAGTCCATCGCTCTTAACACTACACCACACTGGCTCTCTTATGAGCTCTCCTGTTTGCTTATTCAGCATGTGAGCCCGCAGCCTTGCAGGATATATTCGGGAGAAGAAAAGGCTAAGGAGTAAACCCTACACAAATCAGGAATGGAGTCTCTAGGATGATTGGGCAGTGCTTTACGCCTCCTTCCAGCAACTCCTGCAGCCATGTTAGTGCCAAAGCCATTGCTCTGCTCTCCCTTGGACCACATCAGTCATCTGGGCAGTCTTGTCATCTGGGCAGCCCAGGATCTCCATACACACTGTCCAGGCTTGTACCCCAGGGAGGTCACTTTGGTGCTACTAATGCAGTAGTTTGTCTTCACCCCCAGAGGTGGGTGCCATTGCTGTTCTAAGACAAAGGAGGAGCCGTTCATGGTGAGTTCCGGCATCTCTTTTTCCATAAAAATAGCACTGAGAGAGGCTATTGGGGTGGTCTGCATGCTGATTAAACCACACAGCGCTTGTGGGGGAGTCATTTGTCTCATCTCAATGTCACAGAAGGAGCACAGCAGCCAACAGCACACTACCAGGGCCACCACCTGCCATGCCCACCCCTTGCTCTGAGACACACACACACACACATTGCACCTGATCGCAAACCAATTATCCCAGGAAACTTGACCCCGCAAGGGATGAAATACTTTAAGCTGCATCCTAGGTTTTCCCCCTCAGCAATAAAGATGAGTTAACGGCTTTTCTTGGCCCAAAGAGCAGGTGTATAAATTACAACCGCCGAAACCTTGGGTTAAGCAAAGACAACTTGATATGGAGCCTGGCTCCCAGTTTCTCCCTGGGGAGTTGAGACTAGCAGGCCACTACAAGGAGGAAGGGGAAGGCGGGGGGGGGGAGTGTTGAAAAGTTAATGGGAGGTGTGCTTGGAGAAAGAATGAATGTTTATTAGAAATATATGTGCTTGCGGGGGGTGGGCATGTGTGCACAGCGTGCCTGCCTGCCTGCATTTAGGGAGGATTTACTGTCCATACGTGCCAAGAGAGTATATTTGAATAAGAATTCCTCTGCAGATTTGGATAGCACTCCCGGAGGTGAACAGCGATGGGTACTTTCGCAGAGGTCTCACAGGGGTTTAAAAGCCCAGCTTCTGCTGATTCTGGAAGGCCTGAGTTCAAATGCCCCCTGATGCTACCGGCTGATTGCATCAGTTTGAACCATTTCTTGGTGTCAAATTCCCCATCTGTAGAACGGTGGTTGACCTACCCGCTTAGGATGGTGGTGATGGGGCAAGCACAAGAAAGGCTGTGAAACCTTCCCCCATTTAAAAGTGCCATTGTATGCTCTTCATATAAATTTATGCATGTTTACGCTGGTGTGTACCCCACTGGTTTCTCATTTATTGCAGTGGGAGTCTGTATTAAATGTTGCCTTTGGTCCTAGGCTTAGGAACATAGGAAAGTACCTTATACTGAGTCAAAGCATTGGCCCATCTCGCTCAGGTAACTACCAACCCATCAGCTTGACATCCATACCAGGGAAGGTCCTAGAACAGACCATTAAAGTTGGTCAGAAAAGGATCCTGTGATTGCTAATACCCAGGATGGGTTTCTCAAAAACAGTCATGCCCGATGAAGCTCATTTCTTTTTTTCATCAGAGTTACAAGCTTGGTGGATCAGGGGAATGCTATAGATGAGCCTCTTGGGCTTGCTGATTGGAAGGTCGGTGGTTCGAATCCCTGCAACAGGGTGAGCTCTTGTTGCTATGTCCCAGCTCCTGCCAACCTAACACTTCGAAAGCGTGCCAGTGCAAGTAGATAAATAGGTACCACTGCGGCTGGAAGGTAAACAGCATTTCCGTGCTTCACGGTCCTTGCTGCGCCAGTAGTGCTTTAGTCCTGCTGGCCACATGACCCAGAAAGCTGTCTGTGAACAAATGCCAGCTCTCTCGGCCTGAAAGCGAGATGAGCGCTGCAACCCCATAGTCGCCTTTGACTGGACTTAACCGTCCAGGAGTCCTTTACCTTTTACCTATAGACATAGTGTACATTGATTTTGACAAAGTCCCCCATAATATTCTTGTGGAGAAGCTGGTAAAATGTGGGTTGGATAATAATAATAATAATTTATTATTTGTACCCCGCCCATCTGGCTGGGTTTCCCCAGCCACTCTGGGCAGCTTCCATAGAAACCAGAAATACACTAAAATATCACAGATTAAAAACTTCCCTGAACAGGGCTGCCTTAAGATGTCTTCTGAATGTCAGGTAGTTATTTATCGCTTTGACATCTGATGGGAGGGCGTTCCACAGGGTGGGCGCCACTACCGAGAAGGCCCTCTGCCTGGTTCCCTGTAGCTTTGCTTCTCACAATGAGGGAACCGCCAGAAGGCCCTCGGCGCTGGACCTCAGCGTCCGGGCAGAACGATGGGGGTGGATAAATAGTTAATTGACTGACCAAACCCAAAGAGTGGTTCGTAATGGTTCCTTATCATCCTAGGTGATGAGTGGAGTGCCACGGGGTTCTGTCTTGGGCCCATCATTGTTCAATATTTTTGTAAATAACCTGGATGAAGGAATTGAGGCAGGGCCGTCTTAAGCATATCCAGTGCCATGGTGCAAAGCTCCCTCCGGTGCCCCCGTTCCCCCGTTTCCCAGAGTTTCTTAGGGAGGACAGTGCTGCCGGCGGGGCTGGAGGAGGCAGGCAGCGGCTGGAGGGCAGCTCCTCTGGTGGGGAAGAGGCAGAGACTGGACGCGGCACCTCCCGGCTCAGCTGGCCGCTTTGTGTCACGGTGGCCACGGCAGACGGAGGCTCCAGACGCGGCGCGGTGCTGCTTCGGCGCGGCATGGCGGAGGCGGGCGAGGGTGGCAAGCTGATGTGGAAAGGCACTGCGTCCAGCCTCCACCTCTTCCCTGGCGCCCTCCAGAACTTGGCGCCCTGGTGCCCCGTGCCACCAGCCTCTATGGGTAAGACACCCCTGAACTGAGGGAATGCTCACCAAATTTTCAGATGACACCAAACTGCAAGGGGTAGCCAATGCTGCAGAAGACAGAATCGGGATTCAGGATGACCTTAGCAGATTGGAGAACTGCACCAAAACTAACAGAATGAATTTCAACAGGAACAAAGGTTCTACACTTAGGCAGGAATAACCAGCTGCATAAATATAAGATGGCTTGGAAGTAGTACAAGTGAAAAGGATCTAGGGGTCTTAGTGGACCACAAGCTTAACATGAGCCAATGGTGTGATGCACCAGCAAACAAACAAACAAACAAACAAACAAACAAACAAACAAACAACTAATGCTATTCTAGGCTGCTTCAGTAGCGTCCAGATCAAGGGAAGTAATAGTACCATTCTATTCTGCCTTGGTCAGACCTTACCTGGAGTACTGTGTCCAGTTCTTGGAAGGATATTAACAAGCTAGATCATGTTTCAGAGGAGGGCAACCAAGATGATCCAGGGTCTGGAAACCAAGCCTTATGAGAAACAGCTGGAGGAACTTTTTCAGCAGGGGGCCGGTCCACTGTCCCTCAGACCTTGTGGGGGGCCTGACTATATATTTTTGGGGAGCTGAATGAATGAATTCCTATGCCCCACAAATAATCCCGAGATGCATTTTAAATAAAAGCACACATTCTTCTCATGTAAAAACCTGCTGATTCCCGGACTGTCCACAGGCCAGATTTAGAAGGTGGTTGGGCCGGATCCAGCCCCCGGACCTTAGTTTGCCTACCCATAGTTTAGACTCTCCTTCATTTGAGGTTTTTAAGCAGAGGTTGGATGGTCATGGATGCTTTAGTTGAGATTCCTCAGCTGATGCCTCTTCAGCTTGCTGACCTCATTTCCTGCTCCTTCTCTTGTGTTGGGACACAGAAGAGGAGACACATTGTGTGTCTCTGCTGAGGTCAAGGACCAAATATGGTGCCTCACAACTCCAGCTTAGGCAGAACTAGGAACCCTTCACGAACAGGCATGTATTTCCTATAATAAACTTAACTTCCTCATTTTCCGTACTAAGAGTCTCAGTGTGATTGCTTCCAAAGGTAATCATGATCCTCTGAGGTATTTTGGTGCACAGTTCAGGCTTCTGCCGATGCATAAAAACTCCATATGCTATCACTTATTGCTCCCTCAAGCGACTCTGTCCTTACCTGCTTGCTCCCTCTTTGGCTCAGAACTTCCTCCCAGAACACCCATATGAACCCATCTCTCTTACTAACTTCAGTTGTTGTTGTTTAGTCGTTTAGTCGTGTCTGACTCTTCGTGCCCCCATGGACCAGAGCACGCCAGGCACTCCTGTCTTCCACTGCCTCCCGCAGTTTGGTCAAACTCATGCTGGTAGCTTCGAGAACACTGTCCAACCATCTTGTCCTCTGTCGTCCTCTTCTCCTTGTGCCCTCCATCTTTCCCAACATCAGGGTCTTTTCCAGGAAGTCCTCTCTTCTTATGAGGTGGCCAGAGTATTGGAGCCTCAGCTTCACGATCTGTCCTTCCAGTGAGCACTCAGGGCTGATTTCCTTCAGAATGGATAGGTTTGATCTTCTTGCAGTCCATGGGACTCTCAAGAGTCTCCTCCAGCACCAGAATTCAAAAGCATCAATTCTTCGGCGATCAGCCTTCTTTATGGTCCAGCTCTCACTTCCATACATCACTACTGGGAAAACCATAGCTTTAACTATATGGACCTTTGTTGGCATGGTGATGTCTCTGCTTTTTAAGATGCTGTCTAGGTTTGCCATCACCTTTCTCCCAAGGAGAAGGCGTCTTTTAATTTCGTGACTAACTTCAGATCTCTCCTCAAAACCCAATTTGTCTGTGAAGCCTATGGCACCCACACCCATTACTCCCCATATTCTGCTGTAGTGCATAACTGAAATGGCTACACCACTCCCCTCCATTTCCTCTGGTGTATCCCTTCTGTCTATCTCTAGTCTAGATATGGGGAGCCTTTGCACACCCACCCACCAGTGTTGTTGAACTACAACTCCCATCATCCCTGGACCATTGGCCATGTTTTCTGGGGCTGATAGGAGTTGGAATTCAGCAACCATCACCTCCTAAGCATTCCCACCCCTGCTCTCGATGGGAAGCTCTTTGGGGCGGGGACCTGCCCTCTCATTCTTTTTTAAAGACCACGTATATGCTACTGCAAAACAACAACAATAAGACTGTTTTGTTCTGTTGATGAACAGCCAGGTTAGCCCTTGTGGTAGAAACAGTGGAGCAAAGGCTACAGCCATTTTTACTTGTCCAGGTTTACGGATCATATAAGGAAATTGGCTTTTAGCAGGTGGCGCTACAGAAGGTGTCGCCGCTGATCTCTGTTAAACTTTTATTGGTACCTTGTGGGTTTTAACGGTGGTTATATCATTGTATTGTTTTCTTTCCTTCAATTTCTGTTGTCAGACGCCCTGCGCTCCATTTGGAGGAAGGGCAATATAAAAAAACCACGACTGAATGAATGTAGATAAATGGCATCTGAAAGCACTTTAAAGATTTTTGCTGGGACCGGTCGCCCTGTGCTGGATGGACCAGCAAGATGGCTTATGAGAGGAAAGCAGTTTGCTTGTTCTGCAGGATGAATGATGAGCTGAAACCTTCAAAACATTCCATGATCAGGCCAGTGGGCAGATTCTCGGGCCAAGTAACATTGCAGCGGTGTCTCCAAAGTCTTGGGCAAGAGAGAGGTTTACTTTGTGCTAAGCTCAACTCCGGTCTGTTTTCTTTGTCCCACACTCAAAACTTCATATCCAGAGATGGATGGATCAATCCATTTTTGGTCCATGTCTATTTCACACATGCACATTCATAACTCTGTTGCATCCCATTTCTGCATTAATTGGCAACTTTATTTTTTTTTAAAAAAAATCACAATAAAATTTGTATTTAAATTCATATTTTTATCACGTATTAATTTTGTGATTATAAGTCATGTTAAACAGCTTTTAATATTGTGCTTTAATGCTGTCAGCTGCCCTGGGACTTTAGGGTAAAGGGCAGATAATTAATTAATTAATTAAATAAAAAATCTATACCAATCTATACATTCCTAAATATGATTTTATCCTAAAATGCATGTTTTAACAATTTTTGATACATGTTTGAATTGTTTTATAAAATTTAGAGGTGTGAAATTTGAAGGATACCTATGTTATAATCCACTTATCAGTCTAGGACAGGGGTGGGAAACTTCAGGACCGGGGGTTAAATGCAGCCCTCCATGCCTTTGTCTGGGCCTTGGAGAGCTCCGCAAACCACACCCCCTCGTGCCCCAAGGTAAAAGACTTCTGGGAAAGGATTTATAATGAACTGAAAAAACTGTTGAAAAACACATTTATTAAAAAACCAGAAGCCTTTTTACTTGGTATAGTGGGGGGTGAAATCCCCAAAAAGGATGTTACTTTTTTTCTGTATGCCACAACAGCTGCAAGAATATTGCTAGCGAAGAACTGGAAGAAACAAGATTTACCAACTATAGAAGAATGGCAGATGAAGATGATTGATTATATGGAACTTGCCGAACTGACTGGGAGACTCTGAGACCAGAGAGAAGAGACGGCGGAAGAAGATTGGAAGAAGTTTAAGCAATATTTGAAAAAATATGTTAATATTTAAATCTTAGAATAGCTTTGGAAATGGATATAGGCTGTAGGGTTGGAAGTAGAAGATAGTGTATTTTAAAATAGTATTATTTGCAAGTGATAAAATATGAATATTTTTATGGTTAAAGTAAGTGTGACAAAAAATTGTTAGAAATTATGATACTGCTAAAGATGAAGTAAAATGAAAATCAGATAGGGGGGATTTGGGGAAGCCCACCTAACAATTTTTAGAAAAAAATAAGGATAAGACAAGAATCTGTTTCTATTGTTTGTTTTCCTGTTTGTGCTATTTATTTGTGTTATAAATGAATAAAAAAATTTGAAATACAAACAAACCACACACCCCTCACCACAGGCCACGCCCCTCAATTTGCTTTGCACCTGTGCATTTTTGCATGTCTGGTCTGTGGCCTTGAACTCTGACAATGCCACCTGCTTGTTTGGATGAAGGATAAAGAGACGGGTGCATTTGTTATCTATGGTAGAAAGGCAAAATGTGTGTTTGTTGCTCTGCCCATTTTGCCTCTATTGGAATATTGCACCTGGAAGGTTAGTCAGAAGGGAATGCAGCCCTTGGGTTGCAAAAGCTTCCCCATTCCCGGTCTGAGAAGCACAGGTCAGATCAGTCCGCATCAGAATTCACAGAAATCGAATTCCGCAGCACCCCATTTCCACATCTCAGTCCTGGATTCCATTTCTTGGTCATGCTCTAGTGCAGGGGTCAGCAAACTTTTTCAGCAGGGGGCTGGTCCACTGTCCCTCAGATCTTGTGGGGGGCCAGACTATATTTGGGAGGGGGCTGAACGAATTCCTATGCCCCACAAATAACTCATAGATGCATTTTAAATAAAAGGACACATTCTACTCATGTAAAAACACACTGATTCCCGGACCGTCCGCGGGCCGGATTTAGAAGGCGATTGGGCCGGATCCAGCCCCTGGGCCTTAGTTTGCCTTCCCATGCGCTCAGCAAACGGCTTTTATAGAGCCATGGATTCCATAGATTTCCCCTGTCCCATGCACAAAATATTATGGATTGCCATGTCTCTCTGTGTGTGAAGCATTTCCTCCCATCACTCCATACCCTCCAAATGTCCATATTTTCCAGGGTTAGTCCCGGATCTACAGAAGCTGTCCCAGTTTCTGATTTGATCCTGGACATCCCTGTTTTCATCAGAGAAATGTTGGAGCGTATAGAGTTAAGCATCCCCCAAGCCAAGGAGATAACGAACTATACAACCTTTAGAAGATATCTGAAGGCAGTCCTGTATAGGGAAGTTTTTCCATGTTTAATGCTTTGTTATGTTTTTATATATGTTGGAAACCCCCCAAAGTGGCTGGGGCAACCCGGTCAGATGAGTGGGGCATACATAAGGCAAAGGCAAAGGGACCCCTGACCATTAGGGTCCAGTCGTGACTGACTCTGGAGTTGCGGCGCTCATCTTGCTTTATTGGCTGAGGGAGCCGGTGTACAGCTTCCGGGTCATGTGGCCAGCATGACTAAGCCGCTTCTGGCGAACCAGAGCAGCGCACGGAAACGCCGTTTACATTCCCGCCGGAGCGGTACCTATTTATCTACTTGCACTTTGATGCGCTTTCGAACTGCTAGATTGGCAGGAGCAGAGAGCTCACCCTGTCATGGGGATTTGAACCGCCTACCTTCTGATCGGCAAGTCGTAGGCTCTGTGGTTTAACCCACAGTGCCACCGCCTGCTGTGTGGGCATACATAATAAAATTATTATTATTATTATTATTATGGAATAGGACGTCCCTATTTTCACCGGGGAAATGCTAGAGGGTATGGCACTCTTATACATGAAAACGCACTCCTCCTGCCGCCATGGCACCAGCCCTAATGTGGAATGGAAGGCAAGGCATTTCCACTTCGGTTCAGAGTACAGGCGCATATCTCCTGAACTTTACTGCACGGCCAAAAAAACCCAGACACTGCTTTATACACGCACACAAACATGCTCCCCTCCGCCGCCAAGACTGGCGAGGGAAGAAGCTCCAAGCCGGCCCATAAAAATGCAGATTTGGGCTCCGCAGATGAAATAGCACGCGGGTGTATAAATCGCTCTCCAGCAAGCTGCAAGATGGATCGGCCCCCATTGAAATTCCGCTGCAGTGATAATTAAAGCGTGCAGGTCCAGGCGCTGAATTATGGCCTTGCAGGGGCTTGCCGGTGCGGCGGATGGTGCACCTCGGCTCGGGGCCCAGCAAATTGCTCCCCGGGCCGACCGCGGCGTTTTATCGCCCACCTGGGCCTGCCTGCCTGCCTTGCGGAGGAGTTGGCTCCTTCCTGAGAGACACTAAAGCTGCCTGCTTGATTTACAATCGCCCCTTCTTCCCCAAGCCGATTACAGGCAGGGTTTTGTCAGGACTGGCAGCAGGCGGAGGGCAGAGGGGTGCAAAACACAGGCAACTGGAGAGACCCACCGATGCTCCTGATTTGCAAACAGCATCAGGGGTGGGGAGGGCAGGGAGCGTTGGCATCACACTTTCACTAGATCAGAAAGCCTTCATTGGGTGTCTTTGCTCCCTCTGAGCAGTGGAGAGGGCATACTCTCCAACATTCCTCCGATGAAAATAGGGGTGCCCAGGGCTCTCTCTCCCCCAGTTCTGGCACTTCTCAGATGGGCGCCAGTGCCATTATAATTGAAGAAGGGAGGAGTTCATGACGAGCTCCGGCACCAGTAGAAGCTGTCAGGCTGGGACTGGGGAGACCCCTGTTCAAATCTCCACTCGGCCACGAGGTTCGTGGGGTGGCTAGCACTGGGCTGGTCTCGCTCAGTCTGGCCTCCCTTGCAAGGCTGTTGGGAGGAGAAAGGGGGTGGGGTGCAGAACCGTGTGTGCTGCCTTAAAGGAAACGCAGAAGAGAAATACAGTAGTACCTCAGGATGCGAACGGGATCCATTCCGGAGCCCCATTCGCATCCTGAACAGAACGTAAGACGCGACGGCACGTCTGCACATGCTCGGGTCGTGTTTTGCCACTTCCGCGCATGCGTGTAACGTCATTTTGAGCATCTGCGCGTCTCAAATTAAAGTACGACTGGGGGACGTCCACGATGATGCCACCGCGCCTGTATTAAAAGCATAGCTGTCAACTTTTTCCTTTTCTTGCGAGGAATCCTATTCAGAATAAGGGAATTTCCCTTAAAAAAGGGGGAAACGTTGACAGCTATGATTAAAAGCTGCCCAAGTTTGCAGGTAGCATTGCACCGCAATAACAAACTAGGGTACACCTGTCCCATAGCTGTCAACGTTTCCCTTTTCTTGCGAGGAATCCTATGAATTTCCCTTAAAAGGGGGGAAACGTTGACAGCTATGATCCGTCCCCCAGTCTCTCCATGCAAGCACCGCCCAAGGTGGCCGTCGGTCGGGCTTAAGTAACCGTGCTTAAAATTGGGCAGCGTCCCGGCCAAGAGCTCCATATACACACAAACCCGCTCCCGACAGCATCGCCCCCGAGTAAAGGGAGAAAGCAGCGAGGAAGCCGATGCAGTACCACCCCGGACCAGCAGATGGCGCGACGGGAGAAACACACCCCTTTTAAAAAAACAACCCGTTATTGGGCGCTCTAGCCGCCGCGCTCGTTCAACTACCAATCTTTGCCGGGCGGATGTGGCGTCATTCCGCCTTCCTCTGGCGCATGCGCGAAAGGGGGCCCTTCTCTCGCGGTCTTCCCCTGAGCAGCAGGTAGGGTCGCGGAGTCCCGGCCGGGGCGGCCTAGGAAGGTTCTCCCTTCGCCGGGTTCGCCCGGCCTCGGCCTCCCCCTTCCCGGGCCTTTCCCTTTCCCTCCCCCCCTCATGCTTCGAGGCCTTCGGAGGAGTTATAAGGGGGTTTGACCGGGACGTGCGCCCTATTGGCGGGGTTCGAGGGGGAGGAGCCTGCGGGGGGCGGAGCCACCCTTGGGAACGTTCTTGGGCGGGGCGTGGAGTTCCAGGAGCTTCCTTCCCACGGCAGCCGGGGGAGGGTCCGCAGCTGGGGCCGCCTGTGCCCTAGCCGTAGATGCATTGCAAAGGTCGTGCATCCGGGGAAGCAGACCCTCGACCGCCTAAAAGCTTAGCTCCAGGAAAGGTGCTAGTCCTCAAGGTGCTGGTTCTAAGGCTGCCGCCCCTATTAAGAGAATGGAAATAAATCCGATGCACTTTACAGCGGTACCTCGGGTTACATAAGCTTCAGGTTTCAGACTCCACTAACCCAGAAATAGTGCTTCGGGTTAAGAACTTTGCTTCAGGGTGAGAACAGAAATCGTGCTCCGGTGGCACGACAGCAGCGGGAGGCCCCATTAGCTAAAGTGGTGCTTCAGGTTAAGAACAGTTTCAGGTTAAGTACGGACCTCCGGAACGAATTAAGTACTTAACCCGAGGTACCACTGTACAGACAGGAGGGTCGAAATTGTTGACTAGCCAAAGTGGTGGTCGCTGATCCAAGTGTTGTGGGGCAGGCATTTAATGTAAATATACCATTTTCTGTGTCCATGGAGTTTTCTTGGCAGGGATACTGCAGTGGCTTGCCGGTTCCTGCTCCAGGTGGATCACGTTTGGTCTAAACTTTCCACTATGACCTGTCCATCTTGGGTGCCCTGCACGGCAAGGCAGTGATCCATGAAGGGGACACAGGAAATGACCCTGATGTTGGGAAAGATGGAGGGCACAAGGAGAAGGGGACAACAGAGGACGAGATGGTTGGACAGTGTTCTCAAAGCTACTAACATGAGTTTGACCAAACTGCGGGAGGCAGTGGAAAACAGGAGTGCCTGGCGTGCTCTGGTCCAGGGGGTCACGAAGAGTCGGACACGACTAAATGACTAAACAACAACAACATACCATTTCCCCCCACCCCCCGCAAGATTTTACAACTTTTTATCAATTTGTTGCATTTATATCCTGCCTTTATTCCTCAAAAAGCTCAAGGTGGTGGACGTAGCACTCTCTCTCCTGATTTAATCCCCACAACAGCCCTGTGGAGTAGGATAGGCCGAGAGGCAGCGATTGGCCCAAAGTCACTCAGTAAGCGTCATGGCTGAGTGGGAATTTGAACCCTCGCCCCCCAGGCCCTGGTCCAACACTCTTAACCACTACGTATCAAGTTGTAGAATTTGCTAACTAGGCAGCCGCAGATATACGTTTGGCTTAGTAAAAGGTAAAGGGACCCCTGACCATTAGGTCCAGTTGTGGCCGACTCTGGGGTTGCAGCGCTCATCTCGCTTTATTGGCCGAGGGAGCCGGTGTACAGCTTCCGGGTCATGTGGCCAGCATGACTAAGCCGCTTCTGGCGAACCAGAGCAGCGCACAGAAACGGCGTTTACCTTCCCGCCGGAGCGGTACCTATTTATCTACTTGCAGTTGACGTGCTTTCGAATTGCTAGGTGGGCAGGAGCAGGGACCAAACAACGGGAGCTCACCCCGTCGCGGGGATTCAAAACACCGACCTTCTGATCACCATGTCCTAGGCTCTGTGGTTTAACCCAGAGCTATATGTTCTTGCTGCCAGATCTCTCTGCCTCTTCACAACACATACATGTGTTTTGAAGCCCATTTGTACGGTGGCTTGGAGAAGATACAGAGAAACTCTTTTTGGTCCTTATCTTTTGTTTCTCTGTGCAAATAGGAAAAAATCCTCCCCTGAGCTGTCTCTAAGTACAAGATTGGAGGTGGTCAGAAGGTAGTTATTTGCAGTAAATTGGCAAAGGTTTCTGATTCCTTTTTTCAGTGGTGAATCAGATCCAGCCCAGCATTGCTTCTGATGGTGACCAGTTCATAAACCGGTTATGAAGATAACCATGCTATTGGTTTGACCCCAGTTTTGTGTTACTGGGAAGTATATTGTCCCTCCACATAGGGATTGTTTGGCTACAGCTCCCATAATTTCTGAGCATTGGCCATCCTGACTTGGTCTGATGGAAGTTGGAGGGGTCCAGCAACATTGGAGGGCCACAGGTTCCCCATGCAGACTCATTTTAGCTATGCTAGCTAATGTCTATTGATGCCTAATCCCTTTTGAATAAAGAAAAAAACAAGCTGCCTTGTTCAGTAGCTGTTTTAGTGAATGCCCCATGCTATTAATTGTACTGGTTCATAATAGTAGCTTGTGTATAGATGAGCGATTGAAACCACCTTAAGCTGAACAACAACCCATTACAGGTAATACTGTGGGAAGCAAATGTGCTTCCAGTTGTGTGGCCTTGCCCTCAGGTTGCATCCACCCTTGGAGCAGTCTGGGGGATTGCATATACTTTAAGGAAGATGTCAGGCCTTGCACAGTGCAAATGTTGATCCTGAGGGTACAGATACTGAAAATCATGCCAGGATAGTCATATGCAAGGCAGATTGCATGGATCAATTGCTTATGTGCAGCTGATCTGATGGATGCAGTCCAGGTTTATCAGACAACACCTGAACTATACTATTTGTGTGCTAGCTTTGATTAACAGGAACACAGAGAGCCTTTTATGGCAATTCTTTTGTAGTTCTCTCTTCAAGGGCCTCTAAATATTTTGGCATCTTCCAGAGGTGATATACAGCACACCTTGCTTAGGCAAATAATATTTATGCAAAGTTTATTCTAGTAGTATATTTTCTTTCTTTTTTAAGAATTGCACTGGTCCTATTTTATAAATATCACAGTACTGTCTATTCTGAGCCCTTTGGGGACAGGGTATGATATAAATGCAAAATAAAACATAGGCCTCTTAAGTGTGTTAAATGGGGAGTTTAGGGCACCAGGATCAAATCTAGAAGAGCCAGCACCAAATGTTTAGCATATCTTTCCTTCCCAATTTGTTTTTTTTAAAATAATATTTATTAAAGTTTTAAAGGTTACAGAAAGAAAAAGTAAAAATACCACATTAAAAAAAAACAAAGCAACACATCACAATATGAAAAAACAGAGAAATAAAATCCATTAAACAGAAACGAAAAAGCAAAGAAAAATACAGCAAATCTTCTCATTACTTATCTTTCATTAGCTTATTTCCTTGACCTCACACCTCCCTTTTTTGTATTCTAGATCAATTATCCATTTCAGCAAATCCTTTCCCTCTTTTAAAATTTTAGTCCTGTAATTTATCTTAATATAATGTAACTTTACTTTTCCTCCTTTCACCAATTAACTGTCAGTTATTCCCAAATCCTTTATATCATTCCTGCTAAAACCATATAATATTATTCCAACATCCTTCTAACAGTTATTAATTTTACAATGTTTCTGTAAATAGTCTTTAAATTTCTTCCAATCTTCCTCCACCGACTCTTCTCCCTGGTCTCGGATTCTGCCAGTCATTTCCGCCAGTCTTTCCTTCCCAATTTGGGTGCCCCAAACGTTTGGTCAGCCAAACAATTCTTTGTCCAGCCATGCTTGTGCTGAAGAACTAAATTATTGTGCTGTGTAGGGGCCATATTACTCACGATATGTTTTTGCATGGTTGCCTGAATTAATGGCCTCTCTTCCACTTAATATGGCTGTGCATCAGTTTTTGTAGTCCTCCGCTAATTAACTGCCACACATCTTAAAAGCCTTCTGGGCTTCTATTGGTAGCAAGTAATAGAAATTGTAGGCACACTAATGCCATGTTGTTTGGTTCTTTTCCAGCTGTTGAGTGTGGCCACCCCCAACATCCCTGAATATGTATACCTGTGCAAAGTTCGTCTCTGCTCCCGCCCTTGTGAGTAACTTAAGATGTGTCTTGTATTTTTCAATAATGCATTGTTTCAAATCACAAGTCAAGTATTTGCCTATGTTGGCAAGTAGGTTAAAAAGGATTAATAACCTGCATAACTGTAACTTTGCCATCATGTATGGAAAATAGACAGATCTGTAATGCAGTAGCTCCCACAGGTTCTTTTAATTTCTTTTGCCATTTTATCTTTCATTTGAAAAAGGAGGAGCATATTACTAGTTCTCATGATTGCAAAGAAAAACATCTGAAAACATCATGACAGCTTTTGCCGTAGAACTATAAATCCAAGTGTGTTGGAGAGGCATTTAATGATGGATGGAGCTTGGCAGAGCTCTTAGTTCCTGTCCCTCTGTTCTTAAGACAGCTGGTTTTCCCTCCTTCCTTGTTCTTTTGTGAATTAAAAGCAAAACACGGCATGAACACACATCAGCACTCATTTTTTAAGTTGCATGCTGGACCTTGCAATTCTAAAATGAAATCACGCCACTCCTGTCTGTTCTGCTCTGCTCCTGTCTCTCTCTCCCCCTGCTGCCCCCTGCTGCCCCCCAGCAGCCCAGCTCAGAATATGGCTTTCACTGCCATTGTCATGTCACATTCCCAGCACCACTGTAAGCGACAGAATGCAGCAGAAGTAAGGGGTCCTTTCCCCCCTCCCTCCCTAGCAGACCACTGGAAGTTGCTACACATAACGAGAGGTGGGCAAAACTGAAAATAGCAATACCATGCAAACATCATTTTAGTTGTATGCCGCCTTTCCGCAGTTAAAACCATTCTCAAGGTGGCTTACGACATGAAAAATACATGATTCAAGCACAACAAATGTCAAACAATAAATAAAACATCCAAAACGTACACAACCAAATTGAACAACTTACACATGAATCCTAATAAAGATACAAAAATGTAATATCAATAACACACACACACCAAAATCCCTTAAGCAATACTCCAACCATTCCTTCTGTGATATTGGGATGCACTGCTGTGTTCCATTCACTTTTCCCCAGCCCTGTCTGTGAGAGTTGCTATCAAGAGTGGAGTGGGATCAAGAGATTCTCCCCACCCGCTTCTTACTTGCAGGAGTTCTTAAGCATCCTTTTATTTGGGGCTTGACCCAGAAAGTAATTGGTGGCTGGAGGTCATGCTAAGGCTGAAAGGCCTTAATCTGCTCCCTTGGTTGGTGTCTGAATCATGGGGGCTGTTCCCTCATCACTTTACTGAAGATCATATTTTGAGTCCTACACATTTGGCAAATACAGAATGACCAGGTAGCATCACATCCCAGGTGTGAAATGGGTGGAGAAAGGGTAAGGTGCCTTCCTCTCATATTATTAACTGCAGCATTGGCAGGCAGAGGACAAAGTCCAAGCTATTGGGCCACACAACATAGTTTATTGATCTATTTCATAAGATTTATATAATGCTTGATTATATAATAATAATAATTTATTATTTATATCCCACCCATCTGTCTGAGTCTCCCCACTGAAAAAACCTCAGTGCTTTATAATTATATACCGCTTCCCATTACAAAAATTCCTGAAGCAATTTTCAAGCAGAGTAAAAATACAAACATGTTAAAAATATCGTTGGAGTACAAACATCCTGTCCAGATGCTGGGCAACACAAGGCCAAATGTCCTGTCGAAACCACCCTTGAATCTGAGGTGTTTGCTGAAGAATACAACTTTCTGAGAATCTTACTTCAGGCAAACGTCGAGTGGTTTTCATGAAATCATTCAAGATGATGACATTTCCTCCTCCACACTGAAACCTCCTTCAAAAATGGGTGCCCAAGCAGGGAAATATGGTGTCTATTCCACTCCATTGGCTTCCTCCAAATGGCCACCAGGAAATTCCACCTGATTCACACTTAGTAGGGATGTGGGTGGTGCTGTGGGTTAAACCACAGAGCCTAGGACTTGCTGATCAGAAGGTCAGCGGTTCGAATCCCCACAATGGGGTGAGCTCCCGTTGCTCGGTCCCTGCTCCTGCCAACCTAGCAATTCGAAAGCACGTCAAAGTGCAAGTAGATAAATAGGTACCGCTCCGGCAGGAAGGTAAACGGCGTTTCTGTGCGCTGCTCTGGTTCGCCAGAAGTGGCTTAGTCATGCTGGCCACATGACCCGGAAGCTCCCTCGGCCAATAAAGCAAGATGAGCACTGCAACCCCAGAGTCGGCCACGACTGGACCTAATGGTCAGGGGTCCCTTTACCTTTACCTTAACACTTGGTGGGGGGGGGCGAATATGTCCCATCCCCAGGTGCTGTCTCTTCCACTCTACAGTGGCTCCCAAGTAGTTGTAAGAGCTGAGTTTCAGCCCAGCCTCTGTCTTCTGCTGGTTCCTGAAGCTGTAAGAGGCTTGATGTACAGCCATTTATAGAAATGGCTGCCAGGAGCTTGGCTTTCATTTACAAATAGAACAGAATTCCAGCATTAATTGCTGATGTGCATTTCAGTAAAGTGTTCAGTGCCGGGGAATGTTTGCCAAAACCAGTAGGGGCTCAGAAGGATTTCTGGTGGCCAAGGTTTTAGTGCAGGGTTAAGGAACGCTTTTCAGCCTAAGGGCCACTGGGCAACCTTTTGAGGGCCGCATGCTCATGGTGGGCACGGTCAGAGGTAAAAGGGAGCAGGGGAACAATTTGTACAATAGGCTAGTTTCTACACACACTCACACGCACACACCCCTCTGTTCTCCACCTGTGCAAGGATGATCAGTGGTCAAGGAACACATTTCAACTAGGCAAAAACACTCAAGGGTGTGAAGCAGGGCTGGTAAAGGGGAGTGGCCTAGGGGAGAGGTGTGGCCTTAGAGAGACTCCCAAGGGACAGACAGAGGGCCACATTTGTATCTTGGGCCTGATGCTCCCCACTGTCTTGCATATGTTGCTTCCCCTTCTCGTGTCTAGCCAAAGCAGAACAAATTAAGGCAATCTGAGAAAACTTACTTAGTATATGTAAAAGTGATCCAGCTTGCCAGGCTCAAGACTTTTAATTTTTTTAAAGCATGCAGAATATGCACTTCATGGATGATGCATGGGAACGGGACAGGGTACCTGCCATGTGGAAAGCAACAACATGTTTTACATGGTGGAGGGCAAGGTAGAACTGGGGTGGGAGTCACATGTGGCTAATAGACCACCAGTTGACTACGGCTTAGACTAGTGCCTTTTCTGCAGTGGCTGACCCCGCCTTCATTATACTCCTTTAGGCTGATTAACATCCGATATCCTTTTAAATGTGTGAGGGTGGAGAGTGTTTTTGTTCTTATTTTTATTACGAATTTTGTGTTTTTTATCTTGTATTTTTATGTTATAAACCACCCTGACATCTATGGGTGAAGGATGGTGTACAAAATAAATAAATAATCAGTCAATCACACGATCAATTATCTGCTGCCACTGGCTACCTGATTTTGTTCTGAAATTTAAATCCATGAGATACAGGCCCCATTTCAGAATATGTTCTTTACCAGGGAGAATTGTTGCTGTGCTGACCAACGAAGGCGTGCTCAAGTTATAGTTTCACTATCACTTCTTCTAGTTAGAGACTGTCTCAGACTAGAATGCGTTTGCAAGAAAGTCCTTGTTGTCACTGAGAATTTTTCTTCATTGCATGTATTCACAGCTTGTATATTTCCCTTCTTGCAGATAAAGAACAGTTCCCGGCTGCTCTGTAGGCCCATCTCTGCCTCTGTGCTGAACAGGCCTGAGGTCAGGACGAAGGAGGTAAATTTGGTGTGGTACGGCTTCCAGCTACATCCAAGGGGAAAGAGACCCTTGGATCTCAAAAACATAATGCTGATGTAACCAGCAAAGGTTGTCTAGGGCAATACTCAGTGGCCGAGTAGAAAAAGGAAATAAGAGGGAGATCCTTTCTAGAACTGCTGGGCCTTTTGGACTGTGTGTGCAGCAGCAGTGCTCAACTGTATACCTGACCTACAATTTATTATTTTAGATCTCAGTCACTAGGAGGCATGATACTACAGGGCTGTTTTTTTCTTAAGCTGTACAATTAAGGTGTCTGCCTGGTAACTAAGGGACACTTTTTGATACTCTAGTATTTATCATTCTTCTAGACTACCTTTCCTCTGGGGAGTGCAGGGTGGCTTGTGTTGGGCTATCCCATTGTATCCTCACAACCATAAGTCTAACTTAAACCAAGCTCTTGGGGTTGTAGTGAACAGATGACCAGTTTACAAAATTTCTAAGTTGGTGGGGATCTGCCTCACCTTTTTCTGGCTTCAAGGAACACTTTCCAGATCAACTCCTCATTTATTTATTCCATTTTTATCCTGCTGTGTGCCCTCTCACCCATTACTCCTCCTAAGGTAGATTTGGCTAAGAGATGATGGCTGGCCCAAGCTCACCCACTAAGCTTCATAGCCGAGCAGGGATTTAAACCCACGTCTCTCTGATCCTAGTCTGACAAGCTAACCACTACATGACAATGGCCTTTTATTTACTTACTTTATTATTTAACAGAATTTGTATACCACTAAACTGCAAATTTACAAAGACTATAACATACAGTGGTGCCCCGCAAGACGAATGCCTCGCAAGACGAAAAACTCGCTAGACGAAAGAGTTTTCCGTTTTTTGAGTCGTTCCGCAAGACGAATTTCCCTATGGGCTTGCTTCGCAAGATGAAACGTCTTGCGAGTTCTTGCGAGTTTTTTTCCTTTTTCTTAAAGCCGCTAATAGCGGCTAAGCCGCTAATAACCGTGCTTCGCAAGACGAAAAAACCGCAAGACGAAGTGACTCGCGGAACGGATTAATTTCGTCTTGCGAGGCACCACTGTATATATTAAAATTGTCAGTAAAAGTTAAAAACATTTAAAGCACACACAAACCATAGAATAGATAAACCCAACATTATAAACTAAAATTGCAGATTTGAGGAGCCTCTCATGCAGGGTGCTGAACTTCAGTAATTCTCTGCATGAACTGTGGGGACTCCATAGCACACACAAGTCCCCTGTAGATTAATTGACAACAACGAGGCACCACTTTCCTAGAATCAGCAGTGCAGATGTGGCCGCATTGCTGACCTGGATTCCCAAAACTATAGGCTGCTTCGGCCTTGGAGTAAGCTACTTTTAACTCAGTAGGACTTGTGTCTACTGAGACAAGTATTGCACCATAAGCAGCCCCCGCCCCTGACTTGTTGGCCATTATTTATCCAATTCAGAATCCCCACTCCCAGTTTTCTGGGGCAGTGTTTGAAAAGAATCAGGGTTAAAATAGAAGTTTCATTTACTTGGAACTAGAATCCTGCCCTTTAGGTTACAAGCAGCTTCAAAACAGTATCTTATTCTCCATTTCTTCTTCTTTTTGCTCCTCTCAGCCTTGTTGTCTCTCAGGTGCTCACAATGAGCTCTTGCCAGTGTTGCGCCGGGAGTTCCAAACCAGCACTGTTTCCAGGGACATTGATACTGCCGCCAAGTTTATTGGTGCTGGCGCTGCCACCGTAGGCGTAGCTGGCTCTGGTGCTGGCATCGGGACCGTATTTGGCAGTCTTATCATTGGCTACGCCAGGTATGTTTGGATTTTTGAGCACCACGCTTTTAAGTCTGGAGTTACGTTCTTCATTCCCTTGCTGCTTACAGAGAAGCCAGGCAATGCTGCTGCCAGCTGCTTGCACTCAGTATTGTTGTCTTCCTGTTTCTTCAGACCTGATTTGGGCCTCTTATGTAAAACATGTTCGCAGTGCATTATAAACTGGCAAAGTTCTGTTGGGATTTTTCAGGGTTGCTATGCCTTTAGTTAGAAGCTTCCTCCTTGTAGGTTCTGCTTCTGATTGCTTTCCTGTTGCTGTGGCATTATTGATAAATTGGCTTGTGATTATTCAGTTCCTTTTGTAGGGACTAGTAATAGGGGGAGTAGTACTTCCTCTTCATTGCTTTCCTTTTCCCTAAAAATGCAAAATAGTGCTATTTCACAAAGAAAAAAGAGAGGAATCCCGTAATTAAGCCCACTACAGGGAACTGATTTACAGGACTATTTATCAGTAATGCCATGTATGTTCTGAAAAGGAAACACTAATAGGCAAAAGCCACAAGGGGAAGCTATGAATTGAGAATGGCGGGGCCCTGTGCTGAATGGAAATTTAATTCAGTTGTGTTAAGTAAATTGAAGGATCTTGGCCTTTGGGGTGGGTATTGCCAGATTAATACAGCACTATATTACATGCTGTACTGAATCACTGTTAATTCCATTTCCAGCTGAATCCAGAAGAACAATGCCTTCACAGTGCTAAAGGGCACTAGTGTGGCAGCAACCCTAGTAAACATTTTGTGGGCTAGTAAATTTTGTAGACTTAATCAGTGCTTTTTTCCTAGAAAAATAGGTGTCAGTACTCACCATGAAGTTATTATAGTAAATGCCACACTTTTCAATAATACTGAAAGAAGTGTTGGTACCGTGTACCCTTGAATACCCACTGGAAAAAAGCACAGGACAAAATTATAAAGCTAGCTGACTGGCTGAGCTGATACTATACTGCAGGCATAGGTAAACTCGGCCTTCCAGACGTTTTGGGACTACAACTCCCATCATCTAGGTGTGTCCTCTCCAAGACAGAATAGAGCAGACCTGTTACTTCCCTTGATCGGGACACTATACTTTTGTTGATGCAAGCTAGAATGACATTAGCTTTTTTTGTGTGGCTTCTTCACATTTTTCCATTGATGGTTATCCTGTCTGTCTGTCTGTCTGTCTCCTTCCCTTGCAGAAACCCTTCCCTGAAGCAGCAGCTCTTCTCCTATGCCATCCTGGGTTTTGCACTCTCTGAGGCCATGGGGCTGTTCTGCTTGATGGTGGCATTCCTCATTCTCTTTGCAATGTGAAGGAGCCGGATGTGCTGCCTGTCATGTGCTCTCCTCTCTTTCCCCCGTGTTTAGTCCAGTGTGTACGACAACCTGATTGTTCTGTGGCAGATAGGGGAAGCCCGTCTGTTAACCAAATCTGTCCAGCTCAGAGGGGGCAAGTCAATAAATACTGTATTGGTATACATTTTCTTGATTTTTTTCTGTTTTTGTTTTATGGGTAACTGGCCCCCAATCCTTTCTGCATCATTAGTCAGTGAATCGAACAGTATCATGGAATGCATTTAACTTGTATTCAGCACATCCAATTGATTCCTGAAAAACCCAAGTCCTACCATAAATCTGGCGTTGGTGAGGTTTTCTTTTTGCTATTTTCTAATTAGAATGGTTTACCTAACAGTATCTCAGTGAATTTAATCAGGCTTCCTCTTGGGAAGAAATGCAGCCCTGGAATACCTATTACTGCTTCTGATGATGCTGAATGGAGGAGGTCATTATCTTAGCAAATTACAGAGAGTTTTGCATAAATACAGCTTGTGTTGTTCAGCTTTTGGTGAGCTTTTTGGCTCCTTGTGTTTTAGTAAATTAAAACATGACCTAGAATCAACCTTTGAATCTTTTCTCTCCCTTTTAAAAGCACTGTTCTGCTAAGGTCACAGAGCACATCCTTTATGCTCCCTAGTAATTTAAGGCAACACTGTGCTTATGTTGCTTCTGTGCTTGTAACTTTTTTTTAAGCTGTTTTTAAAATACAAGGAAACTGAAGCCCAGAAAGGCGAAAGCAGGGATGGGGACCTCTGGCCCTCTAGATGTTGTTGGACTCAAACTCCTATCAGATCCAGCCAGCATGGCCTGGAAGCAAGTATGGTGGGGCCTGCAATCCAGCAACAAAAGGAGGGCACAGGTTCCCCATTTATTAAAGAATAATAAGAATAATTTAATATTTGTATGCCGCCCATATGACTGAGTTGCCCCAGCCACTCTGGGTGGCTCCCAACAAAATGTTAATCACCAACCATTAAAAGGGCTGCCTTTGGACGTCTTCTAAAAGTCATATAGTTATTTATCTGTTTGACATCTGATGGGAGGGCATTCCACAGGGCAGGCGCCACTTCTGAGAAGGCCCTCTGCCTGGTTGCCTGTAACTTCACTTCTCATAGTGGGGGAACTGCCAGAAAGAGCTGGGCCTCAGTGTCTGGGCTGGATGATGGGGGTGGGGGAGATGCTCCTTCAGGTATACAGGGCCAAGGCAGTTTAGGGCTTTAAAGGTCAACACCAACATTTGAATTGTGCTTGGAAACATACTGGGAGCCAATGTAGATCCTAAGGAAGGCACAGACAGGCTTCCACTCCACAGTATTACAATGTGGTGAACCATTCTCATCTTCATAAATGGTGCTTAGCTCCCATTGTGCCTCTAGGAGTCTGCATTGTGGCCCTTCTATACAGTATCAGCTCAGTAGAACTGTTTTCAAGAAAGTGAACATTTGAAGTGTGTTGGTGGCTCAGGCCAAGGTTCAGCGGCTCCTACAGAGGCCAGCCCAGATGCTTTTGGAAGCTCACAGGCAGTTTCTTTTTCAACATGAAGTTTCTATTCAGCTCCCAATCTGTTGGTCACTCCTCCTAAAACAAGTTGAATAACATCCACAACCTCAAAAAAAAAAGCATAAAACCCAACTACATAAAACTAACACAATGTTCTATTTTACAAATTCAGATCTAATACAATTACAGAGCTAATTCCTTTTTTAAAGGCCATATAAGCTGGTGTCCACCGCCACCTTTTCAGTAGTGAGTTTCTTAATACACATGTAAAAAGCGCTTCCTTCCATTGGCTGTGAATCTGCTGCAAATAGACTTTCATATGCCCAAGTTTTAAAGATTTATAAAAAAGCAAGAACTTCCCCTGTTCAAACCGTTCATAATATAGAAAACTCCTCTCTCTTCCTCCCTCCCTGCAAAAAGCTGCTCTTTCCTGTATTAAAAAGCCCTAAATGCCTTCTTTCCCCAACCCATTGATCATTTTTAGTTGCCCCTTTCTGTACATTTTCCAGTTCTATGATTAGCAAGGGCTGCATTCTAAAATCATCCATCTGACACGCATGACCCAAATATGCCTGCGCTGGGTGAGCAAATGGCTGGAAACTATTTTAGAAGTTCTAAGGAGCCTGACCTGTATCAGTCAGAGCTGCTGCTTGTTGAAAGACCCACAGCTGGTCCTGGCAATCTGCTGTTGGGGTTGCTAGGCAACCAGCTGAGCTTGGGTGTTCATTACAGTTGTGCCTGTGTTTTGGAAACCTGCTGATGATGCCAGGCTAGCTAGCCCAGTGATAAAAAGTAGCTAAGTGAGCGGTGTTAAATGATCAAGGGAATGCTAACAAGTCTGTATATTTGAATCATGCAAACATCACGTCTAAGAGAGACTGTCTTGGGCTGCAGAGGAGGCATAGTTCATGCCAACAAATCACTTAAAGCGTAATACTTCTACCATAAATCAGTATCCTGAATTCAAAGGAGGAGAAACAGAACTGGAGGCTGTTGTGGATGCTAAGAAATTCATTCCAGCAGTTTGCCAGATGAAACAATCCCCCCCCCACCCCATTCTGGCAATTTTCCTGACAGCGACACACTTGGGCCAATTTTGGGGGGCACGAGGAAGGGGGTGGAAGCCCCGTTACAGTAGCAGGACTCTCAAGTTGATTTCTGCCCCCTGCTCCTAACCTATCATTGTAAAGCAATTACTTCTGAAATGTAGCACAGCGGTGGGGAATCTGTGACCCTCCAGATGTTAGACACCCCACTTCTGCCACCCCTGACCATCGGCCATGCTGGCTACAGCTGATGGGAGGTGGGATCTAACAACGTCTGGGAGGCCACAGGTCGCCAGCACTGCTAGACTTTGTAAACAATAGTCATGGGTGTGCCATAAGCCTGGCATTGAAGCAGGTATGTTACGTTTAACTCACTTGGTTTCCCCCACCCACTTCAGTAAAGAAAGTGCCGTGGTGTTGAAGACTGTGTAAATAAACTGAGAGTAATGTAAGCAGTTTTGCTGCCCAGACTCGTGGAGCTGTGCTAAGGCTCTAGAGAAAAGTTTTGGTGGTGGGAGGGTATGTTTGCGATGCAGTCTCCCTAGATCTTCGTTTTCAGGGCCAGTACAAGTAAGGAGGTAGCCAATAATTTTGAAGACAGGAATGCACCTTACAAGCTCCTAGAGCTGAGTTTTCAATAGACTTGTGTCTTTTTTTTAGAAGGGAGAGCTGGGAACAAAGAAAGCTTCCCTCTCTGCTTGGCCAAAGCTGCAAGCTGGCCCACTTTCGAGCACAAGCTAGTAAAGAGAATTTGGGCACAGATCCATGGTGGTCTCTCTCCAACCAGCACAGAAAAAGCAAATGCCTCAAGTTAAGCCCTTGCTTAGATCTTCAGCTAGATCGTAATATTCCTGCTCTGCCAGATTAAGAACTTCATAAGGGGTGGCACTGAAGATTGGAATAGGTTTCTGCTATGAGATTTCTTGTTCTGATGCCATGGTATATATCTAAATTTTGCCATCAGCACTAAACAGTTTAAAGGGAGTTTTAAGAAGTTACTGCCTACAACATGGGTTGCCAATTTTAAAGTTGCTATTAGTTAAGAACTGGAGGTGGGACTTGTCACTCACTTTTAACACCTTTTTGGGTTAGGCCCTGCCCACTTTTGGCACATGGGCCAAGGGCAGAAAGGTGTTCCTCACCTCTGTCTTAAAATAGCTTTTCAAAAGGAATATGGACATTCTAGCCTGATTCAGATATACTAAATGTATATGTAAAGTTGGCTTCTTTAAACAAACCATAGATTATAGAAGAATTACAGTTTGCTGTTGGGATGGCACACTAAACCATAGCTAATCAAAATCAGAAGTGAAAGCTGAACGGCTTTAAGGCAGATACCACAATAGATAAGATAACTATGCAGTCTCCTTTGCCTTTAACAGCGGCCCATCACACAAAAACAAAATTCCATGCTGCATTGTTCAGCCATGTCCTATTAGCCTTATGATCTGCCTACAATGATGACAAACTATAGTTCTTGCCTGTGTGTTTTTTTCCCTGGCAGAGCTCCTGTGCCATTAATAGCTGTGTGACGGGCAATTTCAACAGGTGCATCTCTGACCTGCAAAAGGTTGCCACACAGCCTGTTAAAGGAACAAGCATTTCCAGAAAAGGAGGATTTACTCTAATGAAAACAGTACTTTAGTTCCCACTTTGGGGGGGGGGGGTTCCAATCAGTGCCTTTCTTCCCTTGCATCAGTGGCTATTGCAGCTGTAGAATGCAGTGTGTAGCGAGATGGGTACACATGACAAGACTTATTTTTGGATTCTGAGCCGGGTTGGGGAAGCTGTGACCCTCCACATGTTGTTAGACTCCAGTTCCCATCAGCCCTAGGCAGTATGGCCAATGGCCAGGGATGATGGGAGCTACAGTCCACCAATATTTGGAGGGCTGTAGGCTCCCCAGTGCCATTGCTAGAGATAGTTAGAGGTTGGAGATGTGAAAGGAAGTGAAGGAAGAAGCTTTTGCCACCTCTAGCTGCCATCTGTGCTTTTACGGGAAATTATGTTTTGTTCTTTGAGGACACTTGTTCTACAAAGATGACATCTAATCCTGGCAAGCAAAAGTGGATCTGTTCCATTTTAAGCAAGAGGACCAGGCCCATTTTAAGGTCCATTCTGCCCCTCCCCTCATTTTTTAATCAATTTCTCTCAAGCTGGCTAGACTCGGAGGTATTTTGACAGCTCATTCGCCAGCATGCAGGGAGCGTTACCATGGTTTAAATTGCAGTAAGGGTCATAAATTTAATTAATGGAAATTGCATCAAATAGTATCTTGCTCACTTACATATCATTTGCTTAATCTCAAGTATATTACTTCCAATGACACATTATTGTTAACAAGGCTGTTAATGCGCTCTTTTAGATCGAGTGCCTGGTTAACTGGAACCTCTCATGCCTTTCTCCCTTTGTTGCCACTAAGTCTTTTCAGCACTTGAAGAGAGCTTTAGGCTCATAAGGTTTGAGGGTGGCAGTATCTGGCAAGGATAGAGAGATGGGTGCTAATTTGAGTAGGAAAGTTTCTTGCCAGCCTCTTGAGATGGGCCATAGCTTGGTTGCAGAAAAGTGAATAGAGCGCTTGGATGACTAAGGTGACAGTTACAACATGAGTCAAACAGAATTAATAAATCAGCTACAATCACAATGATTTCAACTTGTATTTTCATTTCCCCCCACAACTCCCTGACCAAGTGTGCCTCTGCTTGTCAGCTATCTACAGCACCCACCCACTCCTGCCCTGTGTGAAAATTTTCCCCATGCCCTCCCTTCTCAGTGTTCCATCGTTTCCTGGACACCTCTACCACAATTTCCCTTTAATCTCTCCTTTTTGGAAAGTTCATTTTACTGAATTTCAATATGAATTTAACAGAAGAGTAAGAATAGCACCCCCTTCCCCGAAGAGGGCAAGTGAACGTCATCAATTACATACATTACGCCATAACTGAGCCCTTCTCTCTTGACCATCTATAGTTCTGGTCCATGCCATTTTTTCTCTGGCCTCCCTTTCAACTTGCCTAAGATCGATGTATCCAGCGACATGCCTTCCTGTGTCTTTTACACCCAGCTCCTACTCTCCCCAAGCTCAGTAACAGCTGCTTTCTATCAAAACTAACCTTTCCTCAGAGAAGCTGCACTGCCCATCAGCTCAGCTAGTTTGCGGGGTACAACATTATTTGAATCCTTTTCGTCATATATTTGCTGTATTTAAATCCCACCTTTTAAAGGTAAAAGTCCTCAGTGGGCTGGGACAGACACAAGGTTCTCTAATCCCAGCGACATTACAATCTTGAGGTTTCTCCAAGATTAAAGGATTTCTGCCTAAATCTTTTTTGTACTTCTGCAAACTTCAAAGTTACCCCTAGTCTGCCGATACTTTCTTCCTGTATGCAGTTGTTTGCCATTTTTTGATGTTTGCAAACATCACCAAGAGTGTTTAATTGGAATCAGAATACAGAATGTGTTACTCTGAAGACTGTGATCCTAAGCACTCATATTAGAAACTAACCACAACTGAAATGGATGAGAATTACTAGGAAGGTTTTTGGTGAGCAAACAGTAAGAGGAGACTTACATTTCTACTTTTTATAGAAACTCTTGTCTTGCTAAGATCCCCTTTTTCTGCATTCTTATCTCTTTACCTCACTTAACTCTTCCTTTGCCACTTCTCCATTCTGCAGTTCCTCTTCCTTGGCTCACATTTTAGAGATTTCCATCTCCTCTATCACAACCACCAGAAGGAGAAATCGTTTGGTTGAGCAAGAATTTTGAATATGGTAGCGTGAATGTCAGCAGTGATGCAGGCAGGCTGAATTGTACTAGCAGCCAGCCACAGCAGCGCTGACAGTTCCTAGCCCCCCGCCCCCCCGCGCCCAAACTTATTCCACTGTTGAGCATTCTAGAACAAATCATTGGCCACAAGTTGGATCTTAAAATTGGAGAAGCATCAACTCAGTTGGAAGCTGGGGCAGAAGGGATAACAGAGTAGAAGAGAGAAAGCACTAAATTTTATTTTTCACCTCCCATTTTTATTATATTACTTGCATTTATTAAGTCCCAGTGATTATCTGTGCTATGAACAAACCTCAAAAGAAAGTGTGTCCCAAAGGGATGAAAATTTTCTGTTTCATACATGCACATACCTCCTTTTACTTCTCTATACTGGATGACAGGTACTTGAAAGCATACACTGAAACGGTGGAGAAGCTTTTTGTTTGTACCATCCAATAATTGCTTCAACTTGCAATCATTGAGTGAGACATTCATGGGTAAACCAGTCTAGCTTAAACAAAGGGATGACAGAGGAAACTGGATAGTAAAATAATACAAAAAATGTAGTAAGATACGGGTATTTGCTTGAGAAAATAACACACTTAGATGTGTTATTTCTCTTTTACCCCCAACAGTGAATCTGTTGGAAGTTGTAACAATAAATTTATATCGCCATTACTCTGAGTAAGTATAAATGATGCCTGTTCCTTGGGTTCTGTATCCCCATGACCAATGAAGCAGTAGCAGGTCAAGTTTATTGCTTAAGCCAGAGGGCATAGCAAATTGCACAATAATTAACGAGAAGTAAGCCAGTATGAATCATGCCAGTCATTTCAATCTAGCACAAAACAAGCCATGACTCTCCAATAACTCAGTTAACATGAAAAATTAAACATCAGTATAAAGCATTTAAAGCACTGCCAGCCAGCCAATCTCACAAATAAGAGCCCAGTTCCTACTATGTAAACGTGAAGCAAAATTCCACCTGACTGTTAAAACGAATAAGGCATTGTTTTGGTAATCTATGGTTAAATTACCATTACTTGTCATTTAAGCCAATCTTCTAATATCTCATGTATCTGAAATAAGGCACAATCTACCTGTCTGTACCTTCTCTTCCTGAACCACTTTGCTCTGTTGATTTAAAGGCTCACTCTTAGCCTGGTTCATATGTGGGAGAGGGACAATGTTTGCAAACTGGCATGAAAAAATGTGCAAAACAGTGAAAAGCAGGCATTCTTTTGTGCCTCTAAATGGCAACTCTCCCAATGAAAATCAAATCTCATTTAAACTTGGTGCAGTGCTATAATACACTCTGAGGAATCTGGAACCTTTTACTTATTGTAAATTTTGATGTACAGGCACTTTTCAAGACAACCCCTATGGTCATTATTCTCTGAAAACTAAAGAACAAAAATGAATTTTTGATCAATGCAGGCATGTCTTAAAAACAAGCCATCCCCCCCCCCCAACCTCCTTTGCTTAGCATCCAACTTAAGAGTTCTGGTGAACTCCTAGGGGGAGCAGGATAATATTCTCAGAGGTTTGGGACAAATGAAAACACTGTGCTTGTTGTGGAAGAATCCACACAGGTTAGGCTGTGGGTCCATGCTTGCCTCTATCAGCCGGCTGGCATCTTGCTAACATGGGTTACAGTGAGCTGGGTGGGGACTGAGGTTAGGGCACAGATGAGGCAGCAGAAACATCTCCAAACTACTGGGATGGGAAGTTCGAGCTGACGCAGAGTCTTCTAGAATATTGCTGCCAAACAGGCAGAGGCAGATGGCAAATGCTACACTAATTTGGCTATGTCAGGAGTCGAGGAGAGCCCTGCTTGACCCCTGATGGAAATAAACAAAGGTCCGACTATGATAGACAGAGGCTTCACCTTTATGAGAGATTTTTACCCCATCTAGCTTTTTTCCTGTTGAATCAGCACCGTCAAAACCCCAAAGGGTTCTCAAGACAGCGGTACAATTTGGCTCATTTCAACCTCTGGAAGCAACAGTGTTATCAGGTATCCCCTTACCCACTCCTTTAGATGGCAATAAGTGCCAACCTAGCAGTTTGAAAGCACGGCAAAGTGCAAGTAGATAAATAGGTACCACTCCAGCAGGAAGGTAAACGGCGTTTCCATGCGCTGCTCTGGTTCACCAGAAGCGGCTTAGTCATGCTGGCCACATGACCCGGAAGCTGTATGCCGGCTCCCTCGGCCAATAAAGCGAGATGAGCACTGCAACCCCAGAGTCGTTCATGATTGGACCTAACGGTCAGGGGTCCCTTTACTTTACCTAAATGCCTTCCCACTTCCTTCAATATGTGGTAGGCCAGAAGCCCTACTGCATTTGTTTCGGTGCCCTTCCACTCATGATTCTGCTGGGTGGGGACCCTGGACTTCTGCGCCAAAGCAATTTCCCTGAGGGCACCAAAGTGAGGTTTCCGGGGTGTGACCCGCACAGTGGAGCAGCACAAGGCTCTTTTGAGCTGTGCTGTGTCGGAGACTCCAGATGCACATGGGTTGAGCGGCGGGGGGGGGGGGCACATTCGTATACAGTGGCACCTCCTCCGGTTACATACGCTTCAGGTTACAGACTCCGCTAACCCAGAAATAGTACCTCGGGTTAAGAACTTTGCTTCAGGATGAGAACAGAAATCGTGCTCCGGCGGCGGTGGGAGGCCCCATTAGTTAAAATGGTGCTTCAGGTTAAGAACAGTTTCAGGTTAAGAACGGACCTCCGGAACGAATTAAGTACTTAACCCGAGGTACCACTGTACTGGAAACCCAGGACCGGCCCAGCCATGAGGTAAGGGGAGGTGACAGCCTGAGGCGGCAGGATCCACAGGGGCAGCAGAAGATCCTGAGGCAGATCTTTATCTTCTCCCTGCCCTTGTTCCTGATGTAGACCTTCGCACAGCCCTTCTTCCCCGGTGGGGCGGGAGGGGGCGCCATTTTGCGGTGCGCCTCAGGTGCCAAAATGTCATGGGTCGGCCCTGTGGAAACCTGCCCGAATCACACCAAGACCTAACTCGGCCACACACGACGTCAAGGAGGCAAGGAGGTCGCCCACTGCCTGGTACCCGTGGTGCCGCTTCTTCCCGCCCCTCTCCGTCGGGAACCCGTCGCCCTCGGGCGGCGGCTCCTCTCCCTTCTCCCCCCTCAGGACACCCGGACACCGTCCGCTCCGTCGTCTCTTCGAAGTCTCGGCCCCGCCCCGCTCCTTGCCCTAACCCCGCCCCTCCTGCCCCCATTGGCTCCCCGGCTCCTCGCCCCCGCCTCTCCGCCAAGTCTCGCGAGGATCTCGAGCGCGCAGAAAACGAGGAGGCGGGGGGGCCCCCACACTTCACCACAGCAAGACTTGGGGGCCGCAGCTCGGGGCTGTGTGGGGAAGAGCCCCGTTAGTGGCGGCGCCAGGCGGAGGGACACGGGACCTTAAAGCGCGGAGGGAGGGGACAAAAACGCCCGGTCCTCTCAATTCCACCCCCTCCTTCCCTTCCTTCTCCGGTCCCGAGGTGAGTTTGGCCGTTGCCTCCGCTCCTCTCACCCCGCACCTCCCCCTTCTCCTCCCCTCAAGAAAAACCCAACTCTTTCCAAGGCTTGAGAGAGGGTGGGTTCCGCCTTGTCGTGATTGGCAGCGCGGCCGCGCCAATCGGCGCCGCTCTCGGAAGCGAGTGGCGGGCGGCGCGGCCAGTGCGGGCGCGGGGTTGGACCGAGACCCCTCCCCGTCTCCCGGGGGTGGGAGGGACTTAAGGGGCTGCGAGGAAGCTCTAAGAAGGGGGCCCGGGCGGTGGCCGGGAGGGGGAGGGGGCGCCCAGAAGCCCCGGTGACGTGTGGAGAAGCTGGGCTCGAAATGCTCCAAGGGTCCTGAGTAGAGTTTTTGGTGCCTGCACGAGAGGAGTGAGGATTTAAAAAAAAAAAAAAATGCCAAGGGAGGAGGAGGCTGCTGGGTGGGGAATTCCAGGGGATAAGAGCAATAGGAAGGGAGAACTAGGCGGTTGTGGCCTTTGCAGAAGTGGGTGAGAACACATAAGCGAAGCGATGCCCCAGCAAGAAAAAAATCTGAGTAACTCGTGGAAGCTGTTACATAAGTATATGCTCCCAGCCACTTGGTAAAGGTGGTGTGGCTTCCTCAAGATTGCTTTCCCATTTGGAGAGCGCTTGGCAACCTCTGCTGCTCATCCTTGCACCCTCTTTTCTGCTCCTCACCACTGCAGTGGCAAGCCTCCCATTTGTACTGCCCAGGGGTACGAGGGTGAGCAAGCAGGGGCTACTTTTGCAGTTGCCTCCCAGGACCACCTCTTGTCAGCTACAAGCAGTCATTGCCCCGCTCTGCTGTTTCTTTCTGGGTGGTATGGTAGGTAGGATGCAGCCCGTTGCACCACCCAAGAGTGAGCAGGTGAGTGACTAGCAACAACAGCTCCTTGCCACTCTCAGTCACGCCTCCGATGAAGCAGCTGCTTCCAGAAGAAGAAGAGGAGTTTGGATTTGATATCCCGCCTTTCACTCCCCTTCAGGAGTCTCAAAGCGGCTCACATTCTCCTTTCCCTTCCTCCCCCACAACAAACACTCTGTGAGGTGAGTGGGGCTGAGAGACTTCAGAGAAGTGTGACTGGCCCAAGGTCGCCCAGCAGCTGCATGTGGAGGAGCGGAGACGCGAACCCGGTTCCCCAGATTACGAGACTACCGCTCTTAACCACTACACCACACTGGCTCTCGCACTGGCTTGTCTCTCTCCACTGGTTTGTCCACTCCCTCCGGTGGGTGGTGATTGATCCAATTCTCAGTGCTGCCCAGAGTTAAGAGGGCAGGCGAGTGTACAGATAGGGGGAATGCCATGTGCTTACCTGCTTTGCGTAGCACGGAAGAAGGTGCCCTCCAAGCAGCAGTGCTGGCTACTGAGATGGTAACAAGTTGGGGGTCTTTGTTAGTTGGTTCTCCAAGCTACCCCCCTTGAGAGAGAGAAAGGGGGTGGGTCTGCTGCCGTTCTTGGTCTCTACCTCTGCTGCTTCTCGAGTGAGCGGCAGAGCAGTTAAAAGTGGCTGCAGTATGGTTGTTGCAGCCACCACATCAAACAGTTGGGGATGGTGTATGTGTGCAGAGACATTATGCTTGCTTGCTTCAGTTGGCAATCAGATATTAAAGCTGCGCCTTGCTGCCATCTCTGTCTCTGTACAGCATGGAAGTTGGGTGGCCCAGTCCTCCAGGCCGTACACCCAAAGGATAATAGTGAATGGAGATACAAAAATTGTCCAGTAGCACCTTAGAGACCAACTAAGTTTGTTCTTGGTATAAGCTTTCGTGTGCATGCACACTTCTTCAGATACATTGAAATGGAGATGACATTTGTTTCTTGCCACCATTGTTTGCACACACGTGGAACAGCTACCTCCAGTTGCTTGCCTACTACAGCTGTGAGGTGGTGCTATCCTCAGCTCCTGCTGTTGCTTACAAGGAGGATTCAGCTGAGTGAGTGGAGGGTGACTGCTCATTTAAAATGCCACAACCATGCCTACTTGGAGCATAGATAACAGTGTGATGTTAATGCCCAAAGTGACAGCTAGTTAAGCTTGGGAGGTCTCTCAAGTTGCTGTGGACTCAGCACTGCCCAATGGTACTGGTCTCTGATGTCAGGCTCTTGATTTCTGAATATAGTGAGGGGTGATTTGAGGAATTTCATGTAGAGGCTAGTGGGTTTGTCAGAATGACTTTGATATAGAATGTCTCAGTACAGGAATATAGTGTGTGGAAGGAAAATGAATGAATTGCCCCACTGTCAAATTTAGTGAACAACATGGTGTCAATGGAAGGAACATGAATATTGATCCTACCCTTGCAGTCCCTGTGAGTTGGATGTAAATGTTAATGCAGCAGTCTTCAACTACATTTCAGGAGTGGAGGGAATAGATTATTTTGCCTGGCTGGTTTTGCTGATAACTGTTCACAGCTAACATTTTATTTGCTTGGTTTCTTTCATATTCACAGTGCTTTGAAGTGGGATCTTGATTGGCTTGTTTATCTCAATATTTTGAGGGTCAGGCAGCACTTAATTGCCAACTTAAGACAGCCTATCTGTTCTCTCTATTCTCTCTCAAACAAATAAATAAAATAAAGTTTCAGTATTGAATGGAAAAAGTTCTCTTCTGTTTTACTGACAAACTGTTTAATGTGCATAATTTACTTGGCAACATTTTGTGATTCCTCTAATGTTACGAGAGTTAGTTATATAAAAATGATATGGGCTCTTGCAGTACACACACTGGCTCAACCAACTTGATTGGAAGTGCTCTAATTTTAGTGACGGTACTGTTAGTTACATAGTTACACTCTGTGTTCTAATAACTTAGCATTTATACAGTTCATTTTGATTATTCCAAACACTTCATGCATGATCTCTTGTAAAAACGGCTCTGTAATGTCTTAACTATCACAGGTAGCAGATGGGGTCGATGAACAGTGGCTCACGACTGAGATGAGCTTTAAGCTATGGACTTGCAGGTTCCCTCTTAGTCATTGACCTCATTCACATGTAAAGTTTAGCCAAGCCATCACTTAGTTTGCATGAGAAGACATGTGGCACCTGGAGAGGAGATTGTCACCACTTTGCTTCTCCTCTGTTGCATTGCTGCTTTGCCAAACCAAACTATGGCTTAGAATTGTGTGCAAACAATTGCTACATCACCTTCAAGGGTTAAAGTAAAAATATTTCCTCTATGCTATTGGTTATGTTACACTCTGCATTTACTAATTACTTATCCATATGGAAAAGTAAGTTGATAACCAGTGATGGATATGAGCTATGAAACTGTGTGCACTGCTAAATAAGAGTAGAGTTCTGAAACCTGTTTCTCCCCCCACCCTCTGTAAAACAAAGTAGTGAAGCTATTTCATGCATGTTCGGTTAGCAAAAAAACTAGACTAGCCCTTACCAAGTAGCTATATTTTGGGGCATCCAGCTGCTACTGCCTGCATTTTGAGCTTCATGTCCATATATAATATAAACCAGAAGTGCCCTTCAGATAATGTTGGACTATAGTTCCCATCATTATCAGCCAGCACGGACAGTGGTCTGGAGTGATGGGAGCTGTAGTCCATTATCAACAACATCTGGAGGGCACTGTGTTGGCTACCAGTGTTATAAATGGATCTACTGCCCAGGTTCTTAGACTTTGCCAAGTCAAAAAGACATTGCCTCTGAGGTTCAAAGAAAGTGGTTCTGTCAGATCTAGGGCAGATCCATGAAAAATGGAGCAGTGCCATCCACGCTAAAGCAACAAGCCAGCTTTTAGAAATATTGTTCCCCACCCCTCTGGCTAATATTTTCATGGTTTCTCTGATCTACTCAAAATATGAGGTTCAGTAGTGACTCGATTATCTGTCCCTTTGTCTCTATCCAAACTGAGCAGTCATGGGGCAGCAAAGAGCATATCTGTTTCCCAGGAATTGCTTGTTCAGTTTTACTTGTAATTTGAAAATTGTGATTTGTGAGGGACTGAAAGGACTTGCCTCTACAGTTGTTGCTTATTATATTTTATTGGAGTTAGAAAAATCCCAGCTGCCTTGTCCGTTATGTGCCTAAGTGTTTGAAGAAGTTTTGATTCCTTGATTCTGTCAATCTACTCAGGATTGGCAAAATGTTCTTAATTCCTGTTTACTCTGTGGTTCTACTACTCAGATGTTCTGAGGCATTCTAGCAACTGGTGGGGGTCTTTATGTTGCTGTGGTCCCTAAGTGGCTTCATTTGGGTGGTCTGTGGTGTGTCTGTAAAAATGCAATTAAAAAGCTGGGTGCCAAAAAGACTGAACGTAAGAGTTCAGAGCTACTCAAGAATAGTGGCCAAAAGTGAGCTATGAACCAGGAAGTCCCCCAGTTCTTCTTACCCATGGATTTGGGCAGGCGGCTATTCTCTTGCCTACGGTTCCCCATTTGTAATATGAGAATAGTAATGCTAGTTTATCTTACATAATTAGTATAGGAATGACTAGGAAAGTGTACATAAAGTACCCTGGAACACTTGCAATGATGTATGCTAATGTGAAGGGTGGTATTCAACTAAATTTGGCTTGGAGTAGACCCACTGAAATGAATAACTATTATTATGTTAGTGTCAATTAATTTTGGTGGGTCTACTCTAAGCCAAACTTAATTGAATACCACCCTAAATATTACTATTGGTCCATCTTTATTTAAAATGCCTTTCTGACTCTGCAGATTCTCCATCTCTACATTATGTTCTCACTCATATTTGCACACAAACCACAAGGTGCAATTGGACTGCTTATTATAGAGTAACTTCCACTAAATGTAGTGGGACCTCTGGGGACCATATTTAGGATTGGGCTATGGGTTTTCCAGCTTATTGAGCAAAGGTGAGCTTTTTGTAGCAATGGACTGCTGAATTAGGCACCTGAACATGGTTGTTCACCTACTAGAATGATGTCTCCCTTTTGTAGCCTTATTTGAACTTCTGTTATTTAGTCATATGAACACTATAATCATAGCAACCACTGGTGAACCATTATACTGATCAACCAAAAGTAATCACTGTGGTTGGTCAACAGACACTAGCTGCATTTTTGGTCTGTCATCAATATAGGTTTTGCAACAAACATCTTGGATTTATAAACACATATTAGATTACCACAGCAAAGAAATGGAGGCAGGGGGAATGTAGGTGATCCCTGTCATCAAAAGTTTTATCTTTACTTGGTATGGATATAGCTGGAAAAAATGGATTGCACTGACTGACAAGTTGCATGATCATTGTTGTTATGGGCTAGCCGCTAGGCTGAAAAAAACTGCATTTTCTCAGATGCACTTTTACTGATTGTACATCTAACGTAGCTGGTTGTTTCAGTCATGCCTCCAGTATTGTTTATTATGGTTATCATTTAGAACTGTCTTGGTAGCCTGGGTTTTTTATCCAAAGTGATTAGTAACTCAAGCTAAAATTGTCAGTTTGCTGTCAAAATAGAATCAGCATAACAACAATGTAAGCAGAGAGAACAGGGGGAGAATAATATAGAAAATGTAATAATATAGAAAACTGCCCATAATAATATGATCAATTCATGTAAGTATAGATGAGCAAACACAAAATACAAATAGCATTTTACTGTAAGTAAAAAATCCATGATCATACTTGTCAGGTCTGCCTCTAGATCCCAGCTCACAGAGGACCAACGCCCGGTGGATATAATATACAAAAGTCTTTATTGAAGTTTAGTTTCCATTTCAAAGCTCTGGGCGCGCAGACCCACGTCTCGACGCTAGACCGGCTAAGTCCCCTCTGACTCACTGCTCCTCCCACACCAGTTTAAGATCCTAGCCCGGCTCCACCTCCTACGCTGTTCTTTCCTTCGCTGGGTCCTTCTGCCCTCTGGGGTTTCCTCCTTCCTGGACTCCTCTGACGCTGACCCCCCTTGGTCTTCCCCTTCCTTTCGGCGGGCTTTAGGACCTGGCTCCCTACCCAGGCTCCCTGCTGTGCCGCTCGCCTGTACATTTGAACTTGGCGCGCGCGCCCAGCCGGTAACCTTCCTCCTGACCGTTTCCCCGCTTCCTGATGTGGGCGTGACCAAACCTGACTCCTCTCCTCCCGCTGGTGGTGAGAGCACTGGTCCCGATTCCTGGGACTCCCCCTCCCCACTGCGCTCTGGTGGGGAAGCTGGTCCTGATTTCCAACTGCTGCTCAGGGACTCCCCGCTGGCCCCTTCCTCCTGGGGCTTCCCCCCTGGAACCCCCCTCGCTCTGGCCATCGGCGCTCCCTTCTGTGAGTCCTCCGATTTCGCTGGAGAGGCTTGTGGAATAACTCTTTCCACTGTCACTGCCTGCGCCCCCCTCGGACTCCTCCTCCTCACTCTCCATTTGCTCCCCCTCCTGTGTCTCTCCTTCTGAACCCCGGACAATACTCATATCCATCCTGTAGAAATTTCAGTGTCCTGGGTAATTCGGAAGATATGCTGCCTCCAAGGCAGGATCCGTCTTCTCCCTGTAGGCTCTTCCCTGGCCCTCAGGAAAGCAGGCAAAAAACATCAGAATCCTCAAAGCTGGCCCTCTCTCAAAACAGATAGACAGTAGGCTGAAATGGAGGTGGCCATCACTGCTCTGTGAAGCAGTGTCCCCCCCTCCTTGGTGGGGGTTATTTACCACTGCAGTATGCCTCACTTCTCCAACCAGGAAGTGATTGCAAGCAGCAAAATTAACTTTCCTTTCTGGCCAGAAATTCCTCACTCCTGATAGCTGTTCCTCTCTAGGCGTGACTTCTTAGGTCCTTAGGTGCTTCTCAGCAGAAACAATGGAACCAGGAGGCTATAGATTGCATAGCTTAAAGGTGGCTAACCATTTTCAGCTTGATTGCCACATTAACACCCCTAAAGGCCACATGCCAGTGGTGGGCATGGCCAGTGCATACAGTACAGACATCTGGCTCCTTCATTAGCCAGCTTTTGATGAATGCTGAAGACCTATTTACCCTGGCCTCTGACACCTGAGACGTGTGTTTTCAGGAATCAACCTGTGACTGTATAGCTGTTTTTATTTCTGAATTTTAAATTATGGTAACCTGCTCTGGGACCTGCTGGTGAAGGGCGAGTAACAACAACAACAATAATGAATTCTCTTTGTGAAGAGGAAAAGGCATTATCCCTCTGCCCCCAACTTGGAGAGAGTGGTTTGTGTCTGTGTGAGACAAACTGAAGGTCAAAATGCAGTGGTTCCAGTCTTCACCCCAGCAGAGTGCTGTATCGCCTAATCTGAGTGCTGAATTTGGGTGATAAAGCTGTGGGGACTTGGTAGGCCACTTTTCATGTCTTCCTTCCCAAGCTGGATCTGGCCCACAGGTTAACTACTCCTAGTAGAGACGATCACTTATTGAAAGTTGCAGTGGGTAGTCATTGAACTCTCCTGGTGTTGTTGCCTAGTGGGCCTAGTTTATGCTTCGGTTGAGTTTTGTCTAGGAACAATTTGATTCCCCACCCCCTTGGATTTGGAGATACTTTGACACATTGAACGATAACACTGTTGTAAACAAAGGTACTAGTCTCCCATTTGAAAGCGGCAATTATTCAGGGTGGATTTGTTCAGGAAGCTGCCTTTAGGGAACAATTAGAGCTGAATTTGAAGTCTGTCCTTCCCATTTGAATTAATTACTAGCCTCAGGTTTCAATATTTCTTAGGTGTTGCTAAGACCTTGGGTAATCAAATCTATATGGAATTATTCTGTTCCTGCCTCTCCCCCCCCCCCCCGTTTAGTTTTCCATTGCGTTGTGTGCAGTTTGTGTTTGGCAACTTTAAGAAGAGTGTGTGTATCTGTATTGGAGGGCATTTGGGGAAGAATATGGGGCCTTCATGCTTGCCTTGAAGATGCTTGCTTATGTTGTGGTCAGGATCTTCTTTATGTTGTGGTCAGGATTCCTACTTTAATTTCTTTAGGTTTTGCTGGCCCTCTTAGGTACAAATATGTTTCAAAATGCAGTGGTGGGATGTTCAGGGATCAACAAGAAGCAAGAAAGACATCTGCTTTCACTGTTGAAAACTCATGAGTTCCAAATCAATATATCATGATTTTTCCATGTGTGAGTATGCTCAGTCTGAAGAGTAAACTATTTCAGTTTAAATCCTAGGTTGTCTTGTGGTGAATTAGGAGTTAGGACTTTCCGGCAAGGCAGGGGACTAGGAGAGAACTGCAGAGGACTCTGAATTCTGGAACTTTGAGGGAATGAACAGGAGCTGCTGGAAGACTTTCAGTGGCTGAGAAGTTCTTCAGACAGGCATTCAACATAAATTGTGCAAGCATTAGCTCGAGAAGGGAGTTGCTCAGCATCTGTCCTTTAACTCAGGGCTGTCTTTCTTTTTAAAATCATTTTTATTAATTTTCCAATAAAAACATCCAATTAATATATCCAATCATAATAATCCAATTAAAATAAAAAAAACTAAAATAAAAAGACCAAATTATAATCCAAATTATAATTATTGATTTTTCGGAGCTCCCTACAGTCAGGGCTTTCTGAAGGCATCCTTGATATCAGTTTGCCCCATCCATGACTCTTGCACAGAGCTGTAGGATGCGGGAAAGACATTGCAAGGAAAATGGCTGTACACTTGCATATCAAATCACCAGCAAGTGTGGGGTTATCTGGGTTAGTCCCAGAAGATACATTAACAGGGAATTTAAAAGGTTTGAGAAACATTTGATTATGTGTAATAACCCAGCAGTCCTTCATGTAGTGAGAATATGGCAATAGTTTGACATGCAACTAAGGTATGTAAGTTACCTGCCGCCCATATGTCCTGTTATATCTCTGTAATGTGGTATTTGACACTTAACAAGATACCTGTTCCCATATTTGGGGAGTGCTGCACTTTCCTGACTCTAGCTCAACTTCTTAAAGCCTTGTCAGTTTCTTCGCCTGGTGACTTTCCCTACTTACGAAGCTAAAGCAAAGCAATTGGTAACTGTTGGGTAATATAAGTGGATTATATTTAATTAAGGCAGTTGGGAGATATCAGAGGGTCATTTTGGGAGCAGAGCTACTGAAATCAATGACTAAGTTACTGAGCATGGCCTCACTGGTATCACCCAAAGCCTGGAGGGAGAAACTCCTTGGTCCTGCTGATTCAGTGTCTGTTGTTTTCTACTTGTATCTTCTTTAGTAGTCTGATGTCTGATCTAGTAGCTTTAAACCAATGCATAGTCAGCCCAAAGTGATATGAAAAGAGCACAGTAACTTCTGTTTTCCTTGTCCCATCCTCCATGAAATTCTAGTTGGAGAAAGCAATGTATGAGAAAGCACTAAATTATATCTGATCAAACATTGGCTTCCTTCTTTTAAACTCTAGTGGGGTTGCACCAGGATAAAATTTAGCTCAGAAGTGCCATTGAGAATCAAGGAGGGCATGGTCAGTTCTATTAGCTCTTAGAACCTTGGGGACCGCAACTTTTCTCATGTTAAAAGTTCGTTTCTGGCCCTCCAAGGCATATGAGACTTTGGGAAATATAATATTTCATGTTGCAACCTTCAGAAGCTCAGTTTAACAAATTGTGGCATGGCCTTGGAGTGTGACTTGTGGCAGCATGTGGTGACAGAGAATCTCGTCTTTGTTTATAGGAAAAATAATCCAGAGCAGCAGAACTAGTCAATTTGCTATTTACTTACTTACTTACTTACTTACTTACTGTATTTTTCGCTCTATAACACGCACCCGACCATAACACACACATAGTTTTTAGAGGAGGAAAACAAGAATAAAAATATTTTAAACGAAACAGTGGATGTATGATTTTTGTGGTTCATGCTGTGGCCACAGACATGTGATCTGACAGTGAGTTTGGGGTAGCCAATGCAAAAATCCTGAGGATCCATGTGGATCTGTGCTTTGTAACCACGTTTTTGCACCACTGCGGCCCCAGGCAACAGTGGGTGCGTGATTTTTTTGGTGCAAGCTATAGCCATGGACATGCTATGTGATCTGATGGTGAATTTGGGGTGACCCAGTGCAAAAATCCTGAGGATCCATGTGGATCCGTGCTTTGTAACCAGGCTCTCTGTTCCTCTCTTCTCCCCACTCAGCGGCTCTTCTCCTGCTTTGCTGTTTCAAAGCGAGCCACGGAGGAGGGAAGGAAGGGGATCCCCCCGCCATCTGTAGGCATTCACTCCATAACACGCACAGACATTTCCCCTTACTTTCTAGGAGGAAAAAAGTGAGTGTTATGGAGCAAAAAATACGGTACTTACTTACTGATAACATTCCACATCAACAAAGCATAAACAAAAATGACACAACAACAAAAACCTTTCCTTTCAAAGACTTTAAATAATTGACAAAAAAATAAGAAAAGCAATCAATTTGTGTAACGTGCTTCGCATGTTTGTAACAACATAATTTCCCCCAGTCATCCAAAACCTCAACTACTGTACAGTGGTACCTCGGGTACATTGTGACATTGTGACATTGTAGCAGCAGGATAATTAAAACAGTACATGAGACTTTGCTACTGTATCTGAAACTTTGCTTTTCAACAAAATGTAACATTCCACCGTTTTATGTTAAAATCTTTAAGTGGGAAAGAAACAAAGATGATTTACCGCTTTGAACGTAGCTGCAAAAAGTTGTTTTTTGGGAACAGTTGTTTGGCTAGCAAAATTGTCCTAAAGAAACAGTATTGTGAGTCAGGCATTAGATATGTAAGCTTGGAATATGTGGCTCAGTTCAGACATCATGCCAAACTATGGTTAGGAAGGCTTAACTATGTTTTGACAGTATGTCTGAATTGACAAAAGATGGTTGCAGTTGTCTGGCAAAACAAGAATCTGAAATGATGTTTGAAGTGGGTTTGTAAACTGTGGTTTCTGTTAATTATGGTTTGGCATCATGATACCTATGGGCATTGCTCCCTTCCAGAGGTCACTGAACCTGGAGTGTTGAACAAATGAAATAGAAAAGCAGGCAAGGAGCTCTAAACTGTGGTTTGTCTTCAGATACTAAAGCATGGTGGGGCAAGCCATGGTTTGGCTTGATGCCTGAATTAAATCTGCATTAACCCAGAATATTTACTGGGTTCCATAATACTGTAAACTACAGGTGATTATAGTTCTTGTTTTCCCTATAAGCAGTCACTGAAAAGTGTCAGGCCTCTTACACTATAGCTACTCTAATTGAGTTGACAATGAAGATTATCTGCAATTAAAAATTCTTTAAGGAGTCTTGAGGATGTCTTCCCCCAAAGTCTGCAGTCTGGGATAAGCTGTTACAAAGTTTCTTCTGACTAAAGATCTTTGAAACTCCAACCACGATTCTGATTCCTATTACTGTATCTGGGCACTTCTGTTGCTTGTCATTAGCTCCTGCCTTAAAATTGTTTTAATTTTCTTTATGAAGTATATTAAAATGCTTCTGGGAAATATAATTATGTATTGTACAGGGAAATCCATTGACAAATTTGGCATATGGGGATTTTAGGAAAATGCATTGGTTTCCTACCAGTGTTGTGCTTTCATGCAGTGAAAGTTAGCAAGCATTTTGTAACAGAAAAGGAACTTGCTAAATATAACAGGGGGAAATATTTATATTGAGGAAACAATATTGAGATGGAATGTTTTCAAAACCTGTTTGTGTGAACACAAATGGTATCACAAAGACTTTACAACAAGATGCTGCATGCACAGTAAAAAATAATAATCAAATATGGGCTACGTATATGGCTAAAAACGAAAATAGAGGACTCCTCACATTATAAAACTTTTCAGTTGATGTAAACTGTTTATTACCTATATAAATAGTAGTCTAGGATAAGAGTTTATGGTATTTTGTTATTATTTCACCAGCTTATGGGTTGGGTGGGTTATTTTGGTATGTATACATACACTGAAGGATGCAGGTGGCACTGTGGTCTAAACCACAGAGCCTAGGGCTTGCCAATCAGAAGGTTGGTGGTTTGATTCCCCACGACGGGGTGAGCTCCTGTTGCTCGGTCCCTGCTCTTAGCAGTTCGAACCTAGCAGTTCGAAAGCACATCAGAGTGCAAGTAGATAAATAGGTACCACTCTGGCAGGAAGGTAAACGGCGTTTCTGTGCACTGCTCTGGTTCGCCAAAAGCGGCTTAGTCATGCTGGCCACATGACCCGGAAGCTGTACGCCGGCTCCCTCAGCCAGTAAAGCAAGATGAGCACCGCATCCCCAGAGTCGTCCGCGACTGGACCTAACAGTCAGGGGCCCCTTTACCTTTACACATATACGTATATTGCTATAGGTCTGAATTTAATAAATAATAATAATATTTTAAAAATAAATATGGACCAACAGTCTTGTCTCCCTTTGCTGAGGGGTGCAAGATTTTGCTTACAAAGCCCTGTTTTTGAACTGTGAGCAGCAGCTCCCTTCCATCTATGCCAGTCATTAAAAGAACATGAAGAAGGTACCCAAGTTTGCTTGTTTCCTCTTCACTTTCCACCCCTTTTTCCTTTTTTCTGTCATGTCTTTTGTAAGCCTGTGGGATGGGACTGTGTTGCATTGCTTTTGTAAGCTACTGTGGGAGCTTTCTCAGCTAAAGAGTGGGATATAAAAATTTTGAATAAATAAATGCTTACATGTACAAAAAGGATTGCCTTCTATAAACGAGCCCATCAGTTTAATAACTTTTAGGAGTACAATTTTAATGCAGTTTTAGGCCTGCTCAATTTTGGACAATTCTCCCTTCCCACAGCACCCTATTTCATGCTGTTCAAAGAAGGGATTCCTTGATCCACTCAAGATGCTTTTTGAGGGCAGAGAGGATAAAGCAAACTTCCTTCTACTCACGGTTCCTGGCATCCAAGCCATGTTCTGCTGCTGTGGTTTGCATGTTCGTTTCTGTTTGAGTGGTGTAAGCAGCTTTTTGAGATGGAATAATGAAAAGTCTCCTAATTGGAAATACTTAATAAACTATCAGACCTCTTCCTTAACTGAAAAGTATATATCTGGTTGCATGACATGGTGCCAAAAGTAGTACAGTGGTACCTTGGGTTACATATGCTTCAGGTCACATACGCTTCAGGTTACAGACTCCGCTAACCCAGAAATAGTGCTTCAGGTTAATAACTTTGCTTCACGATGAGAACAGAAATTGTGTTTTGGCGGCGCGGCGGCAGCAGGAGGCCCCATTAGCTAAAGTGGTGCTTCAGGTTAAGAACAGTTTCAGGTTAAGTACAGACCTCCGGAACGAATTAAGTACTTCCCGAGGTACCACTGTACTTAGAATCTGGTACCAGTGTTTTGAGTTCTAAGAATATTGTGTTCTGGCTGTAAAAGCAAAGTTTATAGCTTTCAAAGTTTAGACAAAAGGTGGACAGTGGGCATGCAGTGTCACAGGCTTCCAAAAATGCCCTCATTTTGCTAAGTAGATTTTCTAGTTGCAGGGTGTGGGATTTGAGGGGTAATTTGGAATCTTCTCCTTTATTATAAAACAGAAGATGCATGGCAGAGGATAGGATACATGCATACACACTGCTCAGAGCTTGTGCCCTGGGGAGGTCACTTTGGTGCTGCTAATGCAGAGGTTTGACTGCACCCCAGAGGTGTACTCCATTGTCTCTTGAGACAGACAAGGGTGCCAACCAACAGCTTTTGAATGTGTAAGATTTGTATGTTCTTTGGGGCAAAGGAGAAATGCAAATTTGGGGACTCTCCTGTAGGAAAGCTGCAGGTAGATTTCAAAAGTTACAAGTACTTGCACTTGGCTCTTTCCATAGATCAGCTCCTTCTGGCCAATATTTTTCCCTATGTACTTCAGAAGGTTCAGTGAACATTCTGCTGAATTGTGTTTCCTCTGAAACATTGTTAAGGAGTGATACTCTTTTTGGAGCCTATTTCAAAGCACATACTTCCTTCCTTGCATTTTTACTGGGAGAGATTTTACTGCTTTTGCAAGGCAAGCTTACGCCTGCGTGTTCTTACACTTTTGACAGCAAAGTAGGAAGGAGTCATTTTATGGCTTACTGTAATCAAAGTGTTCTTAGCTTACAGGGAACTGTAACTTTTCCTATACTACGAACTCACAATTTTTCTTTCTGGCAAGAACATGTTCTCTTACCACATGTCAAAAGTAAGAAGTTGTCTGCTGAAACGACACGTTTGCCACTTAAGGGAGGAATTCAGCATCATTGTAAGGCACTGCACAAGGGTTTCAGCTGATGGAACTCATTAGTTGAATCCCATCCATAGTCTAGTACAGTGGTGCCTCGCAAGACGAAATTAATCCGTTCCGCGATTCTCTTCGTATAGCGGTTTTTTCGTCTTGCGAAGCAAGCCCATTGACAGCTTAGCGGATTAGCGCTATTAGCGGTCTAGCGGCTTTTAGCGATCAGCTGAGAAGCGGCTTATCAGCAGATCAGCTGTTAAGCGGCTTAGCGGCTTAGGAAAAGCAGGGGGAAAAGCGAAAAAAACCTGCGGGAACTCGCAAGATTCTTTCGTCTTGCGAAGCAACCCCATAGAGAAATTCGTTTAGCGAAGTGCCTGCAAAACGGAAAACCCTTTCGTCTAGCGGGTTTTCCGTCTTGCGGGGCACCACTGTACAGGCTTCCTCAACCTCAGCCCTCCAGATGTTTTGATTTTTTTTTAAAATAATTTTTATTAATTTTACAACATAAACAAAAAACAAACAAACATAACACGACTTCCCCATACCTCCCCTTCACTGCATTCTTGTTTTAAATTTTTTTTAGCAATCCTTCATCCATTGTTATATTTAATTCTCTTTAAAATTTTCTTAAGCTTAAGTTTTTACAGCTGTAATTCTTTATATCCAATCCCTTGACATCTTAACATTCCGAAATTTTACAACAATTTTTAAGATAGATTTTGAATTTTTTCCAGTCTTCTTCCACTGTCTCTCTCCTCTGGTCACGGATTCTGCCGGTCATCTCTGCCAGTCCCATAAATTCAGTCACCTTGGTCTGCCATTCTTCCAGAGTAGGTAATTCTTTAGTCTTCCAATACTTTGCCAAAAGAATTCTTGCTGCTGTTGTTGCGTACATAAAAAATGTTCTATCTTTCTTTGGAACCATTTGGCCTACCATGCCCAAGAGAAAAGCCTCCGGTTTCTTTACAAATGTCCACTTAAGGATTTTCTTAATTTCATTGTAGATCATTTCCCAGTAGGCCTTAATCTTCGGGCAGGTCCACCAAAGATGATAAAAAGTTCCTTCGCATTCATTACACTTCCAACAGTTGTTATTGGGCAAATGATATATCTTTGCAAGCTTGACTGGGGTCATGTACCACCTATAGATCATTTTCATTATATTCTCTTTTAGGGCACTACATGCCGTAAATTTAATACCTGTGGTCCATAACTGCTCCCAGTCAGCAAACATAATATCATGACCAATATCTTGTGCCCACTTAATCATGGCTGATTTAACCGTTTTATCCTGTGTGTTCCATTTTAGCAGCAAATTATACATTCTAGACAAATTCTTAGTATTGGGTTCTAACAATTCTGTTTCTAACTTTGACCTCTCCTTCTGGAATCCTAGTTTCCTGTCCTGCTTAAAGGTCTCATTAATCTGGTAATAATGTAACCAGTCTCGGACTTTAGGTTTCAATTTCTCAAAGCTCTGTAGTTTCAACTTTTCACCATAGCCCTCCAGATGTTTTGAGACTACAATTCCCATCATCCCTGACTACTGGTCCTCTTACCTAGGGATCATGGGAGTTGTAGGCCAAAAACATCTGGAGGGCTGAGGTTGAGGAAACCTGGTCTAGTAACCTCACCAGGCTTTATCTGTGTTTTGTCTTTTAAAGGTTTAACCTAGGTTTATTTATTATCATAGGTCTGAGTACTAATGGTGTGGTGTGCAAAGATAAATGTGAGGGAGTAGTGCCAATAAAATTAGCTAGTGTGCATAAACTTGAGGCAAATGAGTCGGTTCATATTCATCTCTTTTAAAAAGTGGGATGACAGCCAGCCATAGCTGAGCTCTTACATAGCATTGCTTTCAACAGGGAAGATTGTACGCTTGTGTATTTAAGCACTGAAATCAATGGGCCCTGCATTTTGACTGGATTATACGGATGGTTTCTGCCTCCCAATCTGGCCAGTAGCACCTGTAACTTCCATACTACATTACAGCAATGTGCCCTAAGAGGAGCTTCCTTGAAGACCTTACATAAACAGCAGCACTCATTGTGTAACTCTGGTTTTGATTTGCTCACAAAAAGAGACTCCAGTTCTTGTTTGTTTGCATGGGTTTATTTTTGCCCCAATTCAAGGTGCTTGTGATTTATGTCCAAAAAGGCCTTAAATGCTTTCTCCTGAGATCTAGAATCTGTTGGTGTACCTTCCACTTTAGAGATTCAAGTACCAGGGATGTCGAACAAAGCTTTTACTGAGGTGGTGTCTTGTTATTGTTGGCATCCATCTGGGGTGCAAGCCAGGGCAGCGTGTGTGTAGGTCTTGGCTGCTGAGATGACAAGGCCCCCACTCTCGGCCTTGCTGATGTTCAGAGGAAACAGGAGCAATACGTTTGGCACCAGCCTGGCTGTAGGAGTTGCTGGAAGGAGGAGTTCAAAGCACCATCCAATCATCTTAGGGACTCCACTCTGAATTTATGCAGGGTTTCTTCTCCTGAAGATATCCCACAAGGCAGCAGAGGTTTAGGATGAGAGTTTTCCATCTCCTAGATGGGCTACCTTCCCAGGTTGACCAGCCCCGCCTGCCCTCTACAGCATGTGCAGAAACCACCTTCTTGACTGTTGGACCTGCTATTGGTCTCATCCTCTCAATCTGCCAGAGCCCGCCTTCACATGCAGGGGAAGTCCCTAACTCACCAAGGGTTTGAGACCCGTCAGCTACCCTCATCTGGTTTAGCCAGCCAGTCAGAGGCATTCCAGGGTATGGCTGCTGTCACATGCTGACAGCTTCTAGGAGCCACAGGCGAGAGCTGACTGCAGGTTGGGGACCAAAGGTGGCAAACTATCCCAGGAGCACAACGTGTCCCCCACCAGAGGCCCTACCCTTCCCCTAACACCCCACACACCCCAATATTTGACTAGAGTTAAATGCAGGGTGGGGGCCAAAAGTGGACAAACTACAATTCTGTGGCTCTATGCTTCTCTGCCTCCCCCCCATTCCTTTGATTTGTGTTTTAGTATCTTTCTTCGTGAGATAATATTACGTGTGTTTGGTGAGCAAAGCAAATGTGATAGCTAGTATGGTTTCTCAAGGTTTTGACTATATACCAGAATCTGAAATTGCTTGAAAGAAAGATACTTGAAAGAAACATTATAAAGTTACCAATAACTGTTTATAAAGCCTATGCTAAATGAAGGAATCAAATGAAAGAAAACACATTCGCTTTGAAGTTGTAAATGGCAATAAATTTTTGAGTGCATTCTGATGTCTCATGTAGTGGGATTTTCTGCTGTGTCCACCATTTGCTCCTAGCTAGCTGAAAAGCAGTTCTACGAAGGACGGGGTTTGTGAGGGATCCCTAGGTCATGTCTTGGCCCAATCAGAGACAACAGTTGAAATTTCTGAGGAGAGCATTGTGTGCAAATCTTTGAAGTAGGGAGTTTTGCTTATTTTCACAATTGTTTTCGTTGGAATGAAAACCTGGCCTTTCTTACTGCAAAATGTGATTTGATGTCAGTTTGAAAATCCTATTTGAAAGTGTACTTAAATAAAAGCACTTTTGGTATTCATTGTTGGACTTTATCTGTTTCTCCAAAATGGTATTACCTGGGAGGCTTTGCAGGGCAAAAGAAATAAATTATTCTGTGGTCGCTCCTTTAGATTTTCCATGCCATTGCTTTTGCTCTTCTGTCATCACATTTGCTGTTTAGCTTTAGCAAGGTGGTCACATACCTTCAGACTATGCCCTTGTGGAAGGTTATATGAATTACACTTGCAGAATATCAGTCATGTTGCAGTTGCTCTTGTCTTTGATCCAATATGATATTTGTGCCCCTTTTGCTATGGGTGGCTGGCTGCTATTGGCACTATCTTCTGGAATAAAACATTATTGTGATTCCTGCAGGAACATACACCCCAGAAACCAAATTATTCAGTTCTTCCTCTTTTGTGTAGGGATTTGAGGGCCATGAAGGAGTTCTGCTGTTTGCCCATCTGTCAAAGTAGTAGTAGTAGTAGTAGTAGTAATTTATCATTTCTACCCTGCCCATCTGGCTGGGTTTCCCCAGCCACTCTGGACAGCCTTCAACAGAACATTAAAAACACAATAAAACTTCAAACATTAAAAAGGGCTGCCTTAAAGAGGGCTGCCTTTAGATGTCTTCTAAAAGTCGGATAGTTGTTTATTTCCTTGACATGTGATGGGAGGGTGTTCCACAGGGCGGGCACCACTACCAAGAAGGCCCTCCCATAACCTAAGCTAGTTTAATTATTTATATGACTCCTATACCACTCTTTGCACACGCCGCAAGGCAGGTTACAACAGAAATATTGATAAAGTAGTGAAATTCTTTAAAAACAGGTAACTGCTCACTAAAGAGCAATTACTAATAGCAGCAGCTACAACAATCTGGTCTCTGTTGCTCCAAATGCCTGCTGAAAAAGATGTGTCTTAATTAACCACCTGAAACTATTGAGAGAGGATACCAGACACACCTCAGTAGGGAGGGCGTTCCAGATACAAGGAGCTGCCACCACTTACCTCATACCAAGGAGGGGACCACCAGGAGAGCCTCATTGGCTGATGTTAAAGCATGGGCAGGTCAATATAGGAAAGGGCATGCTTACAGGCAGTGTAAGAAACTGAGATATGAAAGCTAGGAGCTAAATGGCACTTTAAACCTAGGTTATGGGCACAGCAACACAATGCAACAATGGTGCACTTTTTAAATAACAAGAATACAAAGCAGAAAATGAATGAACTGCAGCTAAAATACTATATTCATTTTTCACATGGTCTAGTCCTTCCTCTGCCCACCCCCCTAACATTCTTAAGAGGGTCTCTTCTCCAATCTAGAGTAGCTAGAAGTGGGGAGGCAGAAAAAGGTCCTCCTTTCCTTCCACTCTGCTGTTTTAATCTGAAATCTTTGGCGCAGTACTGTGCCCAGAGCTCAGAAACTGCTTGCGCTAATGAAATTCCCTGTTTCAAAATCACATAGAACAATGGGAGTTTCAAACACTGCTTACAGGTACTTGAGTCCCAATTAGTTGAGGGCTGTATATGGCAAAGTAGGCACCTTGCATTGGGCCTGGAAAGCAATTGGCAACCAGTTTAGCTGTTTTAAAATACTTGTAATATGTTTGTGGCTTGCTGGCCCTACCAGCATTCTTGCTACAACATATTACGCTTGCTGCAATTTCTAGACAGTTTTAAAGAGGATCTCCACATACAGAGCTCATTGTGGTATTCTATCTTGGAGATTGCACCAGCTGAAACCAGGCAGTGGCACTCCTAGCTTCCAAAGTCACCTGGGCCTTGAGTAACAAAGATGGTCGCAGGAGCACCCCTATTTGACTACTCTCAGCGTCATGTTTGTTTGTTGCAGAAGCTTCTCTGTTTTTAGGCATTCCTAGGCAGGGATCGGGGATACGGGTGGCGCTGTGGGTTAAACCACAGCGCCTAGGATTTGCCGATCAGAAGGTTGGCAGTTCAAATCCCTGTGATGGGGTGAACTCCCATTGCTCAGTCCCTGCAGTTCAAAAGCACGTCAAAGTGCCAGTAGATAAATAGGTACCACTCTGGCGGGAAGATAAACGGCGTTTCCGTACGCTGTTCTGGTTCACCAGAAGCGGCTTAGTCATGCTGGCCACATGACCCGGAAGCTGTACGCCGGCTCCCTCAGCCAATAAAGTGAGATGAGCGCCGCAACCCCAGAGTCGGTCACGACTGGACCTAATGGTCAGGGGTCCCCTTTACCCCTTTACCTTTAGGCAGGGGTCATTGTTTCAGGAAGAAAGTTGCCTTTTCAAAGGAAGCGGGTAAAGAATATGTTTGTCCGGTACTGTGTACTCCCTGCTTGCTGCCTGTGCCTTTGGTTATTGCTGTCCTCTGACCCAGGGATCTAATTGTTATTGGAGGGGCAACACAAGATGCTAATTGGAATGAGACTGCCCCATGACATTGTCAGTGCTGACTGAGCATGTGGATTCTGGAACTCTGGTACTGATAAATCAACTATGCTTTCTTATGAAGTGTACAGGATCTTTAAAACTGTTGCTTAGCCTGGTATTTCCATAGTTGCCTATACAGTGGTGCCTCGCAAGATGAAATTAATCCGTTCCGCGAGTCTCTTCGTCTAGCAGTTTTTTCGTCTTGCGAAGCAAGCCCATTGACGGCTTAGCGGATTAGCGCTCTTAGCGGCTTTTAGCGGCTTATCCGCTTAGTGGATCAGCTGATAAGCGGCTTAGCAGCTTAGAAAAAGGGGGGGAAGGGGGGGAAACTCGCAGGAACTCGCAAGACATTTTCGTCTTGCAAAGCAAGCCCATAGGGAAATTCGTTTTGCGAAGCGTCTCCAAAACAGAAAACCCTTTCGTCTAGCGGGTTTTCCGTCTTGCGAGGCGTTCGTCTTGCGGGGCACCACTATACATGGTAAGAACAGATCTTTGTTTCTTTCCCTTCAAATATCTTCTTCCTGTAAAGAATCAGAGACGGCTACAATAAGATTTTTAAACTTGAGGTGTTTTCCCTTGATCTGACCTGTCCTAGCTCACTTGTCTTGAGCCAACTTATTGTATTTTATCAGCTAGTATGTTCCTTGAAGACACTTCTAGTTTAGCAGACCTAGCGCATTCCTACTTTACATTTTGGTTAATCTAAATATGTCTTCTAATTTGAAATAAGATCCTGCCCTGGTTCAATTGGGTGGGTTTCAATTGCCTCCAGGTAGCTTCTAAAAGTCTGCAAGAGACATTTCCCCCTCTGGCTAGGTTTCCTGGTATAATTAAGTTGACCTTGGTAAAATGAATTCTTAGCTGTGAACCTAAAGTATTTTCCGTTCCTGTTCTTAGCTTCCTTTGCTGACAATGTAATATTTAGAAGTTGGCATCTGGCAATAGATTAACCTTGCTGTTAAATAGCATGCTGTAGGTATGATCCCAAACAATGCAAGTACAGTTTCATATGCTGTAGAATTTATAGAAGACAGATTTACTTGAAAGTTCACATTCTTGGAAAAACTGGATATTTTAAGAAGCCGTAATGAAAAAGGCTATTTCAGTGTGGATTTATGAGGTGACAGTGTTTCTGGTTGCAGCCTTGTGAACCAGTTAATAGACACTGCTGGAGAAACTAAGAGTTTGCATACCTTCTTCCAATGTACTGACTCAACAGAGCAGCAGGATTCACCTTTTTGTCTAGACCACTGTAGTTGATAAATTCTTCATGTTGTTTTTTTCTAGTTTGTCTTAAAATCTCCCCGCCCCCCAGTCACCTCTTCTTATAGGCCCATTTTTTATTGTTTATTGTCTTCAACTGTTAATCTTTTAAAGGCTCCCCCCCCCCCTTTATGAATGTTATGAGCTGTTTTAGGCATACACCATTCAAAAAGTGAGATAACAGCTATAAAAGCCAAATTAAGCTCATAAGCACCAGGTATCTTGAAACTTTGCATGCACAGTTTCTCATCCCTTTTCATAGAATTGTAAAGTTGGAAGGGACCCTGAGGGTCATCTAGTCCAAGTCACTGCAATGTAGAAATCTCAACTGGATCATACATGGCAGGTGGCCATCCAGTCTCTGCTTAAAAACCTCTAAGGAAGGAGAGTCCACCACCTTCCAAGTCCTCTATGTGATGGACTATATGGAACTGGCGGAAATGACTGGCAGAATCCGAGACCCGGGAGAAGAGTCGGTGGAGGAAGATTGGAGGAAATTTAAAGACTATTTACAGAAACACTGTAAAATTAATATCTGTTAGAAGGATGTTGGAACAATATTATATGATTTTAGCAGGAAGGATATAAAGGATTTGGGAATAACTGACTGTTAATTGGTGAAAGGAGGAAAAGCAAAGCTACATTAATTAAGACAATTTACAGGACAAAAATTTTAAAAGAGGGAAAGGATTTGCTGAAATAGATAATAGACCTAGAATACAAAAAAAGGAGGTGTGAGGAGGTCAAGGAAATAAGCTAATGAAAGAATGGTAATGAGGAGATCTGATGCATTTTCTTTTTTGCGTTTTTGTTTTTGTTTAATGGGTTTTATTTTTTCCCCCCTCTTTTTTATATTGTGTTGTGTTGTTTTGTTTTTGTTTAATGTGGTATGTTTATTTTTTCTTTCTGTAATTGTTGAAACTTTAATAAATATTATTTTTTAAAAAAACACAAATAAGTCCTCTATGGAACAGCTCTTACAATCAGAAAGTTCTTCCGGATACTTAGTCCTTTCTTATACCTTAAATCCATTGGTTTGGGTCCTAGCTTCCAGGGTTAACAAAAAGTTACTGCAGCTGTTTGAAGATGGGGCGCCATCCCCATTGAGAGTAAACCCTCATGGACCATCTCCTAGGCTCAGTGGGAATTTCTCTGTTAAATTAACATTAAATTAATGTTTCCCAAGGCCCTGAGCCACACAAGTACAAGACTTTAAACAAAAGAATTGTGGAGTAGTTCAGTGTTGCACTAAAGTGGCTGTTCCACAGGTCAAACATTTATGCTTGCTAGAAAGAACAATCCCACTTTCCTTTCCCCATGCATTGTTCTGGGGGTTCTCCAGACTCCCTCCAAGCGAGTTTCAAGGGTGGGGAGAGCCCCCTTGTGCAAACAGAAGTCCTTGTGCAAGGCTTCCACTGATGGGGCTCATTCGTTGAATCCTGCCCCTAAAAATAGTAATGTGGGTTTTTCTGTGGGGTGATCTGCACATGCAGAGAAGTTCTGTGGAGATAGCCTTCCTGAGACTGTACCAGTTCAGATTGCAGGTGAGGTACTGTATTCTGAAATGCTCTCTTTGATTTGGAGAGACTGGGAAGATACCCTCCCTTGTTATATAAAAATAGAAAGTGAGAATAAAGCCATTGTACCTGACTTGCTACTTTCTATGTAGAAAGAGATTTTTATTTCAGCATGAAGGCGCCTTCATGCATGTGGTACCACTGCTGAAATTTGAAGTGATACAGTTCTAGGAGGCTGTCCCTGCATGACACATGCACCCTCTCTGACCTCTGTGCAAGTGTAGATCAGCCTTGTGTGGGACTCTACAATACTGCACTTAAAGAAAACTCACTGAGTTCCTAGGAAGCCTAAGAAAAGCATTACAGTTTATGTAAGTTATTAGGGAGTTGCACTGATGGGTATGGGAAGAGTATGCTAAATATTTCGTCTCCCCTCCCTCTATTTGTATATCTCCATTGGGTTAAGCTGTTGTTACTATTGCTCACTTGATGACCAGCTTTACTCAAGAAGGGCTTTTTGGGTGGATGGTCAGGTTGGCCAATATATATTAAATCTGCTGTCTTGATAATACAATTAAGAGATTGGTTTTGTTCTAACCAGAGGAGCCAACTCCTAGGGGCTACGGGGGCTTTGGCTCCCACAATAAAATATTTGAGTGCTGAAGTTGATGGGCTTTCTCATTCAAATGGTGTGTGTGCACTGCATCATGTGATCAATTATGCAGGGCACGGCTTACCTGGGCCCCCACAATATTTTATTCAAGTTGGCACCCCAGGTTCTAACATTTTAGCGGTTGACACAAAAGGGGCTGATGTAATAGTAGCAACAAATTACAAAATAGATGGGAAAAGTCGCATGTGCTTGGAAGTAGAAGCTTTACCTTAGTAAAGGTGATGGCTATATTCCAAAACCTACCAGAAATATCTTAACATTTGTCTAGTTCTTGCAGTTTCAACATGAAAGCAATAAGACAAACAAACCTGTTTGGTGCAGGAGTAAAGACATTATATTCCCAAGTATCTAGTCATAGTCTTGTCTTGTCTGTTACTAAAATTAGACTTCATTGAAGCAATTTGATCAGATTAAATTTGATATAATCTGACGGCATGCTCAAATGAGCGCATACAGGTCATGTTTCATAAGTTTAGTATGTGAAACTTCTAACATGGTGAGAGAGGAGTGGTGTGTGTGTGTGTGTGTGTGAACTTAAGTTGACAGCTTTGCCAAAAATGCAACAGCCAATAGAGTTATTTTGAGGAAGCAGGCTGAAATGTGGATAGTTTCTTCTGCCTCAAGGATGCAAGCCTTAATATTGTTGGGTCATGTGGTTCCAGTACTTTCATTCATACCAGAGCCATGTGTGATGGTCTTGGGGTGGAGGCGAGAAGAAGGAGAGTTTGGATTTGATATCCCGCTTTATCACTACCCGAAGGAGTCTCAAAGTGGCTCACATTCTCCTTTCCCTTCTTCCCGCACAACAAACACTCTGTGAGGTGAGTGAGGCTGAGAGTCTTCAGAGAAGTGTGACTAGCCCAAGGTCACCCAGCAGCTGCAGGTGGAGGAGCGGAGACGCGAACCTGGTTCAGCAGAATACAAGTCTACCGCTCTTAACCACTGCACCACACTGGGTCTCCTAAAATAGAGTATGGATGTAATCAGATGCTCGCTTCCTCCCTCCATAAGAGGAAGCAGCTTTGGGCGTTACAAAGTACCTTCAACAAAATGCTGCTTGGTAACTCCTGCAGGAATTTTGCCACATTGGGATGTGCACAAAAATGTAAGGAGAGCCTTGAAGGATTGGGTCAAGGGCCCATCCGGTCCAGCATCCTGCTCTCACAATGGCCACCCAGATGCCTATGGAAAGCTGAGTGCCACAGTACTCTACCCACCTCTGATTCCCAGGAACTGGTACAGTCATACCTCGGGTTGAAGTTGCTTCAGGTTGAGCATTTTCGGGTTGCGCTCTGCGACGACCTGGAAGTAACGGAACACGTTACTTCAGGGTTTTGCTGACCGTGCATGTGCAGACGCTCCAAATGATGCCACGCGCAGACGCGGGTTGCGTTCGCTTCAGGGTGCGAACGGGGCTCCGGAACGGATCCCGTTCGCATCCAGAGGTACCACTGTATTTAGGCATCCTGCCTCTAGCACTGAAAGGGACTACATGACTAGAAGCCACTGATCATCTCATCTGCCTGGAATGTATCTAAACCCCTTTTTGAAGCAATCTTAAGTTTGCAAGATGCATGCATCACTGCTACTCAGGCTCCTACAAGCCTCCCTTTTCAGCCACTACCAGATACATAAATGCTGTAAGCTAAATGCACTAGTGACTGCATGTGATACACATACTGTGTGATGTTTCGAAACCACTCTTGAGTTTATTCCCTTTTACACATAATAATAATAATAATAATAATAATAATAATAATAATAATAATAATTTATTATTTATACCCCGCCCATCTGGCTGAGTTTCCCCAGCCACTCTGGGCGGCTCCCAATCAGTATTAAAAACAATACAGCATTACATATTAAAAACATCCCTGAACAGGGCTGCCTTACACAGGGGCATGTGTTGTCATGTAAAACCTTTGAAAATCCAGGTGCCCTCAGGGCTTGCAAAACAAGGGGAATATAATACACATTTCTTGAAAAACACATTGGGCAACTTGAACAATCCCACAGCCCTTCTTAATCCCTATGACTTATGAGCATTGGCTCTGCACTGGCCTCCGAAGAGTTATACCTAAAGAGTTACACCTTTGATAACCACTTCTTTCATACTGCTGTGCGTACTAAGTTCAGGTTAAGGTTAGGTTTAAAATTAAAGGAATAGGGTCATTCTACACTTTCAGTAGCAGAAGCATGCTGCTAATGAGACAGTGTGCTTTGCTTGCCAGAGTAGGAGAACTCTTTATAAAATAGCACAGACACTAAAACCATTACCTTCTAGGGGGTCTCTTCGCCACCTCTCCATATTTAACAATTTAAATACTTCACAAAAGAACTTTAAAAGGGTCTGCTGAATCAGACCAATTGTCCATTTAGTCCAGCATCCTGTTCTCACATTTGCCAACCAGATGCCTGTGACAGACAGGCAGGGAAGATTTGAGCACAAGAGCAATCTCTCCTCATATGGTTTCCACCAACTGGCATTCATAAACACGACTGCCTTCAACTGTGGAGGCTGAGCAATAGCTATCATGGCTAGTAGCCATCGATAGACCTTTTCTCCATGAGTTTTTCTCATCCTCTTTTAAAGCCATCTGGGTTCGTGGCCATCACTGCCTCCTGTGGGAGCGAGTTCCATAGTTCAACTATGAGCTGCATGAAGAAGTGCTTTCCTTTTTCTGTCCTGAACCTTAACATTTCAACTTAATTGGATGCCCACGAGTTCTAATGTTACGTAAGAGGAACAAAAAATTCCTCTATCCGCTTTCTCCATGCCACACATAATTTTATAAACTTCTATCATGTTCCTTCTTACCCGCTTTTTCTCTAAACTAAAAAAATAATAATCCAAAGTGCTGCAACCTTTCTTCATAGGAAGGTCAATCCATCCCCTTGAACATTTTGGTTGCCCATTTTGGTTACCTGTTCCAGCTACACAATATCCTTTTTGAGGTGAGGCAACCAGAACTGTACACAGTATTCCAAATGCAGTGACACCATAGATTTGTGTAACAGCATTATCATGTCAGCAGTTTTATTTTCATATCTTTTCCTAATGAACCGTAGCATGGAATTTGCTGCACACTAGGTTGATATCTTCCTTGAGCTCCCTACTATAACCCCAAGGTCTCACTCCTGTCAGTTGCCAGCTCAGAGCCCATGGGCATGTATGTGAAATTATTATTATTTCCACACATTTTATAAACTACCCCTTGCTTAATTTATATTGTGATATAAAACAGATTTTCAAACTGCTATCTGAGTCAGCCTCTCCAAGGCAAGGAAGCCAACTATTGAGGGCTCCCTGAATTTCAGCAACATAAGACTGGGATCTTACCTGGTAGTTTTCACTCTAGAGTTTGAGAGATTCTCAACATTCTCTTGGTTTACTTTCTTCTTCAGTTTCAGTGTGTGTACAGATTTTTAATACCCTAGTCCATTCTAATAAGTACCACAGTGATCTTTCTTTACTTCTCATTGCCTCTGTAGATACAACACTTCCAGGATATGGGGAAGACTGAACTCAGACCTCATGGCCTTTTTTTAAAAAATAGAATACTCGTATCCATATAGCTCAGTGATATCTTTTATATTGGCAAAGCAAGAATGCATAGTTAGGATTTCTTGAGATGATCTACTCTTGCTTATACGTTACTTATTGCATTACTTCCAGCAGCCAGAAACCACTTGTTGATCCATTGACAATTTATCAATGGTCCCCTAGTAAATCACAAAACTGCCTAATCCAGGGGTCAGCAACCTTTTTCAGCCATGGGCCGGTCCACCGTCCCTCAGACCATGTGGTGGGCCAGACGATATTTTGAAAAAAAATAATGAACAAATTCCTATGCCCCACAAATAACCCAGAGGTGCATTTTAAATAAAAGGACACATTCTACTCATGTAAAAACACCCTGATTCCCGGACTGTCCGCTGGCCGGATTGAGAAGGAGATTGGGCCGCATCTGGCCCCCGGGCCTTAGGTTGCCTACCCCTGGCCTAATCCCTGCTGAAAAGCATTGGTCCTCAACTAGTGGATCAGGACCCATAACAGGGTTGCAGCCTGACTTAAGGTGGGTTGCAGCAACAGCATTACCACCATACGAATATGTGCTTAACATTCCCAAATGCTTGTTTGAACTAAAGCTGTGTTCAGGGTCTGAAAATGTTGAAGGCTACTGCTATAAAGTACCGGTACATTTCTCACCCTCAAGATAAAAGCTTGCCCCGATATTGACACTGCTTTTGAACAAATAATTTTCTGAAATGCCAAGCAAATAATACATTATGCTTGCTGCAGGTACGTATTGAAAATGTAACAGGTACCCATTTGTAACATGGGAGGTGTATATTTGTGCTCAGTTCCCAGGCAGCAGTCTACCAGCTCCCATCTGGTACGCCTGCTGAGACCCTTCCAGCCCACAGACTGTCTCGCCAGAGTGGTGCATGCTCTGGTTATCTCCCGCTTGGACTACCGCAATGTGCTCTATGTGGGGCTACCTTTGAAGGTGACCCGGAAACTACAATTAATCCAGAATGCGGCAGCTAGACTGGTGACTGGGAGTGGCCACCGAGACAATATAACACTGGTCCTGAAATACCTACATTGGCTCCCAGTATGTTTCCGAGCACAATTCAAAGTGTTTGTGCTGATCTTAAAGCCCTAAATGGCCTCAGCCCAGTATACCTGAAGGAGCGTCTCCACTCCTATCATTCAGCCTGAGGTCCAGCTCCAAGGGCCTTCTGGTTGTTCCCTCCCTGCGAGAAGTGAGGTTACAGGGAACCAGGCAGAGGGCCTTCTCAGCAGTGGCACCCACCCTGTGGAATGTCCTCCCATCAGATGTCAAGGATATAAACAACCATCTGACTTTTAGAAGACATCTGAAGGCTGTTTAGGGAAGATTTTTATGTTTGATGTTTTGTCGTGTTTTTAATATTCTGTTGGGAGCCGTCCAGAGTGGCTGGCAAAACCCAGCCAGATGGGCAGAGTATAAATAATAAATTATTATTATTATTATTATTATTATTATTATTATTATTCAGTCATTACATTGCAAATCCCAGTTTGCTGTGATGTTCAAACTTGTTAACTGTAGTTTTGAATAATCCTCCAAACCAGAATTGTAAATCATGGTTTGATCCTTATTTGAAGGGATTGCTCAAACCACCGTTTACCAGTTCAGATGTTGCAGGGAACTGTAATTTAGAGGAAACCAGGAAGTCGTCTATAAAGGCGCATCTAATCCACCTTGCAGCTAACTGGATACACATTGGCAGTCTAGCCTTGGAATTTGCATATGCGAAGCGGACTTAGGAGAACTTGTGATTCTGAATACATTTTTATTCCACAATGGCTGCAATTATGCCTCAGTGGCTAATATTTGTCAGCTCCTGACAGACTGCTAGCTCCTCAACTTGCGTTTGGAGATGATTGGAAGAAATGTAAACAGCTGCAATATGTCAGGGTAGCAAATTCCCTGAAGGGATAAAGTTTGCTTTATTACGGCTTTTTAAATCCTGCTATTAAAAAACAATGGGGGATGGAACCATAATTTCTAGAATTTACATGGTAAGGTTTTTTTTATTTACTCTTTCTTTTTTATTAATAAGAATCGCTCCACTTACAGCATAACAGGACGGATGCTTTGTTATCCTCCGCTATTGTCGGTGACAAACTACTCTTGCCATCAGTCTTGTAGTTTATCCACCAGGGAGCCAGATTATAGCCTTGTAAAATGGAGTGCCGTTCCTAAAATCCCTTAATTAATTACAATTTCTTGCTCTCTCCCACTGAATATATTGCTTGTGCATCAAGAGGCCTTGGATTTATCTCCTTGCTACTTATTTGCACATGTCTGTTTGTAGAGCCTCTTTAGAAAAGTGCACCTCTCTTTGTGGTACATCAAGAATAGGGGAATCAAGAATAAGGATGATCAAAAAGTATATGGCATTAAAAAAACCCTCTTCATCCAGCAAATCAGAATTAGGGGCTGGGAACTGCAAAACAAACATGGAGGGGATGAAATGGAAGAGTGATTAGACTGTTCTTGGCTTCCACACCTTTTCTGTTGCCTGGACCATTGACTCTTTCTGTGACTGCTAAATGACATCCCCCCTTCCCAAATGGGATGGATGCCTGGATTTCTTTGATCAATTGGCTAATGGAATATCTGTGTGTGTACGAATAGCGCTTATTTTAGGGATCAAGTCCATTAATGAGATGTATCCAAATGGTCTGGTCTAAGTGTGTTGTGGGACTTTTGCCTGGTCCATTGGCATTCAGGTGGTGTCTGGAGGCAACTCTTGCACTTGTGACTTGTATCACCCTCATGACTTGCCCCGAAGCATCTCACGAGAAAAGGCTACTTTGTGCATTTCCGTGCATGTGCTAGAGTGGCATAAGAAAACATTTAAAGGTAAAGGTAAAGGGACCCCTGACCATTAGGTCCAGTCGTGACCAACTCTGGGGTTGCGGCACTCATCTTGCTCTATTGGCCGAGGGAGCCGGCGTACAGCTTCCAGCATGACTAAGCCGCTTCTGGCGAGCCAGAGCAGCGCATGGAAACGCCGTTTTACCTTCCCACCGGAGCGGTACCTATTGATCTACTTGCACTTTGACGTGCTTTCGAACTGCTGGGTTGGCAGGAGCAGGGACCGAGCAACGGGAGTTCGCCCCGTCGCGGGGATTCAAACCACTGACCTTCTGATTGGCAAGTCCTAGGCTCTGTGATTTAACCCACAGCGCCACCCGGGTCCCTTTAAGAAAACATTTAGGGTGTGGTAATTTTGTGTGAATCCTGTGTTGGCATATATTTGAGCTAGATCTCTCCAGGAAAAACTTGGAGAAAAACTCTACTCTCCCATTGCCACCTCCCATCCTTTTTGCTTGGCAGAATGGAGTTATGCTTGCAGCAGGTCCTGTTTGTAGGACTGTAACTCAGGGTGCAATCTAGGAACTGTTTCTTTGTAGTCACCCCTGCTTGCCGACAATAGAATGGACAGTAGCCCTGGGAATTTTCTTGGTGTTCCCTGCTCCTTAAAGCAATGGTCCATTTTGTATTACCACCACCCCCACCCCCTTTATTATTACTGCAGATGAACTGTATTCCTGAAAATTGTGACACAATTGGAGGTATTCACTTTATTTAATTATTTTTCTCTCTCCTCTTTCCCGCCCCTTGCTTTTTTGTGTGTGTCTTGTGTAGCTCAGCTGTGAAAAAATATGGGAGACGACAGGCCATTTGTGTGCAATGCCCCGGGCTGCGGACAGGTACGTTTACAGTATACTTTATTACGAGTGTATCGTTGTGAATCAAAGTGGCTGTTTTATCACTAAGGCAAAGAGTTTAAAGCCAGTGTTTTACGTGATCACTGGAGGTAATCAGATCGGAGGATTTGCAGTGCGTAAATCCAGGTTACGACCAAGTGCAAGGGCTCCAAAGTAATGAAATTTGCCTGGCTTTTGTGCCGTATTGGTGTTCTTTTGGTATACCAACCAATAGCCCAATAATATCCATGGAGCCTGGAAAAGGAAAACCCTATTCTGATCTCCAGTTAATGTTCTCTTCTTTGGTCAAATAAGCCTGAAAAAGAAAACACACAATCTAATTTGTTAGCTACTTTAGGATATTTTTGAAAAGCAGCTTATAATGTATCTGTTTATTAAATGTATGTGTTGGATTGGGCTACTAGCATGGTAGCAAAACAGATTATGCTGGTTTGATGCATATTAGACAATGAAGTCTTCATGCAGTATACATGTATGTAATAAAATGTGTAGCAGCTTTGACATTTTATTCATACAGGCAGCATGGTTTACTTTACCTGTGACCGATGAAAGCAATTGATGGAAGATTGAAGCACCCCAATGACTCACTCATTCCAAATCTGCATTAATACACTTTCTCTTCCTTTTAACAAAGCAAAAATGCCCAATGCACCCTTTTTCTTTTCCTCTCGTTCTGCAAAACATTCCAGCCAGTCATGAGTACAGAAGCATTCTGCAAAAGCATCCGGCTCCCAGGGTTGCATTAGGTTTGGAAGGATTCTGTTCTCCACACTGGTGCCACAGAGAAGGCTGCACCAATGTGGCACACTTCAGCATTTTCATGAACTGGTCACCCTGTAATCTCTATTCACTATATTACACTTTGAAGTGTTGGGTCAGTCTTTTCTTTGGTCCAAGGGGCACATTCACTGTTGGCTAAACCTGCAAAGGCCTCGTGCCAGCAGTAAGCATGGCTGAAATGGCCATTGGCAACCCAAACTCGCTCACTCTGTCCTGCACACAGTCTCCCTACCTCATTAGTGGCGAGAGTGCGATAGGTTATTAAGGAGAGCCTTTTGAAGTTGTTATTTCTCTGATGTATTCAAGGAGAGCAGAACTACTCAGTGGGGGCCGCATGCTAGAGAGGCAAGGGGGGGGGCAGAGCAATGGGCGTGACTTGTCTTTAAAAGGGAGGTTACATTCCAGCCATGCCAACGCTGAAGGCTTTTATGCATAACTGTCCTCCATCCAGGTAAGCAAGCAGCATTATTACAGCTCAAGGACACACTCCAGCCTAAGAAACTCAGTGACTGGAAGTGTACTAAGACTTAACTAATACAGCAAACAGTTAGCACTGTGGCTTGATGGAGTAGAATCATAGAATCATAGAGTTGGAAGAGACCACAAGGGCCATCGAGTCCAACCCCCTGCCAAGCAGGAAACACCATCAGAGCACTCCTGACATATGGTTGTCAAGCCTCTGCTTAAAGACCTCCAAAGAAGGAGACTCCACCACACTCCTTGGCAGCAAATTCCACTGTTGAACAGCTCTTACTGTCAGGAAGTTCTTCCTAATGTTTAGGTGGAATCTTCTTTCTTGTAGTTTGGAGCCATTGCTCCATGTCCGCTTCTCTGGAGCAGCAGAAAACAACCTTTCTCCCTCCTCTATGTGACATCCTTTTATATATTTGAACATGGCTATCATATCACCCCTTAACCTCCTCTTCGCCAGGCTAAACATGCCCAGCTCCCTTAGCCGTTCCTCATAAGGCATCGTTTCCAGGCCTTTGGCCATTTTGGTTGCCCTCCTCTGGACACGTTCCAGTTTGTCAGTGTCCTTCTTGAACTGTGGTGCCCAGAACTGGACACAGTACTCCAGGTGAGGTCTGACCAGAGCAGAATACAGTGACACTATTACTTCCCTTGATCTAGATGCTATACTCCTATTGATGCAGCCCAGGATTGCATAGCCTCTTTCTCTTGCAAGGTTTTGCAGGTTCATTTGTAGCAAGTCTATTGTATATGTTCAGTAGAGCATAATCTCAGGATTGTGGGTTTGAGCCCCACAATGGACACAAGATTCATGCATTTCATGACCCTTGTGGTCCCTTCCAACTCTGTGATTCTGTGAGCGGTAGCGGAGATATCAATCTGTAAATACATAGGAGGGAAATATTATACGCATGTCAAGACCATGCAGTTGTCTGTATGTCTGAGAGATGTGACCAGTCAATGCTCACTACTGTCGTCCACCGCATGTTCCTTGTACTTGCCGACAAAAAAAAAGTCTTTCTAATCTGATGTGGGGATCTTCAATGAGCTTTCTATCATCCTTCAGAATGGTGTGCTCGAAGGTGGGTTTATCTGCCTACATTTAGAGAAACTGTCTTCAATTTGCCCCTTTTCTTTTCCTTCTGCCTTCCATTCAGAAGGTGGGGGGGAGAGAAAATCGTTCTCATACAATTAATGCATACCCTTTTATTTTCTCCAATTGGGAACTAATTTATTTTGCATAATATGATGCATATGGGATGGGGCTCAGGAATGTACATAATACTTTGAAAGATGGAATGGTTTCATCACATCCATCAATATGCTTTTTATGTAGACTGAGAGGAACAGAATGTCTTATTCTGCCACTTCAGCTTATAATGTGTCATAATGAAATGAAATCTTGGTTTGTAGTTTGTAGATGCTAAAAAGTACACCCTCCTATATACTTAGTGGTTCTTACGTAAAACCAGGCTGCTGGATCAGGCCAGTGGCCCATCTAATCCAGCAGCCTGTTCTTACGTGGCCAAGCAGATACCTGTGAGAAACCCACAAGAAGGATTTTGAGCACAGGAGCCCTCTTATGGTTTCCAGCAACTGGCATTCAAAAGCATTACTGCCTTCAACTCTTAGTTGTCTCTGTCTGTCTCTTAGTAGGGATGGGTAGATCAGTCTGTTCCCAGTGCTTATCAATTACATGTGCTAATGTCATTTATGTGGGCTTCAGCCCAGTATACCTGAAGGAGCGTCTCCACCCTCAACATTCATCCCAGACACTGAGGTCCAGCTCCGAGGGCCTTCTGGCGGTTCCCTCACTGCGAGAAGTGAGGTTACAGGGAACTAGGCAGAGGGCCTTCTCGGCAGTGACGCCCGCCCTGTGGAATGCCCTCCCATAAGATGTCAGGGAAATAAATAACTATCTGACTTTTAGAAGACATCTGAAGACAGCCCTGTTTAGGGAAGTTTTTAAAGTTTGATGTTTTATCATATTTTTAATATTCTGTTGGGAGCCACCCAGAGTAGCTGGAGAGGCCCGGCCAGATTGACGGGGTATAAGTAATTATTATTATTATTAGTAGTAGTAGTAGTAGTAGTAGTAGTAGTAGTACTATTATTACTATTATTATTACATATTTTCATAAATCCCTGTTTCCATGTTAATCTGATTTCTTTTAACACATGTATGAAAAATTTCTATTTATGACCATATCTAAATTCGTATTTTCTCTCAAAGTACACATTTCTAAATATACTTTACCCTAAAATACAACAATTCTTTGATAAAAATACAGTTTTTACACATTTTTGTATAAGTAGATAAAAGTATCACAAAACTGGAAGAGCTGCTAAATCCACAGAATAATTGGATCAACTCCAGCATAGCACCAAGGTAGTCATTCCACCAGTTCAAGGATTTCTGCTTGTCCATTGGAATCTTCCTCACCTCTCCACGCCCCAAGCTGTCCTAGGAGTTCCCCTAACCCTCTGGTGCAGATTTGGGAAGGGCACAAGGGGGGCGGGGAGACCCATTACTCAAGAGCAGACCCTTACATTGATAGGACTTGTTAGTAGAATACTGCCCAATATGTTATTGGGGGTACATATTGGATCAGTATGCTAAAAAAATGTGAACCAAACAAAATTTTCTGCCATCCCTTCTCTTTACTGGAGTGTTTGGTGGGGTCAGGGAAGAGCAGGAACAAGTAAGAGCAAGTGAAATAAATTTGAAATACAAGCTGAAAAGTATTGCTGTGAAGCCTTTCCGCTTCTGTCTTGAAAGCACGTTAACAATATGAAATGTTCATTCATTATTGCAGCATTTGTGGCACCAATTAACTTGATTCCCAATTTCTTCCATTCTATTGTTTTTTGGAAAGTGCTGTTGTGGTGAAGGGACGGTGACCTAAAACTGATTTTGATGAGCTTGCTATCCCTTCCACCCTATAATCCAAGCTACTGGGCTTTTAATGGGCCTGTAAACATGTTTTTGGTTGCTAGGTCTTTAATGGCTGTTATTTTTGGATTCTGTACATGATCACTTCCCAGCAGTAAGCTTGATGTGACACAGCTGAGTTCTAAATGTGCTGCATATACTTCTTTTAAAAAGATTCAGCTGAAGGTCGTTTATCTAGTTTCTTTTCTAAGAGGACAGGTGACAATCTTTCCATTCCAGCCCCTGCCCTAAAGTGGTTGCTTTACAAGAATGTGTCTCTTAGAGGGAGTGGAGGCAGGGGGATCGAAAACTTCCTGTGCCTGAGACTGTATACAGTCCTAAGTCACATCAGCTTTATTTTTTTTAGGGTATGTGTCTAGCCCTCATGGTTGCAAAGGGGGGAAAAAATCAAGTGCTGCCCTCTGAACAGTTTTGAAACCTTTCAGTTTTCACCTAGAATGTACCATCTGAAATCCTTTGTAGATAGATATATTTTAATTTAAAGAAGGTTTTTTTAACTGACTTCCAATTCCAGTTTGAAGCTCTCATAAGCCCTCCTACTTGGCCATCTAGTCAAATATTGGGGTGTATGGGGGGGTTAGGGGCGGGGTAGTAAATCTGGTGGGGGACAGCTTGTGCTCCTGGGATAGTTTGTCCACATTTGGTCCCCACCCTGCAGTCAGCTCTCACCTGTAGCTGCTAGAAGCTGTCAGTATGGAACAGCGGCCACACCCCAGAAATGGCTTTGGCTGGCCGTCTAAACTAGGTCAGGGTAGCTGATGGATCTCAAACCCTTGATGAGTTAGGGACTTCCCCTGCATTCAAAGACAGGCTCTAGCAGATTAGGTGGACAAGACCAAAACTGGGTCCAGTGGTCAAGAAGGAGGTTTCTGCATATACTGTAGAGGGGAGTGAGGGGCAGAGGGGGTCATCAACCTGGGAAAGTAGCCTATCTAGGAGAAGGAAATCTTTGATCCTAAACCTCTGTTGCATTGCTAAAAGGCTAAGGAGTAAACCCTACATAAATCCAGATTGGATCCAGAGTTTTTCCAGCACCTACTGTTGGGTATATGAACAGGCCTTATAAGGTCTTCAGGAAACCTAGTTTGAAAATGGGGTGTCGATGGCGGTTGTGGTAGTACATACTGCACCCATCCTGTTACTAGTTGATTGCCCCTAGTCACTGACAACAAATGTCTAATATCTGCTGGAGTGGAGACAGATTCTTTTTATTTTAATTCTTCCTCCAAAGTGCTTCAGGGGTTGTGGTTGTGATCCATATCTTTTATGCTTTTAATAATCTTCTGAGGTAAATTAGGCTGGGAGATAACGATTAGCCCAAGATCACCCAATAAGCTCTGTGGTTGAACAGTGGCTTAATCTCAGTTCTCCTCTGTTTAATTCCAACACTTACCACTACATCACATTGGCACACAGACTATGCTCTCAAATTGAGTTGTTTAAATGTAGTTGAAGAGAAACAAGTCTAAGACTTTTGTCCTTTGGTTTGTGGTGTGTGTTTGTTTTTCAGGCGCTACCTAAGCACTTCATGTGTAGGATAGTATAATCACATTTAAATGAACCCAGGTGCCCATTGGCAGTTCCTGCCCTGAGATAAGATGTCCACAGCATAAAGTCACTTTGATAGATGTTTGACCAGCCTTGCCTTGGAAACCTCCAAGGAAAGCTATTCCATAGTCTTATCTCTGGAAGGTTCTTGGCTGTTTTGGACTGGTAGTTTGAAAGCTATTGTTTAAATTAAACCTGTTGCCCTATAATTTTAATCCCAGAGTTGCAATTTATGGAGTAAGAATATTGTAGAATACTTTATATTTACATACATGTATTTGAGAGTTGGGACGCGGGTGGCGCTGTGGGTAAAACCTCAGTGCCTAGGACTTGCCGATCGTATGGTCAGCGGTTCGAATCCCCGCGGCGGGGTTAGCTCCCGTTGTTCGGTCCCAGCTCCTGCCCACCTAGCAGTTCGAAAGCACCCCTAAGTGCAAGTAGATAAATAGGTACCGCTTTCTAGCGGGAAGGTAAACGGCGTTTCCGTGTGCTGCGCTGGTGCTGGCTCGCCAGAGCAGCTTTGTCACGCTGGCCACGTGACCCGGAAGTGTCTTCAGATAGCGCTGGCTCCCGGCCTATTAAGTGAGATGAGCGCACAATCCTAGAGTCTATCAAGACTGGCCCGTACGGGCAGGGGTACCTTTACCTTTATCTTTACCTTATTTGAGAGTTAGGGAGGTGTTTTCGTTTTGGGGAAATCGGTGGTCTGTTGGCCTTTCCTGCTCTTAGTTGCCATAATATACAAACTCGGATGAGTTTCTGAACATCAGGTTTTCTGCTTATTGATATACTGATATTCAAGAGAAACAGATACAATCAAAGTGTACCCAAATAGCTATATTGAGGGCTTAAATGCCTTTCCCCCAGGCTATTTATTTCTGTATATTCACAGTAATATAGTAATCCAACCTAATGGATAAAGTTCCGTTATTTACATAAATTTTACTTTTTCACACAAGACTAATAAAATTGCCCCTCTGTACAGACTGTAATAGCGAGCTTCCTGTACATAATGTTTGAAGGGGAAAGTGTCAGTTTAACATAGACGTTTTGACAGTACTGTGATATCTATGCAGAGAAGAAAACTTGTTGTAAGAAGCAGCTCTGTGTTTTAGCCAAAAGTGTCAAGTGAAATAGATCCAAATAGTTGGCAGAGATACTGGGCATCCCCAATGGCTACTTAAAATAATCTTCTAAAGCTATTTAAAATACTCTGAGATAATAAAACACATCCTCAGTGGAGCTGAATGTGAGCAATAAACTTTAGCGATGTCATTAAAGCAGAAAGGTATTGACTGAAAAAGGTATAATGATGCAACCTTCTCATTAGACCTACTGAAATACACTCTTGTATTAACTGTCTTAGAGACATAAAATTGCCGTCAGTAGAGAAAGGAGCTGATGGCCATTTCACACAATAAAATTGCCACATCAGGGATGCAGATGGAGTGGGATCAGTTTGCTTTTTGCTCACGGCGAAGCACCCCATGTTCAAATTCACAGCTCAGCTCACCACCATCTGCTTGTAGATGCTTTTTGGATTAGTGTATTTTAGTGGCCGGCAAAATTAAATATAACTGGTCACATAGTAGGGTGCTTCCGCAACATCTGTGCCATCAATACAACTCTAAGCAGGGTACACACAACCCATATCCCTTGAATAGACAAGATACCCAAGATCTGCCACAGGACATACTGAGCATGTTGCAGTACCATAAAACTAAAAACAAATCAACCCTCCCTTTTCTAGCTTAAAAAAAACCACAACTCAACTGAAAGGTGCAATTCACTCGTCGTCTGGCTGTCACAAAATATAGCAGCTCAATGTTATTGCTATGAATTCCCTTTCCACTCACTTTTTAAAATCCCAAACATATGAAATTTGTAGATGGTGTTATAAAGTATTTAAAATAGAAGGCTGTCATTAGTGTGCTTTATCCAGTACAACTGCCTTGTAGTATAGATTTTTTTTTTTTATGAGTAGTGCAGTAACACTGGCTGTATTCTGGAAGGCAGAGAATTTAGACAGCTACCAAGGAAAAAAATTGGAACATTTCACTTTTTAATACTTACCACAAATCACCACTTAGAGTCTGATCGCATCACTACTTTTATACAAGCCATTTCCTCAAACAATTGTCTGCTTTTTAAACCCACCTCCCGGAGAATTTATTCCCCTTAAGCCTATGCTTCTAAGGGTGTCATCTGCAGAACATCCAAGAAATCAAAAGCTCAGAACCTGCATGAGGCCAGAAAATGACTCCCCCTCTTTGTGCTTTATTGTATCCTCTTATCTTGTCATATAATAGAAATAATGTTTATGGCACTGAAGCCTCAGCACCACTTGGCATTTAACCAACCTCCAAAAGTAGTTTATTGCTTTGTATACTCTGCCACTATAACCATTATCCCTTAAATCTCTATTGCTTTGTAATATACGAGCCAACAAATGGCTTCTGTGATTGGTTAAACATGGCACTGAAGCCAAGGTGTGTTTTATAGCTGGTATAATACAAACCAATATAGATTATTCCTGTTATACAAGCTCTTGTATTAGAAAGAAGGAGGGGGGAAGAGAGAAGGTGCCCTCTTTTTCTTTCAAGAAGATTTCCAGTGACAGGCTGCCCTTGCTTTCTTTGACTTTTTAGTGGCGAATCACGTGATTGTAGAAAAGATCTCATATAAGTACATTGATGCTTTTGAACACAAAACCTTGCATCCATTTTGAGAGTAGTTTCTTCCTTCCTCTACTTGGATAACTGGGTTGGTAGTTGGTTACTGAGAGTTGATCACATAGCCTAAATCCAAACTAATGCGCGATGAGTGTATCTCTGCTAGTAAATATGAAAGGGAAGCATCTCCCTTTAACTTTTAAATCCCTGAATTTTACTCTTGTGTTAGTTAGCTCTTTGCCAGAATCCCTCTCCTAAAGGTCCATACTTCCCTACATTTCCCCCATTCCTTTTGATCTGCTTTTAGACAACAGCATTGCCTGGTCTTGTGAAATAACTGCAGGATATGTGGACCAGTTAGGCCAAACTACATACTTTCCCTTCATGTCCAATAACATTGGGAGGAGGAGTTCTCCAGCTGGGTTCAGGAGATCTTAAGGATTTTGCAGGATTCTACCTTGCCCCCATACTTCTTAGCATCTACATGGAACTTCAGGGAAAGATCATCCAGAGATTTAGTGGGAAGTGTTGGCAGTACTTTTATAACACCCAGCTCTATTTAATTGGCTTAGGTGAAAATGAGAGAAAGTTCTGAGCCAGTGACTGCTGTTGGTAGTGGCCCGGATGAGAGACCAAAAAAAGAAAGAAACATAATCCTGGAAATATGGAGGTGCTGTGAACAGGCGATTTATCTCCTTTGGGAAATAGTGTTCCACTTCTTTTAGACAGGATTGCGCTCCCTGTCAAGAAAGCATAGGAAACCTCCACCTCACAGGCCAAATTCGTGACACATTTAAATGGTGCCAAATGCAAGCAATGCTTGCAAAGGAACAATCAGCAGCACAGGCAGGGAGTTAGATCCAACTAATGTCATATGATGTCAGATAATTGGCAGGTGAGCAAACCTGCCCACCTGTCTAATATGGCCTAGAAAGAATTGGCCACAATTTAATTTGGCCCGCCAGCCAAAAGGAACTCTTCATCCCTTCCCTAAAGCATTAGGTTCACAGTCCGCGGGTTCCTCAAGTAGCATTTACAGCATGGAGTGCTTTTTCTCGGTTGGGGGCATTATCCATGTTCTGGTAATATCCAGGATTGACTACTGCAGTGTGTTTTATATATGAAGCTACCTTTTTGAAGACTGGCAGAAAGCTTCAGTTTGATCAGAATACAGCTTCCAGGCTACTAGCTGGGATCAAGTACTGGTCACATAATATCCTACGTAGAGAAGTGCAGTGATTGCCAATCTGTTTCCACACACAATTCAAAGTTCTGGCACTTTAAAATGGCCATAGCTTGAGGCATAGGCACTTGAAAAACTGCCTATTCCCATGTCAACCTTCTTGTATGTTGAGATAATTGACCAGAGGCTGTCCCTGCCATCTGAGATGAGGTAGCTAATAACTGGTAAGAGAATATTTTCAGTATCCCATCTGGGGCATTCCTTTCTCAGTAAGACTCATCTGGTGCAAAACCAGAATCTGCAGCCGAGAACCAGCTGTGCAGAGACACCATAAGGGCCGGTTCTGATAATTGCATTGCTCTCGTTTTAATGGCTCCAATACAGGGTTGATAGAAAAGTGGCCAAAGACATGTATCTTTGTCATGTCGGAATAATCAGTGTGGTCTAAATAGATTTGCTTTGGCCCATCAAAAAGGCCCCTACATGCCAAATCTAGGACAAAGCACAAATGTCAAAGGAACATAAAGAGAGACACTGAATGTACGTGTTAATGTACAAATGCTAGAAGCCTATGATCCAAGATGGGAGACCTGGAGTGCTTTGGCCTTAGAGGATAGCATTGATAGAGTGGTCATAATGGAAACCTGGTGGAATGGAGAGTACCAGTTGGGCATGATTATCTATATCCTAACCCTATAGAAAGGACATGGAAGGACATACTGGAGGTGGTGTCACTCTGTATGTCAAAGAGGGCATCAGCTCCAGCAAGCTAGAAACCTTAAAAGGGCCAGACTCATCCGCTAAATTGTTCATAGTGATACTGGGCCCCGAGAGTGATTGAGTGTTGGTGATGTGCTATTATTCCCCAGATCAAAAAAGGAGATATAATAAAGACACATAAAATTAGACATAGGGTGGAGAAAATGGGTAGAGAAAAGTTTTTCTCCCTCTCTCACAACACTAGAATTCATGGACACCCAAAGAATCTGAATATTGGGAAGATTCAGGTCAGACAAAAGAAAGTACCTTTTCATGTTTCATAGTGCATAGTTAAGCTATGGAATGCTCCCACAGAAGGTGGTGACGGCCATCGTTTTGGATGTCTTTAAAACAGAATTAGACAAATCCATGGAGGTAAAGGGGACACGGGTGGCGCTGTCGGTTAAACCACAGAGCCTAGGACTTGCTGATCAGAAGGTCAGCGGTTCGAATCCCCTCGATGGGGTGAGCTCCGATTGCTCGGTCCCAGCTCCTGCCAACCTAGCAGTTCGAAAGCACGTCAAAGTGCTTCCCAGCGGGAAGGTAAATGGCATTTCCGTGTGCTGCTCTGGTTCGCCAGAAGCGGCTTAGTCATGCTGGCCACATGACCCGGAAGCTGTACGCCGGCTCCCTCAGCCAGTAAAGCGAGATGAGCGCCGCAGCCCCAGAGTCGATCACGACTGGACCTAACGGTCAGGGGTCCCTTTACCTTTTACCTATGGAGGTAAAGGCTATCAATGGCCACAAGACACGATGGCTCTGCTCTTCCTCCATGGTCAGAGGCGATAGGCTTCTGAACATCAGCTGCTGGAAAGTGCAGGAGGGCAGAGCGCTCTCTCACACAAGTCCTTCTTGCTGGAGTGCCATACGCATCTGGTTGGCCATTGAGAACAGGATGCTGGACCAGGGGTGCCATTGGTCTGATCCAGCAGGCCCTATTTAGAATGTGGATTTTGTTGCACAATACACTTAATCTGGAACCATAGTAACAAAACTCGCTGGCTTAATGCCTAAGGCTTCAAGCATCTTGCTAGTAAGGGTTATTACTCCATATTAGCAACAAAGAGGGGTTCCCCCCCCTTTTTGTATTTTGCTCAAAAAGGGATCGCTTTCTAACTGGGAGTGCTGAGCTAATTTTTAAATAATAAGTTTGAAAAGTCATCTGAAGCCAGTGAACATTTATTTTTTAACATGCCTATAACTTAAAAATGGCCAAACCAATTTAAACCAAATTGGATAATAAAGAAAAAGCTCCTGGGCTGAGCTCCTGTATGCCAAGTTCCAGCCTAGAATGAATTTTTATTACCAAATTATAAACCTCTTAAAAATGAGGGGCTAAAATGGAAATGTTGACAGACCTTTAACTACAAGAGCATTATAACATGTTCTGTGCTCTAAAATATAATGAAAGGCTTAAATATTGTTTAATAGCAGCACTTCCAGTAACCTGAAAGCTTAATCATTCTTACTGTGAGGATTCATTGCAGACCTAAGAACCAGTTGAGCCCCACATGCAAGCACTTGTCTGTCAAATGAAAATTACTCTGGACATCTCTCCAGATCCTTTCCTCTTCTAAATAAGAGCCAGTCCATTTGATTACATTCTGCTTTGGAGGTGTCATGAAATGTAATCCTTTAGGCCATGATCTGGGGATGTGGAGAGGAACTTGCACACTGCAGTGTTAAAAAAACAGATTGCCCATTGTTGCCTTTTGAAAAAGTTGGATGGCCACTATCACATCACCAAAAAAAGAGGAAACGTATGGGGGGGGGGGGGAAAGAGGATACACATTTGCATATGCTGGTATACAGAGAAAAATATGCAGATTTAGAAATAACTTTCACACTTTAAATAGAAATACAGTGCTTCTCAACAGAGTGAGCAAACTGTGACCAGTCTACTGTTCAGTCTACTGTCCAGGTGTTTACTGTTAATGGGGAGCTTCAAAACACCTTCCATTCTCCCTTCTTTATATTTAGATTACATTTTGACTGAATCATCCTTCAAATAGAGGATTGTCCTCTGTAGCATAGGGTACATGGCCACCCAGTTGAAAACCTTTTCCATGTTGAGAGATGTACTCAAGCAATAGGTTTGATACACAATCTTAAACCATCAGCTTCAGTCCTCCATTTTCCTCAAGGAGGCTGAAAATTCTGCTGTGATCTTTGCAAAATACTTGCATAAGTTAAATCTGTGAATCACTGCTCTACGCAGAAGGCACTTCCATGTAGGATTCCTGGTACAAAGGTTCTGGATGGCACACCTTTTAAATTTTGTATCTTGGGCCTGTATCTTGGGCTTGTGTCATCAGGGTCCTTTTATTAATATAATTGTTGTTATTATTATTATTAATTAATTGCCCTTCGCCCCCAAGGTCCTGGTACAGGTTACAATAATTAAAACACAATATTAAAAACAGTTTAAAACAACTTCAATCATCGGAATAAGCTGGGTCCTAAAATAACACATTTTAAGTGCCATAGGCAAGTGGTGCATCTTCAGCACCTGATATTCAGGATCACTAAGTTCAGTTACTAGGACTTGGTGAGAACTTGACGGGCAACTTGTGTTCACATCTAAATGTATTAATGGCTGGTGGTTTAATAAAATTGCCTCCCTTAGTAAAAAAGGAGGTGTGCTTGCATGTCTTTTCTTTATAGACTCTTGAGTATCCTGGCAATAGTGATTTGAGCGCTGTGTGGTTTGTGGTTAGCTCTGAGGATTACTGCAATGGTACAGTTTTGCTGTACTCCACAGGCTAGCGAGTAACTGACAATCTTACACAATGCACTTTCTCTTCAGTCCTACAAATGCATTTAATCAAATAAAGGATGCCCTGCTTTTCTTTATCAAATAAATCCTCTATGAACCATAATATGCCAAATCAATGCCAGCTTTGCAAAAACAACAACAACAACAAACCAATAGCTGCACTAGATCAAGCGATATTCCAAACTGCGAGCCTGATAACCCAAGGGGAGTGCAATCTTCTGATAACCAGCTTCATCTCTAAACCCATATCACACTGTTCCTCTGTATTAAGTTTGAATCAGTTTTCATGCAGACTACTTTGAGAATAATGTCACAAAGCTGGGGTGGAGAGTGAGGTACAGTGGTACCTCGGGTTAAGAACTTAATTCGTTCTGGAGGTGCATTCTTAACCTGAAACTGTTCTTAACCTGAGGTACCACTTTAGCTAATGGGGCCTCCCACTGCCGCTGCGCCGCCGCCACATGATTTCTGTTCTCATCCTGAAGCAAAGTTCTTAACCCAAGGTACTATTTCTGGGTTAGCAGAGGCTTTAACCTGAAGCGCCTGTAACCTGAAGCATCTGTAACCCGAGGTACCACTGTGCTGTTGTTTGGATGGAACAGTAACAATTTCGAGCTTCTGCCAATGGAAGTTGCGGTCAGCCAGCTTAGTCAGGAATATTTGGGGAACCAAGGCATTGAAGATCTTGGGGGGGGGGGTGTCTGCCTGTGTTCACCTTGACAGCTGGGTGTCTTGACTCATCAGTTTGAGGTGGCTATACTACTTGCTTTCTGAAGCACAGTAGACCAAGAATGCGTAGGGGGACGGGGAGATACCTCAATGATCATTTTCATGTCTTCAAATTCTGTAGCTGACTGCTGTTTATCAAGCTGGAAGCCACAAAAAGGCCATGAAGTCAAATGTTTTGTATTTATGAGTGATTATCCCTGGCTTGGGGCAACTATTCAGTTGAAGGAGATCAAGCAGTGAGTGTTTGATTTGCATTGCTCCTTAGGCAAGGCACTGCCATCTGTGTGTTTAATCAAAACACCAAATTTAGCACTTCTGTCTCCACCCCCAATTTCAGAGTACTTTGGAATGTCTTAAATTTTCTGCATTCTAAATATATATACAGTAAACCCATAACCTACATACATTTAAATTGTGCTCATTCAACTTGACACACTGGGGGGGGGGTGGACTTTGGCAATCCTTCCTGCCATTGAACCCAATGTGTTTTGATTATATGAGATTTTGGCTTTAGGTGCGATCCCTGAAACGTAAGTTGCAGGCTTACTGTATTTGTAATTCTAAGTTTGGTATTGAAACTGATGCACTATAAGCAGGGGTCATCAGTCTTCTGGGATGCACCTTTTAACCCAAACAAAAATGTGAAACCTAGAAATCACTTTCTTCTTCATGCACATTCTTCTGAACATGTACATGCACACACATCAGTAATATGAATTATTTAGTCCAATGTTTGAATTCCTAAAATCAACAAACCCCACCCTCTAATCCCCTGCTCCAGTTTTACTCAAATTACCGTATTTTTCGCTCTATAAGATGCACCCGACCATAAGACGCACCTTGTTTTTAGCGGAGGAAAACAAGAAAAAAATTATTCTGAATCAAATGTTGCTTTGCACGGCTATCCCTAAGCCAGAACAGCAAGAGCTGAACAGCTGTGCAGCAATCCCTCTTGCTGTTCTGGCTTCAGCGAAAGCTGCGCAGTCTGCATTCGCTCCATAAGACGCACACACATTTCCCCTTACTTTTTAGGAGGGAAAAAGTGTGTCTTATAGAGCGAAAAATACGGTGTACCCCCCTCCTTGTAGAGTAAGAGGACCAAAACAAAATACAGGGAGGCTGGGAACCCTCTGCATGTGTGCACACTTACACATGTAGTTTGAACACTAAATTCATCTCCCCTGGATAGTGATGCTTGAGTCTCCAACCTGAAGCCATCAGAATTAGTCAGGCAATGAAGTGGCACATCACAGTAACAGATGTCATACTATTTATAGATTAAGATTATCAAGGACAAATGGAAAGTGCCCAGCAATGCTAGGGAATTCTAAAACAAACAAGAAATAACCAGCAGAGTTTTGAAATAAGTGGTTAAATTTTTGAAAGGTTCAGCCCCTTTTGTTCAAAATAGCATCAGATTTTATGCAGACATGGACAGAATCATCCTCCTTGATCTCAGGAACCATCATGCAAAATTTGATGAGGATATATTAAGACGAGTTCAAGTGCACAGAGAAAAAGACAAAACTGTTTTCCAAAACATGTAGTGGATAGCAATTAACAGGACGTGCACATTCTTTTTAATAGCATTTTGGTGCTTTGGTTTTGGTAACACTATCAAAGACAACTTATTTGGGAAACAATAAGCAACCAGATCTGGCAGCATTCAAACTCAAATAGAGTAATAAAGCTGAGGTTGGGAGACTGGCCCCAGGAAACTTGCCATGAACCTCAGTTTTCCAGCTCTAGCATAAGCTTAATGGTTGGACCTGCCTTGATTGTTTTTCAGGCTTCGTTCCATAGAAACTACCAAAATGTAACTTGCAGGGGTTCCATCTTAGATATGCAGAAGTTTCTCAGCAGAGGTACATCTGCTGGGTACTATCAAAGGATAGTGCAGAAAGAGTCTGACAATTCTGCTGCTGTGTGCTGAGGAACACTTATTTAAATGACGTTTGAAACCTTGTAGGCTTGGAGATTGTCAGGAATCCTCAGATACTAAAAAGTTGTCATTCTGTTTCAATTGTAACTTCTGTTTGCAAATAACGTTATCCTCGTCCTCAAGAGGATAGCTTTGCAAAAAAATCTGTATTTGATTCCCTCCCTCCCTCTCTTTTTTTTCTTCTCCTCCTGCGATGAGGCTACATTTTAATATTTTAATGTTCCATTATTTTAATGTTGTATTTTATTTTGTTTTTAAGTTGTAATCATTCATGTTGTTTTTATTATTGCTTGTAAGCCGCTCTGAGCCCGGCCTTGGCTGGGGAGGGCGGGGTATAAATAAAAATTATTATTATTATTATTATTATTATTATTATTATTATTATTATCATATATTCCAATTTCCTTTAATTTCTTGAATACCCAGTGCCTAATTCTTGCTGGTTCCAAACATGAGCTGTTGTTGCCTGCTTCAGTCAAGTTCCTGATAAAGAGTTCAGTCATTCTAGAACCACAATTTTAAAAAGGGAAGGAAATGCAGTTAATCAAAGCAGCCCCATTTTGAAGTAGAAGTCAATTTTGTAGCCACCTCTTCTACTGCCAGTATGAATGATTAATAGCACATGAATTTAATTTTGTTGTTGCTAAGAAAAGCACTTTGGATTCCTCTCTAGGTTATTGGTGCAGAGAATATTCTCAGAAATGTCTAAATGGGATGTAATCTCATTACCAGTTTTTTCACTGCAGAGGCAAGACTGTGAAGGTGACTGACGACTGCGACAATAGTGCAGTTTTTATTTTACGAAATAGCCATCCATTCTTGTGAACTGCCATTTTAAATCAATCCCATTTAACAACAGAACAGTGGGAACCTCTAGTTCTGTTGACTGATGCAAGCTGCTTTGAGAGCAGCGTAATTAGGTCTGTGTATTCGAAGAGTTCCAGGGATCTCCATTCTTGGTACCGTCAATAACATGCTGGTTTTGTACACTTACCATTTTCCAAACTGGAAACCGCAAATACTGGCTTTAAACTGAACCAATGAAAGGATGTAAAATGATATAACTAGCTTATAAAAGTCTGATTGTTGCCTGTTAAAACAAGTATAATGTCACAGTGATGACTTTTTCTGAGGCAGCTAACGTCCTAGTCCTAATGAGATGCATTGCACCTCTTTATGGATGCCAAAATACTAAAATACTAATACACTGTAAAATACTAAATTATCAACCCATGTTTGCTAATATATTAGTCATTCAAACAACCTTTCTCCCTCCCTTCATTCCCAAAGGAAATCCTCGCCAGTCTATCTCCTATAAAAAAGCAGCTTTCGCCCCAACAGACTCTGAATAAATAATATCCAGATTAAGAACCTCTAGCTCACAAAAGTTTTCAAATCTTAGTTTTTATTGAACCTATTCCTGCAAAATCTTCCTGCAACCATTTATATCTTTTTCCTTTGTTGCATTCTGTGGTAGCAACATTTTTCAGTTGTGACCAACATTTTTCAGTTGTATTACACATTAAACTCAAGTTTAAATAAAGCAGATTTCTTTCAAATAAGCTATTGAAAAATGAATAGAATCATAGAATTTTTTGCATATCTTGCATATGAACATGATTTGCATGCTTTATCCTGAATTTGTTTATGGGGGGTAGAATTTGGAATCTTTCCTATTAGCAGGTCTCAAGCATTTTCTCCCTGTGGAGAACTTGAAAATCGGTGGAGGATATCTTGGTGGACCATATAATAAACTTCTTTTGTTCTATGAATCAACTCAAAACTCACATAACTCATGTTTTTAATATCCATAACATTGCCTTTTCAATGTGATGGATGTGTTTGTGGATTAAATATGAAGAAAAATAACTTACTTTTCTTCAGCACTGGCACCATCATTATCATCAATCCTGTGCCATATTATGAAAATCACAGGCCCTAGGCTAGGCCACCAAAAAGGGCCATTTTAACTTGTTTGTTTTTAGGGGAAAGTTGGTAGGCTGCACAAGTGACATGTTATGATCATTATTGGATTTGAGGCAGAGCCTTGTAAGCTTCTGTAATAATCTGGCCTTGGCAGATGGTCTTGGATCATCACAATCAGAAAAATAAACCAAATGCTGAGCCAAATACAGATATTATTGACCGCAGCTTTTCTGTAGACCCCCTGAGTGGTACACAGACCATGGTTTAAGAATCTATATTTTGCTTTCAAGTGTCAGTGTAGTGGCAAGAAGAAGGAGGAAATTTGGAAGTGATGGAACATACTAGTGAACGGCTGAGTTATTTGTGACTAGAGACCGTGAGTAAGGGGAACAGAATTATTCAGTGTACAGAAGCGTCAGCTCCTGAATGCTAGATTTGTTTACACGGACATTCCTGGTTTTCATAAATGCATCTCTGCATTCATAGGGACTACTTGCTTTTTGAAGACAATTAAGGTCGCCCTGTGGCCTGTCAAGTGGTTGACAATCCTTCTGTGTGTGAATGCATGTTCATATGTTTTTTTAGTAGCACTCGTAAGAGCACGTGACTTATCTACCCCCCCCCCACGCCCCCGGATCAACACATTGGCCTCCATTAATTGATGAACATTTCCGAATCCCTTTCAGGTATGATATTAAAATAATGTTAGAGAGTTTAATTCCCCTGTCTCATTGTCTCCAGTCTCATTCCTCTACTACAGTGGTACCTCGGTTTAAGAACAGCCCTGTTAACGAACTATTCGGTTTATGAACTCCACAAAACCAGAAGTAGTATCCTGGTTTGCTACCTTTACCTCGGTCTAAGAATGGAAGCCGAACGGTGGAAGGGCACTGGCGGCGGGAGGTCTCATTAGGGAAAGCACTTCCCGGTTTAAGAATGGTTTCAGTTTAAGAACGGACTTCCGGAACGGATTAAGTTCTAAACCAAGGTACCACTGTATTCAGTATTCTACCCCATACATCATTGGCCATTGCTCTATGTATTCTGTACTTAAATTTAGGAGGATGGGTTCTGTTCTGGTTGCCCAACTCTAGCTGCCAGCAGCACTAAGAAGAGATTATTTGTGATCTGATACAGATTGCAGTTGAGGCAAATGAAATACACACTTTGCATAGCTTCTTTTGCTCTTCTACTAGTCCCTCTACTAGGGGAGAAGTCTTATTTCTGACTGCTGCAAATCCTTTTATGCTTTCTGTCTTCTTTGCTCTCTTCAAGAGATTCTGAGACTTCCCTGGGTACTAGCTAAAGATATTTTTAAACTGGTTTAGGCAGCCTTAAGGACTAGTCACTAAAAAACATTTTTCTTAGGGCCTCATTTTTTTATTTTTTTTTAGGATGCTGCAATCTGCATTCTGTTACCAAAATCTGTGTGTGAACAGCAGAATCGCAATATACCTACTGCACTACTATTTACTAGTGGTGAAAGCAGCTGTCTAGAAAGAGCTTACTCCGAACAGTGGGGCTCTTTCAAAGTGAATGCATTCTGACTTGAGAAAAATAGTTTAAATAAAAATACTCCTGCTTAATAGGTTTGTGAATCTGGCTCTTCTTGTGAGAGAGGGTTATATCATCATATATGGGAGCAGCAGAGCATAACCAGCAGTTCGTATACCTTTTCATTCCCTCTTCGTGTATGAAAGGATTCAGAAACCTTTCACCAGCTCCATCTGCACAAGACCTCGGAAATGCAGCCAACTGCTGTAAAGCATGTAACAACATGGTAGGGCCTCTGAGATATTTTTGGCTATGCATACCAAGTCAAAAAAACCCATGAGTGAAAAGTTCAATGAGATCTTTATTTGTACAGGGATGAGGGAGAATTTGGTACGTAGGTCAGTGCAGATTGGGGGTTCTGAAATGCCTTTTGTTTCCTGTAGGCATCTGAATATGAGCTGCTTAAACATTCCTTTCCCATTTTTGGAGTGCAGCCCCCTCCTGTAATTTGCTTTATTTTTAATACAAATAAATGTGTTCCTGTATGTTCAGGCTGTTGGGGTTATGCTTCTGTAATGTATGTGCTGGCTAGAACTGCTTCTCTCTGAGCTCATATGTGAGACCTTTCTAATTCCATATTAACATTCACTGGGGAAAGAAGTGTGGATAAATATAGTAATAATTTTAGCTGTAGGAATCGGCTGCTTTGTATCGCTCTTCCCCAACTCTAACTGGTTTTTCTAAACTGGGATGCATTCTTTGAAGCTGTATCGGTTAGGTGTTCTTTAGTTGGGATGTAACATTTTAAAGAATATACTGTACTAACGTTTCCCCAACATAAGGGTTCTCTGTAGGGCTAAAGTGCCTAATAGATTGAAAGGTTGGATTTCTCACAGATTTTTGCCAAGTTTTTTTATTATTATCTCAAAATTAAACTACTACGTTTACTGTCATATCAAATGAATCAAGAGAGTACCTTGCTCTGAGTGCATCACGCCCACAAACCTGTGACTTTATTTCATTTTAAAGCTGTGTATTTTTCTATGCGCACTCTTTATTATACGGTTTCACTAGGAATTTTCAGAAAGGAATTGTTTTGTGCCCTTCTGCCTGCTTTCCTTTTCCACAGTTTTTTGTTGTTGTTGTTAATTTCTTTTCTATACCACTTTATACTTTTAAGAAAAAAAGGTCAAAGACACGAAACATGAAAACATCAAATGAAACAACTCAGAATAAAGCATTACAAAAGAAATTCAAATATAAAGTACACGTCCAAGGCAACAAAATTGACAGGAAACTAAAATATTATCTTAAAGATTTCAAAATAAAACATTGCAAAAGAGGTCAACTACAGAATGCACATTTAATGCAGCAAAGTTTGCAACAACAACAACAAAAAACTCAAACATTTCAAAACAAAATATAAAATGCACATTTAAAACAGCATAATTAACAAGAGAATAAAATATTATAAAAAGCATAGATGGCTGCTGCTGCCAATTCTACCAGTGGCGGTTCATGGCGATCAGTCGGTGGTTGTGGAAGTTCAGGCTCGATGACCTGGCTATCTACTAAGATGGCCAAGATGGTCTCTGTCCTCAGCAGCTTCAGCTTTTTGTAGATGGAGTCAGTCAAGGCCCCAGGTGGGAAAAGGCCTGCAAGGCAGGGAGCAGGTCCCCCAAGACTCACAGCCAAGAAGTATTCCCACTTCCAACCCACATAACTTCTATGCATATTGTACATCTTGAGGATCTTGTTTCTTGTGTGATGTGGCCATTAACATGCTGTTGTAGTGTTTAGTTTTCTTCTCATGCATGCCTGCAACCTGGGTGTGGAGTCTGGAGATGGTCTCTGGGTGCGTTTTCTTCTTGATTCCCATTTTATTTACAAATAAAAGTGTGTACATGTTGCTTTTAACCTGTTCTCCATAACTCACTGAGCAAAGGAAATGTGTTAATTGTCTGCTTGTGAATTCTGACTTCATTTCCATTTTCCATCTTCTGTATAGGAAAGAGTGCTAAACTCAGCTGTTGGCTTAAGGAAAAAAAATACTTGGAACTATTCCTATTTGCTTTGGAGTTGGCAGTTACCAACTTTCTCAAGCAAGAGCTGTTAAGGGGATCCTAACAGCTGAGTGGGTTTTGGGGTAACCAGACAGTTTTGTGAAGCATGTGATGTATCCTTCCCTGAAAAATCTCCCAAAAAAAGAAGCAGGATAAGGTGTTCTGTGGAGTGGAGTTGGGACAGTGCTGGCCCATTAACTGACCTTGACCACAGGAATTTGCCCTCTGGGTCCATAGATTGTGGGTCACCTGCATTTGTGTCTTCCAGACCATGGGAAGAAGACATTAGGATATTCTTTGTTAATATGGAAAGGTTAGATTTTCTTTCAATTTTACATGAATTCAAACATGACATACCTTGTGATTTAGCCTACAATTTAGTCTACAGTCACGAGACTTTGCAAAGCTAACATATATTCAAGAGCTTATTCATGTTCTTTTTTGCTTCTTGATCTTGATCAAAGCGTGCAAATGTTCAGAAAGCATGAACAAGAGCTTTTCTGAAAGAGAAAAAGAATAGTTGGAATCTCTTTAAGCCTTATGATCTGCCTTTTGGGAGCATGATTTATGACTTCTGACTAGTGTGGGGTTTGAGAGCCTATGTTTATGAACAAAAGGGATAATGGCAAAGGTAATACCATTGAGAAGGGGGGGGGGGGAGTTGACACTTGGACTGACCAGATTGCAGCCATATTCACAGACTGCAGAAAATGGTGTTGCGCGCACACACACACACACACACACACATCTCTCTCTCTCTCTCTCTCTCTCTCTAATTGCCCACAGGCTTACCAATCTGTAATGTATTTAAGAACATGAGGAGAGCCCAGCGGCATAGCGTGGGTTGTCAGCACCCGGGGCAAGGCAAGTAATTTGCGCCCCTAACCTGCCGCCGCTGCCAGGTTCTTCTTGCTGCTGCCTGGGCTGGGGTATTTATGGTAAGGTAGCCACGGCGGCAGCAGCGGATCCGTGTCAGGTGATCTGAGGCGAGTTGCCGCTGGCGCTGCTGCCCAAACGACGCCGCTTGCCCGGAGGAGGAGGAGGGCAGAGAGGCGAGGAAAATGCAACATGGCCCAGCTGCTGCAGCAGCAGCGGCGCCGGTGGCGGGGCTGTGAGGAGGGGCTGCCTGGCACGCGGGGACCGCTGAGAGCTGCTGCCTGCCGGACGCCTTCAGCCCGGACGCGCGCACAGCTCGTCGGTTCCGCAAGACATGGGGCTCTGCTACAGCCTGCGCCCGAGGCTCTTCGGCGACTCCGGAGGCGGCGAGCGCCCCCCCCCCGATGTTGCAGCCGGTGCGGCCGGCCCCCCCTGCACCCCCCACGCTACCTCACTGGGAGAGCCTCCTGGATCAGGCCTTTGCCCATCAAGCCCAGCTTCCTGTTATCACAGTAGCCAAGCAGAATTTGGGCACAAGAACACTCCCCCCCCCCCTCCGGTGGCTTCCAGCAGCTGATTTTCATAAGCATTACTGCCGCCAACTGTGGAGGCAGTGCATAGCACTCCCATGTGAAAACATGGGAGAAATCTTGTGCCTCTCTGTTAATGTTCAAAAAGCTGTGCATGGTTAAAGGTGCAAAGCCCCCAATGCAGCGCTCATGTTTGCACACTGTGAGCCCCACATGTGCACCAGAAACACAGGAGGCAACTCCTAGGGGCCGAGAGGTATTCGGCCCCCACAATAAAATATTTCAGGAGTCCTCTCCCCCCCCATTGATGGGCATTGCCATTCAAATGGTGTCTGTGCACCTTGTCATGTGATCGAATGTGCAGGGCAGGGCTTACTCCCGCCCCCTTCAATATTTTATTCAAGTTGGCACCCCTGACCAGAACCACAGGGGAGTCACTGACTTGAAACAACTATCTTGCCTGTTCTAGAAGCTGGTGGCTAAGCAAGTGAGGGCACACCTTCTAACAGTAAACAAAATATTGGGAGTCTGGCAGGGACATGTAGAAAATCGGGCAAGTGGGATTTCATAGATCTTGCTGTTCTGAAGGGAACCCCCGAGGACTGCTTGAAGGTTAATCTCTTGAGAAATGTGGCATCTTGTTTGCCTCTAATACAGTCTTAATGATACATGCTGACAAACCAAGCCACTGTGTTTTAGAGCTCCCAGCTGTTTCTCTGGAATAATTTTTATAGTCTGGCAAAAAGAAAAAAAAAAGCAGCATGTGTTTTATAAAAAATCATGGTTCTAAGATTCCCTTGAGAGTAAACATTTACAAATTAAGAATTGTTTGTGCAAAAGGAATAGGGTATAGGGGACTCTGAAAGCCCAGCAAAACAGAGCTATAATTTAACCCGCTGTAGTAAAACCTTGTTAAATAAAACCACTGTGTGATGTGGAGCTAGGGCAAAGCATGTAAATAAGTTGGTGCTTTTTAAGACGGTTGTATTTCCAAAGGCTTGGATGTCTGTGGTTGTTCAGAAATGCTTAGTTCACTTGCTAACACTTGGGCGTTTCTTCTTAAGATCTCTTGGGGAAGCCTTCTCCCATGCCTCAGGGCATGTCTTGGCCACTGTCACGTTGTGCAGAAGAGCCTCCCCAACAAATCTTGAGACGCAGATCTTAAGAAGAAACATGGGACTTCAACCGTGCCAACAAGGCCACCTGGCAAGGGGTGGCTTTATGTTTGGAGGTGAGAATTTTAAGGATTTAGCCCAACTAGAAAGGAAGAACAATAACTGTACAGCAATGGTAAGTTTAAAGAAGCAGCATGAGCATAATTGCAATCTTATTCTTAAAAATGGTCACTGCTGTTTTGTGATTTTTTTTGTCCAATGCGAAGGAAGTAACAAGGAGAACTGTGTACACCAACAGATATACGGATGACTTGGGTATGGAGCAAGTGTATGGACAGTGCTGGACTTTGACCTCAAAGACCTCAGATTCTTGCCCAGTTGGGAAGTGACTAGAGGCTTTTGATTAGTCTTTACCTCTCAGCATAGCTGTCAACTTACAGATTTGAAAATAAGGGACCAGCAGCCTTGAAAATAAGGGACCAGCAGCCAGAATAAGGGACCTGCAGCCTCACCTGTTCCAGGCACTCCAGTCTTCCTGTCCTCCTGCAGTCTGGTCAAACTCATGCTGGTAGCTTCGAGAACACTGTCCAACTTTGTAACCAGAGGTTCAACAAAATAGAATCTGAATCACATGCACCACAAGGCCTATGCAGCCTCAACTTAAGATGGCTCCCCGGCCTGGCTTTGCACTTTGCAGCAGCACGTGCAACAAAATGGCGTCCAGCATTCAAAAAACCCCTCAGTTTGCATTAACTAGCCACACACAAGGCATGCAAGCTCCACCCCCCAGTCGTTCTTAGACTTCTTATTGGGTGAGCAACACAGTTGGAGCCTCCCTCCTCCCTGGCTGGCAGGGAGGGAGAGGAGCTGCTTCCTTTGAAATTTAAGGGACATCATTTAAGGGACATTTAAGGGACATCCATCAATAAGGGACAGCAGCGGGACATGGCGCTGGAATAAGGGACTGTCCCTTCAAATAGGGGACACTTGACAGCTATGCCTCTCAGCCTTCTTCCCGATCTGATAGCATCAGTAGATGACGTTCATCCAAGCAAGGTGGTGCTTGCATAATAAAAGTCATTCCCTCTAAAATTGAGCTTGGGTTGTGTGCCTATTCATTTGGAAGCAAAACAGTCACCCCAGGATAAGCATACTAAGAGAATGCCGAAGTACACACATTTGTGAATTAAAGGCAGGTAATTTTCACCCAGAATTGATTAACAAGGAGCGTTCACCTCTACATAGTTCCATCCTTATTTCAGACATTGTAATATATTGTGATGTTTAGCTGGTGATATATTGTGATGTTGGAAACCAGGTATCTTCCAACCCTAACAAGGACCTCCCAGAGTTTTCACACTTGAAAAAGGTTTAATGCTGGGCTGAGACTCCTGTGACCTTCCATCTGGGACCATAATATCCATCACCCTTGGCTATTGGCCGTTGGCTATGCTGGCTGACATTTGGAGTCCAGCATCTGGAAGGCCACAAGTTCCCCATTCCTGCTTTAAAGGAATCAGAACCTGATTGGAGCCCTGAACAAAAGCACTCCTAGAGGGCTGCAGGTCCTACTTGTATTAGAAATAGTTCTGTGGCATAATAATTTGGAATACAGTGGTACCTTGGTTAGCATACGTCTTGGTTTGCATACATTTTGGATTACAAACATGTCAAACCCGGAAGTGCGTGTCCCGGTTTGCAACCTTTTTTGGGATTACAACCCATTTTTATTTTTATTTTTTTGGATTACGAACAAAATATTTTTGGAGGCCCCATTGGCAAAAGCGCACCTTGGGTTACAACCTGTTTTGGTTTACAAATGGACCTCCAGAACGGATTATGGTTGTAAACCAAGGTAAAGTTAAGATAAAGGGACCCCAACAATTAGGTCCAGTAATGGCCGACTCTGGGGTTGCGGCGCTCATCTCACTTTATTGGCCGAGGTAACAGTAAACAGTATTGTACAGTAAACCAAGGTACCACTGTACTAATAGCCATTGCATTGCTAGTAAATATATTTCTCTGCTTGCTTTTGTTCTCAGTAATGTAACCAAAGCATTGCCTTTTTAAAGAAATCTGCTTTTTCTAACAAGGCCTGATTCAGGGTATTGCACAAAGGAAAAGAAGCCCTGCCCATAAACTTACTTGTTCCCTTTATCACAGATTGAGACCACAGTGGGTCACTAGTTACCACAATGGTTCATCTGCTAAACTACCTTGAAGTAGTTTACTTAAGCCTGATGACAGCTAGACAGTTTTCCTTAAAGTATCTGACTTTCTTCATGAGACCACTGTGAAGCTGCCATAGACCCATGCCTATGGGCCCTTCTTCATCTCACATCCTAGATATTGGTTAACAGGGCAACTATTTATGCATGCCTGTACAGAATTAAGGTCTACCGAGTTCAGTGGGACTTAAATCCAGGTGATTGTGTATAGGATTGCAGCCTTAATGGCAATTACTAGCCAATCCATTAGATATTTCATGGTTTTGGAGATACAGAGGTACCTTTTGAATTATGGAAGTTTCTGTTACCTTAAATGAGTGCTTCAGAGCATTGGTCATTTTTAACCCAGAGGAAATCTCCCTGGTCACCAATGAGCTCTCTACAATGAGCTGCTTATTTCACATTTGTCAATATTTTAGAAAAACAAAGACCAAGCTAAGATTATTGCACCAGTTTTGTATTTTTAAAGGATTGGCATCCATTTTAATGTCCATAAAACTTCAAGCAGCATAAAACTTAAAGGAATTTATCTCTTTCTACAAATAGAGATTTTTTTTGTCTTTAACCTATTTTATTATTCCCATTTGAAACAGATGAATAGCCTGTTTGTGTTCTGAGCCCTTTCTACATCTTGACTTTTTTTTTATTCCCATAATTCATTTGCCACATCAGATGGTACGTTTCAGCTTCGGACAGCTACAGAAGCGTGGAAAGGAAAGAGGTTACTTCAAGATCAAAATATAGGTGCATTGGCAAAATGACATGGAGAAAAGCTTCCACAAAGCTCATTCGCATTGTGACTATCAATACTGATCTTGTCGCTACTCTGCCTTTTTATTAAGAGGCTGCATCTGGAAAGTAAAATGCTTAAAAGCCTTGGCTACTGCTCAGGACTAGTTTAAAAAAGCAATTAGAACTGCAAATTAGAGAAGCACCAGGCGCAGAATTGCATTTGGGAATTATGAAGCAATGAGCATGGGAAGACTTTCTGGAGTGGACTTCATCAACACACTCAGTGTGCAGTTAGTATGGGTGTACTGGGAGTTTGCTAATGGACTTGCCAGACTTAATTCTCTTCCAGCTGAAATCTCTCTCTGCTCCCCCTCCTCCTGTTGTGAATCATGAGCATTACAAAATGCAAGAATTTAGGAGGAGAACGAGGAAGTAGTTAAGCACTCACTTAGTCTTGTCTGGATTTGTAGTGAAGCAATCATTAACCTTTTCGTTGTGAAAAGTTGACAGGGTTGCATAACACACTTGCAGATGGTTAGTAGTAAGTTGTGGTCATTGCGGTTGAAATGGAAAGTCGTCCTGCGAGTTGTAACTTTTACGTTTTCTGTAGATACCTTTGTTAAGCGGAGAGATGGTGAGCTTGAAGAACGCTTTGGGCGCATTTCCACATACCAGTATTTCATCACTGCCTGACTTCCAGGAATTCTACAGTGGTTGTTAAATGTGGGCATCATCATCTTTGCTGCTGCTACTTAAAAAATTAAGTGCAGTAGGCGCCATACCAACCAAAGAAGTTAATAATTGTTCTTGCTCAAGAACATAACAGTGCAAGTCTTCTACCTAAGGCCTGGCTCATGGGGTGGTGGGACTTCCAAAATTTTGCAACATAAGCTTGTCCTCAATTAGTGTAGAAGGAATTATTTTGAAAAGCTACTTTACTTTATGAATAAGAAGCAAATGCTGAGTTTGCAGAGAAACTAAGCAAACTGAAGTATGTCACCTCATGTTTCTCATTCAATCCAGGGTACAGAAATCCTTGGGTTTTGAAATGTGCATTTCTTTGGGAGGATAGGGCGGAGTGTTGAATTAAGTTTTACTTTTTCAGGTTATTAAGGACTGCAAGTTAACCTAACAAAGTTGCTGAATGTTCCTCTCTGCATAAAAGGTTGCCATTTTATATCCTTTCTTTGCTTCTGTTAATTTTACCCTTGCTACCACAGTACTGTCTTTGGGAAGTTTTAAGTGATATTGTTGACTATGAAGGTTGCGATCCAGTGCACACTTACCTGTAGGGTAACCTTTAGCAATAACTAAAAGCTAAAGGTAACAAGGTTTGCAAATGTAAAACGGCTACTCAATAAAATTTTCACAAATGAAGCAAGTAAAATACTTAAATTGACTATGTATTCCCTAACTCCCGACAGTATAAAAATAGCTTTAGATTAACCTTTAATGTGGAATGTTAATTGAATGCAAATATTTAAAATGCCTTATATTCTGCAGACAACATTGGATTTACATTTGTGAATCGCAGGGTAGAGATATTTGTATCGAAGAATGATGGATTGTTGGTGCAGTGGGTTTATTTTTTAATCTATGCCATTTCTCCCTAGTAAAATACATCCAAAGGAGATGTACAAGCAGCATAGACATAATTGCAGAAACTATCTCCTAGTAGAGGAATGTTCAAGTGCTGTGATGTGTGTAGAAGCCATAAGCTGCTCTTCGGTTAACCAGAGTCCATGAAGTATAAGTAACTTTAACAATGATTTGTCAGTCGTATGCAAGCAGGCTGAGCACTTGCAGCTTAACCAAGTGATCCAGAACTCTGAAAATAAATCTTGTCGTGGCATGCTATCGTCTCCCTTGCATAGCCTTGATGTGAAAGAGTTGACTACTTACGGGTGAGAAAAGTGTTCAGATTCATCATCTGTGACCTCATTTATTTAATTTTCCCTGCCACATAACATTTTTGAAAAGCAGTTACTTACTTATCAGGGCTTCTGATGGGGAGTGTAATCAAATTTTGACTTTGCCAGGTCACACACACAAGAAATTGTGTGCACTAAGCTTGCATGGTTACAGGAACAATTGAGTTTGTCAGCCTTGGAAGGTGCAGCAGTTGACTATGGCTCATACACCTGCCCCCACACTGCCATTCAGAAGACATGGTGAGCCATAAACCATCTACTGTGAACTAGCAGCAGACCACTTGTTGTTGTTTAGTCGTTTAGTCATGTCCGCCTCTTCGTGACCCCCTGGACCAGAGCACGCCAGGCACTCCTGTCTTCCACTGCCTCCCGCAGTTTGATCAAACTCATGCTGGTAGCTTCAAGAACACTGTCCAACCATCTCGTCCTCTGTCGTCCCCTTCTCCTTGTGCCCTCCATCTTTCCCAACATCAGGGTCTTTTCCATGAGGTGGCCAAAGTATTGGAGCCTCAGTTTCACGATCTTGCCTTCCAGTGAGCACTCGGGGCTGATTTCCTTCAGAATGGATAGGTTTGTTTTTCTTGCAGTCCATGGGACTCTCAAGAGTCTTCTCCAGCACCATAATTCAAAAGCATCAATTCTTCGGCGATCAGCCTTCTTTATGGTCCAGCTCTCACTTCCATACATCACTACTGGGGAAACCATAGCTTTTACTATACGGACCTTTGTTGGCAAGGTGATGTCTCTGCTTTTTAAGATCAGCCCCGTTGCAGTCCTACCCGGGCACAAGCTTTGGCTTATCATAGAATCTCAGTGCTTGTGGTTTGTTAGGAAGCCAAGATTTGTTCTTGGCCTTTTGTTCACAATTTGTTGAGAGAGACAAATCTTGTAAACTTGTTCACAGTATGATTTTTAGCTTACTGTGTTGCCTGAAATACAGTGACAGGATGCCTACCACTAGTTATGGCTAGCCTGCTATGATCTTGCAGCTAAAGGTAATATTCTGCAAATGTAATATGTGCACTTCTACCATGAATGTCTGTATACAGATACCGCACACACTTCCATTGTTGTCCATTGTTCAAGGTCTTGCATAAGGAAGGTGTGTGTGAATTACGTACAGTGTTTGCCAGAGAAATCCGAATATCAGAATGGTTTGCACCAGTCCTAACTGCTCGTGTTAGCACCTGCTGGCAAAACTTTTCTTGCTTGTGTTTAATTGACAAGGCCAGGCTGGATGCCAGAGATATTTTAAGAGACCCATATAGCCTCGCACTGCACACGTGCTCAGAGCTGTAGACAAATTAATTGATTTCCATGTTTTAATAATTCTGGGCATCTTGCAAAAGACTGAGCTGCTTTTGACTTATCCTTTTTTTCACTTTAACATCCAGTTGTCTATAAACGTGAAGCTTGCTTGAGAAGGATCACGGAGTCGGGGATTCAGGAACTGTGAAGCCTTTGCAATTTGTGGTTCATGTAATAAACAGTAGGATTTTGCAAGAGGGCTAGAATCCAGTCTTGTTTTCTTTTCGTGAATATAAAATACCATTCTGCATCTCTTCTTCCCCCATTGCCCCCAACACACACAATCTGTTCCAGGGGTGGTCAAAGTGGTGTCCTCTAGATGTTTCAGTCTACAACTCCTATCAGATTCACCCGCCATGGCCAATTGTCAGGAGTGATGAGAGCCCATCAGCACCTGGAGGGCACCCTTGTAATTTAATGCAGGCAGTCTCATGAATTGCAGTCTGGGTCTGCATATGGCTGGTCAGCTTGGTGCTGTTCCTTCTCTTTATGTGCTGTAAGAGTCGCTTCACATTGTGGCTAAACTAGATGTGACTTGGCTGGAGGCATGTTTGCATATTCACACGTCTTCCCTGCGTATAAAGTGCATGTCTAATTTTGCAACAGGGGGACGTGGGTGGCGCTGTGGGTTAAACCACAGAGCCTAGGACTTGCTGATCAGACAGTCGGCGGTTCGAATCCCCGCTGCTCTTGCCAACCTAGCAGTTCAAAAGCATGTCAAAGTGCAAGTAGATAAAGAGGTACTGCTCCAGCGGGAAGGTAAACGGCGTTTCCGTGCACTGCTCTGGTTCACCAAAAGCAGCTTAGTCATGCTGGCCACATGACCCGGAAGCTGTACGCCGGCTCCCTCGGCCAATAAAGCGAGATGAGTGCCGCAACCCCAGAGTCGGTCACGACTGGACCTAATGGTTAGGGGTCCCTTTAACTTTAAAATTTTGCAACAAAAACTGCATGCTGCACTTTGCTGCTTGAACCTGCTTACCTACAGTATTGTTACGGAAATTACGGGGGGCACATCTTTAAAGTTAAATGTTGCAAATATTATGCCTGAATGTATCCTTTCAACTTGACAGCTCAGGTAAGTTACCTAGCTTTAAAAATAATATATAAAATCAACTCCTTTGCCAGTTTCCTCCATTCCAAAGCTATTTTCCCCTTGAAAAAGGACTCCAGGAAGTGCCCAGAGGTGACAATTGCTGGGCTCATTGTTAGCCAAGGGAAGCCAAATCTCATCACCTGACTTGCCTCAGGCTCCAGACATGCAAAGGAAGTTCTATTGTACTTTTGGGTGGTGGGTACTTGAGACATATTTGTCTATGTTAATCTTATACCTGAGTCTTGCCCTGCCATGTCTGCTTATGCTAACCTTGTGCCAAGGACTTGTCTGGACCTGTTTGCCAAGGTTAACCCCTCCCCTTTTGTGACATGTCAGTGATGTAGCAATGGTGCTGTACGAACTGTATTCTGGGATATGGTGGGAAAGTTTTAAAAGTCTTTGTCACCCCATCCTTGGGGTTCAAAAATTCCTCTTTGAACCTGTTGCGCAATAAACTGATCTACAACTATTTGCTCCGGGTGGTGGCTGGACTCCTTCCTTTATTCCGCAGGGACCCGCGGGCTCTGCCCGACGAGCTGGGTGACTGAGCAGCCTCACACCTAGATTTTTCCGTAACAAGTATCATACCAGCTGTACATAGATAATTTGAAGGTAAAAAAGAGAGATCAGTGGGCACCTTATAACAGGTATACTTTGCATATACATAGGACTTCCTCTCTCCTCTCTCCCCTTCCTGCTTATCCCTCCAGAGCAGATGGGTTGGGGCAAGGTGAGGGAGGGGAAGTCCCATAGTTGAGGTGGAAATCTTTGCACTAAAAGGACGGCTTCTTTGGATGTAACCTGCTGTTTCAGTCTATAAACAACCACTCCACTGGTTGCCAGTGACAAGTTAAAAATCTATTAAGAATGGAGATAAAATGTGCTGGAGGTGTAAAAACAAGGAAGGTAGTTTTTACCACATGTGGTGGACTTGTGAAAAAATCAAGAACTTCTGGGAGCTCATTTATAATGAACTAAAAAAGTGTTTAAATATACTTTTGTTAAAGAACCTGAAAATTTTCTTCTGGGAATGATTGGCAATGAAATTAAGAAAGAGCTTATTCCAGTACGCAACAACAGCTGCTAGAATTTTAATCGCCCAAAATTGGAAATCAACCAATATCCCAATAGTAAGAGATTGGCAAAGTAAATTATTTGAATATTCAGAATTGGCAAAATTAACACAAAAAATTAGAGACCAGAAAGAAACAAAGTTTATTAAAGAATGGAATAAATTCATAACCTATATTGAAGTAGATTTTAAAAATCCAAAGATCACAGTAGGCTTAATATAACCCTTCGACATACAAAAGTTTTAAATAAAAACTGCGGGGAAAAATGTATTACATAACCCAAAACTGAGGTGGAGGGAGGTCAATAACTTACATATTTGTCTTTTTTTTCCCTTATAATTAAGTTATGTTGTTCTTATTATTGTTTTTTTTCCGTGAAGAATTTATTTTCTGTACACGTGTGTATATGTGTGTATGAAAATTAATAAAGAGAAATTAAAAAAATAATAAAAAAATAAAATTGCCTGCAGAAACCAAGCAATGCAGCTTTTGTAAATAAATGTTTGGTTTGTTTGTTCTTTCTTCAAACAACAGATGTGTCCCAAATGCTTAACGTAAGTATATTTAGGCAGACAAATCAGTAAAAATGTTCTGTACTAGCAAGGTCTATGGACTCTTTTTATTTTAAAGGTGGTTGACCTATATTTTAGAGTTACAAAGAAGAAAAATGTGGCGATAAATTTCAATTTAGTAGATTGCTGCAGTTATTACAGGATTTTAGTATTAACACTACTAGTATACCATCTTTAATGACCAGGGATGCAAGTAAGGTTTATGTAAGCGGTGTTGCTTTATATAAGCGTGTCTTCCTATGTAAATAAACTGAGAAACAAAAACAAGATGAGTTTAATTTGAAAGATCAGAGGATTAGAACAACATAATAAAAATAATCGAGATAATGAAGCTGGAGGAAGTAAAAAAAAAATGTAGTAGATAATAAGCTGTAAAAGCCTTAAAAGTGTTTTGAGAGAGATAAAAGGAGATAAAAGGAAGAAAATTATCCCTCAATAACCAAACAACAATGTTAAGAGAGATTAGCAGAATTTATTGCATTTTATAAATTTATGTGTAGTTTGAGGCATCCACAGGACAAAGGCTTCAATGAGTTCTTTGCCAATACAGACATTCCTAAATTTAATTGAAAATCATACCGTATTTTTTTAAAGTCTCATAATTTTTCAAGAGATAAAATAAACAAAGCAGATGCAGAAAAAATCAAATAATATTCTATGATTAGATAGGTTCTGAACCAAAAATTATGAGGTATTCATTAATTAAAACTTGTAGTTAATACCATACTCCATACAAAATGCTAGGAACAACTCATGATATGAATAAATCCTCAAAAAAAGGAAATGCCTGAGATTAACCAATTGATACAGGCCAAATTTTCTGCTGAGTGAGGATTATTATAAAAATCTTAGCACATTTGGCAGAATCGATAAAGTGGTAGGAAATTGTTTGGTGACTATCTGGATTTGATTGGAGAAATGTTTTCTTTTTTAAAAAAAATCATAAATCATTGGATGGACATTGAACATAATTGCTAATTATGGGTGAGGGGGTTATTGGGTTGTTTTTGTTTTTATTTTGATTGTGTATTTTGTGCTTTTTGTTGTGCTTTTATCCTGAGAACCGCCCTGAGACCTGTAGGTATAGGGCGGAATAATAATAATAATAATAATAATAATAATCACAAGGGGGAATCATATTGTGGAAGAGACTTTTGATAAAGTCATATGGACTATATCAGTTTAAAAATCTTCAACCATTTAACTTTAAAATTACCATTTGGGTGGAATGCTTTAATATGATTTATAAATACTTCACCAGTTAGTGGTCAAAAATCAGAAAACATAGCTTTTACAAAGAGGGACTTTCAGATGACTGTACCTCTATCTGCTTATTTGCAATTAGTATTGAACTATCCACAATTATCATTGTCGGGAAAAGTACAGATACAGTGGTGCCTCGCAAGACGAAATTAATTCGTTCCGCGAGTTTTTTCGTCTTGCGATTTTTTCGTCTTGTGAAGACTTTGGAAGACTTTGGAAAAGCTTCGAAAATCACCAAAGTCTTCAAAAACCTCAAAAAAGGCGACCACACCGCATGCTATGAGTTGCTCCTCAAAGTGAATGCACGGTTTTAAGAAAAAGAAAACCAACTTGCAAGACAAAGGAAACAAACTTGCAAGACGTTTTCGTCTTGCGAAGCAAGCCCATAGGGAAATCCATCTTGTGAAGCAACTCAAATAACGAAAAACTCTTTCGTTTTGCGAGTTTTTCGTTTTACGAGGCATTCGTCTTGCGAGATACCACTGTACTACACCTGATTAACAAAAGCTACAAATTTAAAATATTGTGCTGATGTCAGTGGCATATTTTCACTAATAAATATAATTTAAGACTATAATCCTATGCACACTTACCTTTAATCCTGTAAATAGTTTGTTCAGTTAGCATCATGTGTTGTTTGGGCTTTCCTACTGGTAAAAAAATATGGTAGTTCAAAATGGTGAATAATATAAATTTGCAGAAATGATAAAATATAAAAAAGGTGGTACAGCTGTGGGATAATTCAACCCATTTCATCCACATTCTTCTTTAGGGGTTATAAAACTCCTCAGTCCACCTTAGCCCTGAAAAGTGGGTGACTAACAAACACGACTGCTCCCACATCATTTTGGCCCTGGTACTTCTGATTTACACAAGGTGACAACATGGTGAGTTCAGATCTTTCAAATGAAAGACCAGCATTCTAATCACAGTGTCTTGTAAAAATGAATAAATAAAAATCCACTCTCAAGCTCAAGAAGTAATGCTATTTTTGGCCTCCTGACCATGACTCCACTTCCCAGGTTCTGAGTCATAAAAGCTGCTGAATTCATAACTACCTTAAAAAAAGAAAGAAAGGCTTATTTTCTTAACTTGTGCCGAAAACATGTAGAGAGGGAATGTTGCAGCAGAAAGATTGCCTAGTTCTTGATTTCTGTGTTTTATTACCTCTAACCATAGTTTGGTAGTCACTCCATGCTTGTATTGTATTGTATTTGGGTTTAATATTTTAATGTAACAGGTTTTAAGTTTCTATGTAGGACAATTTTGTATGGCGTCATAGTTTATGAATTTCAGAAACTAAATACTTGTGCATGTCAACCTGTCGTCTAACATGGCAGATTGGGTGGGTTACATTGGTCTGTGCAAGGGGCGTCATTGATATATAGTCATGAAACATATGCTACTTATTGCTTTCATAAGCGCTTCTATGATGTAAGAGTAGGCAGGATATTAAAACCTAATGATTATATCCATTCAAGGATATTGGGGAGGGGCAAATATTTTGTAGTAGATATGATTGTGAAGATGTGAAGCTGTCCTCTGTCGTACCTCAATTTGGCATCTGTTAAATAGGTTTGCATTTTAAAAAGTAGAGACATCACCTTGCCAACAAAGGTCCGTATAGTTAAAGCTATGGTTTTCCCAGTAGTGATGTATGGAAGTAAGAGCTGGACCATAAAGAAGGCTGATCGCAGAAGAATTCATGCTTTTGAATTATGGTGCTGGAGGAGACTCTTGAGAGTCCCATGGACTGCAAGAAGATCAAACCTATCCATTCTGAAGGAAATCAGCCCCGAGTGCTCACTGGAAGGACAGATCGTGAAGCTGAGGCTCCAATACTTTGGCCACCTCATGAGAAGAGAAGACTCCCTGGAATAGACCCAGATGTTGGGAAAGATGGAGGGCACAAGGAGAAGGGGACGACAGAGGACGAGATGGTTGGATAGTGTTCTCGAAGCTACCAGCATGAGTTTGACCAAACTGAGGGGGGCAGTGGAAGACAGAAATGCCTGGCATGCTCTGGTCCATGGGGTCACGAAGAGTCGGACACGACTAAACGACTAAACAACAACAACAAATAGGTTTGCAATGTGCTTTAGTAATAGACCGACAGAATCTTTATTTCTGAGTGCAGAACTGAGATGATAGGATGCAAGCAGGTTTATAAATGCTCTGATACAGTTGGCTTGTTTGAGGTTATGTGAGAATTCTATGGCTCAGCTGTGTTTGCAAAAGTGTTAGTCACCATTAGTCACTTCCACTGGGTAACGTTTTTGTCTCATTCAAAACACCGCATTTTCAGATGTATTTCTGTTGAAAATGAAGTCATGGCTTTACATCTTCAGTATTAAGTGGGCAACTGAATAGAAGGGTCAGGATTCTTGTTTCAGGCACCCATCCTGAAGCAGCGCTCATATAGGTTTTGCTGCTCTCTCCTCCAAGCAAGCAAATCTACTTCTGTTAATCTGAATGGCCTGTGTCTTTGTGGCAGGGAGAGGAGAGTGTGGAGGATAGAGGAAGTATCCTCTAACTGCTTGGTTTTAGAGCACAGGCTATATGTAACTCATTCATTTTCTGTTGGGTGGGAGCACATAAATGGAAGGAAAGCTCCAATGCATTATTTTTGTGTGCCTATGAAGTCCACGAGACGCGGGTGGCGCTGTGGGTTAAACCACAGAGCCTAGGACTTGCCAATCAGAAGGTCGGTGGTTCGAATCCCTGCGACGGGGTGAGCTCCCGTTGCTCGGTCCCTTCTCCTTCCAACCTAGCAGTTCGAAAGCACGTCATAGTGCAAGTAGATAAATAGGTACCGCTCTAGTGGGAAGGTAAACGGCGTTTCCGTGCGCTGCTCTGGCTCGCCAGAAGCGGCTTAGTCATGCTGGCCACATGACCCGGAAGCTGCACGCCAGCTCCATCGGCCAATAAAGCGAGATGAGCGCCGCAACCCCAGAGTCAGTCACGACTGGACCTAATGGTCAGGCGTCCCCTTTACCTTTTATGAGGTCCACAGATTCTGTTTGGCATGGGACTACTGTGTGCATAATTGCTTACCAGGAAGTATTGCAGAATAAGATGCATCTGTCCAACGTAACCTATTCTAGCTGTATACACTTTGCTCCCGGTCTTTAATAAGACAGTCCTACTCCACAACAATGAAGTGCTGCTTTCTGCTTTATACATAGGTTTTCACAGAGAAGTGCAGAAAAAGAAAATCCAAGTGACTCAGAATAACCGAGCCAAAGTTGGCTTGTTCAGGAACACTCCTATTATTAAAGCTTTTCATTATTATTAAAGCTTTTCATGTGAAGCCATTACTATGTGATAAACACGATGGTCTTTTCTACTGGGTGACTTAAAGAGGATTCCTGTAGCTCAAACAATGAAACCTAAACATTAAGTCAAGTATTTTAAACCTACCTCATGTGAGCGAGGAGGCGTATGGCAGGCATGCATTGAGTGTATTTTTCCAACTTGCAGCTTAAAGGGGGGGGGAGCAAAAACTCGCTATTTTTAATTTTGTTATTCCTGGCTCAGGGTTAAGCAACGGGCATACATTTTCAGATAGTGAAATTAGGCTTGCTCATAATGTATATGTGCTGCCAAAGCAAGCACGACTTGGCTTGCTCGTAATATAAATAAGTGTTGCCCAGGAATGTAGCTTGTATTTCTGATATAGTTTATGAAAACAAAAGAACATGGATTAATCATACTTCAGGATGTAAGCACATTTTTTCAAGTAAAAGGCATATATCCACATGGGTCCCTGGAACTGTCAGAGCCAAAAATAACATTTTAGAATTTAAGCATGAGGCAACTTTCTGGGGCTGTAGTGCACATAAATGCATTGAGCACTCTGTTTCCCAAAGGAACACGTCTCGTTGTGGGTTTCTTGATTTCAGCAAGCTGCCAGTAAAATTGAAGGAAAAGTAATTCACTTTTTTCAGTAATGTTCATTTGAAATTTCTAAAAGGCACTGTGTGTTTTATACCCTCATTTTTATTTATTTATTTTTTGATACAGACATCCTGTTGCAAGATGGAAATGGTGGGTTTGCAAAGGAACAAAAGAAAGTTGTTTCAGTGTATTGCCACAGCCCAGTCTTTTTCCAACCAAGATTGTTCATTAAGTATTCTTGGGTGCTCACCATCTAGCAAGCTTGTTAAATGGAAATAGGTGCTTTAATTAAAATGTGCCCACTATGGTTTGGTGCCCCCTGCTGCTGTGGCAGCTGCTCAGTAATTTTTCAAGCACAATGCATTAACCACTTAAACAACACGTTGTAATAGGTTAGTGATAAGGCCAAGAAAAGCCCACACTGGAAGAGTGGCAGATGCAGCTGATGGACTATATGCAACTGGCTGAGATGACTGGCAGAATCCGAGACCTGGGAGAAGAGAGGATTGAGGAAGACTGGAAGAAATTTAAGACGTATTTACAAAAACATTGTAATTTGGTTGAATGTTAAGAAGGATGCTAGATTATAAAAAATTGGCCACCACTAAATCAGATTTGAATTTGATGATAAGTGAGATTAAAGAAAACATAAATTTTTTGGAGAATTGCTAGATTATATTTAAATGAGTGGATATAAGATCGTAAACAAGTTGATAATTTGCTTGGAAAAACCTTTTAACGATGTAAATGGGAGCGGGAGACGTGAGGGAGTCCAAAGAAGTGATGAAATCACGTTATGATATAAGTAAGGTTGTTTATTATTTGTGCATTTGTATTCAAAAACTTTAATAAATATTTAGATATATATATATATAAAAGATAAGGCCAAGAAAAGAAGCCTTCTGTCCTTAGCCCAGAGGTTCACAAACATTGCTTGACTTTCTACCCATTATTTTAGGTTGCTTTCAGCCCTCTCCCTCCATACAGAGTCCTCACAGCGTAGGGTTGCCATATTTCAAACAGTGAAAATCCAGACATAAAAGTTGTTGAACTTTTTTTTGCAAATTCATAAGAAACTGGAACCCTATCCAACTGCAGCCCTGTCATAGCCATATCAGATGGCTTGGTAGAGAGGCAGAATATTTTCTCATTTGTGCAGGGATTTGAAGAAGGTAAGCCACAGCAGGAGTCTCTTCTGATCAGCAAGTTGAGACTCCTTTCTTAGCTTTTTGTCAGCTGCTTGATAACTTGGAGGACTGGGTTTTTTGGAGCCCTGGCCACACCTATGTTTCAGGTAGATTTGTTTAATTTGTGGCTGAGTTCTAAATCCTTTTAAAAATATTGTAGAAATATTTCATGAGCCCGCTGTTCACATAATGCAAATTGGCTGGGCTTCAGTTGTCTTGTGCTGCTATTATACATTACCCATGGACCAAAGAAGAAAGAGCCATAATAGGGGCTTTGGGATAATTAAGGACAAAGCTTTGTAACGTTGTTAAAATCTATGACACGCAAAACATCAGTTGAATTCCAAGACAGTCAACCCTTTCCCAAAGGTTGAGACAGCACAAATTTGTTTTTGTTTCAACTCTTGTTCTCGCCTCCAGGTTTGTAGCAGCCTGCCAGGATTTGTTCTGCAAGCTTCCTGGCAATATACCCTGAAGGTACTTTGCAGGGCAGATAAGCCAGTCATTTTATGACCTGTTGCTTTCTATGAGATTTTATAAAAGCAGGATAACATGATTATGATCGGTGCTGGCATTATGCTGAAGTTCCTTTGCATTACAGCTTTTAGCATGATCTCACTGACAACAGATACAAGTCAGCAACAGTGTGTATCAGTCAAGTCAGCAAGTCAGTGTGTATCAGTCAAGTCAGTGTGTATCAGTCAAGTCAGCAAGTCAGTGTGTATCTGAAGAAGTGTGCATGCACACGAAAGCTCATACCAAGAACTGACTTAGTTGGTCTTTAAGGTGCTACTGGAAGGAATTTGTTTTGTTTTGACTATGGCAGACCAACATGGCTACCTATCTGTAACAAGTCAGCAACAGTAAGCCAACAAACGGACAGGGCAGATTGACCCTCTAGAATGGGCAAACTGTGGCCCTCCACAATGTTGTTCAACCACCATCAGGCCTAGGCAGCATGGCCAATGGCTGGGGTGGAGTTTCAGTGCCACCTTAAAACTGATTTCTTCATCCATTTTTTCTGGAGGAAATTAAGCTGAGGTGTAAAGTGGATGAAACTGTTTTGTTCTTGCTGCTGATATGAAATTAGCTTAATGTTATGATTATGTTGATTTGAGTGACTTTATGAGTGATTTTACTGTTTTAATGTGAATACTAGCTGAGAAAAACATTACAGCCCAACTTACAAGACAATTACATAAAACAAGCTGAGATAAAATCTTCCCTTTCTGAATATGGCCATACTCTCTTTTCTTCCTGATGCCCAAGAAAGCTATTATTAGTCCTCTCTTTTTTTGAAGAGCAGGAACACAAAAACTAGTTGCAAAACATATTAATGTACTGTATTTTTTGCTCTATAAGACTCACTTTTTCCCTCCTAAAAAGTAAGGGGAAATGTATGTGCGTCTTATGGAGCGAATGCAGGCTGCGCAGCTATCCCAGAAGCCAGAACAGCGAGAGGGATTGCTGCTTTCACTGCGCGGCGATCCCTCTTGCTGTTCTGGCTTCTGAGATTCAGAATATTTTTTTTCTTGTTTTCCTCCTCCAAAAACTAGGTGCGTCTTGTGGTCTGGTGCATCTTATAGAGTGCAAAATATGGTACATTTATAAAACGTGTTGTTGCAGAAATGATATTTGGCACTTGTATTATTCCAAACACTTGCAGTTGAAAATTCGGTCCACCCTGCTTCTGTTCCTTCTTTCTCCTCTCATTGCCTTCCCCAGCTTTTCACAATGATCCTCAGGTCAACCTATTAGCTCCTGACCCAGGATGTGAGTGCTGTTCCTGGGATCTATACTGTCTTAAGAGTCTCCCAACAGGCACCTAGAGGGAAACATGTGCTTGCAAAGGCTTTCCTTGGCAGCTACAGAGTGTACAGGGGTACCTCGGGTTAAGAACTTAATTCGTTCCGGAGGTCCATTCTTAACCTGAAACTGTCTTAAGCTGAAGCACCACTTTAGCTAATGGGGCCTCATGCCTCCACGGCACGATTTCTGTTCTCATCCTGAAGCAAAGTTCTTAACCCGAGGTACTATTTCTGGGTTAGCAGAGTCTGTAACCTGAAGCGTCTGTAACATGAATCATCTGTAACCCAAGGTACCACTGTATACATAAACATACAAATTAGGCTTGAAAGAAGCATTCTGTAGATTAAGGATAGCTCAACTGATAGAGCATGAGGCACTTAATCTCAGGGTTATGGGTTCGAGCCCCATGTTGGGTGCAAGATTCCTGCATTGCAGGGGGTTGGACTAGATGACCCTCATGATCCCTTCCAATTATGTGATACTGTGTATTCAGTAGAATATGCTGTGGAATGTGCTTGTGTGTTCTGTTGTGTGTGCGGTACCCAAAACAGTTATTCTGGTTTGCATATGCAACTTTAATAATTGTTAACTTTTAATAACGTGAGCGTATTTTTCCCAACTCCATCCCATTCCTTTTCCCTTGTGTGTCATATCTTGTGAGCCTGAGGACAGTACTTGTTTTAGTACTTGTTTTTGTATGGTGCTCTGAGAACCTTTTCTGTAAAAGAATGGGGTATATATATACTGTAAATCATCATCATCTGTGCCTCTGATCAAATGTTCTCTTTCAAGGAGTATGTATGGGTTTGGGGGGTTATTAAAACAGGATTCAAATGGACTCTGTGTTCACAAAGCCCAGGACTGAATGAATCCCCCATTATCCTTATAACAGGTGCAGTTAGCATGTTATCATTTTCTCTCTCTAAATATTTGAAATCGGTCTTTCTGGTGTGGAAGAGAAGACCACATGCCTACAGCTCCCAGAGCCATTCTCCACTTTTTAAGTGTCTGAAGGGAGTCCTTCCAGAGTCTGAACTTGTCAGTTGGGGGAAGAGATTAAAATGCTAGTACTGTGGTTCAGGCTGTTATCCTTTCATCTCACGTTCCATCGCTTTCCCTTCTGTGTGGAGAGGCATGGTTTAGGACTGAAGTGCCATGGTTAGTCTCCAGGTTCTGGCATTCATTAGAAAGCAGCAGAATCTGTTTCAGTTTGCACACGATAAACATTGCAGAGCAGTTAAAATCCTTTGTAGGCTTGTAAACAAATGTGGCTTAGAACAGAGGCATGTATCTTGTCCTGGCAAGGCTGGTAGCAGTTGGATCTGTTCCATGAGTCTGATAACAGGTATCCGAATTCCAGGTAGCTAAGGCTGGGTCAGACAGGACAAGACCTGAGCCAGCTCCCAATGTAAATCCCAGGAGCAATGGAAACTGTTTCAACAACAGTCTGAGCTCAGCTGCATGCCAAAATAGTGAAGCAGTCATTCTGCATGCCCTTCTCAGTTAGGTATAATTTAAGGGGCAGCATCTTGTCTTGGAGGCTGACATTCCTACTTGGCCAGATGGCCTCCACCTATCCCTCTGCCTTCTCTGCTGGAAGCTTAGGGTAGACCATGGGGCTGTAGGCAGTTCGTGACTTTTGTTGTTGTTGTTCTTTAGTCGTTTAGTCTTGTCTGACTCTTTGTGACCCCATGGACCAGAGCACGCCAGGCACTCCTGTCTTCCACTGCCTCCCGCAGTTTGGTCAAACTCATGCTGGTAGCTTCGAGAACACTGTCCAACCATCTCATCCTCTGTCGTCCCCTTCTCCTTGTGCCCTCCATCTTTCCCAACATCAGGGTCTTTTCCAGGGAGTCTTCTCTTCTCATGAGGTGGCCAAAGTATTGGAGCCTCAGCTTCAGGATCTGTCCTTCCAGTGAGCATTCAGGGCTGATTTCCTTCAGAATGGATAGGTTTGTTTTTCTTGCAGTCCATGGGACTCTCAAGAGTCTCCTCCAGCACCATAATTCAAAAGCATCAATTCTTTGGCGATCAGCCTTCTTTATGGTCCAGCTCTCACTTCCATACATCACTACTGGGAAAACCATAGCTTTAACTATACGGACCTTGGTTGGCAAGGTGATGTCTCTGCTTTTTTATGACTTTTCATAACTTTATGGACCTATAAATCCTGGTTCATCCTCATTTTGAAGAATCTGAATACTGGGCTTCAAAAGAGCACCTTCTCCCCTGGGTGGCTTGCAGAGCATTTTACTCTGAGTGGACCTCAGACCAGCTTGTGGGTCTTTGTTGGATCACTCAGCCAAAGTCCTACTGCACACACATCTCCATAGACATCTCCTCTGCATTAGAACTTCTGTACAGTATGTGGTTTCTGTATTCTGGGACATAAGGGCATAAAGAGAATTTCTAAGATTAAGCAAAATGTAGCTGAAGATCAGAGTAGAAGCCACAGTCTCCATGACTGAGCTTTACTGAGCAACATGGATTATTTCTTCAAATGCCATGATTATATGGCAGTGACACTGCTTTGATTACCAATCCCTACTGAAATATGGCACAGTGTTACAGCACTTGAAGGGGGAAAAAACTTGATGCCACAAATCCTTCAATGGTGGCAAATAAATGAGTTTTGACTCCCTATTACAGTGTTTTATGGTCCTGCTGCCACTGCTTGCCATTCTGCCAAAGTAAAAACTCCATCCGCTAGTTCCGTACCAGATTGTGGTGTCAAAGAAATAGGAGTTGTAGATGTGGGTTTTAATTTTATTTTCTTCCTTGAATGTTTTGTTTTTTAAGCTGCTTTTGAAATAGTGGCAGATTTGCTGGTAAATGGTTTACTTGCTATCTTCATTCCATACCTTCCAGAGAGAATAAATTGCTTTCACGCTGCTTTTGCTCATCCTAACTACTTTCAAAATTCTTAGTGCTTTTTGAAGTATTGAGTTGAAGTCATAAAAGGCAAAGGAGTGATCTGGAAAGTATAGTTTGCAACAACATTCATTAGATGCATAGTGTGGGGAAAAAAATCTGGCATGTATCACCAAGACCTGGGTGGTTGAGGAAGGTGGGCTTGATCTCACCCAGCTCTGCCCAACCAGGTACTCAGTGCAACACTATGGCAGACCAGAGGGGTAGAGAAGGTCGCCATGGTCCATCAGACTTCTGTGACCATCACCAAGGAACCACATCTCTTAGTAGCTGAATTGGAGGACCCGTATCTGCTTTTGGGCCAGAGAGGCAGTCTCCCTGATTGCTGGCCAAGGTGGTCTCAAATGTGATGTTGTAGGAGCCAAGGACTATCTTGTTTAGTGACCTCAACATTCACACTATGGCTGCTTGTGATCTGACTCAGAACTTCATGGCCTGCATGATAACCATGGGGCTGTCTCAAGTTGTCATTGGTCCAGGACATGGAGTGGGACATACCTTCAACTTAGTTTTACTCCTGATGGCACAATAAGTGGTCTGATAGTGGGGGGGGGGGTGTTAATCTTTTTGATTGGACTGGCTCTGCTGGATGGGTGTTGGGGGCACTGTTTTATGGTGGTTCTGATCGTACCTGCAGGGTCAGTTCCAAAGAGTAGTAAAAAATATTAGTCTTCTAAAGCTGGAAGGCTAAGGTGGTCTCAGCTGCCTATGGGTGATATCCAACTGAGAAGACCCACTCAGTCAATGGGGGGGGGGATAACAATGCTCAGGAATGTGCATCTTTTGCAACATTTTTCTGGAACTGATTGTAGATTATGGTCATGGGACATAGTCTTCACTATCGTATAAAGCACCTGTCTGCTTTAAAAGGATTTGGTTCTGTTTTGAAGAGGCTGTCAGTATTGGCAGGCAATTCACTGGAGCAAATTGTTGTTCAGTGGGGGAAATGAAGTAGTAATAATTCTGATAAATGAAGCCTTGATATATTCAGTTTGGTGTTCAGTTCGGAGTTTGGTCTAAGTTTAATATGACATTTAGAGTAAAGAGCACACTTCCCATTTGAAGAAAACTATTTTGATTCATTTGTGTTTACTATATTATGGAATAAAAACAAAAAAATGTTTAAAACTATTTCTTTCTGAAAATGTAGTAGCTTTTATTTGTTCACTTCCATCAATATTGCAAAAGGTCTTTATGGATGTTTTGGTGACATGCAAATATTGCCCAATTTTATTTTATCACCTGCCTTTTATGAGATTAATCATGCTTGGCTGTCTTCACCTTGAGCTCTCGTGTGGGAAATCCAGTATTACCAGTAGAGTCCTAGAGACCAGGACCAGCTGTACTTTGTTCCTTCCTATAATAATATTGCAGGTGGAACATAGCGTATTTTGGCACACGAGATGTAAAGGCCCTTGTTCATTGGGAGTGATGATTGAGCTCTTGCATTTCTGTATTTGTAGCCATTGGCCACTGATCTTGAGCCAGCCTAGCTCAGTCATGTTTCATAAACTGAGGACCAAATCGCCTTGTATATGCCAGCTCTGTTTGGCACAATTCAGGCCATTAACTCATCCTACTCCTACCCCTCCATTGCCAATAGTAAATAATTTCCCTCTCCATTAGTCAATAATAAAGTGGCACATTTTGCAGAGCACTGCAGAGAGAATATTTCATGTTTCCTAGTCTAGTGCAGTAACTACACGCTGTTGCCTTTTTTCTTCCCTTTTTAAATTTTGATTATTAAACCCATTTCTCTCTATTAGCCAGGAGCTCAACGTGTAATGGCTTTCCCCCTTCCATTTAGAGAAAATGTGTTCATGCAGCACTTCTCCCACAATCTGGCCTGTTCTGTTTTTGCTTTACACTTTGTAGTGATTATATTATAGCCGCTGTCCTGGGGCAGTCCCACCCCACCCCAAATCCTGGTGTGGAATGTACAGTTATAATATTAAGTGTGTTTGTGCACTTATTGTTCTCTCTTTCCTCTCCCCTCCTCCCTGCCATTTTTCATTTTAGAGGTTTACAAATGAGGACCACCTGGCTGTTCATAAACTCAAGCATGAAATGACACTGAAATTCGGTCCTGCCAGAACGGATTCAGTCATCATAGCAGGTATGTGTTACAATCTAGGTCAGTTTGGAAAATGGCACGTTTAATACAGTCCAATTGTAAGATCAATACCAGAGACCAGATGCACTGAATATTATTGTCTCTACTCAAATTGTGACCTTCATTTATTTAGAAATAGGTGGGAGGAAGGAAGAAAAAAAGAAAGCAAGAGGCTTCTAGAACTCTGCTTCTTTATGTATTGTGGCAATACCAGGTTTTGTGTTTAAGAGTGAAAAATGTACAGACAAAAGGCTTTTCACGTTTCTTCATACTTTTTTTCAGGGTGATAAACAAAAGCTGACGAGCTCTGCTTCCTTCCCTCCTCCCAGGTGTCAATTTTCTGAAGCTTTTAGGCTGTCACTTAATAAATTTGAAACTCCATCTCATGCATTGGCTGTTGCTGGGAGTGCATTTGCCGAGTCCAGATGAGTCTCTCTCAACAGGCACAGTCAATGCAACCCTTTATACAAGATTTCAGGAAAATATACCTGGCTGTCTCAACAGTAGGCTATTGCCGTAAACTGTAGGCTGTTGCAGGAATGTCCCCGCACCCTGTCAATTATCCTTCATTTGTGAATCCTTAAAAGGAAGTGACAGGGTTGCAATCATTGAATGAAATGGCTTTTTCTCTATTGATTAGTGAAAGAAGAAAAATATTCTGTTATATGCAGGAGTTTCTACTTGAGAATTAGTCTGTGCCGTGTTTGATTACTGTTAATGTCCTCTATGTGGGGCTGCCCTGAAGGGCAGCCCTGAAGCATCAGTAGGTGCAGAATGCAGCAGCGAGAACACTTTTAAGAGTTTTGTCCTCCAGACATAATACACCGTTCCATGCCTGGAATGGTTTATTACACTGTGCCTGGAAACAGATAGGCAACCAATTTAAGAGCCTGGTTTTAACTTTTAAAGCCACAAATGGTTTGGGACCACACTGTCTGAAGGACCACCAAGTACACGTGTGTGTGTGTGTGTGTGTGTGTGTGTGTGTGTGTGTGTGTGAGCCTTAAGATCAGCATCAGAGACCCTGCTCTCTAGTCCAGCGGTGAGAGCTATGAAGTTAGCGAGTACCAGGGACTGAAGTTAGCGAGTACCAGGGACAGGGCTTGGTACTAGGGCTGGTCGATATATCGTCCGAAACCGGTTTGTAGTCAACATCGTGATAACCGTTTCATAATACTGACTTGGCAATATACTCCTTTTTCCCCCCAAAAAAATTTTTTTATTCATTTTATAACACAAATAAACAACACAGACAGAAAAGCAAACAATACAAACAGATTCTTGTCTTATCCCTATTTTTTCTAAACATTGTTAGATGGGCTTCCCCAAGTCCCCCCTATCTGATTTTCATTTTACCTCATCTTTAGCAGTTTACACATATCATAATTTCTAACCATTTTTTAATATATTTTTATCACACTTAAAAATCTTCACATTTCACTTACAAATAATACTATTTTAAAATACACTATCGTCTACTTCTAACCCTACAGCCTATATCCACTTCCATTGACTTGGCAATATACTGTGAATCACGATGTTTGTGTGCGCTATGTAAAAAATCACGATGTGCGGAAAACTGTGAAGGTGGTCATCACTTCTCTCATGATTCCTGCCGCCCCTTGCTGCTCTGTTCTATAAAATAACAGTGGTACAGTAGTACCTTGGTTCTCAAACTTAATCCGTTCCGGAGGTCCGGTCCAAAGCCAAAGCATTCCAAAACCAAGGTTCACTTTCCCATAGAAAGTAATGCAAAATTAATCCATTCCAGACTTTTACAAACAACCCCTGAAACAGCAATTTGACATGAATTTTACTATCTAACAAGACCATTGATTCATAAAATGTAAGCAACTGTACTATAAAATAAATAAGAGAGTATTGTCCATGGTCCATGGGGTCACGAAGAGTCGGACACGACTAAACGACTAAACAACAACAATGTAGATGATAAAAATTAAAATTAAAAAAAAAATCTTACCTGCACTGATGATAATCATTGTTTGGATGGGGGTTTTTTATCCATTTCCGCATTCATACAATCAATCAATCAATCAATCAATCAGTAGCTGAACTGGGTTCCATACAGTCACAAAAACAAATTAATCGAAAAGCCTCAAAAACAAAAACACAAAATAAATAGCAAAAACAAAAGCACCAAACTTAATCCATTCCAGAAGTCTGTTTGACTTCTGAAATGTTTGAAAACCAAGGCGCAGCTTCTGATTGGTGCAGGTGCCCCGGAATCAATAGCAGACAGCTGCATCAGACGTTTGGCTTCCGAAAAATGTTCGAAAACCGGAACACTTACTTCCGGGTTTTCGGCGTTTGGGAACCAAGGCATTTGAGAACCCGGGTACCACTGTAACAATACCTAAAATATTAAAAGGTAATTAAAAATGTATCCCGTATTTTTCGCCCTATAGGGGAAATGTGTGTGCATGCTATGGGGTGAATGCAGGCTTCAGGAAGCTATCCGCAAGCCTTGCGAGCCCGGCGGGAGTTCCGGCCGGGCTCCCAAGGCTTGTGGACAGCAGCCTGCAGCCCGAAACCCGGGGAGCGCAGCGGGGCGCACCCCGGGCTTCGGGCAGCTCTCCGCAAGCCTTGGGAGCCCGGCGCGACTTCCCACCGGGCTCCCAAGGCTCCGCAAGCTCTGGGAGCGATGGCGAGGTTGAGCGCAACCTCGCCGCCGCTCCCGGACCTGTTCTGGGGGCTGGGGTTGGGGGAAGCTCGGGCTTCCTCCACCCCCAGCCCGGCAAGCTCCGGGATCAATGGCGAGGTGGAACGCAACCTCGCCGTCACTCCCGGACCCGTTCTGGGGGCAGCTCGGGCTTCCCCCACTCCCAGCCCGGCAAGCTCCGGGAGCGATGGCGAGGTGGAACGCAACCTCGCCGTCTCTTCCGGACCCCCAGCCCCGAGGCTAAAAATGAAGCCAGGACAGCTAGCAGGATCCACCCCGCTCGCTGTCATGGCTTCTTTGCTCTTTGGGGCTTGGGGAGGAATATAATTTTTTCCCTCCCCCCCTCCCCCCCAAAAATAAGTGCGCCCTATGGGCTGGTGCACCCTATAGGGCGAAAAATATGGTAAGTTTCAGGCTTCTGAGAAGTAGCAGTTGCCTGGACAATACCCCGTTAGCCACTACATAGTTTCTTCTTTCAAACATTGTGATATATGATAATGTTGAAAACCAGATATTGCCCAGACCTACTTAGCACAGGACCTTTTCTGCTGATCCAGTCTGAGGAATATCTTGCCAAGAAACTACATATCTACCTCCTAAAAACTTTTTATTCCAGCCTGTTTTCGGTGATTTTTATGGCATGGTGGCTGTTTGTTTGTTTATAAGGCTTTTATTTAGATATGCAACATGGAAAACAAAGGTGAAAAAAGTCAAGTAAAAAATATCCTACCCAACCTGACCCACCCACACTGTTAACAGTTCATCAGTGAATGCTGGTATGTTTGATACCATTATGTTTGGTTAGAGGCCAATCAAACATAAGGGAGAGTGTAGCAGATAAGCAGGGGGACATATAGTCTTCTAACCATCATGTCTTAACAACCAGATATGTAAAGATGCTGCTGGCAACACCTGATTCACATGGCACTGTGTTTTAATAATGTATTTATCAATTACTGTTATTTGAGTGTTGTTGGTTGCTTTATTGTTTTAATATTTTATAATTTTATTGTTTTTACTGATTGTGCTGTAAGCTACCTTGGGAGGGTGAACACCCCAAAAGGTGGAATAAAAAAAATTCTTTGTGAATTTTTTCCCACAACATTTTTTATTGATTTTCCACATTTATCACAGAATGACATAACAAAGAAACACAAAACACACAACAAAGAAAAATACTCTACAATACAATAAAATAAAGCACAAAAAAGATTATTCCTTCTAATACATAATTCTCATAACATTGATAGCTGACTTCCTCAAATCCCCTCTAACTGAATTTCATTATATCACATTTATAACAGTTCTCCAAGTTCATATTTCTAATAATATTCTTTCATTTACTAATATCTTCATTTACTAATCTTCTAATCCTTAATGTTTACTACCACATATCCTTATTCTACCCCTAGGCCTATTTGTTACTTCCAAGGATTTTCTATTTATCTTATATTACAGTATTTAGCTAAATATTCTTTGAATTTCTTCCAATCCTCTTGTGTCTCCTCTTCTTTCTGGTCGCGGATTTTTCCAGTCAGGTCGGCCAGCTCCAAAAAGTCCCAACATCTTCATCTGCCCAAAAATTCTTTGTGAATTAACATGCATGTTTCCGTTTGCTTGCCGTATACAGGCAACGACTGTTTTGTGCAGGGGTTGCGTTCCTGACCACCCCTCCCCGCTCATTGGTGGAACATATGTAAACCTGCCCATGCCCGTTATGCCCCCTTTCCCGAACACTTCCAGGGGGCAGCCCAATGCCCATATGCATGATCACTCATCAACTGGAAGCGCTTAAAACGATTGTTGCCTGTATTCCACAGGATGGATGTAGGAAAGAGCTTTTGAGCCTTCTGACAGTTATAAAACTTGTAGAATTTTGGCAGGTGTGGTTTATTTCATTCCCTCAGCAGGAAATACCTCTTAGGTGCACTTATTGATACAGTACTTTTTTTCTTTTTTTTTACTCTTGCTATATAAAAAGTTCAGAAGTCACCATTTGGTTCTGTGTAGCCACTCTCTTCTCACCAGGTGCTAATGTATTACAAGCAGAATCCTTCTTCCTCTTGGAACTTTTTCTTCCTGACACAAAGGAACTGCTGGAAGAATTGTGCATAGTAGGAGTATTGTGGGTATGAACAGCTGGAGCTAGGACAGAGCAAATCGCTTTTTCACGTTGTTTTTTTAGTCCTTTTGTCAAGCACAAAATTATCCACGGTGCTCCAGTGTTGACAACTGCCATCATCTCCAGTTGTGCATTGTGGTGCTGATAGCGACCATTTCAAGGGTAGGAGATGCAAGTCATTTATTCCTCTTGCGGCAGTTATGCAGTAAAATAGATGAGTCACTCAGAACTCCTCTCCAGTCCTTGCAAACATCCTGAAAATATCAGCCCACACAGCTTGTCTCTCCCAGCAAGAACAAATCAGACTTTTCTCTCTGTGAGACCATATAATGTAATTTGCAAACAGAAGGTTCCCTTGAGATTCTGAGCTTGCCAACCTAGTAAAAAGTCCAGCAAAATCCGAGTTATGTGGACCTAGATTTTCACCAAGGCAGTCTGTATCCCATCTTTCTGCAGCTATACTGCATCAGGTTCCTTTGTGGGATGGGGTGGGGTATGGCTTTAGCCTTCATGGATTTGAAAATAAGCTGTGAGCAATTTATTGTGACTATGTATAACTAACTATGTAATTGCTTCCCTTTCCCATAGCTAACAGCAGCAAAACGAGTTATGCATAATTAGCACATCTATCCAAATATACATAATTCAGAGCACTGTTTTACTTGATGCAGACATAGTAAAAAAAAAATAAATCAATTTTATCTTAGTGCAGAATGTACAAAGCAGAAACAAGTTCATGTAGTAGTTGGAAGTAGGCATTCAGGAGCAGAAGTGAAGCAACTGGTGCTTTCTAAATAGTCACTCTTCCAGTTTCTCTATGGCAAGTAAGATTCATCTCTAGGCAATTAAGAATAGGTGGGTTTTTCAGGGGGCGGGGGTGTTGGTAAAGCAATTAATTTCAATTCATTAAGATTTTTGTAAATTGGAAGAGAATTGGTGGTTTAGGCCACTGATGTGCCATAAATGTTCTTAGATACGGAGGAGCTAATAGTAAAAATAAAAAAGTAAAAATAAAAAGGTATAAAAAGAATTGTAAAGGTAAAGCTACCCCTGACCATTAGGTCCAGTCGCAGACGACTCTGGGGTTGCACGCTCATCTCGTTCTATAGGCCGAGGGAGCTGGCGTTCGTCAGCAGACAGCTTCCGGGTCATGTGGCCAGCATGACTAAGCCACTGCTGGTGAACCAGAGCAGTGCACAGAAAGGCTGTTTACCTTCCCATCAGAGCGGTACCTATTTATCTACTTGCACTTGACATGCTTTCAAACTGCTAGGTTGGCAGGAGCAGGACCGAGCAGCAGGAGCTCACCCCGTCGCGGGGATTCAAACCGCCGACCTTCCGATCAGCAAGCCTTAGGCTCTGTGGTTTAGACCACAGCACCACCCATGTCCCTCTTAAATTGTAGATTGCCTTAAATTTGCACTCAAAAGATATTAGTGAGACCATTGACAAAAGGGTGAAACCCTTCACAAGTGACAGATATGTTTTCTCAATGATATTTAGGCTGGGCCAGATGGAATGGGCCAGAATACTTTTATATGAGTTAACCAAGGCTGTGAGCCCTTTAAGAGACACTGAGGTGACCTGATCAGCATTTAATTCCTACAGTGCAGGGATCAGTTGGCCAATGGTGTTCCCCATGGGGAATTTAGTTGCTCAGCTGATCCAGCCATGTCTGCCTGCCCCATATCTGACATCGCATACAATGTTAGCTGTATAGTGGGTTGGTTTTTTTTATATATATATATATATAATATTTTATTAAGTTTTACTAAAGAAAAATAAGTTAACAAACCAGCAAAAATCAACAAATATCACAAAAGAAACAAAAAAGAAAAAACACATAAAAAAGCAAATTTAGCATAAAAAAAACTCTCTTTCAAATTTGTAACCTTCAAGACCTTATTTCCCTTACTTCCACCCGCCTCCCTTTCTTGTATCCCACTTAAAAATTACTTCAGCAAGATCATTCGTTATTCATTTTCATCCTTTATCCCTCCCTTTGTACTCTTATTTATCTTAATCACTAGAACCCCTTCGTTTCATTTTCAATGTCCTCAACATTCATATATTTTACAATGTTTTTTGTAGGTAGACTTTAAACTTCTTCCAATCCTCTTCCACCTGCTCTTCTCCTTGATCTCGGATTCGGCCGGTCATTTCTGCCAATTCCATATAGTCTATTACTTGCATCTGCCAATCTTCCAGGGTGGGTAAAGTATAGTGGGTTGGTTTGGGGAAAACAGCCTTGCAGGTCAAATTGGGACCTGTGCCAGAACTTTCCCACTGCTGTTTTAGAGGAACAGTCTTTTTAGGGTTGTCAAGCAGTACTTGTTATCCAAGAGATATGCCCCATGCTTAAAGGATCCTGGAGCATATCTTTTAGGTCATGTGGCAATGCCCTTTGACTCTGTTCTTCTCACAGTTGTATCTTCTAAAATTGCCCCTGCGTCCAGCTTTTTGCCCAGCCCAAACTGTCAACCACCAAAGTGGACATTTATTCTCCCCAACCCCGTGACAATACAATGTTCACCTGCCTCTTCCATAGTGAATTCCATATTCTGCCCATGGCACCAGCAGAAGGATTTCTTATGATCAGATTTGTGTGTGTAATTTAAGAGAGATATTAAAGTTTTAAAACAAACCATCACAGCTTCTTTCTTCTTCAGCTGCTCTAATATGAATTAATACTGTAGTCAAGGTGACAGTTACAGAATACCGAAGCACGAATATTCAGAAATGTGGCATTTGTGTAGATGAGTGGTGTCAGGTGTTATCATTTGGGTTGAGCCCATGTAGCGTTAAGGTATCAGAACCATACACCCAGAAGCTTTCTCTTATTTCCCGTGTTCTTGGATTAGATGGCAATAACTGACAAATCAGAGATGTGCCGACTATCTGAATTGAAGTGATCTGCAACTGGCTGTTCCTATTCTTTTATTATAAAAAATTTCAAATATATGATCCCTGAAATGTGTGTGTAAAATGTATAATTTTAGCCACCTAAATACAGGCTGAAAACAACATTCATGAAATTCTATGATGAATAAATAATCCCAGGCTTCTCATTCTGTGAAGTGAATATTTTGATTTGAACTTGTTTTTCATTGTCTTTTTCTCTTGCTCTCTAAACAGATCAAACGCCGACACCAACTCGGTTTTTGAAGAACTGTGAGGAAGTTGGCCTCTTCAATGAGTTGGCAAGTTCATTTGAACATGACTTCAAGAAAGCCACAGAAGATGATGAGAAAAAGGCAAGAGGCTAAGGGTTTTCATTGAGCTAAAATTTTGAGAGCTGTAAGGGAATTTGTTGTTCCATAGTGTCCTTAAATTATGTTCATCTTGGGATTTTAAGATGCATGCATCAGCAAACATTATGAGCCAAGAGGGTTCATCTACTGTCGCATTTTGCTGTAACAGTGGCCTGCACTGAATGCATCATATGATGCCACATGGTAGTCCTGAAATCATGGCATTATATTGAGTCACATCAATAGGCAATCTAGTTTGGTACTATCTGCGCTCACTTCCAGCTACTTTCCCAGATCTGCCATAGTTTTGTCTTCATCTTGCTTCCCAAGCTGGGGACAATAGCTGTGTGCAAAGTTCTTATTTGTAGCCCCATGCCTTTGGTCCTTTTTGCTTGTGTTTTGCATACAGTGGTTCATTCATTGCTTATAGCAGTCAGATGGTTAAGGGCACTTTGAGTAAAAACAATAACAACAACAGCCACATCACCTTTCTGTTTTGTGAATTCCAGCTAGCATTTAAATGCTTGATTGGCATCAATAATGACAGGCACGGTAAGTACCACAGATACTATGTTTTCTGCCCAGAGTAATTGCATTGTAACTAAACTGAAGTTAGTGGGTTGCTGTGAGAGGATGAAACACAGGGAAACTTCCTTACCCCCAGTGTTGAGATCTGACCTTTATCCAAACACTGGTTCCAGCTACGACCATTGAGGCAAGAAGGGAGAGGGATCACTTCTATAGGCTATTTTTCACCCTGGAGTAAGGAACAGCAGCCCACCTGTCTGCCGGTGAACAAGCATGGCATTCGGAGTACATTGAAATGTCTTTGTCCTACTTGAAATGAAAAGGGTACCACTTTTGGAATGTAGAAGCTACCATTCTTATTATCAGCATAATTAAATATATGTGTATATATAATTGCATAATTGTTATATTAAATGTAATTATATCTAATTATTATTAACAACAACAACAACAACAACAACAACAACAGCTGTTTGAATGGCTATAGTGATCTGGAAGCTTGAATTAAGTCTTCAGGCAAAACTCTTTTTCCAATTTATCTGTGAACTAAATTGCCTACCACTAGATTTCCAGTAGAGAGCAGAATATTTACCATGTTGACTAAGTAGAGAGATTTTCTTGCATTCTTTACAGGGCTTTAAAAGAAACCTATAGGAGGGATGATGATGATGATGATGATGATGATGATGATGATGATGATGATTATTATTATTATTATTATATTTGCAAACTTTGGAGCCCATCCCAGCCATTGCTGAAGTTAGGTTTCAGAGCAGCCATGTAAGGAATGAATGAAATTGCAAAGCCAAAACAAAATATATACACTATCCAAGTTTATTCCCAGAATTCTTTGAATATCAGTTTTCATGAAACTACATTTAAAAATTGTTCAGGGTTTCTTTTGTGTTTCAAAGCATTCTGAAAAGAAAACTTGGGTAACACATCTTTAGTGCAACTCCTTTTGTTTTGTTTTTCTCCAGACTGAATTCTGCTTGCTAAACGAGTAGACCTCTGTATTCAATCATCTTGTTTCTCAGCTGTGTAAATCAAATTACATTAATGTCTTTCCAAAGACTGTGTCTTTGGGAATTCAGATATATAGATATAAAATACCTCTTGCTTTTCTTTCTTTTGAAGAGGCCCCCAAAGCAGCTTACATAGTTACAATTACGTGGCAAAAAATTAAAACAAAACAGTAAAACAAAACAAATCCATTTAGCAGCCAAAAATTAAAGAAATTATGACCAGCTGGGCTTTTATCCCTCTCACTTAGATATTTTCTATGTAAATCAAAGAAGTACCATGGATCTCTCAGCCATGTATTGCTGCAATAGTCTCACCTTTCGGAGCAGTGTCATTTCACAGCGAGGTGGTCCTTCCCTGTTACATTTTTTATTATATCAGCGTCGAATCTTAATCTTAGCATTTATTTTGAGGGTTGTTTTTTTAATGAAATGGTAGACAACCCACAGTCTAGCCAGATATTTTATATGTTAAGACCACCCATAATCCTGGTGTTGTACTGTTTTTAATAGCTACCATTATGAATTCTTAGATTGCTGGAAGTTTGTTTCTTGTTTAATAGGGCTCAGGCTTAATATTTCTGACCTCCAACAAGAGACTGCCGCAGTTCACAGCTTGGCTCGGTGTCAGCAGGCCGAAGGAATTACCCCTTCTAGTACTGACTTGGATTGTTAGATCCAGCTGGTTTGCTATTCAGAAAACTTGGCAGGGGCTGCTGGGCACATTCATGAGATGCTTTGAACATTTGGCTGAGTTGAGTCCAGTTGCTGGAGCTCATTTTAGTTCGTGTGGGATTTTATTTTTATTTATTTTTTGTCCTGGATAGCTCCAGCCACAGAGTTTTTTTGTGGTAATTAAATGCAGAGAGGGTATTTCCAGACACGCTGCTTTGTGGGTGATTGGTCTTCCCAGTCACTGCGCTAGTCATGTGTAATCCATGCATTTGGGATGCCAACCGTTGTGCCTTCGCTCCTAGATTCTGAGGCACTTCCTTTGCACGCAGCAGGAAGCAAAATGGGCATGACATCTGGAAGCACATGTAGCAAGGGAGGCAGCTGTTTGTGTTTATTCCATCCTCCCAGTTGCTCAGGTTGGTGATATTGCTGTCTCCTCCCCTTCACCTAAATTTTGTCCTCATAACAAGCCCGTGAGGTAGTTTAATCTGAAAAATAACTGGCCGTTGAGCTCCTTGATGAAATAGGCATTGAAACAGAAATCCCCCCCTCCATCCCTAGGCCAGCATTCCTAACTGGCATATGTTAGTTCTCTCTGGGAGCTCTAAACTTTTTCCTTAATTTTAAAATGTCTGTAGTGGTAGTTAGTGCAGGTTATTCAAAGACATGAGAAGACATGAGTCTTTGTTGGAGCAGCTCCTCTCATCATAGTTTATGCTTCCTCTCCTGTCTGCATTTTAACGTACAGCAGTACCTCGGAAATCGAACGGAATCCGTTCTGGAAATCCGTTCGACTTCCAAAACGTTCGGAAACCAAGGAAGCTCCTGCAGCCAATCGGAAACCGCGGACAGTGCCGAATTTATGTATAAGCCAAACAAGCTATAGCTTAGGGCCCCACTCGCTTGGGGACCCCCCAAAAAATTCAAGGAAAAAAACCTGGATGTATATTTCCAAAAATATAAGATAAAAAACAAATAAAATGAAACCTACATACAGCAACAGTGTTTTGTGTTGTGTAGGCTCCTATTTGTTATGTGCAAATGGCTTTAGATTCCTATTAGGTCCATAAATTACCATATAGCATATATTCAACACAAAAAACAGTGACAAAGGACAGCTGGACATATAAAGGGCCCCATTACCTTTAGTAGCTTACGGCCTCATCAAACCTAAATCGGGCCCTGGCTGCAGAAGTTGTGTCAGATGTTCGGGTTCCAAAGAACGTTTGCAGACCGGAACACTTCTAGGTTTGCGGCGTTCAGGAGCCAAAACGTTTGACTCACAAGGCATTCAGGATCCAAGGTACGACTGTATTTACTTTATGTAGTTAGAGCATTTGTACCCTACTCTTCAGCCAAAAAAGCCTTTAGAGCAGCTTACATACAATCCAATATGATCTAAAACAAAAACATGACATGCAAGGGACAAGGACAGTGAGAAAAACGGAAAAAGTCAAAACCAAAGCTTGGGCACCAGTTTCCTACACCAGACGTTCCTATGATGGCCAGCTGGCACAGTTGGGGGGAAGGAGGTACCTGATGGAGCTGGGCCTTCAGCAAAGCTCATGAAATGAGACCTGTTTCTTAACCCGCCCACTGAGGCAGCTGGAATGGCTGCCCCCAAATGACCATTGAGGGGAGAGGAGGCCTGATGGAGCTGGCCTGTCACAGCAGAATCAGTGGAGTGATCTGTGGTTCACAACTTTCCCAATGAGTTGTCTCCTGGCTAGTGACCATCCACTTGGTACTCCACCGGGGACTAGAAGAATCTGTTGTAGTGTGTATTGTACAGAACTGTAGAAATGATGTGACCATGTCCAGATTATCATATATATATATATATATATAATTTTCCAATATAACATTCTACAAAACATATCATTCCAGTTTATCACCAACATCATCTTTTTTTCAACTTCCATCAACTCGTCTGCTAATTCTCCGTCTTAATCACTTCTTACACATTCCCTAATTAATATTGCACTACTATCACATCGTAGTCTACCTTATTTTTTAAACAATATTTCTAGTCTTAATTTTCACAGAACTTCCTGAAAACTCATGTCCATATTATCTAAGGCACACCAGTTCTCTAAGAGAAGGGTTGCGGCCCACACTTTAAGTAGCTTCTCATAAAATGGTCTGCTTTCAAGTTCATTTTCCACACAGGCCACTTTTCCCATACTGCTCTAGGTTGGCAACGGGGGGCGGGGGGGGGAGGAGAGGCAACATTTCTCAGTGGGCTATGTTTAGCCAAGGGGGCTTCAGTTGCAAAGGCCTCCTTCAGGCTCCCTAAATTTACAGTGCACAACTCTCATGACTTTCCTCTCAAGTGTACGGGTGTTAAACTGTCAAGAAATTAACAAGCCTATAACCCTACGCAAATATATTTGCTCCAGAATCTGGAGTGGCTTTCAGGACCTTTTCCTCGGCATACTCACTTGGAAATTGCTCTCTCCAAAATCAGTGGCATTTTATTTCTACAAAATATATATATATATATATTCAGAATTGTAGCATTCATAAGATAAACTATGGTTTATCTCCATGCTTTTCAAGGAGGAAGCCCCAAGAGGCTCATTCCCTGGCATCCATAGTTTAAACAAAAGAAATAAAAGCATTGAGGTTACTCCCTGCCTGTGATTTGGAGAACCTTTGCCAGTCAGGATAGATAACCCTGAGCCTGTGCTAAAGAAGCAAAGGGATAAAGGAAGAGCAACAATGGTTCCAGGAAGTGCCACACAGCTCATAGTTGGTATTATGTTGGCTCGGAAGAAGCTGGTAATAGAAGTGGGGGCTTAAGGGGAAATTTATAGTAAGCAATGGAGGTAGGAGATTAAAGGAGGATAACCCACCCTCAAAGTATAGCACAGTAGAAAGCAGAGGAATTTAGCTTTTTTGGGGGAGGGGGGGGAGAAATTAGCAGCCAGACAAAGGAATGAGAAGCAACAAGAAAAGATCCATGTTTTTTCTAGGTAGCCACTAAAAGCAGTTCCCTGACTTGAATACACTAAATGATGGCTTGCTCCTCATGCTCTTTTGCCTGTTTCTCCCCAGCGCTCATTATACCTTGTTTTTATCTTCTTGGCGTGTTCCAGAGGAGCTCCATCCAAGAACCGGAGGAAGCATTGTGCTGTTTTTGATTTCTTGAGGACTACTTGATGTGCTTAGACTCTTTCCTGCTTTGCCGCACACTCCCAAGTCCCTAGCTTTGCCATTTCCTTTTGCTATTGCTTTGACCCATTGATCTACGAAGGCAACAAGCTGCTGTTAATAAAATTGGAAAGGGCCATGTAGCGCTGTTGAAAATAGGTGTGGTGGCATGGTTCCAGGTTCAGGCATATGGTGAGGTTTTATTACAATGGGCTGGTCATAGATTTGCAATAACTCGTATGGCTCTCTTGTTGGCTTTTGATAAATCAAGCAATAATTCAAAAATGACTTATATAGTGGGTTGCAGCGCTTCTGCGAATGAAAGTGCCTTTTGTGACCGACAGGCATTTTAGCTTTCTTTTCATATTGCCAAGGCTTGGCGGAAGAAAAAAGTCAGGGGAAGTTGCTTGGGTGAGAATTAGCTTGCAGAATCTCAAAAACAATGTGTTGCTTTTAAAAAAATATCCATCTTTGATATGAGTTGCTAGAAAAGCCATGCAGTCTGGCCTTCACCTGGGAGGAAAAGGAATACGCCTTAGTGAAGGGCAGAGCTGCTCCTGCAGCATACATGGTATCTTTGCTTCTCCATATTGACATGCAGACTCAGTATTCTGAGTGCTGCCTCTCTTAGCGTGCAAATGCCTGGAGCTGGGGAAGGTGAACAGATCAGCAAGGCAGCCTGATGGCAAAGCCCTAAAGTATGTATTCTGCTTTTCCATAGTGTTCTGGACCCCTCGATATGTCTCTACCTTCTACCCCAGACATCAAAATAAAAGAGGAAGAACCAGTTGAAGTGGACTCTTCCCCTCCTGATAGTCCGGTAGCGAGTCCACAGTCACCGCAGGCCAAGGAGAAGGTGAGCTTTCGTGAGTCGTCTTTTCATCTGTTTTTAATGGCATTCGCCCACTTGTAAAATTTATATTAAAACAAACAAACCCGCTTCTATCAGAAATGGCAGATATGTGTTCATTATCTTTTATGGTTATACTGGCGTAGTTGTAGGAGATTCAGTAGAATGTGCCCTTTGGCCCCTGCACACAAAGGGCCACTGCTAGACTTCTGTAATGACATGAGAGTGCCAGTTGTAAGAACCAGCTTCTCCATTTCGTGAGTGGACACATGAAAGGTGTGTTGATCATGCAAATGATGGCCAGCTATGTGTCTCCCCCACATGCTCCAACAAGCAACATGGGCTGGGGGTGGCTGCAAGATGCACCTGAAGCAGGCCCATAGAGTAAGAAAAAGCTTTGACAGAATGAAGTTTGTAGAAGCTTGATTGGTGTTAACTATTTTTAAAGCTCTTGCCTCCCTTGATAGAGGCATTGGGCTTGGATTCAGAGAACCATTTTCACTATTCTGGCTCCCTGCAAACTTAGTACCTGAGAGGTGGCAATCTGCATCTTCTGGCTTTACTGTGAGCAGAGTAGACAGAAACAAACATACAGAAAATGTGAGTTCGGCGAGGCCTGGTAAGAAGATGCCATGGTGCAGACTGTTATCTGAAGCCACCCCAGATTACTCCCTACGTTAGGAGCATGCTGAAGATTTACAGTCCTGGTGCATTCATCAGGATTTAGTGTCCCAACCTAGACACTTGAAAAAGATAAAGGGAGTTTCTGCTCAAAGTTCTGAGAGTTGTTGAGTTGTTGTTTGGTGAAATGGAAGAGCTTTGTAACTTTTAATGGCCTTCATTTCTCCCCTGGAATGTATCCTGCCGACGTCCTGCAAATCTCATCCATCCGCACTTCTCTATTATTTTGCAATTAGAACAAATTATCTGGTATGATGGCACATGATTTTAAAACAACTGGGTGTGCTTTTTGAGGCCAAGTGATGTTCTTAAGTAATACTTGCATAATTTATATCTAGTTGCAAGGATGTGAATGGTTTGGGTTCCTTCCTTTGTGTGTCTCCCCCCTTTTTTTTACTGTTGAATTTAATGTATATTTACGAAGCTTGTTTGCTTCTTGCAGATTTCAGCCTATTGAGTGTGCGATTGTTATCTCATGCTCGACACAGGATTTAGCACTTTTGGTTTCTGTGGGTAAAGCTGAAGTTAAGTTTCTGTGCTTCAGATTTCCCTGGAGTGGTAGTCCTAGGATTAATGAGGGTTGGTAGGAGGGATGCATTATTAGTCCCACAAAATGATAATGCCTGGCATTCATTGAGTATGTGCATGTTTCTTAGGAGAGTGCTTCAAAGCCTGTTATCATTTCTACGCCTACTCCAACCATTGTACGCCCTGGGTCACTTCCACTGCACTTAGGATATGATCCTCTGCATCCCACTCTCCCTTCTCCAACTTCTGTCATCACCCAAGCTCCACCTTCCAACAGACAGCTTGGGTAAGTAAGGAGATCGGGAGTGGGGGGAGGTGTAGGGACCTTAAGAGGCCTCATATTGGGCAAACAGTGAATGGCCAGGAGTTTCTCCTGCAAATCTCATGATTTTAGATTTTGTAGAATTTGCCAGTTGTGTATGAACCTGCACAAGAGCAGACACGAAGGGGGAAATAGGATCCTAGGAACTGTTAAATCATTTAGTACATGAAGAATTGACACAGAGAGACAGCAAATTAAAGATTGAGAAGGGACAGGGAGAACCATCAAACTTAAACTATGTCTCATGCATAACACTTTTGCCGCAAGTTAAGGCTTCAGCCTCATATCTGTCTACTTAAAAAGTCTCCAGTGTCACTCCTGCAGTTTCCTTCCCTTGAATAGAGGAAGGCTGAGTAGTCTTCTTCTGTAAAAGGCTCCAGCTTCTTGGACCCTTGAACTGTTATTGCTCCCTCTCTTTAACTTTAGAAAACCTTCTTACTTGAATTTGTGGCTTGTTCAGGTTTCCAGATCTAGCTAGAACCATCTCCTGACTAAGACTGGGATCCAGGGAACAGCTCTTGTCATGAGGGAGTTAAAACCTCTCCTTCCCAGAGGCCAAGAGCCAAACTACAGCAAATACATGTAGATGTAATAGATATAATACATACACGATAGATGTATTTTTAAAAATGAAAAAGAGCCACAGGATTTAAGACTTTTGAGTGAAGAAATGGTAGCTACTTAATTATTCCCCTCTCAGCTACAGTCATACCTCATGTTACGTCCTTTCAGGTTACGTCCTGCAGCAACCCGGAAGTACCAGAAAGGGTTATTTTTGGGTTTCACCTCTTGCGCATGCACAGAAGCGGCGAATCGCAACCCACGCATGCACAGACGCACCGTTGCGGGTTGCGCTCTTTTCATGTTGTGAACGGGCCTCCGTAATGGATCCCGTTCGCAACCAGAGGTACCACTGTATTTTTTTATGCTGGAAGCGTCAAGCAGCCCCCCTCTTGGCTATTCCACAACTTCTGTGTGACCTTCCATGGCTTTTCTTCCATATATGAGATCCATTAGGAGGTTGCTTCACGTCTCTGCCATATGAAGACTAGTTTGGCCCTGAAATGGATCCTCTCTCTAGGTAATGACTTCTTTTCCTGCAAGGAGGAGGGGATATTTGGATGGGTTGGCCCTCCAAGGATCCCCCTCCATTCCCTGCACGAAATGGACCTTCACAGTAGGCCCAATGTTACAATCTCAAAATGCCTCCTTCAGCTAGCAGTTCAGGTACATCTGGAGAGCTATCTCTCTGCAGCTTGAGACCTCAGTAAGTATGGCTCCTATTTAAAATACTACTGCCAACCCTACATGGCCCTTGGACCATCTACTCTTGTAATTGCACATGCACTGGGGTTGAAAGGCCAGTGAACTTTACACCTGACGAGAGGGCTCTCTGCCGGAAAGCATCTCTCTCTGTGTTGCACATCTCTCTAATCCATAATAGGCTTAGGTGATGGACGCTGGTTCAAAAGTTGTAATTATCAAGCCAAATATCAGGAAATTTGAATATCTTTGCACATTCTGTCTAAACCTGAGCAGATCTATGTAAGCTGGGAGCACCTGTGCTTTTGTAACCCATGTATATTCTGGCATGGAAGCCAATTATTATCAATTCAAAAAAATTAATGTTTGAAAAATATTACGTTCGCTAACTCTGCTATTGCCAGAGCAGAGATGCTCAGCTTTTCAGTGAAGAGTTTAGGAAGCGGAAGGGGGCTCTGTGTGTCACATGGGATCACCTGTGTCTCAGATGTGTTGGGCAGGGGATTTCTGATAGTACTCACAAACTGGACTGCATTATGTTTTGTGTTTGTCTTTTGTTTTCTCGCAGATCTCCCACCGGCTCTGTACCACTTGTCATGCACCTTGTGAATGGACAGACCATGCCCGTCCTTCCAGGCCCTCCCGTTCAGATGCCTTCTGTCATATCGGTAATAGAAGCTTCCAGCCTGGCTACTTTTGATAAAGGAAGGGACAGTTTTCCCCCCTTTGTAGAGCATATGCGATCACTTTAATTTGCAAAATTGACATCTCTCTCTGCCCCTCCATGTGAGATAAGCCTGGGCTAGCGGGGAGGATGTGGGGGTTGAGGGAGCCACCAGCCTGCAAGTTAGCAGCACCTGCCAATCACATTGCTTGGGGGGGGGCTCAAAACTGAATCTTCATCTGAGCAGATGGCAGACACTGTTGGTTCCAACGCTGGGAACTGCAGGCTCTCTGATTAGCTAGCTCTATGCTGAAATCATTCAAGCTTACAGAGAACATGTTGGCCTTTCCAGGCCAGAAAAACTCCCTCTCTGGCCTCTTCGGGGCATGAAATGGTTATTTAGCTTTTATTTCTGCAAATGAATTTTCTTGGGGTATGTGACTGACAAATGCAAGTACCTTCTGGTGCAGTTTGCACTGGTTCTGCTGCTGACTGTGCTATACAAATCCACTTTTCTGTTTCTTCTCATCTATTTAAGCGTTCGGAAAGTTTCTGCCATGTGTTGGAAATTAGAATTGTTTGAGGGGAAGCTCTATAAATCTGAAAATCTAGTTTGGGCACTTAACTGCCTTTTCTCCAGGTTATCTCAGAAATACTGCATGAATTCTAGCTGGCCACCTGTCACTTTCTCTCTTCTACTCATATGGAAGTTAAGTGTGCCCATTGTAAAAATGCAAAAAGAGTGGTGCACCCCACAAAGAATTGCAGAAAGGAAAATAAATCCCAAGGGTGTCCCCAGAAGCTTTTCTCCACATTGTAATGATTAGTAGCAGTTTTTATCTTGCCCTTAGTACGAGGAGTTCAGGCAGGTTTATATATTGTTGTTATGTATTTCCATAATAGCAACCCTGTTAAATAGATTAGACTGAGAGAGGATTATAAGCCCAACATCATCCAGCGAGTTTTGTTGCTGAATGAGGCTTTAAGCCTGGGCATCTTCAGTCAAAAAGCCCCCCTGAAGCCATTAAACCACATTTGCTCTCCAAGCACAATACTACTGAATTGATATGGTGGGGTTACTAGTCAAGCTGGCTTGGATCCAGAACTCTACTCTTTTGTTGCTAGAAGTACCTAATTTCATGGTAAAAGCTTTCTGTTGGCTGGATTGCACATTACCGTTTTGCAGTGTACATTTAAGATATTGTACACCTAAAAATCTCAAGCATAAATGGGAATATTAGATCTAGGATTGGCCGTAGCTCAGTGCTGAGATTTGCTGCAGCATAATGCGTGAAATGGTTCAGAGGAAACGAAAGAAAGCATTGTTGTTTTCTCTTTCCTGCAATGTCTAACTTTGGTACTCCTCTGCTCTATTAAGCTGCTCCAATGTTTGTTTCTTTTTATCTCTCAAACACTGGTGATTAGATTTCTAACATGTACAGCTTATCAAGCAAGCTTTCTCGCCCACCCCTTCTCCTTCACTGTAGGAGTTAATCAACAAAACTGCTTAACTTATACAAGGTGTTTTCCATTCCCCTTCCAACTTATAGCTGGCAAGGCCTATATCTGTGGTGCCAAACATTCCTGGTATTCCCGGCCCTCCAATTATCAGCAGCGGCTCCATTTCACCATCAGGCCTTCCAGTGCACTCAGAAGCTAAAATGGTGAGTTGCATTAGATAACAACAGAATCGGCAAGCTTGCCTAGAGTACGATTTTAGGAAATGAGATGCAGCCGTGGTTGGCCCCCCGACATTGCCCCCTAACACAGTTTTCTCATGGGGGATAACCTCAAAGCATGTGGTCACTCGATGCATGTGGTCACATTCAGATTGTTGTTTTTCTGTTAACACTTTCTGTTAACACTGAAACCACTAGCAGTTAAAAGAGAGTGCCGTATACTTTACCTTCTCGCCTAAAAGACAGCAGTTTGTAGTCTGTCGGTGCAAGTTGCATAACTGGATGGGATAGCGTATATCCTTGTAGGGAAAGGTAAAGGGACCCCTGACCATTAGGTCCAGTCGTGATCGACTCTGGGGTTGCGGCGCTCATCTCGCTTTATTGGCCAAGGGAGCCAGCTTACAGCTTCCGGGTCATGTGGCCAGCATGACTAAGCCGCTTCTGGCGAACCAGAGCAATGCACAGAAACGCCGTTTACCTTCCTGCCGGAGCGGTACCTATTTATCTACTTGCACTTTGATGTGCTTTCAAACTGCTAGGTTGGCAGGAGCAGGGACCGAGCAATGGGAGCTCACCCCGTCGCGGGGATTCAAACTGCCAACCTTCTGATCAGCAAGTCCTAGGCTCTGTGGTTTAACCTACAGCGCCACCCGTGTCCCATGGGAAAGTAGAGTGGGGTAGAAAAGGGTAGGATAAGGAAAGGGCAGAACAGAGAGCAACATTCAGATGGAGGCAACCCAGGCATTCTTGTGACACCTAGGTACATTTATCAAGCTCCCTCAGTTTTTTCCCTAGCGGATATTAGACACTGTCAGGAAGGTTCAGTGCCCAAAATACATTATGAAAACTAGGGAAGAGTATAGCTGTGAATATTGGCAAGGTGAATGCTTGTCCACAGAAGTAACCTGCGGTTTCTTATGATTTCTAGATTCACAGATTAGTCTTTCAGTCTGCTCTTCCCTGCTTCTACCGGTGTCCCTGTGCTACAGTCCTTGGGGAGGAGAGTAGGAAAAGAGGGAACAAACATGAAAATGAATGAATCTCTGCCCTTCATTTTCAATATAAAGCAAAAAGCTGCTTTAAGTAAATAGAATTCTAACCTCAGGGGCCTCTTTGTACTTTAGTAAGGGAGCCAACTGATCTATAAGATTCAGATGATGCTGTCATCGTAAAGAAAAAAGACACATCGGTTCTCCAAGTAGCTTTGCAGTCTAAATTTAGAAACTGAGTGGGAGACGACAGAAGGGTGGGGAGAGGTGCGAAGAGAGGTGTGCGGGTTGCACACAAAAACAAAGGATGATTTTGGAGAGTCAGACAATGAACATGAGCAAATACATTGATATACGTTTAGTCTTCAATTAGCTCAGTTGTCAGTTTTAGCTGGGACTAGATGTTGCAAGTTGCCTGTGATCTTCATTGAAAATGGTAGCTACATGTATGGTCCCTCCCTCTGCTTGCATCTATCTCGTGTCCTGACATCATGATGATGTCTTGCCTTGAAATAGAAACCTGGCTATTAGCAGCATTTCCTAAAGAGTCTGGCCAGGCTTCATTCTCAACAGCCTGTATCTTTGTAGTAAAGAGAGACTGTCTGTGTGTGTGTGTGTGTGTGTGTGTGTGCGCGCGCGCGCGCGCGCATCGGTAAAAGAGAAATAAATGGAATGGCAGATGAAGGTGATGGACTACATGGAACTGGCGGAAATGACTGGCAGAATCCGAGACCAGGGAGAAGAGTCGGTGGAAGAAGATTGGAAGAAATTTAAAGTTTACTTACAGAAACATTGTAAAATTAAGGAATGTTAGAAGGAGGCTGGAATGAAGTTATGTGGCTTTAGCAGAAATATTATAAAGGACTAAGTAAAAATAGACTGTTAATGGATGAAAGGCGGAAAGGTAAAGTTACATTTTATTAAGATAAATTATAGGATAAAAATTGGGAAGGATGGAAAGGATTTGTTGAAATAGTTAACCGAACTAGAATACAAAAAAGGGAGGCGTGAGGAGGTCAAGGAAACAAGCAAATGAAAGATAAGTTATGGGAAGGTTTGTTGTGGGTTTTTGTTGTTGTTCTTTTTTAAATTGTTTCTATTTTTCTGTTTTTTACAAGTTTGTGTTTAACTTGGTGTGTTTTCTTTTTCTTTTTGTAACCTTTAAAACTTTAATAAATATTATTTTAAAGGAGAAATAAATGGTTGGGCCTCTCCTGATTTTGTTTTGTTTTTGTCCCCTTACAGAGGCTAAAAGCCAGCCTGACGCAAGGAGTTACTTCCTCACTAAATGGCAGTGGCATGGTGGTGGGTTCAGCAAGCACAATGGTGACGTCTCATCCTGAACAGGGTCAGATACTCATCCAGCATCCCGATGCACCTTCTCCAGCCCAACCACAGGTCTGCTTGAAGCTGGAACACATCAAAGCAGAACTTGGGACCGGGGAGCTGTAATATTCTGGGAAGGGGGGCTTACCATGGACATTTGAATTTGATTTGGCTGCAGTCACACCCCCAGCTTGTGGTATGACATCTGATGGGAAATCCAGTGGCTGCTATCAAATTCAGAGGCTTTGTGTAAAAAGAACAAGTTTCGAGTATTCATGACTGTGGAGGAATGAGGGGAAATTGTTTGGGTGGCTTTTAGATAGATGCTCGGAACGAAACATGAGAACTTAAAGGAGTTGAAAATTGATAAGACAAAAGCACAATTACCCTCTCACCTTTGGTTCCCATTGTCATACACAGTCAGGTGTGCTTTGCAGGCTTTTGAAACACTGTAAAAACCTGACTGATCTGTCTGCTACAGACAGTCGTGTGATGTGTATGTAACCATAGGCAATGTTGCCTCTTCTTGCATTCTACCACCAGTTCTTCAAAAAAAAAAGTATTGTCAGTCTTTTAGTAGCCAGAAAGTGATGGTACATCACTCCACACAGCTCCCAGTTCATAGCCCATGTCGCTGTAGATGCCTTGTATTTCTACATTCTGCCACCACCACCACCAGTGAGACCCAACCCTCCTTTTTTCCTTTTGCCAAATATACTCACCCAAGGTTGTTGATTCTGCAAGTAAAAATAAGCATAGAAATGTTATATGCATATAATTCATTTGTATGGGGTTTCTTTCCCCCCAGTTGCCAGATTTGGCTTTTCTAACTATAGAATCTGAGATGTTTTGGCACTGAGTTCCAGATCCCCTGAACGGGTATAGGAAGCCTGTTGCCTTTCAGAGAAGCTGCGTCTTTCACCCCGTTGCTTCTGTCACCACTGCTGCCAGACAGTTACCAGTTAGGCATCACAGGCAACTGGGACACAGTCTGGAATATAGAAGCAATGTTTTCAGATCTTCTCTCTCTCTCTCTTCCTGTTTTAATGACTTGGGTTTAAATGCACCCCATTTGTTCCTGCCAGCTCACCAAATGCCAGCCTTCCATCAAAATCACCACCTGCTCTGTCAGCTAGACAGGCTTCCAGAAGTTTACTATCCATATGCTGCCTGACTGACAGTGAGTAGTAGCAAAGTGTAAACTGGTCTGCATAATTATAAAGCCCATTTGGTGGGGCTGAGCTAAGGTGGGAACCTGCAGATCTGTTTTGCTCTTGGCAGCTAGTTTTCTTTGTTCTCTTGAAATAATGGAAAAGGTTTTCAGTGTCCCTGTTGGTCCCACAGAACAAGAACTGCAAAGCAAATAGGTTAAAGGGTTAGAGGATTATTACTCCATATGGCACAGTCCCTACTGGGTTAAAAGAAAGAAAGCATGAACACAATCAGTATTTGAGTCACTTGCACAAATCTTACATTGCTATTTTGCCTAAATGTCCTGGTGAGAATTAGTGAGGATATGAGATCAAGAATCGGGGAAATTGTTCTGCGTTGTTACTAATTGGCCGCTGAGTGTTTAATGGGCTGCCCTGAGAGTGCACAAACTGCCCAATTAATCTTGTTCGTTAATTTCGGCAATTCTTTCATTCTTCAACCCCAGGTTTCCCCAGCTCAGCCCACGCCTAGTACAGGAGGCAGACGGAGACGCACAATGGACGAAGATCCAGATGAACGCAGGCAGCGTTTCCTGGAACGGAACCGGGCTGCCGCCTCTCGCTGCCGCCAGAAGCGCAAGCTCTGGGTGTCATCCTTGGAGAAGAAGGCGGAGGAGCTCACAACACAGAACATCCAACTAAGTGTAAGTGCTTGGAACATATTAAATACTTTTCTTTCAATATTGCACATACAGTGGTACCTCTAGTTACGAACTTAATTCATTCCAGAGGTCCGTTTTTAACTTGAAACTGTTCTTAACTAGAGGCGTGCTTTCACTAATGGGGCCTCTTGCTGTCGCTGCACTGCCAGCACGATTTCCATTCTTATCCTGGGGCAAAGTTCTCAACTCAAGGTAACTCTTCCAGATTAGCAGAGTTTGTAACCTGAAGCATTTGTAACCTGAGGTAGCACTGTACAGTGGTACCTCGGGTTACATGCGCTTCAGGTTACAGACTCCACTAACCCAGAAATAATACCTCAGGTTAAGAACTTTGCTTCAGGATGAAAACAGAAATCGCACTGTGGCGGCGCGGCAGCAGCGGGAGGCCCCATTAGCTAAAGTGGTGCTTCAGGTTAAGAATGGTTTCAGGTTAAGAACGGACCTCCGGAACAAATTAAGTACGTAACCAGAGGTATCCACATTTCAATCACACACAAAAATACAATCTGCTTAGCTTTCATCTCCAGATTGTGCAGGTGAAATGTACTTTTCCATATCAACAACACCAGTGCAAAAGCATATCTGAACAGACAGGGCAATGCCCATTCCCTGTATCATCTCAAGGAAGCAGTCAGCCTTCAATGGGGGAGCAGAAGCAGCTTTTCCCCATAATGTCATGCTTATCTTGGGGGAATTTGAATGCTCATTCAGACTGGTTAAATTGAAGATTTGTAGATCAGTCTGGATACATATACTGGAGGGTATTTCAGCAGATAGCATCCAGATTGATAGTTCCCAAAACTTCAGCTTCATACCACTAACAGAAACAGTCAGGTGGCTTGCTTCAGAAGCAGACTTAGTAGGGAAGGAGAGAAGCTGGGCTGACTGCTACAAGTCTGCAAACTACTTGGCCATCTCTTGATCTCTGAGACAGTTGGGAGGCTCACAGAATACAAGGCAGACATCACCACCACCTTCAAGGAGGCTCAGGATTTCTGATCCAGTTGTCCTCTCCAATATTGATCCATGGCAGTTACTGTACTGGTAATATCAAGACTGCCCTTCTTTATCCTCAACCACAGCTTTTCAACCTGACTGCTTGAAAGTTGAACAATGGCAACCCAGGATCATCTCAACTCGTCTGCTGTCCTGTAACTCTTCCACTATATGCACCTACAGTAATGCGTGGTGCAACACATTTAGGAAATGACATTTTATTTTTCCTTCAAGATGGTTTAGCTTCTTGTATGGGACCAAATACATAGACAAGGAAAGTTTTAGCAGTTTTCAGTATCATTGGAAGCCTAGGGGGACAGACGGTTGCCTCTTGCCCCAGATCAAGAAGTTCTTTACTGCTGTTAATGGATTTAATCTCTCGCTGGTCATGCCATGAGCCTGAATGTGGTATTGGTGCACTTCCCCATAGTTAGTTTGAGCCCTTAGCTGCAGCATCTTCGAAGGTCCTGAGTTCTGACATGCAAGACCTTAACCTTAGTATTCTTTACATTCGCCTTATGCAACCAGTAGGAGCCTTCTTGTTCTCCTTTAGGCTTTATTGACCTGCAGAGGGGTTCCTATAGCTACTCTATCCTTGCATTATCTTTGAATATGCTACCTCTAATTCCAGCTCTCTTGGTTAAGGAATGGCTCCCTTTTCAGCCTTCTGGGAGAGAGCCCACGCAAAAGGATACCTTTCTGTGCCATCTGCACATCAACAGAGACAGCCTTTGGGTGCAGAGTTCTTAAGCCTTAGGGCTCAATTACAGCAAAGGTGTGAGAGTTTTGTTCCCTCCCTGGGATGCTCTCCTTTTTAATATCTTATCACCGAATGTCCTCCTACCTGGTGGACTTCTGTTCTTGTAAGCAGTGACTCGAATCCTTGCCTAAGTGCATGCAGCGTGTTTTTGCTTTCACTTTTCCCACCACACCGAACCTTGGAAGGCCAGTTTCTCACGTTTTATCCCATATTTTATGGAATTTTGACCTAATTTGATTTGCTGCTGGAGGTCGTTAGGGGCCACTTGGTTTGCAGTTTTTCTGTGGGATTTTCTTCCCACTACATATATTACTTGGCTGTTTTGGAAAGTTCCCAACTTCCAGGAAGAAGATTTTTAGCCGTGCCAGGCTGGTCCCTGGGAAGGGGACCTAATCCAGCGGTGGACATCCTGTCTCCCTGTGAAAGAACGGAAGCAAGGACTTCCTTTTCACCCAAAAGGACTCCTCTGAGTTCTCTCTGTGTTCATTGAATTAATCTCCCCAGCCATTCATAAGTGCCTTCAATGTTATCTTTGGAGTGCCGCAAAAAGACTGCTATGGCAGGGTTACAAATGCAAGCAGCTTCTGCTCAGATGTTTTAAATGCAAGCTGTGACCTGTAACCCCTGCAGAGGCCACTTCTGCATACTAGAACCTAAGAATAGCTGCCACATTCCATGCAACTGTATTACTAAAGGTTGGAAGTATTGAGGGGTTCCTGTCCAGTTGGTGCTGTGGCTCGTCAGTAGCTGCAATCTGCCCTCTTGACCAAACAGCATTTTGGCCGAGTTCCTTGCATGGAGGCTTGGCTTTCCTTGTATTTCAGTGATGAAAACGTGTGCCTTTAAACATTCTAGCATGTGAATTTATGTGTGAATTTTAGCCCACCCTATCCCATGAACTTGAAGTGGATAACTATTTCTGTAATAATTAGAGCATTTTATATTGCAATTTTACTTTGTTTAAATATGCACTGTTGTTCGAGGGATCCCCCTCCCCCAATTGATTGTCGCTCCCAGATTCAGAGGCAAAAAGCACTGCTTAAGCACAGAGTTAAAACCCTAAGATCAGATCAGTTATTTAAATGCCAAAAATGGAGCATTTCCTGCCTCCGGTAACCAGCAAGAGACTCATTCATGATGACTCACAACACCCCCCATTTTATACAATACCTATCCCGAACAATTAAGGACAAAAGTTTGAAAGGCTGGACATGAGAGCACATGCAATGAAGATAAATGTTTCCTTTCCTGCAGAATGAAGTTACATTATTACGGAATGAAGTTGCTCAACTCAAACAGCTTCTGTTGGCTCACAAAGACTGCCCTGTCACTGCATTACAGAAGAAAACACAAGGTTATCTCGGTAAGTGGGGAGCCTCTGAACATACCTGCAGAGCCAAAGAGGGTAGGCTGTGTAGATGTTTCAATCTCAGTACAGTTGTACCTTGGAATTCGAACGGAATTCGTTCCAGAAGTCCGTTCAACTTCCAAAACATTTAGAAACCAAAGCGCGACTTCAGATTGGCTGCAATAAGCTCCTGCAGCCAATCGGAAGCCGCAGAATGTGCGTCAGACGTTTGGGTTCCAGGTGATGTCAGGAGGAGCCACATATGCAAATTATTCACACCTGCTTACAGAAACGTCCAAGGAGGTAGCAGCAGCCAAGGCAAATCTCGGGGCAAAGGAAACAAAACAAATACAGTCGTACCTTGGTTCTTGAACGAAATCCGTTCTGAAAGTCTGTTCGACTTCCGAAAACATTCAAAAACCAGTGTGCAGCTTCCGATTGGCTGCAGGAGCTTCCTGCACTCAGTCGGAAGCCACATCAGACATTCGGGTTCCAAAAAACATTCACAAACCAGAACACTCAGTTCCGGGTTTGTGGCGTTCAGGAGCCAAAACGATTGAGTTGCAAGTTGTTCCAGAACCAAGGTACAACTGTAAAGGTTCATCACTAGGAAGCCAGAGTAGATTAAAGGACTATTTCATAAGAACTAACTAGATCAATCTGCCACGCAGGAAGATGAGAGCCATAGGGTTAGAAAAGGGGTCTGAGGTGGAGATGTTAGCTGCTCAAACATTAGCTCCCCAAATCTCTGACTGAATCTCAGAGTTTGGCTGGGCTATAATAGCAGGGGCTAAATCAGGGACAGGGAACCTTTTTCTTAGTTGAGGGCCCTATTTCCTTGGGAATCAGAATCAGAATCAGAATCAGAATCAGAATCAGAATCAGAATCATAATAAATTATTATTTATACCCCGCCCATCTGGCTGAGTTTCCCCAGCCACTCTGGGCGGCTTCTAATCGAGTGTTAAAAGCAATACAGCATTAAATATTAAAAACTTCCCTAAACAGGACTGCCTTCAGATGTCTTTTAAAGAGAAAATAGCTGCTTATTTCCTTCACATCTGAAGGGAGGGCGTTCCACAGGGTAGGTGCCACTACCGAGAAGGCCCTCTGTCTGGTATCTGTATCTGTGTGCTGGAGCTGGAGATGGGAGTCAGAAGCAATAGCAGATGGAGACCGAGACAAAGGTGTCCTGGATTAGCTAAACTGGAATGAAGACTTCCTTGCTCCAATTTTCCAAGATTCCCAATCCTGAGTGCAGGTGCACTCGAAAGAAACCCCACTGGGTTTGTTGGGGATACATAATACAGATTTTATCTATTTTAATTTATTTAGAACAACAATTACAACTGCTATTCTGGAAAGAAAGTGAAGGCAAATCCTTTGTGACCATAGTATGTGTGTTCACTCGTACACAGAGAAGGGAGCTTGTGGGGGGGGGGCGGGGGGCCATCTTTTCCCATGCCATACAACAGGAAAAAGATGCTTTTTTAAAAAAAAAATCAATAAATCGTTATTATTATTTTTTTTAATGGCCCCTGAATTGTTCTGAGACTACAAAAAAGCCCCACAGTTTTACTTTAAAGAACCAGGAAAAATAAAGAGGAAGCTATCAGGAAGGAAAGAACTCTGATGGGGTAAAAGAATAGGGCAGCTGCTGAAGATGTCAGGGGCGTGCAAAACCCAGGCTGCAGGTTATCCTATCTGTGGGCTAAAGGAAAATGCAGGGGAGGTGTTCCTCCTCCTGCTACTGCCCACTGTCCATTCCTTTCATTTGAACTGCTTCTTTACCCCTAACCTATTTATCTACCCCCTGACTCGACCACCCCATTTCCACAGCCTGGGTTCTTGAAGTCTCCTGCATCAGATCAGTCAGTAAGATCTGGGATCTGTGTAACCCTTTGATGCTGGAGACAGAAGAGACTTTGGGCCAGATCCTTCCTTGCCTTAATATTTGTAGTGCCGTTTTGGCAAAACAGCTTAGCTTGGCTGCTGGAGATGTGGAAGAGGGTAGGAGGGAAGGAACAATAATACATGAGACAAGAGACTGTTTGCGCTGCAGAAGGCATCACTGCTGTGAGTATTGAGAAATGCCACTTGCCTGCAGTGAACACACATTCGCGCCTTGCAGAGCTCTTGGCATATGCTGTTTATTTTGATTCACTGCAATGACTCACCGTTTGAGAAATGTGGCAGTGAAACCAAACTGACTCCCTCTTCTGCCTCCCAAGGCTGTTCCTTTGTGTACAATGCAAGAAGGCAGCATGATTCTTCCACCACCACGCCTGTTATCATTTAGAATTTATCATTCGTATCATTAGTCTTTGTTGTCTGCTTGCTGCAGGAATAGAAATTCAGTTTGCATCTGCATATTAAAAATGAAATTATCTCTCTTTTGCACATGCACACAGACACACAGTCTTTTTTTATTATTAAGATTTGTGACTAAGCAATTCCTTAAACAAAAATGCCAGAGGGCATGGATAGAATTACAGCTTCCTCATACACAGTTGGGTTATATTATTTGTGATACCTTGCAAGTAATTTTTATGTTAGGGCGGGAATGCCCAAATACCATAAACTGCAAGGAGACAACAAGGCAAAACAACACAGGATTTGCAGCACACTATGCTAAAGGTTTGTTATTGTTGTTCAATAGGACATGAAAGTAAAAGCCGGATACTTCGTTTAAAATTTGAGTAAATAATACTGAATGGCATGTGAATAGTGGTTTGAAACAGCACTGTCATGTACCTATTGTAAGGCTGGATTTTCCTCCTGTGTTTCTGGATACACAGGTGCACTCCTGGGACAAAAGTAGCAGCTCGTGGCAGTTTTTCGCTGCTTTTGAGCTTGACCACAAGTCAATAAGTGTGTTTGTACTAGCTTGTTTTCTGGGATGTATACCAAGAACAGATGGTGCTATTCACAGTGGATTCCGAGTGAAGGCACTGATCACGGCTCCATTTTCAGGTTTCGTTCCAGGAAAAGTTTCTCTCTAAAGAAGGAACAAGCTTGAATCCCCATGATGTTCCACATCATGGTCTAAGACTTCACATAGAATATTGGATCTTTGAGCTGGAAGGGTTCCCGCATCCCACTTGAAATAGAGCCTTCTTGAGTTGGCAGGTGTGCTGCTGTCAACGGAGAAGAGCTCTGTTCAAAGCTACTGGGGTGTCTGCTTCTTGAAACAGGAGGTCTTGCCCTGGCAGAGTGAGCTCTGTTTTGAGTAAGCTGGAGCTTCTCTCAGCCATAGGTCTTCTAGAAAGCAACACAGGCTTGGTTGTTTCTTCTTCTTCTTCTCATAATGAATGCTGAAATCATGCTGCTGAACCTCTAGCCACATATATATGCCCTGATAATTTTGTTGCTGCTTCTTGAAAAACTGGGAGAGTCCTGTGGCGGATATAGAGAAATAGTTTCCGGAACTGTGAAGTGGCCATGTTTAGCTGCTGCTGAAAGAAGGTGGCAGGCAATGTTAAGGATGGCACATTGCTGGAAATTCATCATACCTTGTACTAGTGATTGAAGGACTGATTAAAGTCTGGTCCATCCAGGTTCTCATAGGGGACGTAGCCCGTTCTGTTTACAGGTAAAAAACAACAACTTACAAGATGGCCCAAAGTTGGCATGCCACCTCCGTTCTCCCAGCCTTCTTCTAAGCTTATAAAGTATTCAGTCCCTGCAGTGTTTATATGGGGGGCAGCCAGGGTTTTTTTTTATACAGTTCCCCCTGAGAGTGACAGAATATCACCATGTTCCATCACAAGAAGCCCCAAGTGCATGCTGTTCAGGCTATGGGCGAATGGATATCCTATTTTATAAATGTTTTTAAAGCAAATTGATTGTGGGGCAGAGACAGTGCATAACCCCCAGGCTGCCTCGTATCAGAATACACTCAATTGTGGATTCTGAAGACGGCCACCAGTCCAATCTGGGTCATGATCCGTCTTGATGATCTGTTTTGGAATCCTAGTAGGGCAGATTCCTCCTTCATCTCTACCTTGTATGTCCTGAAGGAGGCAAACCATGTCAGCGTTCCTCTGGAAAAATCTCCAGAAGATGGATTTGTCACAGTGACAGGTGACATGTGGTATGGATTGTGCTGTCTCCTCACCTGAATTTGCTATGGAGTCCTGGATGAATTACTTATCCTACACTAAAATGTGGTGGTGGCATTTGCTGAGTCAGTAGCTAGTCTTACTGCTTTCCACCCACAGGGTATATTTGAGAAAAAGAAAGCGACCTAAAACGACATGATGAAATGCATATGGTGGGAAGGGACAAAATGGCTGCTGTGTTGTAATCTACAGACCTATGGGCTTCTTTAAACACTTAGCACATGATAAGAGACAACCTTTTTCATAATTCTTCTCTCTCTCTCTCTCTCTCTCTTTCTCTTTTTGAAAAAATACAGAAAGCCCCAAGGAGAGTTCTGAGCCCACAGGTTCCCCGGCTCCTGTCATCCAGCACAGTTCTGTGACGGCCTCTCCCAATGGGCTGGCTGTCCGCTCTGCAGCCGAAGCTGTCGCTACATCAGTCCTCACTCAGATGGCAAGCCAAAGGACAGAACTGAACATGCCCATACAGTCACACGTCATCATGGCTCCCCACTCCCAGTCTGCTGGCAGATGATGTCGCAAAATGTGTGACATAGAACTAACCAATAAGAACTTGCAGCTGGAGAGACTGATCATAACTAAGCCCCTCGATCGATATGGGGTGGATACATTTTTGTTTTTGTTTTTTGTTTTTTTTTTCTTAAAGTGAGTTAAGGGCAGCTACGGAGCTTCTAACTAAGTATATCCCCTTTCACATCCTGGCCCAAAGTAGTACGATGACCATCCTGTTTCTAAACGATGGCTTCAAAATGAGCAGCTTCGCCACCCCTTAGGGATGATCGGCCGTCGTATGGAGTCAACAGCACACTTAGCCTTGCTCAGTGTGGTCTTAAATGGTTAATGTTCAGGTATAACTTCCACTAACACTAAGCCTCCCTTAGCTTGGTTACTTATGGTGCTTTTCTCGAGTTGGCCGCTTTTTAGCAAAGGGAAGCAGCTCTTGGGAGAGGCTGTGGCGTTTTGCTGGTGCTGCCCGTTTTTATGAAAAAATTAGCACCCCCCGCTGCTTTCTGACATTTCCAGTGTACCCATCGCCACCGCTGTAGCTGGCTTTCAATTCTGCACTTTCACACCAGGACTGCAGCTCAAGGCTCTGAAGGTGGTAAGCTCCATAACCTTGTAGGTTTGATTTCCCCCATTCCCAAGTGTTTTGTGAAGCGAGCAAGCAACCTCACTCGTAGCTGCTGCGGTTGAGGGCTGTTGGTAGTCGCCGCAGTGGAAATGGAAAACCTGTTGCAGGCATCTCAGACTGCAGAGTCTGTAGCTGTGCATCAGATCAGAGACAAGTGCATTAATCGGTCACCTTTTCACCTGGTACAGTTCCTAGCCCGGTTTGGCTGTGGAGGTAACCATCAAGTTACGGTACTTGGTGTTCCAGTTGTTAGGAAGAATAAGCAGTGCTTCCACTGGGCAGAAGGCAGAGCTCTGACACTCCATGCACCCCCTCGCCTCTCCTGCACCTAGCAGAATCTGAATAAAATTGAAACAATTAGGATCTGTATGTATGCAGAAGATGCACCCTGATAGGGTCGCCCTAAGTTTGTCAGACTTGACTAGGCACCTGCTGCCTAGCGGATGCCTCATGCAAAGCTAAGTTGAGCTGAGCTGAAGTCAGAGTTGCCCTGTTTTTGAAGGAGAGGCAGGAAGCCTCTCCATAGGTCACACATTTGAAAGGTTTCAAAACCCCTTTAACCCCTGCACATTTCAAAGGATCGCCTGTTGCATTTAACCCTGTGAACTTGCTAAGACTGTGGCCTTAAATCATGGAGTGTCTCTTTCAAGGGCAAGAGGCTGGGAGGAGCATTCTTTTCTTTTTTTCTCCCTTCTTGCCCCTGCTTTGAGTAATGATGTTCCCGCCGCGCCTTCTCCCAACCACCCCTTTCAAATGCAGGACTCCTAGAGCACTGGTGTCACAAGGGTATATTACGAGAAACGGAAAATCTTGGCATTTTAAAAAGGCGCTTGGAGTTGCTTTCTTCCTGTTGCCTCTTGCTTGTTGCCAAAGCGCATTTGTGTGTGTTGCGTGTGTCTGTTCCTCAAGTCGGCCTTGAGCTTTTGCTAACTGGGTAGCTGTAGATATCAAGCCTGCATCCCTAGCAAGCCTGTGACAATTACGCTGCAGCTGTTAGAACAGAAGCCCATCAATGCCAACATTTCCTTCATTTCGTCTTCCTTAAATATGTTTTTTTTAAAAAAAAACTCATTTGAAAACATTCTGTTCTTTTTAATGGGCTTTGTACACCATGCTGCCAAACCGTGTAAGGTTCACCATTAATGACTTTTTTTAACCCCAGTTTTGGCAAATTTTCCCATTAGAATATACATTCGCCTATTCAAGAATCTCGGTATCAATTGCGCAATGTGCAGATTTTCCACAGTAGGTGATCTCCCTTGTCTTTTTAGCTTCTCAGGGCCTCGACGTCTTTGCTTTTTGACCCATTTCCTTGCCTTAGCCTGATCTCGGTTCTAGTCTATTATTCCGTGACCTTTTATTTTTCCTTTCTCCTCTTGGGTTCCTTTTCCTTCCCCCTTTGTTTAAAATCAGCAAGAAATTTACTCTCAATGCCTGCAGACTTCCTTTTAGCAAGCATTTCAGACATCCGGTCACTTGTCTTCTCTCCCCCACCCCCCGCCTTCCCCCTTATTTGATATGTTGAACATGCACAGAGGCAAGTACTTTGAATATAACTTGTCCCAACAGGGTATCTGTTTCCTTAGTGACAGCTCCGATAACAAGACCCAGCAGGTGCAGCAGCCAGGATCCTCTAGGATAATAGAACAGGAAAGGAGCTTGCTGGCTAGAGGACAGATTGCAACTTTTTTTTCTTTTGGCCCCTTTCAAAGCCCAACAATGCTGTGTTTTCATTTAAAAAAAAAAAATCTCAGAATCCTTTTCCTGGTTGAATGCGTGCCAGAAAAGATAAGAAGGTAAGGTCTTCAGCTTGGTCCTGCTTTCTAGGGGAAAGGGGATTGAGTTAAAGTTGAATCCAAAATACGAATTGGTACCACATCTCTCATTAACAGACGCCGTGCTCTTGTGGGAGATGATATCTGAAGCTGATTCTAGTGTTAGTCATACCACCAGTCCTTCTGAGTACTGTTGACTCAGGTGCTTGATGGCTCCTCAAAAGAGGCCTTCTTCAGAGCTGCTTCCTGAGATCCCTTTAGCTGGAAATGCATACAAAGCACACGCCCTGTGCCCCTTTTACTATGGCCTCTGTCCTCATCAGAATCTGCTAAACAGATTTTGATTGGGCGTTCAATAGAAAGTCACCTTAAGCCTGGCTCTAGAGCAGCCTTTCCCCAACTTTAGGTCTCCAGTTGATGTTGGACTACAAATCCCATCATCCCCAAGCGGCACGGCCAGTGGCCAGGGATGGTGGTAGCTGTATAGGCACCCCCCCTCATTTATGCAGGGGTTATGTTCCAGGTCATCATGTACATAAGCTCATTCCACCCTCTTCCGGTGCCAAACATGGCATGCGCAGTTGCACATGCATCGAACACGCACAGATTGAGAGTTGCCTGTATTCCAAAAATGTCTGGGGACTCAAGATTGGAGATGGCAGCTGTGGAGCCACGGGAAAGAGATTGTCCCCTTGCTGCCTGCCTCTCGGGGTTTCCTTGCCTCTGCTCCATCCTGCTGCTGCCAGTGGCTGCCACAACCCTACTTCCTACAGAGCCAGTGTGGTGTAGTGGTTAAGAGCGGTAGATTCATAATCTGGGGAACTGGGTTCACGTCTCTGCTCCTCCACATTCAGCTGCTGGGTGACCTTGGGCCAGTCACATTTCTTTGAAGTCTTTCAGCCCCAATCACCTCACAGAGTGTTTGTTGTGGGGGAGGAAGGGAAAGGAGAATATTAGCCGCTTTGAGACTCCTTTGGGTAGTGATAAAGCGGGATATCAAATCCAAACTCCTACTCCTACTCCTCCTCCTCTTCTTCTTCTTCTTCTTCTTCTTCTTCTTCTTCTTCCTACGGGCCATGTTTCCTTATGGCAGTCTAGCAGTGTGCGCATATGTGTGCAGAATCATAAGGTAAAGAGAGCCACGATAAGGAGCAGGAAAAGGCGCAGAGACAACAGCCATCAGGGAGAAAGGGAGACTTTGTAGATGGCATTGCAGTGCCTTAAATGGACTTGGAATGGTCCACAAGCTGCATGTCGAGGCAAGGAGAAGTTATGAACCCAAACCGTTTCCCTGTGATAGCGCTTATGTATCAAGTATATTATCCCACCAGTCCCATCTTGAACAGAAGGGACTCAGCCTAGCTCAGTTTTTGTTGTTTAGTCATGTCCGACTCTTTGTGACCCCATGGACCAGAGCACGCCAGGCACTCCTGCCTTCCACTGCCTCCCACAGTTTGGTCAAACTCATGCTGGTAGCTTCGAGAACACTGTCCAACCATCTCATCCTCTGCCGTCCCCTTCTCCTTGTGCCCTCCATCTTTCCCAACATCAGAGTCTTTTCCAGGGAGTCTTCTCTTCTCGTGAGGTGGCCAAAGTATTGGAGCCTCAGCTTAATTAGCTTAATTAATTAATTAGCTCCGTTAATGCAGTTATTTAATAGCTTAACGCATAGATAAGACAGAATTCAAATTTCCTGAGCTGAGAAAGGGGAAGTGGCAGTTTTATTATTTGCTTTTATAAAATGGCTTCTCCCTTTCCCATGCACCTGTCGCAAGGTGGCTGCCTCTTTCCTGTTCGTGTGCTTCTGGGGAATGTGGGGGTGAATTGATTGTGAGGGCAGGGTCTATTTCATGGGCCTCTGCCAACCAGTTGTCACCCTGCCAGGAGGCAAGAATACTGAAGGTGTACACAACTTGCTCTGCAAACACTGTAACAGTGTTCTCACACACAGAGAGAGAGAGTGCACCACATGGCAGCGTGAGATCTAACACCAAGGGGAAGGAGTACCCACGCAGGTACAGGGGGGTGTGTGGCCATGTTGAATTCTGAAGCAGCATTGTAAGGTACATCCCAGTCCAAGGGTTTTGCCAGAGCAGGGAGACCTTGTATCAGCGACATTCTTCGCAGCTAGGGGAGAACTCCTGTGCCATACTTTCCCTTCTAACCCCGGCTGCTAATTAGCGTAGCTTGTGCCAAGTTCATTTCTACAACTCAGACAATCTTGCAAGGATCGGGTGGCAAAGGGTTTCTCTTGCAGCACCCTTGGTTACCAGACCAAGAGGTTAGCAGATAACGCTTACTCCAGGGTGGTATACGCCAAAAAGTAATTCCTTTGAGCTAAGCAGATATTCCATGAAATAACTGCGCCAACGTCTCTAGCATAGGGCAAACATGGTAGTAATGAGAGCTGTATTAGCTGTGCATTATATGTTGGAAACCAACAGCTGATTTACATAGTCTGGTTCAAGCAACCTAATTTTCTACCGAACTATTTTCTGGAATTTTCATAGAGGTATCTGGACTCCCAAGTCTTTTCATCCCATAGCATTGAACATGATAACTGGGGCTGGTGGTCCCAACATACAGAGAGACGCTGCCCCTGCCTTTCAACATGCCCAAGACTTACTCAACATTTCCTTTTAAAATACTACAGTGTTAGTAAAAAAACAACAACCACCCTATAGATGGCTCCAGTAAATCTTGGATATCTCCGGCTGCTTCTTAAAGAATCATGCTTAGAGCACCTTCCTGTCTTAAAAGATGGAAAGTTAATGTGTGCGCATCCCTCTACTAATATACCATTCCGTGTCTAGTGCTTTAAATCAGCCACACACACCCACTAGACATGTTTTTCTCAGCATAGAAGATCAAGTGCTTAAAGTGAGCCTTGTTCTTCTCTCCACACACACACACACACACCCCCGGCAGATGTTCAGTGTGAAGAAGTTTACAGAAATAATGCCTTGCCAGAGTTGGCCTTTATAGGAAATTTGTCTGACCCAAAGACGTGACTTTGTAAACCCCCCTCGCCAGCCCTCCATGGTAAAAGATAGAGATAACAGGCATTTTTCTCCTCTGTAGGAAGAGCTGTCCATTTTTTCTAAATCAGGAACACTCCTAATTCTTCTGGTAGTTGGGTCCTGCCGTCCCATAGGAGAAATGCCTAGGTACAACCCTGCCTGTGACATGGATCAGTGGGTCCCCTGCCCCCCCCCAACACGCCTGCTTTGGCTTCTTGCTGACCTGATGCTGAAACCTCCTCTTACCTCTTCTCTCCTGCCAACAGAAAGGTGAAAGAAGTGCCTTTTATGTCACTAGGCTCTGGGCCTAACCTGCTATATAGTTTTTTGGTTTTTTGCAATTCATGCATACTGGGGAAATTACCATTTCTGCAGTTGCATAATATAAAACAGAAGAGAGATTTCAGAACCCAGACTTAGTCGTTCCTTCACTCAGTTGCCCGCTCCCAATACCCCTGTGGTGCTAGTAAGTAGTAAAAACCGTTAGGCTTGTGACAGACTGGCATGGTAGGGGTTGTTGTTGTTTAGTCGTTTAGTTGTGTCCGACTCTTAGTGATCCCATGGACCAGAGCACGCCAGACACTCCTGTCTTCCACTGCCTCCTGCAGTTTGGTCAAAGTCATGCTGGTAGCTTCAAGAACACTGTCCAACCATCTCAGCCTCTGTCGTCCCCTACTCCTTGTGCCCTCAACATCAGGGTCTTTTCCAGGGAGTCTTCTTTTCTCATGAGGTGGCCAAAGTATTGGAGCCTCAGCTTCAGGATCTGTCCTTCCAGTGAGCACTCAGGGCTGATTTCCTTCAGAATGGATACGTTTGATCTTCTTGCAGTCCATGGGACTCTCAAGAGTCTCCTCTAGCACCATAATTCAAAAGCATCAATTCTTCGGCGATCAGCCTTCTTTATAGTCCAGCTCTCACTTCCATACATCACTACTGGGGAAAACCATAGCTTTAACATGGTAGGGATTAGTCCCCATCATTAACCTTATTTGCTAGTGTGCATAGCAAGCTTTGAGGTCAGCCCCTTTTCTTGACCTTCTTTCCTATAGACATTTCGCTATTAAATACAGGTTTTAAAAAATGGCTGGCAACTGCAAATAGAATGCTTTCTTTTCTCGGTTCTCGTCTGCTATGCACACAGCTGGAGATATTTCTCCTTGCTTGCCTTCCCAGAACAGCCTTTGGATGAGGTTTGACACCCTTCTGGATATTCCTTTCCAAATCTCTAGCTGAAGACAATCGTTTACCTCAGTTTTGGACTTTGTCTTCCTTTTCTTTAGATTTCCTTCACCCCCTGTCCATCTCTCTCTCAGTGAAAAGTACTTTTCTCAACTTAGTGTCTTTGCTCCCTTCCCTTTCTCTGCTTAATTCACACAGATGGTTTTGGTTCCATTCGAACAATAAATCATTCTGTCTCACCATCACACCTCCATCCCGTTTAACCAACTACCCACATCTGAGCAGCTTGTTGGAATCCCTTCCCTCAGGAGGGAAGAGTTGCCCTCTCACATTGCAGACCGTGCAGTGTGTTGGAGGAAACTCCAGGCCCTTCTTAGTGCCATATCCAGTTTGCTAATTTACAGGCGTGCCTGCCCTTTCCATCCTGCCCTTTGATAGGATACGGAATGTTTTGGCTGGTGTGTGTGATTTTTGGCCCCTGCGTTTGATCCGCATTTCATTGAGGTAGTGGTGGGGGAACGGCTCTGCTTTCCTGGCTTATATCTTGCAAATAATGTATTACGGCTTGGAATGCTGTTCCTTCTGAGCCTAGGGTGTGTTTGTGTATGTTCAGAAGAGCAGAAATGGAATCCAGGTATTCGCAGGCAGCCCTTTCCATAGTTTAGATGGAAAAGAACATTAAGGCGGCTAGAAAGTCGCCCGGCTGCTTCAGCCTTCTGGGGTGGCCACTACAAAACAAGAACATCCTCCTTCCCTTCACCATTTAGGGGTGCCCAACCAGAGGGTCTTGCCCCGTCCTGGCTCTGCCTTTTGGTAATGTAGGTAATGCTATTTCCCATGTGCTTCTTCCCTCTTGAGGTTCCACCCCACCCTTACAATCCACATGCCAGGAATAGTTGGGAAACTCCATAGCTGCCCCAGAAGCTGAGCTGTCATAAGGCTAGCACATTTCTCAGGCTTCATTGAATGGATTTACTGTGCCTTTTCTTCCTCACCTGCTCCTTTGTAACATGTTCCATCCGCTATCAGGTGCATTATGCCTTTCTGAATTCCAGTTGCTGGGAGTTCTGTGGGCATCTAGTTGGCCACCGTGAGAACAGGGCCCTTGGCCTGATCCAGCAGGGCTCTTTGCATGTTAACAGGAAGTTCGTTAGCAGGGGGAGGCATAGAGGCCTAATAAAGGTGAAAGCTGGATGAGGAGCAGCAGTGATAGAAAGCACAAAGTTTCATCTTTTGATTGACATGTACCGTATTTTTCGCTCTATAAGACGCACCTTCTCCCCTTCAAAAATTAAGGGGAAATGTGTGTGCGTCTTATGGCGCGAATGCAGGCTCCTTGGAACTCCCGCTGCGCTCCGGGGGCTTCAGGCAGCTATCCGCAAGCCTTCCGAGCACAGCAGGAGTTCCCACTGCGCTCCAAAGGCTTGCGGATAGCCGCCTGAAGCCTGGAGAGCGAGAGGGGTCGGTGCACACCGATCCCTCTTGCTCTCCAGGCTTCGCTTCGCTGGAGAGGCGCTGCACAGTTTTCCCTCTCTGCGCAGCACCCCTTCAGCGAAGCGGGAGGAGAAATGGAAGGGGCTCCGTTTCTCCTGCTGCTTTGGTGAAGGGGCGCTGAGCAGAGAGGGGAGAATTTTTCCCCCCTGTTCTCCCCTTCCTATGGTCCGGTGCGTCCTATAGAGTGAGAAATACAGTAAGTTGACATGAAGCTTTTTAGACAAAAAAAACCCTGCATACATACCTAGCTACATATACTAGGTTGCATTCACTAGTACTTTACCACTAAAACTATGAATGATACTGCTCCTGCCACTGTTTTGTGTTTTTGTTTTTGTTTTAAAGTTTGCACTGGAATCGTTTTTGCATTTTTCCAGTTTTTCTTGTTTTTCTATACCCAACCCACCCTTCCCCTCAGTACGAAATGCGTAGACCAAAGAGAAGCGGAGGTTTTCAACATGGCTAGACCAACAAAGAGTCCACAAAGACACAAATTTGGTCCCTAGTCCACGAAAACTTACGCTGTTATGAATTTGCTAGTCTTTAAGGGGCTGCAGGATGCTTCATTTTTGTCGCAACAGATTTGACGTGACTGTCCTTCTGGGAATCTAATTAGGACTGCGTGAATGGGTGCTGCAGATACAAACTGGTAAATGCTGTCTGGCCACTGTGGGAAGCAAGAAAGACCTTTTTTGGATAGAACTGGAACTCAGCAAGTGGTAGAACTCCTGTTTCCAGCTCTGTTCAGAAAGCAGGCAAAGTAACTTTGTCTGTTCTAGAAGAAAAAAAAATGGAGGATGCAACAGCAGTAGGCAGAAGAAACTGGGGAAGAGATGACGCTGACATTTGCAAACTGGTTATGGGAATAAGCTATTGAAGCCCAGGTACATTTCAGGAAGGCCACGTCGTACATGCTTTGCTGATATAAAACAGTGTGTGTTTTTTCTAGGCTTGATTGGCTTGCCTTAAGTTGAGGGACCCAGCCCCTACTTTATGTAAGGACTGAACAAAGTCATTTGCACCCAGAATAAGGGTTTTGCAGCCAAAATGCATTGGATTTCTGCACCTGATTTCAACAGGCTGCATCTTCAAAACATGCAGGTCTATCTTCCGTGTATGTAGACAACCTGTGCAGATTGCGAACAGTAGGGCTACATTCGCTTGCTTCCTTGTTACATGCATTTGTTTCCAAAGAATTCCCCTGCTCTACAGTAAAATACCTTGTCCCACTTGGCCTCCATTCAGCAACAGTGCAGAAGCCAGACATCATCAGCCTTTGAATGTGCAGCTCGATGGGTTTTTCTTTTCGTTTTTAAAGATTTGTTTCTTGCCGCTGCTCTAGCGCAGCTGTCGCATCTTGCTGGTTCATCAGATTGCGTGTTGAGCCTCTGGCCTAATTCACAAGTACAAAACTGCATGGGAAGCTGCTGTAGTCTGAGTCAGGCTGTTGGTCCATCTAGCGTAGTATTGTCCACACTGATTGGCAGAGGCTGTCCAGGATTTCCAGACGGGACACTGGCAGCCCTACCCAGGGGTGTTGGGGGTTGAACCCGAGACCTCCGACATGCAAAGCAGTGTGGTTGCATCTTGAAGCACGACAGCATGGAAGTGGGGCCCCATGTTGAGCTGTTTGTGTGGAAGACCTTGTCTTCTTTATGTTACAGGGTGTTTCCATCATGTCATTGCAACTCCCATAGGGAAATACGCATTGGCATAGTGGAAAATACCAGAAGTATGTGCAGAGCCCTTTGGGGAAGCAGTGGTGGCATATGGGCCTACCTCCACCCCTTTGCATTTCAAGTGGCTACGGGGAGCAGTGTGAACGTATTTATTGGGCCTATTATTTTGTTTTATTTTGAATCTTAAGAGCCAGACGCTGAAAGCAAAGGCTAAGTTGAGCCGAGCAAACACTCCCTTCGTTTTTTCCCCTTAAATGTTCATAATTTGCTAACAGCCTGCAAAGTGACGTCCGGGGGACAGATTTTCACAGCATGCTCACGTTGTATGTCCTTGCTGCATGCTTGGGAGAGCATAGGCATCATTTGTGCTCTGAAGGAGGCAAGTTGCAGCAGGTGAAGGCGCAGTAAGCATAATCCCTAGCGCATTATGTCAAAATGGAATGCCTTTTATGTTGCAGTCTGTTGATATTGGGTTAATTTTCCAGCTCGGTACGTGCATATTATACATATTTGCAAATACATGCACAGCCAAAGAGTGTTTTATGATGTCACATTTATTTCACCCACCAGGACAGCATTTTCAAATAGCTCCCAAGGCTGCATAAGAAAGGGGGTTGTCTGAATGTGTTGCCTCAACTTCCTTTCGAAATGAGTCCATGATTTGAGGTTGATTTTACGATTAATCACAGATTCTATTTGTGCAAGGTGCAAGAGCCCCCGTTCTGACAAACCATTCTAATGGGATGGGAAATCATTCTAACGGATGCGTCCGGTGTGGGTGGGTGTCAGTGTCAGAACGGGCTCTTAAGATGGAGAAAAGAAGCTTCTTGCCGCAGGTTTTCCTGACTCTTAGGCCCTGTTCTCAGTAGCGCTGTGTTTGATAGTGGTGTTGCAGAAATTGCACAACTGTCCTGGGAAGTCCGGACCGTATCAGAGTTTTGAGGAGAAGGAGCCTAGGTGAGGAGACCAGTTGCATCATACTGGTTGTCCTCACTTAGCAATAAAAGATTCTATGGCCCTTCCAATGTATTTGGAACAGCAGCTTAAGCTGAACAAGCACGTTGGTAAGGAAAATTGCAGTGCAATAGGATGGCTCAGGAAAACTTGGCAATACTTGAAGTAGACAAGGAGTCTGTATGTTCAGGTGACACAGCTGAGCTAGATTCCCTTGGAGAGAGACTTGCTTCTACAAAAATACTGGAATGAAACCCATTGCAGGGTGGCGTAGCAAGGAGGTAAAGAACAAAACAGTCGTGCACAGGCTCACTGAGGGAAGTCTGTTTGCTTCTCTCTTATATTTTGACCTGAGCTAAGCTAGTGCTCAAATTTTGACTCCAGCCAGCAGTACTCCCACTTGCAGCGTCTGAAGGGGGGAGAATCATGTCTCTTTCCTCCCTTCCCTTATTTTAAGCCTACCTTATAGCAGAACCCACCTTGTCACATCTGTTCTCGTCTCCCTCTTTCTTCTGTGTCCTCCTCAGAAAATTCGCATTTTCTTCACATTTCTGGGACAGAGAGAAATAAACTTTGCTATCGGAGATCTCCATGTACAAACATCTTAGCACACTTGCCTTTGTGGATGAGAGTCACCCCAGATACTTGCAAGCCTTATCTTGGTCCTAAAATCTTCCAAACTGGTAACGCACAGAGTATGAATGCTCCTGGTTTCCAAAAAGAGGCTCCATTTTCCAAATAGCCCCATCCCAGCTCTTCCATCTCTCTCCATATTCACAAAGCCTTCCATCATTGTTGCAAAACTTCAAGCTATGCGGGAGTTCATGCGACGCCTTCCTTTTCCACAAGTATCTGCCCAGTTATTTCCTTTATTAAAAAAAAATTGTTATGTTTTCAAATATAGATATATTATATGGAGAGCTTTTACGATCAATAAGTTGAGGGTAGGAGGGTGGGGGAGAGAGATCCCTGAATGCTTAACCACGAAAGGGGGTTTAGTATCTCATAAAGTGAAATACGTATCTATGAATATATATATATATAGAAATATATAGGCATATATTAGCTCTTTTCTCCTCGATGGCTGCCGTTCCTTATGCAATGACATTGTTGACATGTCACTTCTTGAAATGTATGCAGGTCTGAGGTTCCCAACCCCTCCCTCTCTCAACGGAGACTTTTGCTTAGACTCTTCTGCCTTTTGATAGCTACGTGACTGGGCAGGGGGCTGCTGGAGGGGGGGCAGAAAGGCGGAAAGATGCATCTACTTAACTGGTAAGCCAACCAATAATTCACCGAAGTGCTCCTGTGAGCAGGTCCTCACAAGCTAGCATTTTTTGCCTGTCTCGTGGTTCCCGTGGCCCTGTGTTTTTTGCTACCACAGGCCTGGGTGAGCTGTGGCGTTTCATCTTTGTATCCTGCTATTTTTAAAACAAATAAACTACGTACATTAAAAAAAAACACACACACACGAAAGAAACCACCAACCCCGGCACTTACCAACTTGTTCTTTCAGCCACTGTTCTTACCAAACATATAATGTGCCTTTTTATTTATGCTGCAAATGTAACATTAAAATATTAACGTGGACAAGTTTGTTTGCATTCCCTTTCGCTCTCTGCAACACGAAGTGCTTCTGCCTCCGAAGGCTAGGATGGGGCAGGATTCTGCTTTCTCAACGGATGCTTTCTCTCAAGTGCGTCTTTCTATTCCTCTTCGAGTCACGCCAGAAGCAGCCACCCACAGGTCGTCCTGTCTGCTGCGCTTTTGTCCGGTCGTGGCTGGGGATTGAACCTAGGCCCTTGTAAAAGCATCTCTGCCAACACTGCCTCCTGGAAATGCCCCTCATTCTTGGAAAACCTTCCTGTTAGAGCAGATAGGGAGTCTTTTTCAAGTCTAATTCTTTGGGGGGGGAGAGACTGTAGGCCTGACATGGGGCTATAGAGGTCTGCCTTTTTTCAGACGTTAAGAGCAATGTTTGACCCCAAACGAGATCTTCAGGGATCCCCAGCTGAAGGCTGTTGAGGTGGTCATCTGCTTTTTGTCCTACAACTGCCATGATCCCTAGCTAACAGGACCAGTGGTCAGGGATGATGTGATGTCCTGGGATTCTGACTCGGAGGCTGAACCTGAGGGATCCCAGCCTGCACAGGAGTCCCTGCCTCCAGAACCAGCTGAGCTGGGGCTGGGGCATGAGCCTGAAGGGTCCTCACCTGTGCTGGATCCTCAGGTGCAGGCACCAGCTGAGTCTGCTCTGGCTCCTGAGGTGATGGAGGACCCATTGCCTGCAGGTGCTCCACTCTCAGCCCGTCAGAGAAAGCTAAGGTTGCCTCTGGGTCCGGTAACCCTCCAGCCTCTCCTGAGCTGCAGAGGCTCAGGGCAGAGAGGCGGAGGGAACTAAGTTCCCACAGGAGCAGTGCTCGCCTCCAGGCCAGGAGAGGCAAATCACCAGAGGATCGGGGCAGATAAAAGCCAGCCAGCCCCAGTCCCAAGTTGTGGGAGCAACATTGTTGGTTGCTAGTTCCTGCCTGAATCCTGTCCTGCTTTCATGACCTGCCCTGGCTCCCTGCTTGCAAACCTGTTCCTGATTTCACCTGGCTCCCCGCCCTGCACCCAGCTTCAGCTACTACGGACTGCCTCCATGTTGCACCTTTGACCACAGACCGGATTTGGACCTCGCCTCTCGGGTAACCCACGGGACCAGCACAGATGATGGGAATTGTAGTCCCAAAACATCTGGAGGGCCGAGTTTGCCTATGCCTGGCCTATAGGCCTCTGGTTTGTCCACCAGGCGTGGCCCTATGGTGAGGCAGCCACCTCAAGTGGCCAGGTGCTGGGGAGTATTTGTGAGGTGGCAGTACTCCACCCCCACTATTCCTCCTGAGCTGAGCTCCCTGGCCAATCCCCTCAGATGGAAGGCAGAACTGTGTGTCACCCAGTCTGCCATGTACCCCCTAAACTAGCCCTCTGCCTCCAGGTGAGATGGAGGGGGCTACCTTGTGTTGAAGTTAGAGCCAACGGCCCGTCCAACGACCTTCAGTACGATGAATGGGAGGGTGGGCGCCATCTTACCCTTCACCTCAGCTCCCTGTCGGTTGCTGTGCAAACAGAATACAGGACTAGATCGGCAAGGAGTGGGAAACCTTTTTCAAGGATCTCATTAGCCTGGAAAAGAGGAGATACGATAGCCATCTTCAAATACAGTGGTGCCCCGCAAGACGAATGCCTCGCAAGACAGAAAACCCGCTAGACGAAAGGGTTTTCCATTTTGGAGGCGCTTTGCAAAACGAATTTCCTATGGGCTTGCTTTGCAAGACGAAAATGTCTTGCGAGTTTTTTTCCTCCCCCCCCCCCTTTTTCTAAGCCGCTTATCTGCTTATCCACTAAGCCAATAAGCTGCTAGAAGCCGCTAATAGCGCTAATCCACTAAGCCGTCAATGGGCTTGCTTCGCAAGACGAAAAAACCGCTAGACGAAGAGACTCGCGGAACGGATTCTTTTCGTCTTGCGAGGCACCACTGTATCTCAAGGGCTGTCACATGGAAGAGGGAGCAAACTTGTTTTCTCCTGCTCTGGAGGGTAGCACTTGAACCACTGCCTTCAAGTTACAAGAAAGGAGATTTTGTTAGGAGGAACTTTCTGGATGTAAGAGCTGTTCAGCAGTGGAATGGACTCCTTTGGAAGGCTTTTAAGCAGAGTTTGGATGGTCATCTGTCAGGGATGCTTTAGCTGAGATTCCTCCATCGCGGGGAGTTGGCCTAGAGTTGGGGCCCCTTCCAACGCTATCATTCCCAGGCTTCCAGGACCCACATGCCACTGGCAAAAGTGGGCAGAACAACAGGTGTAAATGTTACCTTTGTGCAGTAGGCTAGTTTCTACACACACACACACACACACACACACACACACACACACAAAGGGGCATTTTCAGAGGATGCATTCCAGCCAAGTACAGTGGTACCTCGGGTTACATACGCTTCAGGTTACAGACTCCACTAACCCAGAAATAGTCCTTCAGGTTAAGAACTTTGCTTCAGGATGAGAACAGAAATCATGCCCCGGCGGTGCGGCGGCAGCGGGAGGCCCCATTAGCTAAAGTGGTGCTTCGGGTTAAGAACAGTTTCAGGTTAAGTGCGGACCTCCGGAACGAATTAAGTACTTAGCCCGAGGTACCACTGTACGTTAAAAACATTCAATGCAAGGGCAAAGCAGAGCTGGTGATTGGTTTGGCTGCCCGAGGGGGTATGACCTAGGAAGACTTCCAGACTTCCATCTGGTCCTGGAAGGCTCTACCCCAAGGGCCTGAAGTTCCCCTCACTCTGAGATAGGCCTGTGGTCTGAGCCACCAGGGCTCTCCTTCGGTTTGCCAGTGGAGGCTAGAGGTACCAGGGCCAGCCATGGAGGAAGCCCTCTCCTGCCAACGATCCAGATAGCTGGTGCGTCAGCTGCTAGGCTGTGCTGCTTCCTCAGACCTGTCCTTTGTTTCCAACCAAGTGTGAGCCAACAATGAACCTGTTACCAGAACGACCAAATGCCACTGGGGGTTGCATCATAGAGGAGTCATACTGCTTTGGCTCTGCTTGGTGCTGTTTGTGTCCCCTTTGTGATGCCTTCAGGAGTCTCTGAGAGCCAGTGTGGTGTAGTGGTTAAGAGCGGTAGTCTCGTAATCTGGGGAACCGGGTTCGCGTCTCCGCTCCTCCACATGCAGCTGCTGGGTGACCTTGGGCCAGTCACACTTCTCTGAAGTCTCTCAGCCTCACTCACCTCACAGAGTGTTTCTTGTGGGGGAGGAAGGGAAAGGAGAATGTGAGCCGCTTTGAGACTCCTTAAAGGGAGTGAAAGGCGGGATATCAAATCCAAACTCTTCTTCTTCCTCTCTCTGGCTCTTGAAGGAACATTAAATGGATTAATCTCCCAGCCCCCGGGGCTCTTGCATTAAGGCAATCTTCAGGAGCTACTTTGTACTGAGTCAGTCCCTTGGTCCACCTAGGTCAGTCTTGTCTGCTGTAACTGGCAGGGGCTGCCACATTGGGGGGGGGCAACTTTCCTAGCCCTACTGGTGGAGATGCTAGACTCTATCACTCAGAGCTAGTGTCCTTTTTCCAATGAGTTTCTTCTTACTGGATTCAGTCTCTGAGCAGAACTTTCTCCAGTGGCACAGTCAACAAGTTGTTGTTTAGTTATTTAGTCGTGTCCAACTCTTCGTGACCCCATGGACCAGAGCACACCAGGCACTATATGCCTCTTATCTTTGTCCATGGAGTTTTCTTGGCAGGGATACTAGAGTGGCTTGCCGGTTCCTGCTCCAGGTGGATTGCGTTTGGTCAAAACTCTCCACTATGACCTGTCCATCTTGGGTGGCCCTGCACGGCATAGCTCATAGCTTCTCTGAGTTATTCAAGCCCCTTCGTCACGGCAAGGAAGTGATCTATGAAGGGGACAGTCAACAAGACACCCCCCCCCAAAAAAAATAATATTTTTATTTATTCATTACATTTTTATACCACCTTTATCTTCCAAGTTGTTCAATGCAGATCTTGGGGAAATAGTGGCCCTTCAAACGTCTTTAAGCTCAGTGGCGTAGCGTGGGGGGTGCAGGGGGGCCGGCCGCACTGGGCACAACATCTGGGGGGGGGCGCTCGCACTCGCAGATCTCTGCCCCTACCTGGCTCCACGGGTTAGGGGGCGCAAATTACTTGCCTTGCCCCGGGTGCTGACAACCCACGCTACGCCACTGTTTAAGCTTCCACCAGCAGATTGAGAGTTCTAGTCCAGGGGTCAGCAAACTTGTTCAGCAGGGGGCCGGTCGACTGTCCCTCAGACCTTGTGGGGGGCCAGACTATATTTGGGGGGGGTGAACGAATTCCTATCCCCCACAAATAACCCAGAGATGCATTTTAAAGAAAAGGACACATTCTACTCATGTAAAAAAACACTGATTGCCGGGTCGTCCTCGGGCCGGATTTAGAAGGCAATTGGGCCGGATGTGGCCCCCGGGCCTTAGTTTACATACCCATGTTCTAGTCCAACAACATGCTGAGGGTTGCAGGATCCCACCACCTATTTTAACCAGCAGACTGATCCCCTGTGAGTTAAAAGGAAGAGAACGAATCAGCTTAAATGCTATTTAATTGGTTCTTAGCTACACTATCAGGGATCTGCGTAGGCTTGCTGGGTATGTGTGTGCCCTAGATTTTTTTTTGGGGGGGGGAGGGCTGCCCTAGATTCACGGCAGCATCTCGAGTTCTGGTTGCCAGTCTGCGATCCCCCCGTGGTGGTGTCGTAGAATTGCAGCGTGCTCGCCTTTCTTGACGGAAAGCAGTTTCAGCCTCTCCAAACCTCGCTAATATAATAAGCCTCCCTGTTTAGTCACATATCTTAGCCCGCATTTCCTGCTGTCAACCACACGATGGCAGCATTGCTCCACCAGAAGTCGCAGCAACTACCGAGTCCAAATGGAGATCTTCTAAAGACTGCGTTCATTTCACTGAGTGCGGGAACCAATAACCTGCAAACTGCACCCCTTGGCCCAGTATTGTTACTTGCCCTCCAGAGTGCGGTGGCAGATGTATATTACCCGGGTCCCTGTGCACAGCCCCTTTGCAGGGGTGGGGGCACTATTTGTTCACCTAAATAAATGATTATGTCCAAAAATATGAGGGAACTAAATGCATAAGAGTGGATTAATTAAATACACGGGTTACTTTTTAAAAGTTATATTATTTACCGGGGGGGGGTGGCCTCTCCCTTCCCGATTGCTCCATTCATCAGCCGCCCACCCCCCAAATTTAACCACCTAGACCATGGGTAGGCAAACTAAGGCCCGGGGGCCAGATGCAGCCCAATCGCCTTCTCAATCCGGCCCGTGGACGGTCTGGGAATCTGTGTTTTTACATGAGTGTGCTTTTATTTAAAATGTATCTCTGGGTTATTTGTGGGGCATAGGAATTCGTTCATCCCCCCCCCCAAAAAAATACAGTCCATCCTGCCACAAGGTCTGAGGGACAGTGGACCGGCCCCCTGCTGAAAAGGTTTGCTGACCCCTGACCTAGACGAGCGTCCCCTTCTCACCGCATGCAATTACAAAACCTGTTTTTACCTTCACAATCCTGTTTTTGAAACCAGTCCTTTTCTATTCTGCGGCCCCACCCTACACCCATTTTCATCTCCACCCCCATTTCATAGAATCATAAAATTATAGAGTTGGAAGGGACCCCAGGGGTCATCTAGTCCAACCCCCTGCAATGTAGGAATCTCAGCTCAAACATCCATGACAGATGGCCATCCAACCTCTGCTTAAAAACCACCAAGGAAGGAGAGTCCACCACCTTCCAAGGGAGTCCATTCCCCTGTCGAACAGCTCTTGCTGTCAGAAAGTCCTTCCTGATGTTTAGTTGGAATTCTCTTTTCTTGAAATGTTTATTTACATATATAAATTTCATGGGCAATCACTGCTCATGAAAGCGAGCATCGTCTTGTCATCATTGTCCATTTAGAAAGCATCCTTTGCCACAAGCTATACAAATGCTTGGAGAATATATCTTCTTATCACTTTGCACAACTGTAATACCATTTCTAGATGGTATTTGTAGCTGAGAAATAACAGTTAACTTTACCAAGAAAACCCAACTGGGCCATGAGTGATTTCAAATTATCTCCCAGGTCAATCTCCAACATTTGGCTCACCCATTCCCACAGACTTGGGATGTATCGATAATCTGAAGAGCTGAAACATACAGCACCTATATCCTTTTTGGAAAATGTTATCTGAATCAATTCATCTTCTTTGCGTTTCCATTACATAGCTCCCTCTGCAAGAATGCGCCTGTTTCCAGGCCTCTTACTCCCTCCTTTGTAACCCCCTTTAAACCCCCTATTTTCCCCTTCACCCGCTTTCCCCTCCCTCCTCCTTTCAATTCCTCCTTGCACACAGACCGCCTCTATTTCAATGCCTCTCCCTTCTTCCTGTTATGTAAACCTCTACTTTGCCCAAACACACCCCACGATTGACTTCACCCTTTCCCCCAACCTCTTCCTTCCTCCCTTCCTAAACTCCAGCTCAGGCATAGGCAAACTCGGCCCTCCAGATGTTTTGGGACTACAACTCCCATCATCCCTGACCACTGATCCTGTTAGCTAGGGATGGTGGGAGTTGTAGTCCCAAAAAATCTGGAGGGCCAAGTTTGCCTATGCCTGCTCTAGCTTCTAGGAAGCGAAACAACATCTCTGGAATAAAGCCTGACATACAGCTGACCAAATTGGTGGCCTTTTTTGATTCCTTTGCCCATGGAACATGCCTCCTCTGATGGGCTCCTTCCCCAGGGCGGCAACAAACCTGGCATCGCCTATGATATTATAGGGCAGGTCTGTGCAATGTGGCCAAAGCAGCCTCATAAGCCCCATGGCGAGGCCAGAAGTTCCCCCCTGCTGCTGTAATAGGTCAACACCAAAATATAAACAAGACCTCCTTCCTAAAAAGTATGCCAATCTTTGGTGATATTTTCCTTGTTCTTTCAGCTTGCCTGTTTCCTGGTCTTCATCTACAGGTGATCTTTAGTGCAAGGCATGGGCATGGTGGGGGGGCAGCTGCCCACCCAAATCAAGTAAATAAATAAAAACACTTAACTAAAATAATCAGAATACAGTGGTGCCTCGGTTTTCGAATGTCTCAGAAGACGAAGGTTTCAGTTTTTAAATGTCGAAAACCCGGAAGTAAATGCTTCCGTTTTCAAACGCGCCTCAGAAGTCAAATGGCTTCCACTGTGTGTGTCCCCCCCCCCCCATTTTCTCTATTGAATTTGCAGACCAACCTTTGCGCCTCGGTTTTCAAACGTTTTAGAAGTGGAATGGATTACGTTCGAAAACCCAGGTACCACTGAAATGCTTGCGTGATGTTGTGGCACATTCTAGCGACGCAACTGGCAACCCGATTGAGTGATAGGTGTGGAATCCACAAACTGACCAATCATGTTGTGGGTAGCTGGGTTCTGGAAGCTTCTCTTAGTTTTCAAGTTGCTGAAGATTTTGGCTGATTTTTCTGAGCACTTGGGGTCAGAAGAAAGCAATTTAAAACAACTGTTGTTGAGACATTTCATTCCGAATCTGCCAGACGGAGCCAGACAGAGGACGATGATGGGTGGGTGTCCTGCTGCCCCCCTTCCAACATAAATCCTGGCTACACCCATGTTGTAAGGGAACACCATACAGGGACATTGCCTCTTATTTATATTGGGAACAGGGCTTGCTTGGGGAAAGAGAAGTCCAGTCTTCCTCAGATGCAAGCTGATCGTCTTCTTCCCACCACCCCCTCGAAGCAAATGTACTGCTGTGCGTGATGAATGGGTCACACACAACTCCGCTGATGAATACGAACCTCTCCCTGCTCCGAGGAGTTGACTGTTATTGGGACCATCAGTCAGGTGCCAATCAGATGGTTCCTTGTAGGCCTCCAGCAAAACATGGCGCGGAGATTAATATGCAGTTATGCTGATGTCTCGCTTTCTCGTGTTGCCGGAGGGCGGTGCAGGAAGGGGGGGGCGGGACACCTCGCAAAAACATTTGTCAGGACTCCATCATCTCCCCAGCCAGTGGCGTAGCGTGGGGGGTGCAGGGGGGGCCGGGTGCACCGGGCGCAACATCTGGGGGGGGGCGCGCTTGCACTCGCAGCTCTCTGCCCCCTGCTAAAATCCACGGGTTAGGGGGCGCAAATTACTTGCCTCGCCCTGGGTGCTGACAACCCACGCTACGCCACTGTCCCCAGCTTTTCCTCCTCTCGTAGATGGAAAAGCTAGGCAAGGGGAAGAGGCATCAGTCACTGGATTAGTTCAAGGTGCATTGGAACAAAATGAACAGTGCCAAAGTGTGTTGTGTTGCTATTCCCCTACTGACAGCTCTGTCTTTGTTTTAGGGACGTCGTGAAACTCAGGGCCGATTTAGTTCACCCAATCTGCTTCTCAGACCCAGCAGAGGGAGTTTTTTTAACACTTTGACCCCTTTTCACGTGACCTGCTGCGGCAACTAGATTTCTTTGCACTGTGATTTGAGTCTCCCCCTTCCCAGCTATCTCCCTTCACGCAGGTTCTGTTTCATAGCGGCTTTTCCTTCTGACAGTAGCGTAGCATGGGTTGCTAGTGCCCGGGGCGGGCAAGTCGCTGATACTGCTGGAGCTGCCCCCCACTGGAGCCAAGCGGGGCCATTCTGCGCTGCCTACCAGCCTGTGCAGGCGGAAGCCTGGCCGGCCAATGCAGCAGTACACAGAGCAAGGAGCGAGTGATCAGGAGAGGCGGTCTCTCTCAACTGTTTTCTTTTATCCAAAGCCTTGCCTGTTCCGGCCACCTTTATTAAAAGCAGGCTTAGTGTCTTCTAACCAGCTGTCTGATAGGCAGAAATCCAACAGGTGGAGTTACTTCCAGTGCCAGGTCTCTCGATTTCTGCCTGTCCCCAGTTGTGCAGCCTGTTTCCCCCCCCCCAAAAAAAAGAATGGTATAGTATCCCTCTGTGTGGCAAATCTGGAAAGAAAATATCCGCACCAACTTAAAATGGATGAGACCCCCACACACCCCACACCTGAATGTCTAGGGCTGCGTCATTTGGGGCCTGGGCCTGCACGCCAACCTCCTCCCACTTCAACAGCTCCCCCCCCCCCCATCCTTGTCCCGTCGCCTGCCTGTTTTCCCGTTTCTTGGTAAATGGCTTTCATTAAGCTGTAAAAAGCTCGGCTTCGTCGACGTGAACGCCCCGGGGACGGGGGCTTTGCAGAGACGGGGGCTGTGCAAGCGGCGACGTGACAAATGTCTGGTCCCGAGTCGCCTCTGGCATTCACAGGCCCATCAAGCCAACAGTGGGAGACCTTGGGGAGTGTGAGGGAAGCGGTCAGTGTCCGGTGAAGAACCTGGGCCTCCGTCCTCCCCGGTGGTGTACAAACGGCGACGTACAAGCAATTAGCTACCAAATCCCCAACAGGACTTAAGAGAGCCGTTTGGGGCTGGATTTATCCTTGCAATTACGCACAAATCAGCCCCAGCCAGCGGTGGCGGAGGCTCTGTCGGGGGGGCCGTGGCGGTCCCTCTTCGCTCGTCACGGGGAGGTGCCGGCGGGCCCCCCTCGCAAACCCGCCTTACAAATGGGTCGCTGTCGCTGCCATCAATCCCACCCTGTGCTGCTATTGCCCCACCACCATCGCCGGAGACAGATATATAAAGGCAGCGCCAAAGCAAAAAGGGAAGCGCTTTGAGAGAGAGCAGGCCTGTCAAGATGGAAGCTGCCCGCTTTCTGCTCGCCCTGGCATTGCTCTCCGGCAGCCTCAAGCCAAGCCGAAGCCTTGAGGAGGCGATGGGCTCCCAAGAGGCAGAGGAGCCCGACGGCTACCCGGAAAGACTCTTCAGCTGGATGGTGAGTGGCCTCCAACAAGGCGGCGGCCTAGAGGGCAGGGGAGGGTGCCAAGCGAACTTTGATGCTGCTTAGTCAGTTATTGCAGGGTGGTGGGGCATGGCTCTGTTCACAGATACACCACACCACACACACACACACACACACACACACTTGTTTATCCTCCTCCCACAGCCCTGTGAGGTCAGCTGGGCTGAGAGAGAATAACAGACCCAGCGTCCCACAGTGAGCAAGCATGGGTTTAAATCCCCAATCTGCTCATTGTGGGGCTTGAGTGAGGATTTGAACCTGACTCTACCCTATGGGGATGCGGGTGGCGCTGTGGGTTAAACCACAGAGCCTAGGGCTTGCCAATCAGAAGGTCGGCAGTTCGAATCCCCGTGACGGGGTGAGCTCCTGTTGCTCAGTCCCTGCTCCTGCCAACCTAGCAGCTCGAAAGCACGTCAAAGTGCAAGTAGATAAATAGGTACCGCTCCAGCGGGAAGGTAAACGGCGTTTCCGTGCGCTGCTCTGGTTCGCCAGAAGCAGCTTAGTCATGCTGGCCACATGACCCGGAAGCTGTACGCCGGCTCCCTTGGCCAATAAAGCGAGATGAGCGCCGCAACCCCAGAGTTGGCCACAACTGGACCTAATGGTCAGGGGTCCCTTTACCTTTACCTACCCAGTCCTAGTCTAGCACACTAACCATTATGCCACAATGACTTGTGGAGGTGTTTTGGGTCCCCCACCCAATTGAGAGAGGGAGAAAAGTTTGGCCAAGCTGGAAGCCATTGCTGCCTCCAGAAAGTCAGTATAAGATAAGCCCAGAGTGGGACTGGCAAATGAGGGACATTTCCATCCTTCCTTCCTTCCTTCCTTCCTTCCTTCCTTCCTTCCTTCCTTCCTTTCCCAGACGCTTGCTGAGATCCAGGCAGTCACGCCCCCCCCCCCAGGAGAGGGTGGCACCATTGCAATCTGTGGGGCTATAAGACTGATGGAGCTTGGAATCAAATCCTCCTCAGCCAGCAACTCACTAGGTGGCCTTGAGCAAGCCATACTATCTAGTCCTTTCTAGCTGCAAAATGGGCAAAATAGTGCATGCCTACCATGCAGTGCTGTTGTAAAAGATTCCTGTGAATGTATGCAAAGTGCTTTGCATTATTAAGATGTTAACCCGAGCTCCTCCTGGGTTTTATTTAAGGCTGGGTATATACCCTGTGACAACAGCAGAGCTCTAGCATGCGCAAGGCACAAGAATCCTCAGAATCTGGGTTTCCTTTCCTTTCCTTTTTAAAAGCAAGTTTCTAAACATGGAAGTGTGAGGGTGAATCCCAGAAAGCCAAAAGCATAAAGTGATCAGTCAGAGTTCCTGGTGGTCCACAGGTACCCTGCATAGCTGCTTGCCCTCCCCATGCAGAGAAAATGAAATTATGCGTAAGAAGCAAATATGCACAGATATTCGCGCAATTTTCAGAGCGTGTTAAGCCTATGTTGAAGCAAAGCCAACAATGCGTCTTCCTGGCACCTTTAAAGATAAAGAGTTGTATCCAGTGCTATTCAGAGTCGATGTACTGAAATTAATAAACGTGACTAACTTGGGTCTATTTATTTCAGTGTGTCTACTCTAAGTGAAACTTGCTGGCGACAATCTAGGCGAATGGCATAAGCCTTAGTGAGCTAGAGACCATTTCACCAGATGGAGCTTATGTCATAATAAATATCTTTAAGGTGTCACAAGACTCTGTTCGATTTTGCCAATATTCACAATTTGTGTACGGCAATCTCCAGAATTTCAGCTGTTTTTGGTGTACTCTGTGTGTGTGTGTGTGAAATTGCAAGAAATATAATTGGTTTGACATCATGTTGGGTGGATAGAGCTTACTATTGCTCAAGATTTACCATCATTATGCAACTGTGAGGAGCCAGCCCGCTCAGTCTGTACAGCATGAGACTTGAAATCTCAAGGTTGTGGGTTCAAATCCCACATCGGACAAAAGGATTCCCACATTGCAGGGAGTTGCACTAAATCAGTGCTGGATTTATGTATAAGCTAAACAAGCTATAGCTTAGGGTCCCACTCTCTTGGAGGCCCCCAGAAAATTTAATTGTATTTCAGTTCAACAATTACTTTGATAAAAGACATATTTTGTTATGTGGAAATGGCTTTAGTTACCTATTAGGTCCATAAGTTACCATATAGCATATATTCAACACACAAAAACAGCAACAATTTGTTGTTGACAAAGGACAACTGGACATATAAAGGGCCCCATTACCTCCAGTAGCTTAAGGGCCTCATCAAACCTAAATCCGACCCTGGACTAAATGACCCCCATGGACACTTCCACCTCTACAATTCTGTGATTCTTTGATTCTGTGAATAATGCGATGCCCATGCTGTTTTCCCTGATCCTCAAGCTACTTCCTGGTCTTGCAGGGAACTCGTCTCTTGTTGCATTTCTCAAATGACCCCCACTTTTTAATTCTCCACCCAGCTGCAAGAAAACGAGGACCATCCTGTCCAGATTCCCCCTGAGGAGCATCCCCTGGGCGTCCTTCTCCGTTCCCTCCTTCATGCTGTGCAGAGACCTGGTCGCAGCCCCTCCTTCCTCTTCCAGCCCCAAAGGTAAGGAGTGTGGGGGTCAATGCAGCCAGGCAGAAGCACGAGGGGGCGGTTCATTTAATTCCCCCCTTCCTTTTTCAAGCTCCGATTGTGTTAATTTTCCAGTTCTTGGAATTACATCTGTTATTACATTTTGGCCATGGACTGGGATGGGAGACCCAGCAAGTCGTCTCCTGACGATGGTTTGAGTGTTTTCCATCCGAATAGTATTTGCACGCGTTCTCCAAGGCCTCACAATACCCACAGATCAGGCATAGGCTCCCCCATTTAAGAGTCAATTTTTAAAAGACAAACACAGCATCCTTGCTATCTAAATGACCGTTCCCACCTGTCAGTTTCACGGGTCTTTCTTAGACGCTTTCTTAGATCCCTACGACCTTTTTTCTGCAACTGCTCAGAACACCTTCCTGTGTTACCTATTGCAAAAGCTGTGCTTGCAATGCCCCTAAAAACTGAACCGTTTTTCAATCGTTCCCTTGTCTTGTGTTCAAATCCCCACCCATCAATGCCTATAGCAACAATAAGGGGACTGTGGTTCGTTTCAGTACAGTGGTGCCCCGCAAGACGAATGCCTCGCAAGACGAAAAACTCGCTAGACGAAAGAGTTTTCCGTCTTTTGAGGTGCTTCACAAGACTAATTTTCCTATGGGCTTGCTTCGCAAGACGAAACGTCGGGTGAATTCTTGCGAGTTTTTCCCCTTTCCCCCCCCCTTTTTCTAAGCCGCTAAGCCGCTAATAGCCGCTAAGCCGCTAATAGTGCTAATCTGCTAAGCCGCTAATAGCCGTGCTTCGCAAGACGAAAAAACCGCAAGACGAAGAGACTCGCGGAACGAATTAATTTTGTCTTGCGAGGCACCACTGTAGTTCTGGATGATGCAATTCTGTTCTCCTTGGGATGGGGACGGTGGGGGAATGCAAAACACTATTCCAAGACACCTAGCTGCACAGCTCTGCTTCCTTCTCACCATCCGTCTGGCAGAAGTGATGACTTGGTGGGAGCAAGCAGGACAAAGAGTCCAGGGAGCTACAAGTGCTGTGTTTTTGAGTGCCAAAAATGTTCCCCAGGCAACTTGCTTTGTGCTGCTTTCCATCTCTGTCTCCACCCTCATCGTTCTGCCTGGACACTGAGGTCCAGCGCCGAGGGCCTTCTGGCGGTTCCCTCGCTGCGAGAAACCAAGTTACAGGGAGTCAGGCAGAGGGCCTTCTTGGTGGTGGCACCTGCCCTGTGGAACGCCCTCCCACCAGATGTCAAAGAGAAGAACTACCAGACTTTTAGAAGACATCTGAAGGCAGCCCTGTTTAGGGAAGCTTTTAATGTTTAACAGACCACTGTATTTTAATACTTTGTTGGAAGCCGCCCAGAGTGGCTGGGGAAACCCAGCCAGATGGGCAGGGTATAAATAATAAACTATTATTATTATTATTATTATTATTTATTATTTCTGCAGATTTGGCCGTGAGGCCCGGGCCAGCTCCAGCAGCGGTGGCCTAATCAAGCCACGGGCTTGGGACGCCGTGGCTCCTCAGTTTCTGAGCATGGCTGTTCCGCAGCGCTTTGGCAAGAAGAAATGAAGTCGAGGACAGCAACGCACAGAACTGCCACCACCCGGTCCTTGCACCGAGAACTAGTGCCGCACTGGGTCGAAAAGCCTCCCCTTCCACTCGTCCTTCTGTGTCATCTCTGGGTTACCCGAGTGACTGACCCTCCTGTTTAGGGGTTTGTGCTTTGCCACTTGCTAATAATAAAAAATGGTGACATCTTGGAACCTACTACAATCTTTTCTGTCACGTAGGCCAGCTAAAGCAGGGAACCCATGGTCCTCCTGACATTGTCAAGACTACCATTGTTCAGGTGGCGTTGCCATATACCAGTTCTGTAAATCTTAACTTTCCCCCCACATAATACGCAATGAACTTACTGAACTCCCTGCCACTGGGGGGTCTCAACATGGGAAGCTGGTCACCAGAGCAAGGTGTGCCAAGAGTCCCACAAAATTTCTTCACAAGGGAGGAGGATGGAGAGGAAAATCAGAGAAAATTACCCCTGTCTATAGCGACCCAACAGCTCCAGGGCTGCTTGGCTACCATTGGAGAGGAAGGAGTGATTTGAAGTGTGTCTCAGCAAATTAAATGAATGATGCTTTTGGGAAGGGGAAATTATTGGGGCTGCCAACTTCTCCTTTGCCTTGGTCCCAAGCAAATTACTTGCCTCCATCTCACCCAGTATCTTGTTTCTAAGAGCAGCCACCCAAATGCCTCTCGAAAGCATATGATAATGCCAGCAGTGGGAGCATCCCTTGTATTCATACCTTTTGGCCTGGATAGCTCCATTGGTTAGAGCGTAGTGCCGATAACACCAAGCTTGCAGGTTCAATTCCCTGCACTGCAGGCGGTTGGATGAGATGAGCATCAGGGTCCCTTGCGACTCCACAATTCGATGATCTTTGACTGCTTCGTCTCAGGAAGGAGGGGGAATGGAATGGATAATGGGACCATTCAATTCTGCCTTAGGGCCTTGGCCTGATGCAGCAGTGGTCAGCAGGTGTACAATGCTAGATGTCTGTGGACAGCAACTGTGAGGAACCTGTAGCACCCCCCTTCCCCTGTTATTGGTGGTCTCCAACTCCCATCAGCCCCAGCTAGCATGGCCATTGACCAAGGTTCATGGGAGTTGCAAGATCTGGAGGGGCGCAGACCTCCTCATCTCAGTGGGTAAAAGAAGACACTTTCTTATAAAAAAAATCTGGTTTATTGCAACTCCCAGTTATGGCAGAAATGGTCAGTGTTTGTCCCTCCACAACGAGGAAAAAAACAAGGTGACTGGCATCAGGTGACCCACAGAGGTGGGACTACCCTGACCTCCCAGCAGCCCCCCCCCCCCCCAGCACTTAGCGCTCAGAGCTACAAGTCTCTGTGAGCCTAGTCTCTGCTGCAGGTACAGCAAACCCCTCTCCGAGTCTTGAATTCTGTTTTGAAACACAGCCCCCTCTCCACCCTCCACAGAACATCAGGGAGGTCGGTGCCCCTGCCCATAAACGATGGGCAAAAATAAGGGTACATCCTTTAGCAGGCTGGAAGATGGAGACAAGCTGTTTTGGGGATTTCCGGGCGCCCAGAGTCTTCCGTGTGGCCTCACTTGCCCCCTGCCATGATCTTCAGGTACTGAAGGGCATTGCGGGCAGCATCTGCACGCGCGGCATGGCGGGACATGGCTGAGCCGTGGCACACCGTGGTTGGCTGTGTCGAGAGCTCCACCAGGCACTGGTACAGGCCGCTTAAACTCATCTCATCTGCAGGAAGAGAAAAGGTACCGCATCATCCAGGCCACCAAAACAACATCTCTGCGTACAGCCTTCTCTGTCTGGTGGGTACTAACTTTATGGGACGCAGGTGGCGCTGTGGGTTAAACCACAAAGCCTAGGACTTGCCGATCAGAAGGTCGGTGGTTTGAATCCCTGTGACGGGGTGAGCTCCCGTTGCTCGGTCCCTGCTCCTGCCCACCTAGCAGGTCGAAAGGACGTCAAAGGGCAAGTAGATAAATCGGTACTGCTCCAGCGGGAAGGTAAATGGTGTTTCCATGCGCTGCTCTGGTTTTGCCAGAAGTGGCTTAGTCCTGCTGGCCACATGACCCGGAAGCTGTACGCCGGCTCCCTCGGCCAATAAAGCGAACTGAGCACCGCAACCCCAGAGTCGGCCACGACTGGACCTAATGGTCAGGGGTCCCTTTACCTTTACCTTTACTCACTTCCTATAAGTGAAAAGGATCTAGAGGTCTTGGTGGACCACAAGCTTAACATGAGTCAACAGTGTGATGCAGCAGCAAAAAAAGCTAATGCTATTCCTGACTGCATCTACAGCAGTATAGCGTCCAGATCAAGGGAAGCCAGTCCTACTGTATTCTGCCTTGGTCAGAACACAGCTGGAATACTGTGTCCAATTCTGGGTGCCACGATTTAAGAAGAATACTGACAAGCTGGAACGTGAGCAGAGGAGGGGAGCCAAGATGGCCAAGGGCCTGGAAACCAAGCCATATGAGGAACAGTTGAAGGAGTTGGAAATGTTTAGCCTGAAAGACTGAGAGGAAATCTGACTGCCATCTTCAAACATCTTAAGGGCTGTCACATGGAAGATGGAGCAAGCTTGTTTTCTCCTGCTCTTGAGGTAGCACTCAAACCAATGGATTCAAGGTACAAGAAAGGAGATTCCAACTAAACATCAGGAAAAAAATTCTGACAGTAAGAGCTATTTGAAGGTGGAACGGTCTCCCTCGGGAGGTTGTGGACTCTCCTTCCTTGGAGGTTTTTAAGCAGAGCTTGGATGGCCAACTGCCAGGGGTGCTTTAGCTGAGATTCCTGCTTTGCAAGGGGGCTGGACTAGATGACCCCTGGGGTCCCTTCCAACTCTGCAATTCTACGAAGATTAAAACAGGTTGGTTCTTCAAATGGAAGAATTTAATTTAATTCAAATTCGGCATCTTCAGATTAAAGCACAGCAGAGCAAGAGGAAAGCAAAATGTGCACATTTCCTAATGCTCAAGTCTGGGGATAGCGGATGCATGGAGGCATAAGGAACTGTTGATTCACAGGCTGGCATAAATTGGGATGTCGCAGCTCATTTCCCTTTTTGTTCCCACAGGGCAACTGGCCTTATATGGCTGGAGTCAGGCCACAATGACCCAGTGCTGGGCAAGTAACGATGCTACAGCAGATTTTAATGTAAGTCATCTGTCAGTTCCCTTTCACGTGGGGAGAGGGACTTGGCAGGGTTCTCAGCACATAACCATGAGGAAGACAAAAGGGCAGAGGCACAATAACGGCTTATTTTTAGTTATTTTAGAAAATAAGAAATGGGGGTGGGGAGTCTCTGGGAGCCACAAAATACCTTGCAATGTGGGCTTATGTGGTCCATAGGCTGTGGGCTTCACCACACCTGGTAAACTGATGAATGCCAAAGTTCTGTCCCCAAGTCTAGCTTGTGCCCTGACTAAAGCCTTTGCTTGCCCTGCAGTGGATTACTGAGACAGAATCCAAGCTCCTCCCAGGTTATTTTCTTGAGTGGTCATGTGGGTAGCTTCCCACTTGCTGGGTTCCTTCTGGGTGGTTTTTTGGGTCATTTGACTGCTCAACTTGCAAGCAGAAAATATAAATTTTCACACATTCAAATCAATAAGGATGCACACATACGCAGGGGGGCTTTCGGAAAAGTTAGGGTCCGGCCGTTCTCTCAAGGAAAGCAATTCCTCCCCCTCCCCTGTGCCTCATTATTTACCAATGTCAAGGTAGCTAATATCAAAGCTCTGTTCTTCAGACAGCTCCTGCAAGAGGCTGCAGAACCCAGCATTCAGCACTCCCAGGGGATGGCTTTTGAGGTGCAGAATCTTCTCCCCCACTGAGTTGCGCAGAGAGTCCCAGGTGCAGCCAGACCCCCGACCCTTTACTCCATCCACCTTGGTTCCTGCAATCTTAAGAGTGGAAGAGAGAAAGATCGAACACGGGTTGGATGTCTCTTCCGGCTGCGCACCTTCCATCGTTCTCAGCAGGGCACAGCTCCCTCCCTGCCTTCCCAGGTGGTGCTGACCAAGGAGCGAGAAGCCACAACCTCTGCAAGTTTCCTCAAGCAACTCTCGTGGCCACGGCTTCATCCTAACCCAGGGATGAGGGAACTGTGGCCCTCAAGATGTTTTGGGGGTTCCCAAGGTGGGACTCCCAAGGGATTCGGTGGAGACCATCACATCGAGCAGCCACTGATGGAGCCTTATCCTCCATGAATTTATCTAATTTTCTTACAAAGCCATCCAAGTTAGTGGCCATCGCTACTTCTTGCTTAATTTGCCGAAGAGGCTGCTCCCCTCTTTGGAGCAAGTTCCCAGTTTCTGCAAAGCCTGTCACGCCCCATCAGCATGCTGCACAATAAGCTCATCTACGGCTGCCCGACTCTGGCTTCTCCCCCCACTGCTCAGACTCACTCACAATAGAGAACTGGTCTTCCTCCATTTCAGCCTCACTGCCCTCTCGCGGGTCCAGAGGCACGTTATGAATCCGCACCAGCATCTTGGCTGCGGCGTTGCGCTTGGCCAGCTTTTTGGAGGTGCCGCTGCCTAGAGAGAGAAGAAATGGCAAAACGGTGATCTGGAAGGGGGCTGCGATATGTTGAAAGAGGACAGGGCAGAGAAGGGTAGGGGACAGCCTGGGGTGCAAGGGGACTGCAAGAGCATACACCTCTTCCCGATTCCCTCAGGCTTCCCCCATCAAGCCTGACTGCTGTTTTTTTTAGCTCCTGTGCATTGATCCTGCCTTGCAGCCCATCTACCCTGCCTGACGCAGAAAGCACAACAGCAGCCGTTAAAGAGCTTGTTTTTACATAACTGACACAGCTTGTCCTCTTGCAAACGGTGTGGGGTTCTGTTTTTCCTTGGCGCAGAAGCTTTGCAGCCAAACGGGGAGCCTAACTTGAGCGCCTGCAGAGCTGCCACACTTGCCCTATGGGACTGCAGTTGTGCACTCCTGGTCCTTACAGCCCAGATCATAGTCTCCCAAGTCCTCTCTGGCTGCAGCTCAATGCTTTCCCTCTGATTTCCTGCATTCCTCTTGTCAGACGCATTGGCCCTTGCCTCCGAAGTTCTAAGGAGCCTTTTTGGAAAACTCCCAATCACGCACAGGGCACTGCAAATCACAAACAGTTTAAAAGCATGAGCAGATGGGGACTCAAATCCGCTGATGCCGTACCTATTTCAATGAACCTTTCAACCCGGCAGGTCATGGTGAATTCCTTGCGGTGCGCTGGCCCTGACTCCTGAGTGACGGTGTATTCGGGGAGCCGCCAGCCCTTCTGCACCACCAGCTCCTGGCGAGAGAGAGACAGCTTTAGAAAAGCACTCGCCTCTTCCTTTCTGTACCTGGATTCCTGGAGGGAATGGCAGCTCAGGACACTACCATTGCAGTGGAGGCAGCTAAAGCAGAGGTTTGGGCATAAGCCAAATTAAATTAGGCAGTACTTACTTCTGGAGAAAGCACATATGTAGGGCTGTAAAGTGTAACTGGGAGGAAAATCAAGACAGGGTACCGAAGCCTTGCTATACAGTCATATTGGGATCCGAGAGTGGTTTGCCAAAAGGTGGGTGGATACAAACCTACAGACTACTAGTAGTTCTGGATGATGCAGCAAATGGGAGCAGCATTCTGCTTACAGCATCAAGGCTTCTGCTCAAAATCCTGTTTGTCACCTCTGTTTGGAATCCACTTGGAGGTGGGTGTGCCCAATTTCGTTCCAGAGCTACAGCAAATACATGTTGTTCCTATCCTAAATTCCACAAGCAAAAAAGCCTTGTGCGCACTTCCAACCTTGCTTAACTAATACGGCTTCAAAAGCTCCCATACCAAAGAGACTTTTGAAAAAGTGCTGGATGGTGACACCAAATTTTCCCTTTGGGATACCAGCTTGCATTCCAAAACCATGACTTTAGGGTAGCCTTAAAAAGGTAAAGGGACCCCTGACCATTAGGTCCAGTCGTGGCCGACTTTGGGGTTGCGGTGCTCATCTCACTTTATTGGCCAAGGGAGCCGGCATACAGCTTCCGGGTCATGTGGCCAGCATTATTAAGCCGCTTCTGGCGAACCAGAGCAGCGCACGGAAACGCCGTTTACCTTCCCGCCGAAGCGGTACCTATTTATCTATTTGCACTTGGCGTGCTTTTGAACTGCTAGGTTGGCAGGAGCAGGAACTGAGCAACGGGAGCTCACCCCGTCATGGGGATTTGAACAGCCAACCTTCTGATCGGCAAGCCCTAGGCTCTGTGGTTTAACCCACAGCACCACCAAACAAGCAACGAGAAGAATGGGGTGGGGAATGAAACAGGCGATCGGTAGGACAAGGTGCTGCTGGGAAGTACCCTTTCTCCTGTAGGGCAAAGTGTGGATCTACCAAGCTCTGACTAAGCTTACTCATCGATACCCCTCCTCCTGTAAGCGCTTGGGGCTGAAGGAAGCCACAGCCGAGAGAGCGACCTACCTGCAGAGCGCCAACCGGGTTGCACTCCGACTGCTGTGGTGATACTGGGGACTTCATGTCCATTGCAGAACTTCTAGGTAAAAAGAGGACACAAGGTGAAGGATTCTCCCTGGTGGTTCTGCTGACCCAAATCCAAACACCCCGCCCTCGCTACATAGTAGGCAGAGGTAGGGGAACATAGGAGCCCTTCCGGGGAGACAGCTGAGAAGGGGCCTCGTCAAAGAGAGCCTTGCCTACAACTGGCGCTAGAGCTAGGCGATGTTGGCTTTTCGACATCGTGACGTATCACCACTTAAACCTCATGCTATAGCGATACATTGCAGTGTTGAAAAGGAAGATCAGCCCCGCGAGGTGCTGGGGTGAAACCACCACAGCTCCCTCCGCCGCTAACGCCTGGCACAGGGAGGAAGGAGGCAGCAGCCTGAGAAAGTAAGGCACAGGTAAGCCCCATCCACGATATACTGTAGGGTGATGGTGCGATTGTACTCTGGCCCTCAAACCAGTCCTGGACAATGTATCAATACATCACCCAGGCCTAGTTGGTGCTCCACTGTAGGGCAAGGCATGGACCCTCCTCCAATCAGTGTTAAGAGGGGAATTGATGGTAGACTGAAAGGGGGTGTTCCTACTAACCACCACACAGCCACCCATAGCCTGTGTCTCCAGGGGCAAGCAAGATCTTTTACTTCCCCTCCTGTACTTCGAGTGCAGAATACCTGCTGGAATGTGTACCCACCCCACACCCAAGCTGATGCTCTACAGCCCATGGGAAAACCACTGGGGTGGGGGGAGCAAGGTCAGACACATAGCGGCGTAGCATGGGTTGTCAGCACCCGGGGCAAGGCAAGTAATTTGCGCCCCTAACCCCTAACCTGCCGCCGCTGCCAGCTTCTTCTTGCTGCTGCCTGGGCTGGTCGGGTGTGGTTCTCTCCCGCGCTCAGCGCTGTGCTGGGCGGCCGCTGCACTGTCCCTCCCCCAGATAGTCCCTCCCTCACTCTCTCTCCGCTCCGCACTGCAACGCACGCCTGGCACCCTCCCCCTCCACAGTGGGCGGCGACCCGGCAGCTCAGATCGGATTCGCACAGCCAGCACTGCAGTGAGAGAGAGTGAGTGAGCCAGGTAGGGGCAGAGAGCTGCGAGTGCGAGCGCACCCCCCCCCCCAAAATGTTGCGCCCGGTGCGGCTGGCCCCCCCTGCACCCCCCACGCTACGCCACTGCAGACACAAGGGAAGGACCTGCCACAGGCACCAGCTTGTTCCAGTATGCAGTGATGGCCTATGGGGAAATTTGGGTGCATGAGAAGCAGCCAGAGGACTCTAGGCAGCCCACTCCTTGTGCTTTTGTCTTTCGCTTCCATCCCATTACCTGGGAGACGAAACCGGCAAGGTGGGTACAGGCGCGTTGACTGGAGCGGTGGTCTGAGCCAAGGGCTCTAGAGAGAAAGGAGAGCTTCGGAATACAAGGTGACAAAATTAAAGCACGCTCAGTAGCAGGAGCGCATGCAGTGGAAGAAACTTCCCGATATGAGAGACTGCTCCCGTGTCATCCCCCAGAACTTGGGTGCAGGCCCTTCCTGTTCTCTAGCAAGGCTCCCTCCACCCAAACTCCCCTCAACCGCAGAGGCCTGTGCAACAACGCTCGATGCTGAACTCTCCTGTTGCCATGTCTGTGCACAATCTGTGCATCTGTGACTGTGCTGCTCAATTTGCATCATGGAATGCAGATTTCTTTTTTTTTTTTTTTTTATAATAGTTTTTATTGATTTTACAACATAAAGAAAAAACAAAACAAACATAATGCGACTTCCCCAAACCTCCCCTTCACTGCATCCAAATTTCAAAATTTTTAGCAATTCTTCATCCCATTTTTATATTTAATTCTCTTTAAAAAGAGTTTCTGCTTTATAAATTTCGATTTATAGCTGTAATTCTTAGTGTCCAATCCCCTGACATCTTAACATTCCGAAATTTTACAACAATTTTTAAGATAGATTTTAAATTTTTTCCAGTCCTCCTCCACTGTCTCTTTCTTCTGGTCACGGATTCTGCCGGTCATCTCTGCCAGTCCCATAAATTCAGTCACCTTGGTCTGCCATTCTTCCAGAGTAGGTAGTTCTTTAGTCTTCCAATACTTCGCCAAAAGGATTCTTGCTGCTGTTGTTGCGTACATAAAAAAGGTCCTATCTTTCTTTGGTACCAATTGGCCGACCATGCCCAAGAGAAAAGCCTCCGGTTTCTTTACAAATGTCCACTTAAGGATTTTCTTAATTTCATTATAGATCATTTCCCAGTAGGCCTTAATCTTTGGGCAGGTCCACCAAAGGTGATAAAAAGTTCCTTCACATTCATTACACTTCCAGCAATTGTTATTGGGCAAATGATATATCTTTGCAAGCTTGACTGGGGTCATGTACCACCTATAGATCATTTTCATTATGTTCTCTTTCAGGGCACTACATGCCGTAAATTTAATACCTGTGGTCCATAACTGCTCCCAGTCAGCAAACATAATATCATGACCAATATCTTGTGCCCACTTAATCATGGCTGATTTAACCGTTTCATCTTGTGTGTTCCATTTTAGCAGCAGATTATACATTCTAGACAGATTCTTAGTATTGGGTTCTAGCAATTCTGTTTCTAACTTTGACCTCTCCTTCTGAAATCCTAGTTTTCTGTCCTGCTTAAAAGTTTCATTAATCTGGTAATAATGTAACCAGTCTCGGACTTTAGGTTTCAATTTCTCAAAACTCTGTAGTTTCAGCTTTTCACCATCATATTCTACAATTTCACAATATTTTGGCCAGTCTGTATCCATGTTCAATCTTTTTACCGCCTTAGCTTCCATTGGTGACAGCCACCTGGGGGTTTTACTTTCAAACAAATCTTTATATCGATTCCATACATTATACAATGCTTTCCTAATAATATGATTTTTAAAATTTCTATGTACCTTTACCTTGTCATACCATAAATATGCATGCCAACCAAAACTATTATCATAACCTTCCAAGTCCAGAATGTCTGTATTCTCAAGAAGTAGCCATGGTTTCAGCCAGCAAAAAGCTGCTGCTTCATAATAAAGTTTTAAGTCCGGCAGGGCAAAGCCCCCTCTATCCTTTGCATCAGTCAAAATCTTAAATTTAATTCTGGGTTTTTTGCCCTGCCAGACAAATTTAGATATATCTTTCTGCCACTTCTTGAAACAGTCCATCTTATCTAAAATTTGCAATGTCTGGAACAAAAACAACAATCTCGGCAATACATTCATCTTAATTACAGCAATTCGGCCTAACAAGGAAAGTCTCAGTCTTGACCATATATCGAAATCTTTCTTCACTTCAGCCCAGCATTTCTCATAATTATCTTTAAATAAATTCACATTCTTAGATGTTAAGTTCACCCCCAGATATTTTACCTTTTTAGTAATTTCCAAACCAGTTTCTCTTTGAAAACTATCTTTTTCCCCCACCGTGAGATTTTTTTCCAACACCTTTGTCTTGTGTTTATTCAATTTAAAACCTGCTACCTGACCAAATATTTCAATAAGTTCCAAAACTCTTTTTGTACTAGTTTCTGGCTGTTGTAGTGTCAAAACTAGGTCATCTGCAAATGCTCTTAGCTTATAATGTTTAGTTCCGACCTGTATACCTTTAACCAGCTGGTCTCTTCTAATCATGTTAAGGAAAACCTCCAGTACCGATATAAACAATAGAGGGGAAATTGGGCATCCCTGTCGTGTCCCTTTCTCTATTGGAATTTCATCCATAACCATACCATTTACAATAAGTTTGGCCTTTTGCTCAGAATAAATTGCACTTATACCATTTTCAAAGTTCTTGCCTACCCCCATTCCTTGGAGATTCCTCTTCATAAAGCTCCAACAAATATTGTCAAAGGCTTTCTCTGCATCCACAAAAATCAAAACAGCTTTTCTATTTATGTCAGTTTCCAAAAGTTCTAGAATATCTATAATATTCCTCACATTGTCTGACAAATGCCTGCCTGGTAGAAAGCCTGTTTGGTCCCTGTGAATCTCCTCTAACAGCACTTTTTTGAATCTTTTTGCTAGAATGTCTGCAAAAATTTTATAATCCACGTTCAAAAGTGATATAGGGCGGTAATTCTTGACTTGATGTTTCTCAGTTTCTGTCTTTGGTATAAGTGAGATGAATGCTTCCTTCCACGATTCGGGAGCCTTTTTCCCCTCCAAAATTTGATTGCAGACTTCTTTCAATGGTTGTATTAACCAATCCTTCAATACTTTATAATATCTCGCAGTTAATCCATCTGGTCCTGGTGATTTTCCCAGCTTCATATCCTGGATGGCACTCTCTATTTCTTGATCTGTAATTTTCTCGTTTAAACTCCTTCTGTTGTTTTCAGAGATTTTTGATAGTCCGTATTTTCCAATAAATTCTTCTATCTCCTGTTCATTTTTTGGCCCTTGTTTGTATAATTTCTTAAAGAAACTTTGAAAACAATTACTTATCTCATTTGGTTTATTAATAAACTTCCCATCTACTTCGAGTGATGTCACTGTATTCAATTTTTGTCTCTTTTTCAGTTGCCAAGACAGTAGCTTCCCACATTTATCTGCAGATTCAAAAGTCTTTTGTCTCATTTGTTTAATTTTCCATTCTATTTCCTGGTTCGTCAATTCCATATATTGTGTTTGATAGAATTTTATTTCTCTTAATATCTCCTGGGATTTAGGCTTAGATCTCAATTTCTTCTCCCCTTCTTTTATTAGATTCCAAATTTTCTCTTTCTTCTCATTCTGCTTTTTCCTCTTTATTGAATTCTTTTGTTAAAGTTTCTGTCCTTCATTGGCCTGGTTTGCATGTGACATGAAGTCAGAACTTACTGGCTTTACTGGCTTACTTATCAACAACCTTTTTGTCCTAACTGCCCACAAATTACCTTTCATAGACAGTAAGCAACTAGAGAGGATGTTATAGAACGAAGATTCCCTGGGGATTTCCTTTTCTAATAAGTGCATGGGAGAAGGGGGGATTCCGGCCTTCTGTACAGACTGTGCATAGCCCTCACCTGCCTTCTTCCACTGCTGCTGGCTCCAACATGTTTCCTCCCTTGAGAAGCCGGAGTGCCACCTCTGCTGCCTTGTGCTTGGCTGCTTTTTTGCTAGGGCCTTGGCCTAAGGACAGGAGAAGGGAGAGAAAGCGAGTCAGGACACAAGGATGCAAGGGCAACTCAGAAGGGCAAACAGAGAAACTTATTTACAGGGGTGCCCCGCAAGACAAATGCCTCGCAAGACGGAAAACTCGCTAGACGAAAGAGTTTTCCGTTTTGGAGGTGCTTCGCAAAACGAATTTCCTATGGGCTTGCTTCGCAAGACGAAAATGTCTTGTGAGTTCCTGCGGTTTTTTCCCCCTCCCCCCCCTTTTTCTAAGCCGCTAAGCCGCTAAAAGCCGCTAAACCGCTAATAGCGCTAATCCACTAAGCCGTCAATGGGCTTGCTTCGCAAGACGAAAAAACCGCTAGACGAAGAGAATCGCGGAACGGATTCTTTTCGTCTTGCGAGGCACCACTGTATATCCTGGCCTTCCTTCCACAATGGAAGGTAGCATATATGGGACTTCCAGGCCGACCAGACCCAGGTGCAATCCGCACAGAAGCTCCTTTTGTTTGCAAAGTGTCACTGTGCTGGTATTTTTCACAAATGCAGCACATGGACAGAGCATAGCACTGCATCTCATTTGCAACAGCATTCCGTACCATATGCCACTGTGAACTGCAATAAAGAGCAGTGTGGGAAGAGGGTGGTGTCTGAAAGCTCACTCTTTCTCCTACATCTGCATGCACTTCCATGCCTCCACAGACAGTTAAGATATGAGGGAACGCGCTTCCAAGTTAAGCAAACATGCACATTTAGAAGTAGCATTTAAAAAAATAAAATGAACTATGACCGTCCAGTCACTGAGAGTAAAATATAATTCCTACAAATTCACTCCCACCCCTGCTGAAGTTGAATGTTAATGACGGGCTAGAGGGAAGAAGGGGCTGAGTGAGTGCCTTTTGCAGGATCCAAGCCACTCTGGTTGATAATAGTAATATAACAGAATGAGGCTAATTACCATTAAAATCACTGCGAAAGAAATAAGACAAGTAAAATAGTTGTGAACGTAGTTGTGAAAAATCATGGAATAAAGGAGCAGAAATTGCGGTATTATTGCTTGTTGGGGCAGGTGCCATGTATATAGGCAAAGAGTAGCAGTATCATCAGGGGGAAATGCTGGGCTTTAGCAAGGCTGCGCACAGCCCTCTTCAAACCACATACGGAATCTGTCATTGCAGCTATGTATGACATCACAATCAGGCCTTGGCAACCCAACTGTCGCCTGAGAAGAAGTCAGCCAAGTCAAGGTAGAGGCTCCCTTCAAAGCCTGCAGCTCCACCAATCTGCCCTAATCTGCCTCTTGATTATATCTTGTTACAGCTCTGCATGACTTTCTAAGAAGAGTCCGCTGGGTCAAATGAATGGAGCAACTAGTCCAGCATCCTGTTTTCTTGATGGTCAGCTGACAGTAGGCCAATGAGCTCTCCAAGAAAAGCTGCCAAAAGCCCAGCAGTGAGAAACCCAACCCTGTGAGGACATCTGGTGAGTGTGACAGAACAAGCAAGCAGCTCAAGGTCCCAAGTTCTGAGAGGAAGAGGGTACCAAACAGGTTACAAAAAGAAGTCTAGAAACTAGCATCTCCTGCATTCTACTCCCCAAATCTAGAAGTGAGTTAGGTGTAGTGAGTCAGGGCACCTTTCTCCAACCTGGTAGCCTCCAGTTGTTGCCAGACTACAACCCAGAAAAACTACCTTGGAATGTGCTGCTGCTGCTGCTGCGCTGGTGGGTTAAGAAGCCCCTTTGCAGAGAGAGTAAGTCAACTGGCACAGGGCTGATATTTTGAATCACTCTGTGTTTACGCTGAATTGTGTTGATTGATTGACGAACTGATTTTGTTTTTGCTTTGTTTATATGCTACTGTGCTCTTGATACGATTATGATTATGGTTAGCGCTTGTTAATTTTTACAGCTATTGTTATTATGGTGGGCTGCTTTGAGCTCAACACTGTAGTTGGAAAAGCAAAACATAGCGGGGAAGGAGAGCTGAAGATAATGCCAATATATTCCACATCTGGAAACCAATGTGCCCCTTTGGTTTCAGATAGTACATGGGTAGACGAGTCTATAAGGCCTGATGTATATTTTGCTCTAGGAGGCTTAGTTTGGTCAGAATTGAGTATACACTTCCAAAGATAATGCTCAGTACAATACTTCTGGTAAATGAGCCACCATAGCCACTAGAGGGCTGTGAAAATTTATGTCCCGGGCTTTTTAGACTCGTCTACCCATGTATTATCTGAAACCAAAGGGGCACATTGGTTGCCAGATGTGATTTTTTTTCAGCTCCCCTACCCCTCTAATACACATGTCAAATCAAACCAAATCATGCTGGCTGGGGCTGTTAAGAGGAGTTTGCGTTCAACAACATCTGAAGGTGTGAGTAAAGATGGCGCCCAGTACACTCCTGCTGCGCCAGATGGACGTCCGTGCTGATCGAAAACTCGAGCTTCCTTAGCAGAGTCCTAGCAGAGTTCAGCAGCGGGGAAACTGTTGCCGTGTGTGGATAATAAATCAGACTGAATGCAGGCTTCTCTCTTATCTCAAACAGTCTTTTAATGCGTAGAAAAACATCGTAAATTAGCCCGACGAGAGAGCGCACATCCTTTCGCCTCTCAGTCAAAACTGAAAGAGAACTCACACACAAAGAAAGATTCCCGTAACCACGCCTCAGAATGTGAGACGTCACACAGAACTGTTTAAGCCTGTAAGTTCTGATTCTCCTCACAGAAGGGCCACAGGTTCCCTATCTGTTGCCTAAAAGGTTCCAATTTTTTATTTTTTATTTTGTATTGGGGGGGAGGGACGTTATGTTCAGCTCAACAGCCAGCTAAGAACCCCATGCAATGGATTCAGGCAGGTGAGCATGACAACCCATCTATCAGTTATGTGACATCATAATGATGTTGTGTTCTTGACAAGTGAAACCAAAAAGATTCTCCACTCCTGGATAAAAGGTAAGGGGACCAGTGTGCTAAAGAGGAGCTTGTATTAGAGGGAGCCCCTCAAAGTAGGTGCAAACCCAAAGTTAACTGGAAGCAGGCAGAAGGCCCAGTTCAAAAGCACAACTGGAGAAACTCCATCCCCTTTCTGCTGCTGAGGCAAATATAAAGGACTGTAGAAGACATGCAATCTTCTCTATCCTACCCCCAAATATGAGAGTTCTTCTCCTCTCCTCTTCCTCCCCTGCCCAAATTCTACTGGTTTATCCACACTCCCGTTCTTTACCACAACTAACCGGTGCAGCTGATGTCTCCAACAGTGACGCGAAAGGTGAAGTTGGGCTGATGTGCTTGTCCCTCGGCTTTCAGTAGATCGTACACAGGGGTTTTGCCTATGCGTGTCCCATACTCCTGCAGCAGGCTGATAGGGGTCTTGCCAGGGTTGGACGCCAGCATTTGCTCTATACTGAGGGTAAAAAGGAGACAAAAATGGATCTTGGAAGCCACCTTACTCTTCCACCGGGGCTCCTTTTACCTAGTAGTATTTCTCTGTCTTTCATGAGTCCATCGTCTGCAACAAAGAATGTGCTTGTCTCTTCCCCCCACACCTTCTATCATTGGTGGGAGCCTCTAAAACTCCCACAGAGATTTCACTACTGCCAAAGTCCCTTCAACAGCAAATGTACAATGAGGTCAGCTCATCCCTCCCAGCTTCATGGACCAGAGGTCCTAGTGAGGACGGGAGGGATAAGAAAGCAGGAAAGAAATGAAGGTTACACCCCAAAGATTTCTTAATGCGGATTACTTAGCTCTTGTTGTCTTTTAACCGGGATAAGTACGGTCTTTCAATTCATTCTTATGAGTGACGTGGGGTTTCTAGTTTAGGAAGTATGGAAAAGTTACCTTGCTGGATCAGACAAAAAGCAAGAGCAGCCAGCCTGATGCTCACAAAAAAAGAATTGGGTAGGGACAGGGTACCTGTTACTGGGGCTACAACTCGTATCATCCCTACCAACTGGTCTTGCCAGTGGGTCTCACAAGAGATGGCAACCAACAACATCTGTAGGACCACAGCTTCTCCTCTCCAGCATAAAGGCAGCAGCCATTGTTTTGTGTTAGCAAGTTTCCTGGTACAAGCAAGCTCAGTTTTGCTATGATAGCTAAACAGACACTGAGAAAACCATTAGCCTTGATTCCAGAACACTTGAAGAACAAATGTTCGATCATACAATCTCCCTAATCTCCCTTTCCTGAGCAAGATGGTTGTGAACCAGATCCAGGAGCTCTTGGGGGAAACTGATATTTCCTTAGTTTCCTAGGCTCAGTTTTGGCACAGAAACAGCTTTGGTTGCCCTGTCAGGAGAGACAGGGAAAATGTGTCCCTGTTAATTCTCCTTGACCTCTCAGTGGCTTTTGATACCATTGACCCTGCTATCCTTCTGAAGCAGCTGTCCCAAGTTAGGGGTGGGTGACACCACTTTGCAAGTGGTTCCAGCCCTACTTGAATGGTTGTTCCAAGGGTGTTGCTTGGGGAGTGTTTTTCAGCCCTGTGGAGCCTTCAATATGGGCTTCCACAGGGTTCAGTCCTATCCCCTAGGCTGTTTAACATCAAGTTATCAGCAATATGCTGATGATACTCAGCTCTACTCATTTACATCTGCAGATGAGGCAGCAGAAGTGCTGGACTAGTATCTAGCCTTAGATCATGGGCTGGATAAAAGCCAATGAACTGAAACTCAATTCAGATAAGACTGAGGCATTGTTAGTGGGTGGTTCCCTGGGCCAGATGACTGGGAGGTTGCCTGCTCTTGATGTGATTACACTTCCTCTGGAGGAGTGGGTACGTAGCTTGGGGGTACTCCTGGATCCTTTGCTGTCACTTGAGACTCCGGTGTCCTCAGTGATGTTGAGTGCCTTCCATCAGCTTTGGCTGGTGGCCCAGCTGCACCCCTATCTGGACCCCTAACTACTGTTGTCTATGCTCTAGTAACCTTGAGGTTAGATTACTGCAATGTGTTATACGTAGGGCTGTCTCTGAAGAAGTTTTGGAAACTTTAGCTAGTGCAGACTTCAGCGGCCAGGTTGCTCACTGGGAAAGACAGTTTGAGCACATTACACTGATCCTGGTCTGACTGCACTGGCTACCAATTAGTTTCTGGGCCCAATTCAAAGTGTTGGTTTTGACCTAAAAGGTAAAGGTAAAGGTACCCCTGCCCGTACGGGCCAGTCTTGACAGACTCTAGGGTTGTGCGCTCATCTCACTCTAGAGGCTGGGAGCCAGCGCTGTCCGCAGACACTTCCGGGTCACGTGGCCAGCGTGACGAAGCTGCTCTGGCGAACTGGCACCAGAGCAGCACACGGAAACGCCGTTTACCTTCCCGCTATAAAGCGGTACCTATTTATCTACTTGCACTTAAGGGTGCTTTTGAACTGCTAGGTGGGCAGGAGCTGGGACCGAACGACGGGAGCTCACCCTGCCGCGGGGATTCGAACCGCCGACCATGCGATCAGCAAGTCCTAGGCGCTGAGGTTTTACCCACAGCGCCACCCGCGTCCCATTGACCTATGGAGCCTTAAATGGCTCAAAGACCACCTCTTTCCATATGAACCTACCTGAACCCTGAGATCATTCTCTGAGGCCCTTCTTCATGTGCCTCCTCCACAAGAGGTCTGGAGGGTGGCAACACAAGATGGGCCTTTTCTGTGGTGGCTCCCCATTTGTGGAAAGCTCTCCGCAGGGAGGCTCACCTACCACTTCATACACCTTTAGGCACCAGGCAAAAATATTCCTCTGTAACCAGGCCTTTGGCTGACTGACATCCAATGCCAATTTAAATGGTGAATGGGGGGATTATTGGGTTGTTCCTGTTTTTATTTTTGTTGTGCATCTTGTGTTTCTATCTAGACATTTTATGCTGTGAACCACCCTGAGACCTGCGGCTATAGGGCAGTATACAAATTTAATAAATAATACAAGCTTCCGTCAAAATAAACTTCTGCTGGCTTGCAGCTCTGTGCCCCCTTTGGTTGTTGTTTAGTCGTTTAGTCGTTTAGTCGTGTCCGACTCCTTGTGACCCCATGGACCAGAGCACGCCAGGCACTCCTGTCTGTTGTCTTTGTCCATGGAGTTTTCTTGGCAGGGATACTGGAGTGGCTTGCCGGTTCCTGCTCCACTGTGCCCCCTTACAATACGGTAAGTCTTAAAGAAGTCATTAATGCTTATCTCTGCTGAGGCACTTCTATGTACGCCTACTTGGGAGTAAGCCCCTCAGCAGCACCAAGGTCCCTATAAACATGCAGAAAGCTGGTGCGGTCTCAGGAAATCGTTTCCACAGAACTGTGAAGGGACCGTGAGGATCCCCTATACAGTGGTACCTCAGGTTAAGTACTTGATTCGTTCTGGAGGTCCGTACTTAACCGGAAACTGTTCTTAACCTGAAGAACCACTTTAGCTAATGTGGCCTCCCGCTGCCGCCACACGATTTCTGTTCTCATCCTGAAGCAAAGTTCTTAACCTGAAGCACTATTTCTGGGTTAGCGGAGTCTGTAACCTGAAGTGTATGTAACCTGAAGCGTATGTAACCTGAGGCACCACTGTACTCCAACGCCCTCGCACTGTGGGAATCTTTTGCCCAACGTGGGGCTCCAACCCACAACGCTGGGATTACGAGATGCGCTCGACCAATGGAGCCATGCTTTCAGGCCCCCGGCTCTATCTGGGTCATGGGATAGGCAGACAACAAGGCTGCGCTCCTATACCTGTCCTCTTGGGACTCAGCCACCACAGGCATCTGGATAGACAGGTGCAGGATGGTTCTGAAGACGGAGTTGTCCTCTAGACTGCGCACCCCTAGGGAGAGGCAGGATGGGTCGCTGTCGCCCCCAGCCCCACCCCTCTTAGTCGGGACCCATCCTCTGTCCGAGTCCCTCCTCCCATAATCGCCCAGGGGGTGGGTGATGCCCCGCTGGGGCCTTCCCGTTATCATGGCAGCGTAGGCCCGAGCGCTGCTTCTTCCAGGAGGGGTCTCCTAGCAACGGCACTCTAGGGGGCGGGGCTTCTCCTCCTCCTCCCTCCCTCGCCCCGCCCCTCCCCGCCCGTCTCCTAGCAACGGCGCGGGCGGATTCCTTCACCTGGGGAAGCCGCCGCAGCTCCTCGCGCTCCCGCAAGGCTCCTCCGCCTCCTCCTCGCTCATTCCCTCCTCCTGCCCCGCCGCCGCCGCCGCCGCAACGCCCGCCAGCCCGGTTCACAATGGCCGGGATGGAGGAAGCGGCGGCCCTGGCGCCACCCCGCCGCCGCCGCCGCCGCCTCCGCAGCGCTGCGAGGCGCATCCTGGAAGTTGGAGTCCGGCGCCGGGCCCAGGCCGCCAGGCGGCTTCGGTACGGGGACTACGACTCCCAGAAGGCCGTTCGGCCGCACAGCGAGCAGAGGCCGGGCCTTGTCCCGCGCTGCACGCTGGGAGAAGTAGTCTCCGAGGGTCATAGATACAGCGACAGGCAAATAGGTATTATTTCTTTCGCTTGCCGTCAATACAGATAAACGTTGCTATTAGTGCCGGATTTACGTATAAGCTAAAGAAGCTGTAGCTTAGGGCCCCACTCTCTTGGCCCCTCCCCAAAAAAAGTAAAGGGGGAAAAAACTGGATGCACACTTCCAAAATGTAAGATAAAAAACAAATAAGATAAAACCTACATACAGCAACAGTGTTTTTTAGTGTTGTGTAGGCTCCTATGATGTAAGTAACGGGTCCCGCCTGCTATCCTGCTCCCTAAAATATCACTGGTTTGCGCATTTCTGTACATAGGGTGCCTACATTCTGCTGTTTATAATTATTAGTCGTTTGCATCATATATTTTCACCTACTATTATTTCATGTTGTAGCAAGTTTCCAGAGACTAGATTGTGAGTCTTTGTAAATTGTGTTTCTAAGGAAACTTTTGTTATTGCATTATTAAGTTTGTTATGAATAAAAAATCATTTTAAGTTAGAGCTTAATAATTATTTCACTATTAATATACTTCTTCTTAATTGTATTTCACTATTAACATACTTCTTAATTGTATTTCAGTTCAACAATTACTTTGATAAAATACATATTTTGTTATGTGCAAATGGCTTTGGATACCTATTAGATCCATAAATTACCATATAGCATATATTCAACACAAAAAACAGCAACAATTTCTTGTTGACCATTTCTTGTGGACATATAAAGGGCGCCATTACCTTCAGTAGCTTAGGGCCTCATCAAACCTAAATCCGGCCCTGGTTGCCATGGGCGTAGACAAGGTTTTTGTTAAGGGGGTGGGGGCAAAAGGTTGTTGAGCTATTTTGGGGGAGATTACCTAAAAAGTTGATGAGCTTCATCGGGAGATCATGGGTAAAAATCCCCCCTGAAATATGACATTACGGGGGCAGGCTTCTGCTGGGGGGGGGGGGTTAAAACTACAGTTAATTGAGGGTTTTTATGCTTTTCAGTCATTTCTGAGGTCTACGCCCATGAACGTAGCATACTGTTAAGGCACCTGGTACAAGTACAAACACCCTGCCAAAGTGACGCTCGGCTTAAACACAATAATGATGGATGAAGCCGCAGATGAAACAAGGAATAATAGAATTGTAGAATTGGAAGAGACCGCATGGGTCATCTAGTCCAAACCCCTGCAACGCAGGAATCTTTTCCCCAATGTGGGGCTCGAACCCACAGCCCTGGGATTAAGAGCCTCATGCTTTGCCGACTGAGCTATCCAGGGTAACTTGGGTTCATAACCGATTGGTTCTTACTTTATATGCCGCTTTCCCCACAACAAGCTGCGTCCCAAAACGGCTTACAGGGGTGAAAATCAAACATGAAAAATAAGAGAACACTGGAAATGCAAGTACATATACAGAATGACCCCCCCCCCAAATCTGCAAGTTACAGAATAAATTCAGTATTACAAAAAGACAAAACAAAACACCAAACCAAACCGCCAATCCAAGCTTAAGTACATGGATAAATGGCAAAAATGAAAGTTAACTGACAATAAAGTTTCTGGTACTGGTTCTGCTGCACTCCCAAGGAGCTGTCTTAAATGCAGTTCTGCTGGGAAGGGCAGATGACATACAGCTGGCATACAGGCTAGAGGACATACAACTGGCTCCCACATCTCCCCTCCAGAGGAGGCCCACAGCAGCACAAACGCCAATGTTGGGGAGGACAATGATAGTCTCTTCGCCGGCCTCCTGGAAGTACCAACTGCTGGTGCAGGTCTTCCTGCAGTTATGGGGGGCGGGGGGCGGGAATCTTAACCTCTTTAAAGTAAATTCAGCGGATTTAATGGAATTATTCCCAAATAAGTGTATATAGAATTTGCAGTCTGCAGCTTGACACAAAGCTTAAGGACGTGTAACTACAGCTGTTTGCACACTGGAGCATTTATGTGTACATGAGTCACTGTTTCGTGTGAAAGTTTATGCACACATGAGGCACTTTTTTAGTGTTAGGACTCCAAAATCTACCTTGATGTTTCCCTGTCCACACTAGTGGGCAGTGTTTGATAGACTATAGAACAATCCCAAAAGCCATGTTGGCTCCTAATGATTCTAAATATTTCCTCTGCAGAAGGAAAGACCTCGGAGAAACCTTTCCCAGTAGTTCTTTTCACTTGCAAATCCTACAAATCCTGTCTTAAGGACATATTTTGTGTATGAATCCTCCGACCTGGACTTAAGAACTAAGGTCTTTACCATCTTGAAAGAATGACCCAGACTGGGCAGGGAATGCATTCAGTGACCATTATCAGGTATCTTGTCAGGCAGAAGTCAAGCCACACCTTCAAGTTTCTGTTACAGACCGCCCCTTTCCGTGACCTATGGATGATGCATTTTGGGTGGTCTTTGGCTAGGGGCAATTTCTAAAGTCTTCTTTAAAACTACTTGCACACCCTTGTTCTGGGTCCTAACCTCTTTGCAATGGAGGGGCGGGGGAAATAACTCTGCGACTAGTGGGACTACATTGCCCATAAGCCACTGCGCGGAGGAAGGCGGGTGGTTCCGAGCGTTCCTTTCCCCCCCCCCGTCCGTCCAGCTTTTGTTCCCCCCGGCCCGTTTCCCAGCCTGATTGGTTCCTACCTAGCTTCCCTCCCGCGTCCCCGCAAGTCCCCTTTCCCCCCGTTCTTGGTCCCCGCCCTCAACTTGCCCCGCCATTGGTCGGGCCCCACCGGCCCGGAGCCGCAATTGGCTCTGCTCGGCGCACCGGCGGCAGTAAGCGAGCCGGGCTGGTGATGGAGGGAGCGCTGCTGAAATGGACCAACTATCTTTCGGGTGAGAGAGAGAGAGTCCTCAAGTGGGTCGGGCTTTGCATCTGGGGAGGCGGCCTCCTGCTCCCCCCCCATCATATGTACCCCTTTCTTCGCGTTCCTTAGCAACCCAGCTATCCCATAGGGCAGGGGATAGAACCCAGGAGTCCGGGCTTCCTCCCACCCCTACCCCCAACCCCCCTAACCCCAGCCCCCCAGAATGCTCCCTTTCTCATTGTGCGACTTAATCCTTACACCCCTTTCCAGGAAGCCGAATCTCACTTGCACCCGCTCCTTCCCCAGCCAAAGGGTTTTAAGGGCTGCCATCTTTCTCTGCGCCTTGTAGCAGTTGCGTAACTGGGAGAAATTCAACGGGTGCAGCTCTTTCTCCAGGATTGGAGATGAGGGGAAGGAATAAGTGACACCCACTGACTTCTGTTTGGTGGTTTCATTTGTCTCTGTGTGGTTGTTTTTTTTTTTTTAAAAGGCTTAGGGCCAGTGCTAGACCACCTCTCCATTATAGTGAATCACTTTCCTGGTGCTCCTGAGCAGGATGAGTCGTCCATGTCAACTAGGAGTCTTGTTTTCCATGGCTTTTCTGCGTTTCTCATTGTAGTTGTCTGAGCGCTTCCCATAGGAGGCGTGACCACAAATACAGAAGCAAAGCAAGACGTGGGGTGGCCAGTTCTTTCCAGCACGCTGCAGCGGGGACTTTGCTTGTGGAGCATCTTCCTGTCATGCATTTGATAAATGCACAGGAGATCTTCTCTAGCAAATGCTACAGGATTTTGTCAGAGCAGCCTCCCAAGTGCCGCCCTGGCCTGGCCCAATGACAAGAGTGGGCTGCAATCTCCAAGAAAATAAACAAATACTGCCTTACAAAGCTGGTTTAAATAAAGACTATTTATAGTCCGTGTTACATCCCCATGGTGATGTTTTGTATATTTATGGTTAAAACACATATACCTGTGTCAGGAGTGGGAGACATGTAGAGCTCCAGATGTGGCTGGACTACATCTCCCATCATCCTTGATGATTGACTCTGAAGGCTGGGACTGATGGGAGTGGGAGTAAAAAAACACCATCAGGTCCTCCCATGGTCTTTGCATCCCCTAACCCTTAGCTTTACTGTATTTTGTTAAAAAAAAAACCCTTACAGTGGTACCTCCGGTTATGCACTGTCCTATTTATGAACGCTTCAGGTTACGAACTCTGCAAACCCGGAAGTAGGTGCTCCAGGTTGCGAACTTTGCCCCGGGATATGAACACAGTCCACTTCCAGGGCCGTGGGAGGCCTATGTAGGGAATGGGCACCTCGGGATAAGAATGCTTTGGGTTAAGAATGGAATTCCGGAACGAATTAAGTTTGTAACCCGAGGTATCACTGTATTTAAAAAATTGTATTGAAGTATGTCTGCATGGGGACGCGGGTGGCACTGTGGGTTAAACCACAGAGCCTAGGACTTGCCGATCAGAAGGTCGGCAGTTTGAATCCCCGCAACGGGGTGAGCTCCTGGTGTTCGGTCCCTGCTCCTGCCAACCTAGCAGTTCGAAAGCACGTCAAAGTGCAAGTAGATAAATAGGTACTGCTCCGGCCGGAAGGTAAACGGTGTTTCCATGCGCTGCTCTGGTTCGCCAGAAGCGGCTTGGTCATGCTGGCCACATGACCCGGAAGCTGTACGCCGGCTCCCTCGGCCAATAAAGCGAGATGAGCGCTGCAACCCCAGAGTCAGTCACAACTGGACCTAATGGTCGGGGTCCCTTTACCTTTTTATGTCTGCATGAGCTTTTGATGACACTGAGCTATTGTTCAAAGATGAAAATGTAGGATGGCTCTGTACACCTTGCTTCCTAACCTTCGGATCTGCTATCTGGAGGGCGTTCGGAATGGCTGGAGTTGTATATCTGTTAGTGGAGGAAAGCTTCACCTTGCCAAGGGGCATCCTAGCTTCACAGGTCCCTTCTACACCTGTGGAAAGCCCTGCAGGCTTAGCTCTAATGCCAGTGGCGTACTGTTTTAATCCCAAAACAGGGTGTTCCACTTTGATCTTCAGAGAACTCTAGGATCTCTCTCCCCAGCCAACCTGGAGATGGTGTTTTAAGGGTGTGGGAAAGGCAGGTTTGTTTTTTGTTTTAAAGAACTGCATAGGGAAAGAAACACCACTTCCTTTTCTTACCAGTAGGACTTTGGAAGATCTCCCACTTAGATTGTCTCCACCTCACTTAGGAATGAGTGCTGCAATATACGTGTATGCAAAAGGAATCGTTCAGTCATGTTCTTGTTTACATGTGGGTAATTTAATTAAATTTTGATTCTCCTTGGAAACTGCTGGTGAGAGAGCTTGACTTGCCATGGAAAAAGGATCCTCATTTCTACATCTTTTTCCCTCTCCTCGCACCACAGGTTGGCAGCCACGATACTTTGTACTAGAGAATGGCATCCTCTCTTATTATGATTCACAGGATGACGTGGGAAAGGGCAGCAAAGGCAGCATCAAGATGGCTGTGTGTGAGATCAAAGGTTGGGGCATTTTGTGCTATTTTGTGGGCAAGTGGGGAGGGGAAGCTGTTTAAATGTCACCTTATAAATAAGCCCACAAATGTTATTAACCTGTCTCCAAAATATTAGAATCGTAGAATTGCAGAGTTAGAAGGGGCCAATTCCCTGCAGTGCAGGACTCTCAGCTAAAGCATCCTTGACCGATGGTCACAGACTGTTCAATTATCTGTTCTAGGACTTTTCCAGGTATTGACATCAAGCTGACCTGCCAGTACTTATCTGGGTTTTCTTTCCCCCCTTTTGAAGATAGGGATAACATTTGCCTGCCTCCAGTCTGTAAGGACCTCACCTGTTCTCCAAGAATTCTCAAAGATTATAGATAGAGGCTCTGAGATTGCATCTGCAAGCTCCTTGAGTGCCCTTGAGTGCAGCTCATCAGACCCTGGGGATTTGAATTCATTTAAAGTCGCTAGGTGTTCCTTTATCACCTCTTTTCCTACCTTGGGCTGCAGCTCTCTCCTTGCATCATTTATTCTGTTATCACCAGGTTGGGCATCACTTTCCTTTTGAATGAAGACAGAGGCAAAGTAGGTGTTGGGCAGTTGCACCTTCTCTCTGTCGCCCAATAAAGTTTCTCTGGCTTCTCCATTCAGAGGACCAACTACTTGCTTGTTCTTCCTCTTGCTTTGAACACAGCCAAAGAAACCTATTATTATTAGCCTCTCTTGCAAGCCTGAGCTCATTCTGAGCTTTGGCCTGCCTGACCTTATCCCTGCAACTGTTGGCTACTCATGTATACTCTTCCTTTGTGATTTCCCCCTTTCTTCCATTTCTTGTACATGCCCTTCTTAAATCTCAGCTCCTTATGCAGCCACACTGGTTCCTTTTTTCTTTCTTTTTTTAATAATTTTTTATTGGAAATTTTATTTACAACATAACCCCCCACCCCACCCCCAACGCAGAAATCCACCCCCATCAGACACAAACATAACAAACAACAAGCATAATATACAACAATACAAATAACCAAATAAAAGACTTCCTTTATCCTGTTTCTGGCATCCTTATTTACTTCTTATAAGCTGTTTCCTTTATGAATAATTATTAAGACTTTTCTAATTATAACTTAAATATCCACAAAGTCTCCTGCAGACATTAATCAAAACAAGTCCAGATATGAATTTTAGGGCACTATTTTGTGAAGTATTCTCTGCATTTTCCCCAGGCTTTTTGAAATACTTGTCTAGTATGATCTCTAATTGCCTCTGTTAATCTAGCCAGCTCAATATACTCTAACAGTTTGTCTTGCCATTCCATTTTTGTTGGCACAATTTCTTTTTTCCAGTTTTTAGCAATTATGATCCTTGCCGCTCCTGTGGCATAGAGGAATATTTTCTGATCTTCTCTTGCTATACCTGCGTCCATTATCCCTAGTAGAAAAGCGTCTGTATTTTTTATAAAGTTATAGTTAAACATTTTTTTAAGCTCGTCATATACTATGTTCCAGAAGCTTTTGATTTTTTCACAGGTCCATCAAACATGTATAAGTGTCCCCTCTGTTTTACCACACCTCCAGCACATATTTGTTTTTGTCTTATGCATTTTAGCTATTTTGGTAGGTGTTAAGTAACATCTATAAAACATCTTGATTAGATTTTCCCTCAATACTTCACAGGCTGTAAATTTCCAGTTCTTTCTCCATAATTCTTCCCAAGCCACACTGGTTTCTTTAGATGCCTCCCACTTTTCTTTCTTCTTGGAATTGTCTGCAATTGTGCCGTCAACATTTCACCTTTTAAAAAAACCCTCCCGTCCATCATTAGTAGCCTTCATTTCCCTGCTGGCTTCAGAGGAAGAGAAGCCCCCCCCCCCCAGACTGTATGGAAACACAGACTGCTAATAACAAAACTTGCCATCTTATAATCAGACTGCTGGAGGAGGGAAGGCTCACCCCCCCCCCCTTCTGCTAACCTTCTGCATTTTCATGCTGGTCGTGGAGGAGTAGAATTTCCTCCCTCCACATCCAGCACAGAAACCAGTGGTTCAAGAGCTCTTGTCTCAAGGACTCTTCACTCTAACAGACCCGAGTCTTTTGGGTGATCTGAAATATTGGCGCCAGGCCCCTGGCTGTATTGCTAGCCTCCAAGGCACAAGCTCAAGGCAATTTCATGTGGCCCCATTTAGCTCCCAAATCATCTCAGAGTGGCTAGAGGAAGAACTTCTCCCCTTTAACTGCATCATCTTGGATGAGCAAGGGAACTGGGTAGCTAATGTTATTTAATGTAGAATGCAAAAGTGTGATTGTGTATGTCCAGAGGAAGGTATCCCATGAAATAATTCCACCAGGACAAGGAATTATGGGTGTGTACAGAACTTCACCTTCCAGTGGCATAGCTAGACACTCGGTTGTCCAGGGCGGCACGTATGCCCTGTGCCTGGGGGCGGGGTGTGCCACACAGCCTCCAAGGAGTCCGTCCACCACCTGCAGTGGTCCTGCAGGGTGGCTGAAGGGGAGATGGTGGGCTAATGCAAGCCCCACACTGCCGTGGTTCGGGCACACTGCAGACCCCGCGGTATAAGTGCCCCCCACGGTGTGGTGCCCATTGCCCCCCCCACCCCTAGCTACGCTTCTGTCACCTTCCTCTCCCCCCACATACCTCCTTAAATCTGTTTTCTGAGGTTTCCCAACCATTCGGAGCAGCCTTCCTCAACCTTGGCCCTCCAGATGTTTTGAGACTACAATTCCCATCATTCCTGTCCACTGGTTCTGTTAGCTAGGGATCATGGGAGTTGTAGGCCAGAAACATCTGGAGGGCTGAGGAAGCCTGCTCTAGAGAATATGGGGGGGGCATATGGGAAAGGGAGAGGGAGGGGAAATTCCATTGCACTACTGGAAGGACTATTTTGGATGCTGCCCTGCCTCTGGCGTCTCAACATCCTCTCCGCTCTCTTTTCCCTAACTGCTTCCATAGTCCACACTACTGACCCCACTCGCATGGAGCTGGTCATCCCTGGCGAGCAGTACTTCTACCTGAAGGCAGGAGGCGCCGCTGAGAGACAGAAATGGCTTGTGGCTTTGGGCAGCTCCAAGGCCTGCCTCGGGGACAGCAGGAGCCAGAAAGAGAGAGGTTGGTTCTTTGCAAATAGCTTTGTCCTGACGAGAGTTTGGAAAGCCCAGAGTGGGATTGTGGGGCTGAGATCTGAGGACGGTGTTGGCAGAGCTGGGGGAATGTAAGGTGGGAACTTCCGGTTAAACCTTGATAAGAGTGAGGTGTTTAACTCTCACACCTCCTTAGCAAACATCCTTGATCCTGCTTGGTCCACTTGAGGGCTCTCAACTCAGTCTAAGCCTGTGGGTCTTGCACATGCCCTGTTGGGGAAGAGAAAGTAACCAGTTAACTAGATTCTCCCAGGTTGATTTCAACCGTTTCTCCTTGAACACCTGGTCTATCCCCGGAAAGAATGGGAAAATCGGACTGGATGTCAAGCTAACATGGATCTGCCACAGGAGGTTCTGCAACTTTCCAACAGTTTGATTATACTGCTGATGATGCCCTCTCCTGTTGTCTGTCGAGACAGACGGATACAGTGGTGCCTCGCAAGACGAAATTAATCCGTTCCGCGAGTCTCTTCGTCTAGCGGTTTTTTCATCTTGCGAAGCAAGCCCATTGACGGCTTAGCAGATTAGCGCTATTAGCGGCTTTTAGCGGCTTATCGGCTTAGCGGATAAGCAGATAAGCGGCTTAGCGGCTTAGAAAAAGGGGGGGGGAGGAAAAAACCCCCGCAGGAACTCGCAAGACATTTTCATCTTGCGAAGCAAGCCCATAGGAAATTCGTTTTGCGAAGCACCTCCAAAACGGAAAACCCTTTCGTCTAGCGGGTTTTCCGTCTTGCGAGGCATTCGTCTTGCGGGGCACCACTGTACAGCAATGCAATTTTGCCCACGTTTTACTTACCAAGCAGGACTGAGTTATAATACTTTAACCCAGATATCTTTGGAATTCCCAAGTTGCATTACAACTTCTTAGCACCCCTCATGTTTGGAATTTGAAAGTTGAAAAATTTGGCACGCCCTAGAGGGGGGTGTTTTAAAAACATTGAGATCAGAGGTTCTCAACCATTGGTGCATGGACCACCAATAGTCTGCAAGATTCATTCAGGTTGTCCGTGGCATGCCTGCATTAAATATTCGTATTGATTTCTAATTGTATTTTAGTGCTTATTTTATTTCTTATATTGTGTTACAATTTGACTTCTATGGAATGCAGCTTGTGATGCCACCAGGTGCAATATAAGAAGTAAAAGAAGCAGTATAAATACAAACACAGTCCATTAGAGCCGCTACAGCAGGCAGAAAAGCCATTAGGTGGTCTGTCAAGATGATCAGCAACTTTGAAATGGTCCTTAGGTGGTGGGGGAGGGGGGCAGAAAGTTTGGGAACCACTCAGATGAAGTCTTTCTTTTATTTTACTGATTTTAAATATATTTTTCCTTTTGTTACTCTCCCTGAACCTTTGGGAAGCAGTGAGTTTTCAGGCTATAGAAACAAACCACCCAGCGCGGTACAAAACTGGTTGTGTTCTCTACTTGCAGAAGAGATGACATTTGCAGTACAGTGGTACCTCGGGTTACAGACGCTTCAGGTTACAGACTCCGCTAACCCAGAAATAGTACCTCGGGTTAAGAACTTTGCTTCAGGATGAGAACAGAAATCGTGCGGCAGTGGCACAACGGCAGCAGAAGGCCCCATTAGCTAAAGTGGTGCTTCAGGTTAAGAACAGTTTGAGGTTAAGAACGGACCTCCAGAACGAATTAAGTACTTAACCCGAGGTACCGCTGTATATCACTAAGGACACTTTCCCCTTGGAATCCTTGGTGGTCCACCAGAGGGCAGTGTGGTACAGGGAGCAAATGTTATTTGACTGCCAAGCTCAGCCAGTTAGTTATACAAAACAAATGAAATACTGTGAAAATCCCTGAAACGAGTAATCGACTAAAAATATTATCTTATAGAATTAAACTAAATAACAAAAATCACAAAAGTTTAAGGAAAAAATTAGAAAAACCTAGAATTGAACAAAGCCTTAGCAGGATGCTGGCTACAAACCTCGTTTCACTGAACTATTCAGTTTCCTCAGAAGGAAACAGAGAAATCATAAACCTTAAATGATTTTAAACAAACTCGAGAACAGGGCTGAAACGCTCCCCTGAGTTTACAAAAAAGGTTTGAAAACCTCAATAGCAAGTTTAAGGCATAGCCCTATTTAAAGGAAGCCAAGCAGTAGTGATAAAGAGTTAAGGACTCGGCTGTGAAAACTCTAGTATTGGCTTTACAAAAAGGTTTTTAAAAAACCTACATAGCACAAATTCAAAAAAAGGAATACTAAGATAAGCTGTTTTAGATTTTGAACAAACTCAAGAACAGGGCTGGAATGCTCCCATGGTCTAGATGTTACTGCTGATGTTGAAGACTGTTAGTTATGGCTCTGCATTAATCTCACACCCTCCAAGCTGGCAGTAAAGCTGTGCCATGTTTTTCTGTGTCCCCACGCCACTTTTTTTTTTTGTTTGTTTTCGGTACGTGTCACCACTGCTTTCTGCTCCAAATAGAAATTTCACTGCACTTGGCTGTTATAAACAGCAGCTCTCTTCTGCTCTCAGCAAAAGGGAAAAGACTCTTTGTGCATGCTGCTAATTTTTTCTACAATCCCTTTTTCAGTTCTTGCTCTGCTTGCTTGTCTTCCTCAGATCTGGACCTAAGCAACGAGTCCCTCGGGAGGAAGCTGTCCGAACTGCGACTATATTGCGACGTGCTGACACAGCAGGTCCTCGCCGTACAGGATGCAACACATCCTCAAGACAATGGCTCCCCTCTTGACCTCCAGGTGAGGGCAGTTTTTGAAGGATCATGCAGTTTGGGGGCCGTGGCATCAGGGAATGTTGCATGCTGCAAGCACCTGTTCCTGCAGGTGTGAGGAACCTTTGGCCCACCAGATGAGAACAGAAGCAGCTGGGAGGGGAGTTCAGAGATTTGTTGTTGTTGTTGTTGTTTAGTTGTTTAGTCATGGCCGCCTCTTCGTGACCCCATGGACCAGAGCACGCCAGGCACTCCTGTCTTCCACTGCCTCCTGCAGTTTGGTCAAACTCATGTTGGTAGCTTCGAGAACACTGTCCAACCATCTCGTCCTCTGTCGTCCCCTTCTCCTTGGGCCCTCCATCTTTCCCAACATCAGGGTCTTTTCCAGGGAGTCTTCTCTTCTCATGAGGTGGCCAAAGTACAGTAGTACCTCAGGTTAAGAACTTAATTCGTTCTGGAGGTCCGTTCTTAACCTGAAACTGTTCTTAACCTGAAGCACCACTTTAGCTAATGGGGCCTCCTGCTGCTGCCGCGCCGCCAGAGCATGATTTCTGTTCTCATCCTGAAGCAAAGTTCTTAACTCGAGGTACTATTTCTGGGTTAGCGGAGTCTGTAATCTGAAGCGTATGTAATCCGAGGTACCACTGTGTGGAGCCTCAGCTTCAGGATCTGTCCTTCCAGTGAGCACTCAGGGCTGATTTCCTGCAGAATGGATCGGTTTGATCTTCTTGCAGTCCATGGGACTCTCAAGAATCTCCTCCAGCACCATAATTCAAAAGCGTCAATTCTTCGGCGATCAGCCTTCTTTATGGTCCCAGCTCTCACTTCCATGCATCACTACTGGGAAAACCATATCTTTAACTATACGGACCTTTGTTGGCAAGGTGATGTCTCTGCTTTTTAAGATGCTCTCTAGGTTTGTCATTGCTTTTCTCCCAAGAAGCAGGCATCTTTTAATTTCGTGGCTGCTGTCACCATCTGCAGTGATCCTGGAGCCCAAGAAAGTAAAATCTCTCACTGCCTCCATTTCTTCCCCTTCTATTTGCCAGGAGGTGATGGGACCAGTGGCCATTTAATAATAATAATAATAATTCTAATTATAATTATAAGTTGTGTGTCCTTGTTTCTTAATTTAATCCTTTTACATTGTTTTGTATGATTTGTGGTATTTTAGGTATTGTGGTTTGCTGCTATTTTTGTCGATTATAGATGAGTAATTTTTCATTGGAATTGATAAGTGTAAACTGTTTAATTATTACCTGCCGATGTTTAATTTTAGTGTTTACTATTGGATTCTAATGCATTATTGCATACTGCTTTTTTTGGTATAAGTTGTTTATTTTAAAGTTATTGTAACTTTTCATGTAGGATCTGATTGTTGCTATTAATGTTTGATGTTTTCTTATTATTTTTGTGTGTGTTGGAAGCCGCCTAGAGTGGCTGGGGCAACCCACCCAGATGGGCGGGGTATTATTATTATTAATAATAATAATAATTTTGCTGAACTCCAACACCCAGCATCCCTGCCCATTGGCCATGACTGCAAGGGCTGATGGGCTGTTGTATTCCAGGAACATATTGGTGGGCCAAAGGTTCCCCACTCCTCTGTTCCAGGGTGCTTAGCAGAGAACGTACCCCCCGGGTCATTTGTGAGCAAAATGTTGTCTCCCTCTGACCTCTGTCGGGCAGGAATGCGGAACGTTGGCCTGCTGAAGCTCAGCCCAGCTGCCACAGCCAGTGGATGGAGATAATAGAAGTTGTGGAGTGCTGATGGTTCTCCATTCCTGCTATAGGAGATCCAAGAGAAAACAGCCAAGGATTGTTGTAGCCCTTGGAATTGAGGAATAGAAGCCCAGCCCACGATCCATAAGGCACCACAATTATATTCAGAGATGCTTTGGGGTTATGAGAGGCAGCTGTTTCTGCTGTGGACGTGGCTAGATGCAGCAAGGGCAGGGCTGGTCCAGGACGTTTTTGTTTTCTTGGGGTGGAAAACTGACAAGGCACTACTCCTAGTTGATGCCACCCACAGCGATGTTCAAAGTTGTAACCTTGGAGAGCCAGTGCCAAAGGGGTGGATGAACTACCTCGAGAGAAGAAGTTTTGTCTGTACTGAGCTCAGTGCGCCTAGGGAGCCTCCCATTTGTTCATTTCGGTGCTTGTGGTGCAGCCCTCCCACTTGGCTGCGCAGTCTTAGTTTTCACGTACAGAACCATTTATTTGAAAGCTCCCCTTGCCCCCAGTATGGGCACTAAGGTGGTGCAGAGCTAGGTTACCTTAGCAGCAGAATCTTTGAACTGGCCCTGGGCTGAAGTCTCTTGGGACTTGCACTGAGTCGCTGAGGCCCTGAAGGTCAGGCTTCCTACTCACTCCTCTTCCTGCTCTTGGCATCCTGCAGAAGATGAACGAAGCGTCATCCTTGTTGCGAGCGACCTGCAGCCAGTTCATCTCCACGCTAGAAGAGTGCATGAAATTTGCAAACACCCGATTGGCTCCTGAGCTGTACCATCCTTTGACGGTCCCCCAGCCTTTTGACTTTGTGGGCACCAAACTCCCACATTCTCACCGGGTGAGTCCAATTGTTCCTTCCTTCCTTCCTTGTATTTATATTTTGCCGTTCCACCCAGATAGGAAGTGCTAACAGATTAAAGTCTGAAATGCAACATACATATATAATATTCCTTGGAAAGGTAATTTCACAAGTGTGGTGGGAGTGGGTGACGCTGTGGTCTAAACCACTGAGCCCCTTGGGCTTGCTGATCAGAAAGTCGGCGGTTCGAATCCCCGCGACAGGGTGAGCTCCCGTTGCTCTGTCCCAGCTCCTGCCAACCTAGCAGTTTGAAAGCATGCCAGTGCAAGTAGATAAATAGGTACCACTCTGGCGGGAAGGTAAACGGCATTTCTGTGCGCTCTGGCTTCTGTCACGGTGTTCTGCTGTGCCAGAAGCAGTTTAGTCATGCTGGCCACCTGACCTGGAAAGCTGTCTGTGGACAAACGCCGGCTCCCTTGGCCTGAAAGCGAGATGAGTGCCACACCCCATTATTGCATTTGACTGGACTTAACTGTCCAGGGGTCCTTTACCCTTTGCCTTTTACCTGCCACGGTGCCCTGTTCTTCACCTTTGTTAATTTAGTCTCTTGGTTCCCTTGGACTTACAGGGAGGGTATTAATTGAAGAGCTAGTTTGAGAACCCCCATTTTTCATGATGTTAAGGTTTTGAAGAAACCCTGGTATGAGAAGTGATGGTGTGTTTTCGTATGGCATCAGAGGATAGTCTGGAAGGAGCTTATTTGTGGTGAGAAATGAAGACACCTGTCCTATACAATGGGGCACTTTCATATCTTGGTTCACTGCTACTGCAGATCAGGCATGAGTCAACTCCCATTTCCCAGTCCTGCTGCAATTAGTCCAAAGATCAATCTCAAAAACCTAATGTGGGTTCTGGCGGTTCCCTTATTGTGAGAAGTGAGGTTACAGGGAACCAGGCAGAGGGCCTTCTCGGTAGTGGCGCCCACCCTATGGAACGCCCTCCCACCAGATGTCAAGGAAATAAACAACTACCTGACTTTTAGAAAACATCTGAAGGCACCCCTGTTTAGGGAAGTTTTTAATGTTTGATGTATTTTTCATGTATTTAATATTCTTTTGGGAGCTGCCCAGAGTAGCTGGGGAAACCCAGCCAGATGGGCGGGGTATAAATTGTTGTTGTTGGCGGGGTATAAATTATTGTTGTTGTTGTAAGTTGACTTGCTTTCAACTAGAGCTGTAGGACTTGAGTGCAGCACAATCCTTACCAGTTCTATGCAGAAGTCTGTCATATTGATTTCAAGTAAGTGGGTTTAGGATTGCAGCCTTAATTTGGGTCAATCAATTTTAAAAATATTTTGCTTAAGCAAAATAGGTGTTCCATTTGTAAACGGGAGCAGGTTGGTTAAGGAGAGGCTGAAGGATGATGAGTAATTTTATTATTTTTCAATTTGCTGTGTCTGAAGTGGTGACCCTATCCCACATTTGCAAGGGTGAACGCAGCAGAGAGGCTCTAATTATTCCTGCATTATCTTAAGATTTCTAATGTACGGCTTGCTATTTGTGGTTTACTTGGTTTTATATTGCCTTATAGCCCGTCTGATTTTTACATGTGGCCTGTTTTTCAGTGCTTATGTTTTTAAATCGCTTGCTTTCCAGAGGGCAGTGGTTACTGGGCAGTATACAGATTCGGTTCACAAACAAATGTGCAACTCTGGAATATCAGGATGTTGTTATATTGTGCTTGCGTTCTCATTGCCATGGAATCCCACCCCCCCACTTTTTATTTTTCCAGGTAAGGCGCTCCATGAGCCACACAGGCATAGCCTCATCAGAAAGGTAAGCACTCATAGGAAGGTAAGAAGTGATGGGCAGAGAATCTTACTGAGAAAGGTGGGCAGGGAGGGCTCAGCAGAGACAAGAAAGCATGCAGAAGCTCACATCTTCAGTCCCCAGCATCTCCCGGTTGGGCTGGAATTGTTCCCTGCTCCAACCCCGGGAGAGCCACTGCTTGTCCTTGTCACCAGAACCGAGCTAAAAGGACTGTTGGTTTGACTTGGGTTCACTCAAGGCCTGCAAAATGCCTCATGCCCTCTTTGCTACTAGGTATCCTATTTTTTCAAGGGTAAGGTTTTTCGCTTGGGAAAGGGGTTAGGGGACTGAGTGGGAAGGGCTGGCAAGTAGGGTGGATAAAAATCAATGATTTTTTAAAAAAAATAATAGGATTTTAAAAAATTAAAATTGGATTTTTATTATTATTACTTTTTGGAGGAAAAATCATTCTAGAGGTAGTTTTCTGTTTAAGTTGCATTATAGTTTAGGATTTAAGGATTTGTTTTAAGTTTTTCATGTGTGCTAAAACTCAGTCTAAGTTTAAAAAACAAACTGTGTAACCACATCAGTTAACAAGCATGGATACATATGCTATAATGTTGTTGTTTTAGTTAAATAAATTGTTTAAATTCTTATTAAGGAAATGATTATTTTCTCCTTCCAATAAAGTCCAGCAGAAAAGTTGTCCAAATATAAACAACTTATTACAACCTTACAATGTTTACATAATTATCTGTCTATGTATTTCTAATAGTATAACCAAATCAGTAATTTTTGATATAGCTGTAAAAACTACTCTGAAAAATTATTATTCCAAAAAGGAAACCTTCATCTGGTTGTAAATATTAAGGTTATACCAGCAAGAATGAATCTTTCTGCAAAAAAAAAATATGATTTAAATGAAGACTTACTGACTAGTGATTTAAACCAAATCCACCCTGCTGGCAGGTGACAACTCCATTACAAACCAAGCCTGCTTAGAAAAATTTCCAAGCTGACAGAGCCCACATTCCAAACCTCCTTGGTTCTAAATTGTTTTATTTCGTTGTCCCGTTGCCTGATTGTTCTCTACAGTGGATCTGGGCAACAGAAAATGCCTGGTGTTGTGCTAAGGAAATGAGAGTGCCTATTTCCTCTCCCCCCTCCCCCTCCCCCTCCCCCCGCCCAAGCCAGGGATGAATTCTGCAGTCCGTATTTATCTTACGCAAGGTGCTTATTGGGACGCAGGTGGCGCTGTGGGTTAAACCACAGAGCCTAGGACTTGCCGATCAGAAGGTTGGCGGTTCGAATCCCCGCGACAGGGTGAGCTCCCGTTACTTGGTCGCTGCTCCTGCCAACCTAGCAGTTTGAAAGCGCGTCAAAGTGCAAGTAGATAAATAGGTACCGCTCCGGCGGGAAGGTAAACGGTGTTTCCTTGCACTGCTCTGGTTCGCCAGAAGTGGCTTAGTCATGCTGGCCACATAACCCGGAAGCTGTACACCGGCTCCCTCGGCCAATAAAGCGAGATGAGCGCTGCAGCTCAAGAGTCGGTCACGACTGGACCTAATGGTCAGGGGTCCCTTTACCGTTACCTTTAAGGTGCTTATTTTGCATAGCACACCTGCTTTTTTGTGCGCAGCGCATCCCCACCTATGCTTACTCGGGAATAAGTTCCCTGGAAATCTTCCCTTGCAGAGCTCTGGAGCAGGCTCGGGTCTTGCCCGCACCCACCAAGGGCACCGTGACGGTTCTGCGCAACTTGGAGGAGATGGTGATGTTTCGCTCACAGCAGTGGGGGCAGCCGGGTTCCCAGTCTGAAAGCGCCTCCAGCACCATCGTCGAAGAAGCAGTTGGTAGGGGCTGCCACGAGATAACTGCATGAGGTTAACGTGGGAGGGGAGAGGCAGTGAGTTTTGGTAGGCAGGCAGCCTTCCCCTCGGCCCTGTAAAAACAATAATAATTGGAGCATGCTGCCTTTCTTCCATTAGCAATTATAACTGCCGTATTTTTCGCTCTATAAGACGCACTCTTTCCCTCCTAAAAAGTAAGGGGAAATGTGTGTGTGTCTTATGGAGCGAATGCAGGCTGTGCGGCTAAGCCAGAAGCCAGAGCGCTCCCTCTCGCTGTTCTAGCTTCTGGCTTAGCCATGCGAAGCCTCCGCAGGGCAGCGGGGAGTCTTCATCCCACTGCCCTGCGGAGGCTTCGCACGGCTATTCCCCGTCAGTCCCTTTTCCCTCCTCGGGGAAAAGCCCCCAAAAGCCGCAAAAACGCACCGCACGCTCTTTAAAGGGAACGCGGCTCTTGTGGGCTTTTCCCCAAGGAAAAGCTGTCCTCCCACCTCGTAGAAAAGCCCGCAAGAGCTGCACTCCCTTTAAAGAGCACGCAGCTCTTGGCTGGCTTTTGCGGGAGGTGGGGGAAGGGACAGAAGGCAGCTTAGCCGCGCGCAGCCTCTTCCAGACAGGGGGAGCCTTCATCCCGCTGCCCGGGAGAGGCTTTGTGCGGCTATCCCAGAGGCCAGAACAGCAAGAAGCTATCTCAGAAGCCAGATCCCTCTTACATACAATCATACAAATACAATCATACAATCATAGAGTTGGAAGAGACCACAAGGGCCATCGAGTCCAACCCCCTGCCAAGCAGGAAACACCATCAGAGCACTCCTGACATATGGTTGTCAAGCCTCTGCTTAAAGACCTCCAAAGAAGGAGACTCCACCACACTCCTTGGCAGCAAATTCCACTGTCGAACAGCTCTTACTGTCTGGAAGTTCTTCCCTCTTGCTGTTCTGGATTCTGGGATTCAGAATTTTTTTTTTCTTGTTTTCCTCCTCCAAAAGCTAGGTGTGTCTTACAGTCAGGTGCGTCTTATAGAGCGAAAAATACAGTAAAGGGTTGGGGGGATGAGGAGGATTCTCAGGGCCTGCCTTTCCATTGAAGGTGAGAGGGTGCCGGTGGGTATTGGGGAGTTTGGGGCTTGGATTGTAACCTAATCCAGCAAGCAGCAACCACCAGGGTGACCTTGGGCTAGTCACACTTCTATGAAGTCTCTCAGCCTCACTCACCTCACAGAGTGTTTGTTGTAGGGGAGGAGGGGAAAGGAGAATGTTAGCCACTTTGAGACTCCTTCGGGTGATAAAGCAGGATATCAAATCCAAACTCTTCTTCTTCAGTGTGGCTGAGCCGGTTGTGCTACCCTAAAACCACCTCCGGTATTGTACTAGAAGGTGGTTGGTGAGGATTTTTTGCCTGCATTGCTATTGAATATAAGATCTCATCTTTACTACAAGGACCTTGTCGATGGGAAACAAACAAAGGAATTAGGCTGGAGACAGGTTAATAATTTTAAAGAGTTGAAAGCGGGTTGAAGAAGGCATCCCATCGTGTCGTTGTGCACCAGGCATGGCTAAGCTGTGGCCTTTGAGGTGTTGCTCAAATTCAGCTCCCATCCGCTCTGACTAATGCCTGGGCTGGTTGCAGCGGATGGCTGTAGGAGTCCAAAACTGTCTAGAGGACAACATCTGAGCCACCCCTGGGTGTGTGTGCACAACACTCATTTGTCCCACGGTCACCTACGATCAAACAAGTTTGGGGTGGTTTTTAAAAACATTGTGGAGCTGGTTTGCCCCTGGCAAAAGTAGAAAGAGCAAATGTTCCAGCCCTTTACCTTTCCGATATTTAATCTGGGAAACATATATGGTTAGAGTTCCTCTTCTGCAGGATTTTGCTTGCCCCTTGCCTCTGGGTGGGCTGGGTGGCCTCGGAGGGTGTTGGTAGGATGTCTGTGCTCAGAAGTGGAAGCCGCCACTCTCTCTCACTCCCAGTTTCTTCCTCTTTTTCATCTCAGACGTCCTCTCATCGGCCCAGGACTCTCCAGTGGACTCAGCTGGCGGGGACCAACGACTGTAATCCGGATATTGGCATTGCCGCAGCTCTTGTCGACACTTTGGAGCCATCCTTGCTGCTAGCTAGTTAGCTAGCTAGCTAGAAGAACTGGCCCAGGGCTCCCTCTAGTTTAGGAATAGCCTTGGCCTGCAGGGTGCGATGGCGGAAGCATCCTTTGCTCCTAGGAAGGCGGTGTGCATGAAGGGCAAGGAGTAGATGCCAGACTTGGTTCTGTGCTTCAGTCTTGTAGTTGCCAAGGTGCGTCTGAGAATGCTGCCCGGCTCCGCTGGCTTTTACAAAGCAGTCCTCCGTGAGAAGGGATGGGGTCTGGGCAGCGGGATAGCGATTAGCTCTCCATGCTGGATTGGGTGTGACGGAAGTGGCAGTCCTGATGAGAGCCTGGGGTGCTTCGGAGGCAGCTTCTGATTGGACAGGCTGCCCCCAGCGCTCTCCGTGGGCTGTCCCCAGTGGTCCTATGCTCTTATTAGGTCAATGGTTTGGTCACCAGTGTAGCTAGAGCCCGGGGACCTGTGGTCTGTGGCAGATGTAAAGCACCTTCATCCCTCTCACCGGCATAAGATCTGTTGCTCGGTCAAACCTTCTTTGCTTTGCTCCAGGATGTCGTGGGAAGTGCCCTGCTGGTTTGACTCTCGGCCAGGATCTTTTTTTGCTTAGGAATCTGCTCCAGGAAGGACCTCCTTGCTGAGCATTCTTCCTCCTTCCTCAGCAGAGAGCTCTTCCTGCAAGCCGCTCTTCCCCTGAAGAGACACTTACACACCCCGGCATCAAACTTGCAGGACTGGTTGTAGTATTCTTCTCGATGCTTTCTCCCTGCTTCTCTTCAGCAGAGGCGCTGGCCCTGAGCGAATGTCCAAGGTAGGAATAGCAGCCTCTTTGGACATCTGACCTCACAGCAACATTGGGCTGCTTCCTCTGCACAGCATGGGACCAGGGTCAGCTGACCACAACCAGTCACATACCAAACATCAAATTGACTCTACTGTCGTTTGCTGTACGGGAACTTACTGTTTTGTCTTGTGGGGTTCTCTGCCACCTCCGTTTTTGTAGGATCTTGTGCGGTTCTCCCTTCTCTCGTTCCTTTCTCCCTGTTCCACACACACAGACATCCCGCAACCCCCCGGTCTCTGGAGCCCATTCCCATGACGAGCCCTGCCCAAAGATCAGACTCTAATTTTGAATGAAGACTCTAATTTTGAAACAAACACTTGCGTCATGACAATATGTTGCTTTTTCCCTGCGGGGCTGGAAGGAGGCACCGAAGGTGTTTTCCTGTAGGAGAAGCAGAGCCCAAAAAAACACAACCCTTCTCCTGGCTGCTTGAAACGGCTGTAGCAAGCGAGGCGATCGGACGGGTCGTCTCGTCTGCTCCACTGGTGGCAAAATCGGGGGTCTGTGCGCACCTGCAAATGTTCCCTGTCTGCACTGAGGAACAGGTGGTGGTTTCTTTTTTATAAACAATTGTTGCATCACCAAAGCCCGTCGCAGAACCAGGGTGCAGGTGACTCATAACAGCAGAAACATACCAGGAATGTCAGGGGCTATTTCTGGCTCTCATATTGCTCTGCTTTTCTGCCTCCCCTACACAGCGGCTTCCTTGGCGTGCATTTAATTTCTTTATTGGGTACTTTAAATAATTGAGTGGGCAAGGGCTGGGTTTTTATGGCAGCTCAGGCTGCTTCTTTAGTAGTTTCTTGAGCAAGGGCAAGGGCATATGCACACCCACCCACCCCCCAAACAGATTCAGAGGCACTCCATTCATCTCCTTGGTGCCTTCAGCAAGAACCGGCACCCAAACCCAAGCCTCTTGTGCACCAGTTTGCAGAGCTCATGCACCAGCTGATGCTTCCCATTCCCTTCAGTGTTGTGGGACAGCTCTGCACATTCATTAGGGAAGACATGTGCAGAGCTGTGATACTGAAGTTAATGGGGGGGGGGAGTATGGTGGCAAGGGCACACACACATTTGGAACTCGTGCAGTAACACCTTTCTAGGAATTGCCTATGACACTTAGCAGTCTTTAGATCAAAATATAAATGTGAGTTCTACAGTGAAAGTGCATGAAGGCTGTTGGCTTCCAGTACGTTTCCGGGCACAATTCAAAGTGTTGGTGCTGACCTTGAAAGCCCTAAACGGCCTTGGCCCAGTATACTTGAAGGAGCGTCTCCACCCCCATCATTCAGCCCAGACACTGAGGTCCAGCGCCGAGGTTCCTTCCCTGCGATAAGTGAAGCTACAGGGAACCAGGCAGAGGGCCTTTTCAGTGGTGGTGTCCGCCCTGTGGAACACCCATCAGATGTCAAGGAAATAAACAACTCTCTGACTTTGAGAAGACATCTGAAGGCAGCCCTGTTTAGGGAAGTTTTTAATGTTTGATGTTTTATCACTTTTTAATTATTATTATTATCATTAATTCTGTGGGGAAAGCCAGGCAGATGGGCAGGGTATTATTATTATTATTATTATTCAACATATAGGATTAACTAGGGAATAATGCTGCTTAATGGGGCTGCAAGCTGAACACACAGATGGCTGGCTCAGTTGGTTAGAGCATGGTGCTGATGACACCATGGTCACAGGTTCAGTTCCCATGTGGGACAGCTGCATATTCCTGCATTGCAGAGGCTTGGACTGAATGATCTTCAGAGTTCCTTCCACCTCTACAGTTCTGTGATTCTATGAAGCTTCAGTTGTTAGATTAATCAACTAATCTGTGAAACTGAGTGTTAGGGGGACACTTGGTCGCTTACTGTAATAAGCAATTGAAAGAAACCTGCCTAGGTCTGGAGAATAGCTTCTGGCAACAAAATTATAAGTTATTTCTTCTGTATCACAGAAAGGGACCTACACTGAGATGCTGGTCCTGTGCAAAAAATGGTCAACTGATTTATCAAAAAGCAAGAGATGGACTTGCAGTCCTTGCAGTGTGACCTAAAAAGGTAAAGGGACCCCTGACCATTAGGTCCAGTCGTGACCGACTCTGGGGTTGCGGTGCTCAACTCGCTTTATTGGCCGAGGGAGCTTCCGGATCATGTGGCCAGCGAATCAGAGCAGCGCACGGAAACACCGTTTACCTTCCCGCTGGAGCGGTACCTATTTATCTACTTGTACTTTGTGCTTTCGAACTGCTAGGTGGGCAGGAGCAGGGACCGAGCAATGGGAGCTCACCCCGTCGCCGGGATTCAAACCACCGACCTTCTGATCGGCAAGTCCTAGGCTCTGTGGTTTAACCCACAGTGCCATCCGCGTCACTGCAGTGTGACCTACTTACACCCAGTTGAAAGCAGGCCCTACTGTGTTCATGGGATATATACATGTGTGCATTGGACTGTAGTCTGTGATCCCAATCCAGCTCAACGCTGTACAGTGGTACTTTCTGGGACTGATGCGAGTTGTAACTCAGCAACATCTCGAAGGTCACAAGTTCCCCACCCTAGGTGTATAATCATTTCCTATTAGCATACCTCAACATAGATGGGAATTCAGGACTCAGCGTGAGAAAGTGGGAAGCCATGATTGTAGAATCGTAGTGTTGGAAGGGACCCCAGGGGTCATCTAGACCAACCCCCTGCAATGCAGGAATCTCAGCTAAAGCATCCATGACAGATGGCCCTCCAAGCTCTGCTTAAAAACCACCAAGGAGGGAGAGTTCCACAACCTCCCGAGGGAGACCGTTCCATGGTGGCTTCAGGGTTTTCGTGACAGTCCCGGCATTGTTGAGTCAGTTGGAGACAATGATACAGTGGTACCTCGGGTTAAGAACTTAATTCGTTCTGGAGGTCTGTTCTTAACCTGAAACTGTTCTTAACCTGAGCTACCACTTTAGCTAATGGGGCCTCCCACTGCCACCACACAATTTCTGTTCTCATCCTGAAGAAAAGTTCTTAACTTGAGGTACTATTTCTGGGTTAGCGGAGTCTGTAACCTGAAGCATCTGTAACCCGAGGTACCACTGTTAAGATCCCAATCCCTTAGGACACACACACACACACACACACACAAGCTGACAATGGCCAAGTAAGTCCAAAACAACTTCCACTAAGGAGGACATTTCCGGAAACAATAATAACAGCGAGATTGGTAAAAAGGAAGATGAAAGGGGAATTCGGGGGGGGGGGTATTCAAAGCCACAATAGTAGATCAGCTAGACTACGTACTCCAAATCAGGTAAGGTACTACCAAAGGCCAAGAGGACACCAGCATGGGTAGCAAGAGGAGACCAGAAGGTTTACTTCAGAACATGGGAATCTTGACCAAATAGGTGTGTCCAGAGCAGTGATCTTTGAGAATTCAAATGTGAACTTGCTGACCTTACAACAAAAATATATAACTTGTCTCTGTGATCGACCTCTGTACAGGAGAACTGGAAAGTTGCCAAGGCAATGCCAGTTTTTTAGAAAATGGATAATGGTGGGTCTGGGAAATCGGGCAACTTTGTTCGGTGCCTGTTCTGGGTAAATTGGTTGAAAGCATATTTGAGGATAAAATGATCACATGTAATGTGAAGAATATAAATATAAAATGAAAAAGAATCAGCATGGCTTCTGTAAAGTTAAGTCTTGCCTCAATAACCTTTTAGAGTTCTTTGAAAGCATTAGCAAGCAGGTACAGCGAGGGGGGAAAGTATTTGATCCCCTGCTAAATTTGCCCGTTTGCCCCCTGACGAAGAAATGACCAGTCCATAATTTTAATGGTAGGTTTATTGTAGCTGTGAGAGACAGAATAACAACAGGAAAAACCCCAGAAACCTAGAAGACAAAAGTCAGAGATTGATGTGCATTATAATGAGGGAAATAAACACTTGATCCCTTTGCAAAAGATGACTTAGTACTTGGTGGCAAAACCCTCGTTGGCAATTACAGAAGTCAGACGTTTCTTGTAGGTGGCCATCAGGTTTGCACACATCTCATGAGGTATTTTGTCCCACTCCTCTTTACAGATCCTCTCCAAGTCAGATTTCGAGGCTGATGTGTAGCTACTCGAACCTTTAGCTCCCTCCACAGATTTTTGATGGGATTAAGGTCTGGAGACTGGCTAGGCCACTCCAGGACCTTAATGTGCTTCTTCTTGAGCCACTCCTTTGTTGCCTTGGCCGTGTGTTTTGGGTAACTGTCATGCTGGAATACCCATCCTCAACCCATTTTCAATGCCCTGGCTGAGGGAAGGAGGTGCTCACCCAAGATCTGGTGATACATGGTCCTGGTCCATTGTCCCTTTGATGTGGTGAAGGTGTCCTGTCCCCTTAGCAGAAAAACACCCTCAAAGCATAATATGTCCCCCTCCATGTTTGACGGTAGGGATGGTGTTCTTGGGGTTGTTGGCAGCATTCCTCCTCCTCCAAACACGGCGAGTTGAGTTGATGCCAAAGAGCTCAATTTTGGTGCCATCTGACCACAACACTTTCACCCAGTTCTCCTCTGAGTCATTCAGATCTTCCAGGTGTGGTCTGACCAAGGCAGAATAGAGTGGGGCTATTACTCCCCTTGATCTGGACACAGAATTGCAGCTTAAGTTTCAACTAGCTTGGCATTGGGTTGAGACTCTCAATAGCTTAAATCAGTAATAGCCACTGTGGTGACACCTCCATGTGGGACTCACTCCCATCATCCCCAGTCAGCAAGGCCAGTGGTCTGGGATGATGGGAATGGTAGTCTATCAACGTCTGGAGGATCTTCCATTTTTTTTAAAAAAATAATATTTATTAAGTTTTTAACAAAAAGAAAAAAAAGGATTGCATAACAGTAAACAGTAAACAAAGAACACACAAAGAGAATACAAAAACAGAGATTTAACGTAAAAAAAAAGAAAAACCCCTCTTTCTGATATCTTACAATCATCTACTTATTTTCCTGACTTCCTCACACCTCCCTTTTTTGTATTCCATTTAAAAAATTTGTTCAGCAAATTCATACCCTCTTAATTTACCCTTAATTGTTTGTCCTCACATATTCTAACTTCAAATTTTCATCTGATATCAATCCCTTCTTACATATTCTTATTTTGCCTTATTGCTAGAACCACTTAGTTTCATTCCAACGTCATTAACATTCAATAATTTTACAGTGTTTCTGTAGATAGATTTTAAAGTTCTTCCAATCTTCTTCCACCGACTCTTCTCCCTGGTCTCGGATTCTGCCGGTCATTTCCGGTCTGGAGGATCTTCCAACTGCTCCTCTGCCCTGGATGAATTGTAGTCTTGCTTTCTGAGCACTGACCGCTTGCTGCTTCAGACATGGACAACGGTTTTGACTCCAAACCCCCAATAGCTACAAAGAAGGCCAGATTTTGCAGACTCTTGATAACTAATTCAGATAGTGGAGGCAGCACTCCACTAGGCGAAATCACGGGAGGCCTCGGCTCCCTCCCCATCCCTTTCACAGTAAATCAACCCCCTCTTGTTTTTATTTTTAATTTATTTATTTGGTTTTTCAAATCAAAGTTTTACAGATATATATCAAACATTAAGAATAAAAACAAGATTCCAAGGAATCTCCTGGACTTCCATCCTCCCCTTTGTGGGTCCTACGGTAATTTAATCACTTCCTCCCGCATCTTTTTTGATGATCCAAATCTTTTTCTTCTCCACTGTGTTCCAATCCTACTAACAATTTTAACCATTTACAATGGTCTTTAGGATAAGTTACAAATTTTCCCTATTCCTTATTGAAATTTTGGTCTTCTTGATTTCTGACTCTTCTGGTCACTTTAGCAATTTCAGCAAAGTCCACCAACCCCCTGGATTCCCTATCTCAAGGCAAGGGGGGTGAGAATTGAACTATGAATACAGATAGCTGAGTGACCAGGACTACCTGTCCAAACCTCAATCTCCTCCCTATGTGGCCCCTGAAATATTGCCCATAATAGAATGTGGCACTGGGCTGAAAAAGATTCCCCAATCCTGCTAACAATACTGATATTATACCTGCTGCTTGAAGTCCTGGAATGCCAGCTCCTGCTCCAGTGCTGATATTCTCACATCCCTTTTTGGGGGTTGGGGGAGCACACTCCGATTCCATAGAATTGTAGTGTTGGAAGGGACCCCAAGGGTGGTGTAGTGGTTAAGAGCGGTAGACTCCTAATCTGGGGAACCGGGTTCGCGTCTCCGCTCCTCCACATGCAGCTGCTGGGTGACCTTGGGCCAGTCACACTTCTCTGAAGTCTCTCAGCCCCACTCACCTCACAGAGTGTCTGTTGTGGGGGAGGAAGGGAAAGGAGAATGTTAGCCGCTTTGAGACTCCTTAAAGGGAGTGAAAGGCGGGATATCAAATCCAAACTCTTCTTCTTCTTCTTCTTCTTCTTCTTCATCTAGTCCAACCCCCTGCAATGCAGGAAATTTTTTTGCCCAAGGTGGAACTCGAACCCACAACCCTAAAATCAAGTCTCATGCTCTACCTACAACAAGAGCCCATTTGGTGCAGCAGTGTCAGACTAGGAGCTGGGAGACAAGGTTCAACTCATTCACGGGGTGACCTTGGGCCAATCGCAGCCTTTCTCAGTGCCGGACCTACGTCACAGGGTTGTTGGGATGATAAATGGAGGGAGAGGGAGAACCAGGTACCTCTTTGGAAAAAAGGTGGAATATAAATATAATAAGATGCCCGGCACCCCTTCCTTTTGTTTTCTTCCACATGGGAATGAGAACACTGACCTTCTTGCAGGGTTGCCGTAAGGAGTACTCTGATAATATATGTGGGGCTGCTTTGGAATGCAGTATATGGGCTACTATTAAAATGAGGCTGCATTTGAAATTGTATTTTTTTGTTTTTTCTTTCTCCCCCCCCCTATTATGTTTTTATTGTAATTTTACTGGTGTTAGCTGCCCTGAGCCAGGCTCTGGCCGGGGAGGGTGCGGTATAAATAAAAGTATTATTATTATTATTATTATTATTATTATTATTATTATTATACTTTAAAAGCCAGTATGGCATATCAGGGGTGCCAACTTGAATAAAATATGGGGGGGAGGCAGGTAAGCCCTTCTTGATCACATGACGCAGTGCACACATACCATTTAAAAGGCAATGTCCATCAACTGGTGGGGGCAGCCCCCTCAAATATTTTATGGGGGGCACGAAGACCCTTCAGCCACTAGGAGTTGGCTCCTATAGGCGTCATGGTTGGAATTCGAACTGGGAGTTGTTGCTGTTGTTTAGTCTGGTCGTGTCCGACTCTCCGTGACCCCATGGACCAGAGCACACCAGGCACTCCTGTCTTCCACTGCCTCCCGCAGTTTGGTCAAACTCATGCTGGTAGCTTCAAGAACACTGTCCAAGCATCTCGTCCTCCATCGTCCCCTTCTCCTTGTGCCATAGAATCATAGAATCATAGAGTTGGAAGAGACCACAAGGGCCATCGAGTCCAACCCCCTGCCAAGCAGGAAACACCATCAGAGCACTCCTGACATATGGTTGTCAAGCCTCTACTTAAAGACCTCCAAAGAAGGAGACTCCACCACACTCCTTGGCAGCAAATTCCACTGTCGAACAGCTCTTACTGTCAGGAAGTTCTTCCTAATGTTTAGGTGGAATCTTCTTTCTTGTAGTTTGGAACCATTGCTCCGTGTCCGCTTCTCTGGAGCAGAAGAAAACAACCTTTCTCCCTCCTCTATGTGACATCCTTTTATATATTTGAACATGGCTATCATATCACCCCTTAACCTCCTCTTCTCCAGGCTAAACATGCCCAGCTCCCTTAGCCGTTCCTCATAAGGCATCGTTTCCAGGCCTTTGACCATTTTGGTTGCCCTCCTCTGGACACGTTCCAGTTTGTCAGTGTCCTTCTTGAACTGTGGTGCCCAGAACTGGACACAGTACTCCAGGTGAGGTCTGACCAGAGCAGAAGACAGTGGCACTATTACTTCCCTTGATCTAGATGCTATACTCCTATTGATGCAGCCCAGAATTGCATTGGCTTTTTTAGCTGCCACGTCACACTGTTGGCTCATGTCAAGTTTGTGGTCAACCAAGACTCCTAGATCCTTTTCACATGTACTGCTCTCAAGCCAGGTGTCACTCATCTTGTATTTGTGCCTCTCATTTTTTTTGCCCAAGTGCAATACTTTACATTTCTCCCTGTCAAATTTCTCCCTGCTACATTTCTCCCTGCCCTCCATCTTTCCCAACATCAAGGTCTTTTCCAGGGAGTCTTCTCTTCTCATGAGGTGGCCAAAGTATTGGAGTCTCAGCTTCAGGATCTGTCCTTCCAGTGAGCACTCAGGGCTGATTTCCTTCAGAATGGAGAGGTTTGATCTTCTTGCAGTCCATGGGACTCTCAAGAGTCTCCTCCAGCACCATAATTCAAAAGCATCAATTCTTCGGCAATCAGCCTTCTTTATGGTCCAGCTCTCACTTCCATACATCACTACTGGGAAAACCGTAGCTTTGACTATATGGACCTTTTTTGGCAAGGTCGAACTGGGAGACCGGAGTTCAAATCCCCACTCAGCCAAGAAGGGTGACCTTGGGCCAGTCACCTTCTCTTAGCCTACCTCACGGGGTTCTTGAGAGGACGAACCGGGGAGGGAGTGGTATAAAAATGTAGCAAATCAAATGAGCGTCGGCGGTGCTTCTGGCCCTTTCCTTTACGCCGTCGGGGGCGAGCGGCTTTTACGCGAGGCCGCTTCTCCTTTAAGAGGCTGGCGCTCGGCCGGCTCTCCCCGAGGCCGTCCCAAGTCCCCCCGGCCCAGGGCGTGTCTGTCCCCGGGGTGGCACCGGCCACAGGGAGGGAGCGGAGCTGGCGGTGCTGGTCGTGCGCGGAGGCCGGCCAGGAGCGCAGGGATCCGGGGAAGCGGAGAGGAAGCCCGGGCCCCCAAGGCCTACCCGGCTCCGGCTCCGGGAGGACCCCCTGGACGTCTCCATCTTTGCGCCGCGCCTTGGCCGCGGAAGATGCGCATCCTCCTCCTTGGAGCTGCTGCTGGCGGCGCTCGTGTCCGGGGAGCGCGGTGATTAGCCAGATGGGGACCGGCCTGCCCGGCTGACGGAGCGGGGGGAAAGGAGGAGGAGGAGGAAGAAGAGGAGAAGGAGGAGGAGGAGGAGCGGGCGCTTTTGTTGCCGCTGCAGCCGCTGGATCGTCGGCTGCGAAGAGAGGCTGCGCTGGCGGGCGGAGGTAAGGGGCGGCGGGGCGCAGGATCCGCATCTGGGGTATTGGGGTGGGGAGATCGGGGTTAGGAGACGAGATGGATTATGGTGCGGAGTGGGCAGAGGCTCGGGCCGCCCGGGGATGGAGCTGGTGGGGGAGGGGAGGTCTGGATGGAGGGATGGAGGGATGGAGAGGCAATGATGGCGCGGAGCAAAGGATGTCCAGTCCTGGCGAAAGGATGCTTTTTCTCTGCTGTTGCTGCTGATGGTCCTTGCTAGCGCTTAACCTGATGCTGGCTCAGATCTCTGCTGAGCACCGCTTGGAGGGGTTCATCTTGCGTCCTCCCCTCTTTCAACACCCCCACCCCACAAATATTTGGTGTTTCGGTTTGCCTCCACGGTGTGACTTTGCAGGAGGGAAAAGGCACGGCTGTGGTCTTTACTTAGCCCTACAAGTAATCTTGACGGGGAGGGAGGGAGGCGGAAGGATGCCCTCTCCTTCCCTACCCCCCTTTCCGAAGAACAGCCCCCATCTCTCCCCCCACCCCACCTGCTTGGATGGTTGCAGGGACGGCAGAGAGGGCGCAGCAGCCTCAATCGAACTGTGGATGAAGGATGGATTTGCGCCATCGATGGCTTGGATGGGGTTTCACTCTCTGCGCTTCCTCTCCGCTCCCCACCCCCACCCCACCCGTCCACTTTGCTTAGAGCCGGAGATGGAAGGATGCGGCTGCTTCGAGGGCAAGTGGCTGGCTGGGGCTGCCCTCCCCGTGGCCTGCCTTTGCCCGCAGAGTGGTCTTCCTTGGGCCCTGTGTGGAGGATGCTGGAGGAAAAAGAGAGGAGGCGAGTGAAGGATGAGGAGGCAGATGGACTGAGATTCCCCAGGGCTGGCAGCTGGGGAAGGGGGAGGGGAAGTCAGGACCCAGGACCCAGGCGAGGGGAGGGGAGAAGAGGGGATTCTGTTTTCATGGTCTCCAGTGCCAGAGCCATACAAGAGTTCTGTGTGCTTGCACCTCTCCCCTTTATCTAATTTAGAATAACCACTACTAAATTATTATTCCAGTTTAATTCAGAGGGGCTGCCCCTTCAAACCTGCCTGACAACAGCAACCTCTGCTGTGGAAATCCTGCCCCAACGATTAGATGTTTGGGATCTGCTATACTGTAGTTAATAATGAGGAAATGTACTCTGCATGTGCTCAGAGGCACGCTCTCTCTTGTTATGTGTTGGCTTTATCTTTCAGATCTGGTGCTCCAAAACAAACAAAACCCCACATTCAGCACATATTTTATGCTCTGAGAAAAATGACCGCCACACTGGCCCTATATTTAGAATTGTGAAAACAAATTAGAATCCTCCCCCCCCCCTTGGCCTACAAAACAAGGAAGGCCACCCTCCCACCTCACTTACCGTTTTTATATTACCCTGAATATGGGATTCACTAGATTGTAAAAATGGTGTTACAGGGGCAGCTAATTTCCATTAAGTGAATTCAGGAGTGTATTGCTAAGGTTGTGGAAGAGAACAGCTGTAGTCTCCTTTTCCCCCATGGAAGAACTATGACTGTTGGAGTCGGGGGAGATGTTTTTTAGGTAGGGAGAGTCATTTGCTGGAGCAGAGGAAAGCAAGTCCACCCCCCTCCATTCTGCTTTTCCATCCATCTGTCTCATTTCAATAGTCTCATTATGCAATCTTTGGTAGCTTCCCCCCAATTTTTTTTATTATTTTAGGATTGGGGGGGGGGGAGATGTCAGGTGCTATGAAGCAAAGGGGCTCAGCTGGGGCTTATAAACTAGAATACGGACAATAAAGAGTCTCCTTTTTTGCCACACACTTCCTATATGACCTTGGGAAAGTCACTTATCTCCCGTAGGCCTCCAGCCCTCCACAACAGGCATGCCACATGGCTATAGGGTGGGTGGGGGTTATGTTGCTGTACTGTATTCACGAAGTGGTTCCCAACTAGCTTAGGACTATAGAACCCCATTTTTCAAAAGCCAACCCATGGACCCTGTACTTTTGAAAATGTTGATACCTCTGTGGTAGCTTTTGTTATGTGAATGGTGTTATATGATCTGTTCAGCCGCTGCAGTGAGGGGGTTAGGATCAGCATGTATTTCTGATATGGAGCTGGGGCTTGTGGAAGCACAGAGGGGTTTAGGAGAGGATGCCTTTAAGCAAGTTTGTGCTGTTGAAAAAGGAGGGGGCACGGAAGTGCTTCATGGCCTCATCCAGCAGGGGGCACTATGCACCCCCCTACTATCTTGGTCTGGTCAGATGCGACCATGCGAATCCTTTGAATCAATGCTTCAGAACACCGCGGCTCAGTTGTTTCGTTTTTGTTTTGTTTGACACCAGGGTTCCTTATCGGTGTTTTTGGCATGTGGAGTCCTGAAGTGATTTTGGTACAAACCTGAGGACAGATGAAACCTCCACTTAGGGTCTGCACCTCTCAGACTGAGGGATTTGGGGTTGGAATAAACTGTATATTGACCGGCTCATGTGTGTTTGGGAAAGGTCTGGGGTTAATTTATCTACCAGGGCCATAGCTCAAGGATTTGCTTTGCAATATAGATGGTCTCAGGTACAATCTCTGGCATTTCCAAGTTGGGCTGCGAAAGACTCATCTCTGAAAGACAGAGAGGCTCTGCCAGTTTGTAGAGATGATGCAGAACTAGCTGGACCAATGCTCCAACTTGGAATAAGGCAGCTTCCCATGTTCCTGTGTTTGTTCCCAAGCTGGAGATGTTCTGTCTCCAATGTCCCCAGCAGGATGCCTCTGAAGACCAGCTGCTGGGAATTGCAGGTAGGCAAAGGGCTGTTATCCTCAGGTCCTGCCTACAGGTTTCCTTTAGGCATCTTGTTGACCACTGCAAGGCCAGGACTCTAGACTAGATGGGCCTTTGGCCTGATACAGCAGGACTCCTGCCTATCACAAGTCTTCAACAGTTTTTAAACTGGCTATACCTACGGTGGTATCTCCAACCGTTGCTCGCTCCCTGCTCCTGCCAACCTAGCAGTTCGAAAGCACGTCAAAGCACAAGTAGATAAATAGGTACCGCTCCAGCGGGAAGGTAAACGGCGTTTCCGTGCGCTGCTCTGGTTTGCCAGAAGCAGCTTAGTCATGCTGGCCACATGACCCGGAAGCTGTACGCTGGCTCCCTCAGCCAATAAAGCGAGATGAGCACCGCAACCCCAGACCTAATGGCCAGGGGTCCCTTTACCTTTACCTTTACCTTTATACCTACGGTGGAATCTCCAACTACCACAAACAAAATAATTCTGTTTGAAAGATAGGGGCATGCTTCTGTGTGCCTGCTGTACTGTGCAGCAGGGAAGGCAACAGGGTACAGTGGTAACTCGGGTTAAGTACTTAATTTGTTCCGGAGTTCCATTCTTAACCTGAAACTGTTCTTAACCTGAAGCACCACTTTAGCTAATGGGGCCTCCCACTGCCGCCGCAAGACTGGAGCACAATTTCTGTTCTCATCCTGAAGCAAAGTTCTTAACCCGAGGTACTATTTCTGGGTTAGCGGAGTCTGTAACCTGAAGCGTCTGTAACCTGAAGTGTATGTAACCCAAGGTACCACTGTATTCAGTTTCTCTTTGGGTTAACTCTCAGTGTTAGAATAGAAACTCAGATATATAAGCTAGGTGCCCAATGGCTCCTTAAACCAGGGTTACAGTTGCCAGCACAGAATGTCTAGTTGCAGTACGTGTTTTTGCTTCCTGCAATTCATTCTGATTGTGCAGATAAAATATCATGGATAGAATTCGACAGGATGTCTTGTTAGTGTGTGAAAACAGGCAAGATCCAAAGATCCCCAGTTATGCACCTGTAGATGGCATCTTCACTTGGTCACAAAGGCACAAAACGTGCCTGGCACCTGGTGAATTTCAAAAATTGCTCTGGAACACTTACATACATTAGGAATATGAAACCAATTGGCAAATTTTTTAGTTTTGTATAATTTATACTCTTTCTAGTAGAGATTTGGTGAAAGAGCTATTCCCAAGCCCCATACCCTGACTAGTGGAAATATTACTAAGACTATTCCAACAGGTGGAAAATAGCATGTTCTGATCCCACTAATTAACATGGAGCCAGGATTGTCAGGAAGATTTCCTGCCCAAACCTTTTGGAAATGAAATAAATGTTGCATATGAGATGTCTCCAATAGTTTGTAAAATCTGTCTATTCTTTAGGCCATTTTGTCCTGCCTTTCCTCCAAGCAAATAATAGATCACCTCACTTCCCATTTTATCCTCACAACAACCCTGTGAAGTAGGTTAGGCTGAGACAAGCAACTGGGTCAAGGTCACCCAGGGAGCTGTGTAGATGGGTGTGAATTCAAATCTGTGTAAATTCTACTTGTACACTGGCCCTCATTCTGTCAACCTTGGTGTTTATCAGCCTGGTGGGATTCAGTAAGAATCCAGTAAGCGCCTATCTGCATAACTCCATCCCTTCATTTGCATATCCCACCCTGGTTTCTGTGTCTTGGTCACTCTAGAACATGGATTGTCAACTGAGCGCTGTCCAGACGTTTGTTGGACTACAACTCCCATCATCCCTCACCATTGGCCATGCTGGCTGGGGCTGATGGGAGTCGTAGTTCAAGAATTCAAAGTTGGCCATCTCTGCTCTAGAGTGTGACACGATGCAGAAGCTGCCTTTTATGCTGGAAACCAAAACAAAGAGGAGATACTGTTCTTCATAGGTGGTGGGTGGTAGCACTGGAAAGAATATCCAAAAGTCCTGGCCAGCAAGGCATTGCCTCTAATTGCACATCACTATAAAATGCAGTGTTCACCAAATGTCTACTCAGAGTAAACCCATTGAAATGCATAAACATGGCTAAGTTAGGTCCATTCATTTCAATGTGTCTACTCAGAGTAAACCTTTGTTGAACTACTATCCCATATTTCTAATTGCAGATTAATGGGTTTCATCGTCATCACTTGCCCCAAGCTCTCTTTTCATGAAACTGCTGATACCGTTTTTGTGATTCTTACTGCCTCAACAGCTGTGATTCCTGTGTTGCAGGGGGTTGGTCTAGATGACCCTTTGGCTCCTTTCCAGCTCTATGACTTTATGATTCTGCGACAGGACTACAGTGCCCAGAGTTCTTTTGTGGGAGAGTTTTGGAACCCAGTTTCCATCCATAGTGCAGATGTGCTCTAGAACTAGATTTCCTCCTTGCGCCAAGGACTGAATGTAAACATCCTTGCTCCGTGCTCTAATTGCCAGGCAACAATACCCCCTGGGTTAATTAAAAGCACCAGCAATGCGCGTCTATGTACAAATGCTCATTGTCCTTGCCGTGAGAGTCCCTCCTTCGTCTCGGTGGAAGCATGTGGTTAGCGTGGGTTAGACCTGGTGGTGTGCAAGATTGCTGTCACTGGGTCGCATGGGAGCTACCACATATATTCTCTTTGCTATGATATTTGATTTCAGCCTGTGTTTGAGGCATCACACACACACACACAAACACACTTGTGATTCTAGCTGTGGCGGTGGAATCAGATCCTTTAAGGAAAGTGTCTCCTGCTGAGGTTTGGAGGCAGCTATGATTATGGATGTGTATTTTTGTCAGCTTGGCTTTGTTGGAAGCGATGCTTTTTTGAAAACCGCATCCAGTCAATTCTCAAATTTTAAGCAGTGTTCCGGGTAGCGAAGGACAGAATCCGATAGGATTTATGACGAAAACTTGGCAAGACCGAAATGGCTCTGCCCAGAACAACTTCATCTGCCAGCCAAGCTCCGCTCCAAAAGCTCTGATTTTGTACAGCCAATAGAATTATGGTGTGTAAATGAGGCAGAGAGGAAAGGATATCGGTTGGCCACATTGCTTCTCACGTCAGAATGGTCCCAGACAGTTCAGATTCACCTGACTTTGCTGATATCATCCTGGCAAGACTTTGGGGTGGTAGAGATTTCTGATTCTTGGGAGAAAGTAAATCAGCCACCACTGCTATCAGCTGGCTGGTCGGAGAGCAAAGTTTGTTCAGTGCCAGGACATAAACACAACATGCCCAGGGTGGCATATGCCTTTTGATTTCTTTTGAATTGAGTTTTGGCTGGCCTACACCAGGGTGGAGTACCCATAGACCTCTAGATGTTGTTGGGCTCTGATGATGGCAGTTGTATTCCAGCATCATCTGAGGGCTCCACGTAAGTCCAGCACTCAGGAACCATGCTGAAAGCCTTGCTGGTAAATATTCTGAATTAAATTCAAATATTGTTTCCCGTTGCTGAAGGAAGGAGCAAGAATGAAATAATAGTACTGCAATATTTGGAAGATAGGAGGCAGACTGAAACATTTGGTGATGCTGTGCTTGGTTTATATTGCTTAATAAAAGTGCAAAGCTTTGGTTTATGTAGCTTAGTAAAAGTGGAAAGCTTCTCTTGCTCTAGCATTTACGTTTTAAGATAAACTGGGAGTGTTAAATACATCTGTGGAGAAGATAAGGCAAGGAATTCTGATTCAGTTGAAAAGCCACTACCCCGAGTTGTGTCTACTCTAATTCTCCTCTCAGTAAATAACAGCTGGTGTTCTCTCACTTTTTACAGAAAACCTAAATGACATCATTGTCCAATTGTTGCAGCACACTGATTTCTCCCTTGTTTCTCCAGACCTGATTTGTGATTTTTCTACAATTGCAGAACCAGCCTCTCCAGTGTAGACTCCTGTGCCTTTAATTAAAAGTTTCCTGTTTACAGGTCCTGTTACTTTATTTCTTCTTATTGATCACCAGGCAATCATTGATGAGCAAATGGGACCTGCAGCAAAATGTTGCAGTGTATAGTGCTCCTGGTCTGGGTGCCAGCCAGCCATGTCCTTTTTTAACAGAATACTGTACTCCATTGCATTCCCTCTTCTTCTGATGTTGTTTTCCTCCACCACTACCACCTTCCTAACTGTCAGTCAGCATTTCATGGCCACTGAGCTTCCTCATTAGTCCTCGTTAGGCTGTGTTTAAGGTCCCTCTCTCTTACATACAATTTTATTTTTAAAAAATATGCTTCTGCAAACCAGAGTTTCCCTTAGCCTGCTGATACCTCCTTGTTCTCTGTGGACAGTCCTTTTTTGGTTACATAAGGATTAATATATTTCTGCAGATGTGGCAGTAGATGTGCTAGATAGATGTTTTTTCTCATTAATGGATTGAATGAGAGCCAAAGAACTGAAGATTAATCCTGACAAGAATGAGGCATTGTTGGTGGGGTGGGATGAATGGATGGGAGGTGACCTGGTTTGGATGGGACGACACTCCCTTTGAAGGAGCAGGTACATGGCTTGAAGGTACTGTCAATTGCTGTCACTTGGGTGTTACGGTAAAATCTGGGTGCGAGGTTACTCTGCCACCCAGCTCGTCGGACTAAGTCCGCGGGTCCCTGCGGAGGAAAATGAGCTCAGCCAGAGACAGGAGCAAGCTGCAGAAGATCCAAGTTTACTGCGCAACAGGTTCAAGGCGAGATTGAACAGTGAGAAAGGGGTGACATGAACTTTTGAAACTTCCCTCCATGTCCCAGAATACAGTGCAAAATACATCCCAGTTACATCATGAATACATTAAGAAGAGGTTGGGTTACACGGATTAACATATGGAGGAGGGAGGGGGAATATGCAGAGTTGGAGATATGCACAGATAAACACTTCCTGAGTACCGGTGATGAGAAGACAATGGTCCAAATATGTATAGTCTGCCACCTGGCATTGCCCGGAGGAAAGGCTTGGCAGAGTGATTTGACAGGATTAGGGTCTTGACACCTTGCTTGAGGGATTATGGAGGACAGGGGAGGTGTGATGGAGTCCTAGAGAAATTGAGCAGATTGGCGCGTTGATTTTCTATGAATTTTATAGATTTTAGTCCCTTTTGACATTGACAATTGGAAATAAATGGATATATTGTAGCGAAGAAGAAGGTGAAGAAGACATGCCCCCCCCTTCCGTATCATGGGGCTCAGATGGTTTTGCTGGCATGAAGTGTCTTCCATCAGATTTGGCTGGTGGCCCAGCTGTGCCCCTATCTGGACAGGGATAGGCTAACTTCTAGATTAGTTTACTGCAACACATTATATGCCTCTGAAGACGGTTTGGAAACTGCTGTTGGTGCAGAAGTCAGTGGCCAGGCTTCACACCAGAGCAAAACAGTCTGAGCACATAACAGCTCAGGACCGCACTATCTCAAGGACTGCCTCTTTCCATATGAACCTACCGAGACCCTGAGATCATCTTCTGAGGCCCTCCTTCGTGTGCCTCCTTCTCAAAGCTGAGTAGGGTGGCAACACGAGAACAGGGCCTTCTCTGCGGTGGCTCCCTTCTCTGCGGTGGCTCTGTGGAATGCTCTCCCCAGGGAAGTTTGCCTGGTGCCTTCAATTATACACCTTTAGGTACCAGGCAAAAAAATTCCTTTTTAACCAGGCCTTTGGTCGACCTGATTTACATCTTATGCTCTTTTAAAATGTGGGGGGGGGCTATTGGGTTGTTTTTATTTTTGTTATGTATTTTGTGTTTTTATATCTTGATTTTATTCTGTGAACTGCCCTGAGACCCCTGGCTATAGTATATAAATTCAATAAATAAATAAATAAGAATAAAATAAATCCTGGCCTGACTGCACTGGCCACCAATTTGTGCTGGTTTTGATCAGCCTTATGCAGCTCTGGAACCAATACCTCAAGGACCACCTCTCCCCACATAGAATCACAGAGTTGTAGAGTTGGAAAGGGACCCCAGGGGTCATCTAGTCCAACCCCCTGCAATGCAGGAATCTCAGCTGAAGCATCCATGGCAGATGGCCACCCAACCTTTGCTTTAAAACCTCGAAGGAAGGAACTGACCCTGTGATCGTCACCTGAGACCCTTCTCCATGTGCCCCCTCCATGGGAGGTTCCAGGGGGAAGGGTAACACCAGAACGGGGCCTTTTCAGTGGTGGCTCCCCACTTGTGGAATACTCTCCTCAGGAAGGCTCACCTGGCCCCACCATTTGGTTGCCAGGCAAAACCAGTTTTATTCCACAAAGCCTTTGGCTTTTAATTATAGGTGGGCTCCTTCAGTGGGTGGGATGTTTTAGTTTTCTCTTTGCAAAAACAGTATATAATAATACAGTAATAATAATACTAATTTATTATTTATACTCCGCCCATCTGGCTGGGTTTCCCCAGCCACTCTGGGCGGCTTCCAACAGAATATTAAAATACAATAGTCAGTTAAACATTAAAAGCTTCCCTAAACAGGACTGCCTTCAGATGTCTTCTAAAAGTCTGGTAGTTGTTCTTCTCTTTGACGTCTGCTGGGAGGGCGTTCCACAGGGCGGGTGCCACTACTGAGAAGGCCCTCTGCCTGGTTCCCTGTAACTTGGCTTCTCGCAGCGAGGGAACTGCCAGAAGGCCCTCGGCGCTGGACCTCAGTGTCCGGGCAGAACGATGGAGGTGGAGACGCTCCTTCAGGTATACTGGGCCGAGGCCGTTTAGGGCTTTAAAGGTTAGCACCAATACTTTGAATTGTGCTTGGAAACGTACTGTGAAGAGCTGTATATGAAGAGCTGAGGGACCAAATTGTTCCCTGCACAAACTGAATCCTCTCTGGCTTTGCTGAAGAAGGTCTCTCGGGGAGGCTCTGCCTGTCGTGTCCCAAAATTTGGTGCAAGGTAGCCCAGTTCCCTGCTGCTGGGCCCTCAACCATAGACAGAGGCTTTGGGGAACGGGAGCAGCTGAAGAGGTGGCTGATTTTCTGCTCCATCTGAGGCAAAATAGGCAGCTGGTCACTGCAGGATCCTTGCTGTACCTCCTGTTCTTGGCTTAATTCATCCTCAGGCAGAGGAGGGGCAAGGAAGAGTGGCCTTCTCTCTCTCTCTCTCTCAATCTCTCTCTCTCTCTCTCTCTCTCTTTTTCTGGGTGAGGGGGTGGGAGGGACGGAAGGCAATTGGCCAAAAGCCCTCGCAATGCAGGGAAAGCAATTGTGTTCAGGATGCTGAAGTGAAAAAACCTGCTCCTTTTTCCCTTATGAGGTATCCAAGAGCCCGCATAGAGCCCTTTAGTGGGTTCCCTATCAGTAGGAGAAAATAACAGAGGCCAACCAGAGTATATTGAGAAGCAAAGCTGCTAGTAAGCCTCATCTTTACTCAAGGAACTGCAACAGGGTCCCCACTCACCACACGCAGGAGGGAGGAGGGACCCAGAACAATGGTGCGCAAGCCCTTATATAGACTTCTGAAATTGCCCACCCTGTAGCTCAAGACCACCCCCCAAAAACATCATACATATGTCATAAAAGGAGGCTGTCTACAGCAGAAATACATCACAGGAAGCTGTCTACAGCAGAAATCCTGTCCGCCAGGATACCTGACAATGGCCAGTGATTGCTTTACCTGGGCAGCCCAGACATTTTTTTGTGATGGTAAATACTTTAATTTCTGAATTCAGGTCACAGGCTCACCCTGTGCCTGCTAAATCTGGGTTCCAGCGAGATTTTGCGGGCCTCTCACAAGACCCAGTTCCCTCCTGTCATTGCAGAGGAGCTCACCTTGAAGAAGTTGTGCCAGAAGTTGCGCCGTTGTCATTTGTATTCCATCGGGTCAGTTTTGTGTGTGTGTGTGTGTTTTGGGCTGGTGAGTCACTTTCCCTCCCTCTGATCTCTGCTGTAGACGGGGAAATGTTTTATCAATTACCCCCTAATCTCCTCCGTTAACGGTCTCTCTCTTGACTTCCAGGAAGCGCCACTCGCGTTTTCCCACCGCTGCCTGAATCATGATGTTTTACTGTTGAAATTTATGTTGTGACGGCAGCCCTGGGAGAAAGTGAGCAAGGCACTTTGGTCTGTGAGGCTCGTGGTGCCCTATGCTGTATTGCTTCAGTCCATACTCTTATAGACTGGTAAATGGCTGGTGTAACACAGTGGCAGAGAGGCTAAACTATGACTCACAGAAGCATATGATTTTAGACTTGGAAGGAGAGTCCCGAGGGTCACCTAGTCCAACCCTTGCTGTGCAGGAACCTTTTCCCCCAACCTATGACCCTGAGGTTAAGAGTCTCATGAGGCATCAGTAGGTCCCAGGCTGGATCCCGCCTCTGCCACACAGGAAAACACTCCCCACCAGCACTCAGCCTCCATTTCCTTCCACCTAAAATGTTTGTTTATTTCTTAAATCTCTGTACAGCCCTTCATTTGAGGATCGTGGGGCGGCTTACAACATACAAACACAAAAATACATGCCATAATAACAAGCAAAAACAATACCTGTTTAAAAGGTCATAGATTGTTTAATTAGCCAAAGGCCTATGAGGAGAGGAATGTTTTCACCTGGCACCTAAAGATATGTAAGGAAGGTGCCAGATGAGCAACCCTGGGAGAGCAAATGGGGAGCCACCACAGACAAGACCCCGTTCTTGTGTGTTAACACCCTCTAGACCTCTTATGGAGGAGGCACACCAAGAAGGGCCTCAGATGATGATATGGGGGGGGCGGCAGTTAATAATACTTGCAGAAGGGTTGGGGGAACTTTTTCAGCCATATTCCTGAGCGTCATATTCCCTTCTATTGGCCACTCTGGAAATGCAAGGACAGGGTTGGGTTATCAATGAACACACACACACTGTTGTTGTTGGCATCTGTCTGTCTTGAGAGACAATGGAGTGCACCTTATGGGGACAGGGGTGTGAAGCAAAACCACTCCATTAGCAGCACTAAAGTGACTTTCCCAGGGTGAAATCCTGGGCTGTGTCTATGGAGGTCCTGGGCTCCCCAGAAGGCAACTCCCTGCCTTCTCAGCCTCGCAGATGTGGTCCAAAGGAAAGCAGAGCAATATATTTGGCAGCAGCTGGGCTGCAGGACTTGCCGGAAGAAGAGTTTGGATTTGATATCCCTCTTTATCACTACCCGAAGGAGTCTCAAAGCGGCTAACATTCTCCTTTCCCTTCCTCCCCCACAAGAAACACTCTGTGAGGTGAGTGGGGCTGAGAGACTTCAAAGCAGTGTGACTAGCCCAAGGTCGCCCAGCAGCTGCATGTGGAGGAGCGGAGACGCGAACCCGGTTCACCAGATTACGAGTCTACCGCTCTTAACCACAACACCACACTGGGTGGCGTACAAGGCACCATCCAACCATCTTAAGGACCCCAAGTTGGATTTGTGTAGGCTTTACTCCTTAGTCTAGATATCCCGCAAGGCAGCAGAGGTTTAGGATCAGAGTTTTTCTTCTCCTAGAGGGGCTACTTGCCCAGTTTGACGAGCCCCATCTATTCCCAAATGCCTTCTTCATTGTTGGACCCACTCTTGGTCTTGTCTGCTCAATGCACCAGGGCCCGTCGTCCCTAAGTTACTGTGGGTTTGCGACACATCAGCTACCCTCACCTGGTTTAGCCAGCCAGTTGAAGCCATTTCCTGGAGTGCAGTCACATGACGACAGTTTCTTTTTTTCCCCCCAATAAATTTTTATTGAGATTTTAAAGGTTACAAAAAGAAAAAATAAAGAACAATACAAGAATAAAGAAAAAAACACACACAAAAGATGCAGATAATTAAAAAAACAACAAATCAATCCTTTACATAACTTTCTTTCCTTTGCTTATTTCCTTGACCTCCTCACACCTCCCTTTTTTGTATTCTAATTCAATTAGATATTTCAGCAAATCCTTTCCATCTTTATTTTTATCCTAATGATTTATCTTAATATACTATAATTTTACATTCTGTTCTTTCACCAATTAACATTCCATTTTTACTTAATCCTTTATATCATTTCTGCTAAAACCACATTACTTCATTCCAACATCCTTCTAATATTCCTTAATTTTACAATGTTTCTGTAGATAAAATTTAAATTTCTTCCAGTCTTCTTCCACCAACTCTTCTCCTTCACATGATGACAGTTTCTAGGAGCCACAGATGGGAGCTGAGTGCAAGCTGGGAACCAAAGGTGTATATCCCTACCCTGAGATCCCACACACCCCATGTATTTACAGTATTCAACAGATAACAACAACAACAACAACAACAACAACAACAACAACAATAATAAAAATTTATTTATACCCCGCCCTTCCCGGTTCAAAAACTGGGCTCAGGGTGGCTAACAAATTTTAAACACTTTAAAACAATTATAAAAGCAGCATAAAATACAGTATAAAAACACGAATAACAATAAAATTCAAAAATCAATTAGATAATCCCCAGGGCTAACTGGCTGATTTGGTCCTACTTGGGCCAGCGAGGAGGCCAGGGGAGAATTAGCTGTGGGGTCTCAAAGCGGTTGATCTTCATAAAAGGGGAGGGGGAGGGAATAGAAGGGAAATAAAAGATCAGGCTGAATTCAAATTAAAAGCCAGGCGGAATAGCTCTGATCTTATAGGCCTGACAGAAGGAGGTTAAATCCTGAAGGGCCCTAGTCTCATGGGACAGAGATAATTTGAATACTGTAAATACTGTTTCAGTATGATGGTAATGTTACTTTCTTTACAGCACAACCCTGTGCACTTCTACTCAGAAGCGAGTCCCATTGAGTAAAATGGGATTACTCCCAGATAAATGGGCACAACTGCCTTCACCCTTGAGGTGTTTTGGACTACATATCCCATCAGCTCCAGCCACTGAACTGCACCTTCTCTCACTCCTGGCAATTGGTTCGGCTTCCTGGGACTGATGCGAGTTGTAGCTCAGCAACATCTCGATGGTCACAAGTTCCCCACCCTAGGTGTATAATCATTTCCTGTTAGCATACCTCAACACAGATGGGAATTTGGGACTCAGCGTAAGAAAGTGAGAAGCCACAATTGTAGAATCGTAGACTTGGAAGGGACCCTAGGGGTCATCTAGACCAACCCCCTGCAATACAGGAATTTCAGCTAAAGCATCCAGGACAGATGACCATCCAACCGCTGCTTAAAAACCACCAAGGAAGGAGAGTCCACAAGCTCCTGAGGAGACCGTTCCATGATGGCTTCAGGGTTTTCGTGACAGTCCCGGCATTGTAAGGTCAGTTGGAGACAATGGTACAGTGGTACCTCGGGTTAAGAACTTAATTCGTTCTCGAGGTCCGTTCTTAACCTGAAACTGTTCTTAACCTGAGGTACCACTTTAGCTAATGGGGCCTCCCACTGCCGCCACACAATTTCTGTTCTCATTCTGAGGTAAAGTTCTTAACCTGAGGTACTATTTCCGGGTTAGTGGAGTCTGTAACCTGAAGCGTCTGTAACCCGAGGTACCACTGTATAGGCCTAAGTTTTTTGTTGTTGTTTTTTAAGGGAAGATGTCAGCTGCTGTTAAAAAACAAAAACAAACAGGAAAAAGCCCACACACCCCTAGAGAGACAGCCAAGCTACTTGAAGCGCGTGGGCAGCATAAAAAGCCAATTAGATCCAATCAGTAGCACAATATTTTTTTTGAGGGGTGGGAGGGAAGAAACTCTTGCAGGTATTAGCTCCAGCCGTCTTCCTTTACCCAGGGATCAGGAATGTGTGGCCCTCCAGATGTTGTTGGATTCCATCTCCCATCAGCCTCTGCCAGCATGGTCAGGGATGATGGGAGTTAATAATAATAACAATAATTTCTTATTTATACCCTGCCCATCTGGCTGGGTTTCCCCAGCCACTCTGGGTGGCTTACAACAGAATATTAAAAATACGATAAAACATCAAATATTAAAAACTTCCCTAAACAGGGCTGCCTTCAAATATCTTCTAACAGTCAGATACAGTGGTACCTTGGGTTAAGAACTTAATTCTGGAGGTCCATTCTTAACCTGAAACTGTTCTTAATCTGAAGCACCACTTTAGCTAATGGGGCCTCCCGCTGCCAGAGCACGATTTCTGTTCTCATCCTGAAGCAAAGTTCATAACCCGAGGTACTATTTCTGCGTTAGCGGAGTCTGTAACCTGAAGTGTCTGTAACCCAAGGTGCCACTGTAATTGTTTATTTCCTTGACATCCGATAGGAAGGCGTTCCACAGGGCAGGCACCACTACTGAGAAGGCCCTCTGCCTGGTTCCCTGTAATCTCACTTCTCGCAGTGAGGGAACCACCAGCAGGCCCTCGGAGCTGGACCTCAGTGTCCAGCTGAACGATGGGGGTGGAGACACTCCTTCAGGTATATGAACATACACCATTTTTGGAGTCCCAACAACAGGTCAGGCACTTTTGCTTTAGCCATGCCTCTCGATTCCCTGCACATAGAAAACTGGCATCATTCCCAAGTTATTCTTCTCCTTGACCTCTAATTTTCTGCATGTGATCTGAAGTGGTGCAGTCGAGAAATCTCATCTGCCGTTTTGCGGGACCCTGAGCTTCAGAGATAAAGCTTGTGAGAAATGGCAGCCAGAGCTATGGCTGGAAGTTGGCAGGCTCTGCAGTGCTGACAAGCTCTGCAGTCACTAGATGGTGCCCGAGATGTAGTTTTTCCCCGGAGGAGGGCGTTCCAGTAACACACATCTCCCTTCCCAGAAGTGTCTCTAGAGCTCTTTGCCGCTCATTTGCATGTGTATAAAGGGGACCTGTCAGCCTAATAAGAATGCAATTAATTTCCACTGAGCACATCCTATTCAAAGGTATCTCCGAACACTTCTGCAGATTTAATAATATAGCTGGGGGAATTATATAGCATTACAGATAATAAATAATAGATTCTAACAATAGGGGATTAGAAGTGGCAGGTCGGCGGTGCTCTCGGTTATGCCGGCGTAAGACTCGAGATCCAGATCTAGACTTCTAGAGAGCAGTCGCACAAATCTTCCCCTCTCCCTTTTGCTGCCAGGTCTATGAGAGCATCTCTTAGTGCATTTGAGGGATGAAGGCTAGGCTCTAGAGCAGGGTTTCCCAAACTTGGGTCTCCAGCTGTTTTTGGACTACAACTCCCATCATGCCTAGCTACCGGGACCAGTGGTCAGGGATGATGGGAACTGTAGCCCCAAATCAGCTGGAGACCCAAGTTTGAGAAACCCTGATCTAGAGCAATGGTCTTCAGCCTTGGTTCTCTAGATGTTGTTGAAATACAACCCCCTCCATCCCTGGCTGTTGGCTAAACTTCTTGGGGGTTATAGAACAACAGGATGTGGGGAACCAAAGTTGGAGAACGCTGCTCTAGAGTTTGACGCATTTGGAGAAAATATGGAAATTAGCTTGCTGAACTTCAGCATAGCCATGATGTGGGGATAGGTGTGTAGCCGTTTAACCTGGCACCGTTTGGACAACATAGCTCAGCGGTTTTCAGAACTGTGGTCCAGGGAGCTCTGCATTCCCAGAGGCTTGTCAGGGATTCTTCAATGAAATGATTGTCAATGTCAGATGGGCTTCCCATATAGACAGCTGGCTTACCTGCCACTACCAACCTTCCCCTGAAGATAGTTGAAGATGTTCTGGAGAGGAGGTCTAATTTGGTGAGGCTCAACAGGACTGATGCTCAACACACATTGCATGAACTGAGAATGCACCTTAGAATATGATCCATAATTCTCTGCAGTGCAAGTCAATGTTCTGCATGTTCAGTAGACATTTTGAAAACCACTGGCTAGCTCATCTGCAGTGAGGGGGAGAAAGTATTTGATCCCCTGCTAAATTTGCCTGTTTGCCGTCTGACGAAGAAATGACCAGTCCATAATTTTAATGGTAGGTTTATTGTAGCTGTGAGAGACAGAATAACAACCGGAAAAAACCCCAGAAACCCAGAAGACAAAAGTCAGAGATTGATGTGCATTATAATGAGGGAAATAAGTATTTGATCCCCTATCAACCAGCCAGATGTCAGGCTACCTGGTATCTTCACTGTAGGTAACGAGCTGAGATTAGAAGCACCTGCTGTAAGGGAGAGGCCTTACCTGTAATCCCAGCTTGTTACCTGTCGACAGAAACAATCCAGCAGATTCTAAAATAGCCACCATGACCAAGACCAAAGAGCTGTCCAAGGATGTCAGGGACAAGACTGTAGACCTGCACAAGGCTGGACTGGGCTACAAGACTATTGCCAAGCCGCTTGCTGCCAAAAAGTTATTAAAGCCCCATATTATCTTTTGGAACTGCAGTTTTCAGGCAGGATATGACAAAAAGCCCAACATTACTAAATATTATAACTCTTCAAATCTGATGTCCCTTGCTGGCTAGCGTTAAAGCAATAAAATAAAGCTTGCTTAGTGTTTGGAGCTATCCTAAGAAGTTACGTTTTTCCCTTTCAAGCAAATATTTTTGAAACTAAATGTGAGATTGATTGAAGCTTGGGCACATAATTCTGCCCTCACAAAATAAGAAGTGTAATAAATTCTCTATTGTGCATGGGTCGAGTCCCAGAAATATGAAGAACCCATAAATATCATAAATAGGGTTGCCAGCTTTTGATTTCAAATATGCTAGCCCTCTGGGAAATGCTAGGAAGCAGAGGTGGAGCAGGCAAATCAGACCCAGCACTGCTTACCTCACAAAACAGTAAAGTATTGGCTGGCACGAGGAAACCCTAACTCTGAACCCAAAGACAAATGGACGTGAGCAAGACAGCCTTCCAAACGCTTCCTCACCTGCAGCAGAAGCTATCTGTCCATTAGGTTTACCAGAGCAGTACAGCACAGTGTGTCAAACAGAAAAATTGATTTATTTTAATTTCTTGAGAATTCTGGCCCTCCCTAGCCACAGTGTATGTGTATATATGAATGATCTTGCAACGGACTAAGGGGAGCCATAGACCACATATGGCACCTCAAGAGATTCTTGGGAACCCCGCCTCCCAACCCCCCCCCAATCATTTCATTGATTTTTTTTATAAAAAAGAATTTGCTCCTGTGGTTCTCCCGCTGTGAGGACACAATGATACTTAGTGGGCACCCCGCAACCCCCCCATATTAATTATTCTTTTAAATAGATTTCACAGGCTGCTCACATAGATCCCACACTGTGATACTGTGGTACCAAAACATTTTATGAGCCCCACAAGAACCCCACAATGTGTCCATTTTATATAGGTAGGTGTTGTTGTTTAGTCGTGTCCAACTCTTCGTGACCCCATGGACCAGAGCACGCCAAGCACTCCTGTCTTCCACTGCCTCCCGCAGTTTGGTCAAACTCATGCTGGTAGCTTCGAGAACACTATCCAACCATCTCGTCCTCTGTCGTCCCCTTCTCCTTGTGCCCTCCATCTTTCCCAACATCAGGGTCTTTTCCAGGGAGTCTTCTCTTCTCATGAGGTGGCCAAAGTATTGGAGTCTCAGCTTCAGGATCTGTCCTTCCAGTGAGCACTCAGGGCTGATTTCCTTCAGAATGGATAGGTTTGATCTTCTTGCAGTCCATGGGACTCTCAAGAGTCTCCTCCAGCACCATAATTCAAAAGCATCAATTCTTCGGCGATCAGCCTTCTTTATGGTCCAGCTCTCACTTCCATACTTCACTACTGGGAAAACCATAGCTTTAACAGACCTTTGTTGGTAAGGTGATGGATAGGTAGGTAGGTAGTTTTTACTGACTGTTCTACCTTCACTGTTGGAGGAAGTAAGTCTCTGAATACCAGCTGCTGGGGAAATCACATCAGGGGAGACCGCTGTCTCACCCATGTCCTTTCAGGCTTCCCACCAGGGCATCTGACTGGCCACTGTGAGAACAGAATGCTGGACAAGTATTGCAGGGGGGTGGGCTAGATGGCCCTTGGTGTCCCTGCCAACTCTACAGCTCTGTGATTCTTTGACCTTATGGGGCTTTTGTTTTGATCCAGCAGGACTCTTCTTAATGGGTCTGGAAGGCCTGAGTCAGGCATAGGCAAACTCGGCCCTCCAGATGTTTCGGGACTACAACTCCCATCATCCCTAGCTAACAGGACCAGCAGTCAGGGATGATGGGAGTTGTAGTCCCAAAACATCTGGAGAGCCGAGTTTGCCAATGCCTGGCCTGAGTAAATATCCATGTTTTCATCAAGTTCCGGAAACAAAGCACTGTCAGTGCTTGTCTAATTTCCGAGAGGATGGGTTTTGCACAGAGTGGGAGCCCAATGTAGTAAGAGAAGGCCCTCTCTCTGATCACTGAAAGATGGGCATCCAGGCATGTTTGCATGGGCGCTACGCAAAAGTCCCTCTCAGATTGTTTCTCAATGAAGTGGCCTTTTGCCAGGACATTGTGCCTTGCTGGCATCTCAGTATATCCAGCTCAGCTTCCTCAAAGATTTAATTTTTTTGCCAGTTGTGCGAAGGGCCTCTCGTTGTTCCTCTTTGTGACACTCCTGTGCTGGTTCCTGCCCCATTTTGACGTGCCCTGGGTTGAAAATCTGCTTGCAGGTATTGATGTGGCCTGGAGGAGGGCTTCCTATGATGCAAGAGGAGGCAGCCGTCTTGTGCGTCAGAAAGAATGTGCATGCCAGTATAAGTCAGAAGGAGGAGTCAGGCAGATCTGGTGCATGGTTGGGAAGTTCTCTTGCACAAGTCCTGTTGAGATGAACAGGAGCAGTTGCAAAGTGTATGGCTGTCCTTAGGGTACAGTCTTGTTCTATCTCTAAACTGTGTTGAAAAACGAGGTGCCTGCCACCTATCCTCCAAGATGGTTTTGTTTGAAGTTTCCTGTGTGTGCCAAAACTCAAAGTTGTTGTTTTTTAATTGTTTAACCCCATCAGTTAACAAACATGGATACGTATGCTATAATGTTATTTGAGTTAAATAAATTGTTTCAATTATTATTAAGGAAATGATTATTTTTCTCCTTCCAATAAAGTACAGCAGAAAAGTTGCCCAAATATAAGCAATAATTTCATAATTACCTGTCTTTGTATTTCTAACAGTATAACCAAATCAGTAATTTTTGATATAACTGTAAAAACTTATTATTCCAAAAAGGAAACCTTCATCTGGTTGTAAATATTAAGATTATACCAGCAAGAATGAGTCTTTCTGTTAAAAAATGATTTAAATCAAGTCTTCCTGACTAGTGATTTCAATCAAGTCTTACTGACTAGTGATTTGAATTGATTTGATTTAAATGAAATCCGCCCTGATCCCACACAATGTTGTTCCTAAAACTTCTGTAATCCACATGAGAGCAAGGGATGGGAATATACGGTAAATATACAAAAGGATCAGCTTGAACTGTTGCATTTATTTGTGTCTCCTCGTAGTCTTCCCCCGCCTCCTCCAGATGAGCTTGACAAATTGTGACAGCAACAGTAGCACAGACGTGGCTTAAGGCTACGTCTGCTTTAGCAGCTCACGCAAGTCCAGGGGGAAGGGACCTTGGCGCCAGATACACACTGTGTGCAGACATTGGGTTTTCGGCGATTTAGAGGTGGGATTGGATGGTATTTCCTACGGTTTGGGGTGCAAGGTGTGTGCAGGTGATTGCCTGGTTGAAACTGATTTTGCAGGATTTGATAGCGCTTCAGCTTGCGCCCCTCAAAAACGCTGAAACCGTTTCTCAGCAGCGTCTCTGAAACCGGTGCAACAGGTGGAGTGTGTGTGTGTGTGTGTGTGTGTGTGTGAGAGAGAGAGAGAGAGAGAGAGAGAGAGGGAGAGAGAGTTTATTTCAGTGTATCAGCAAATGTCTGCCAGATATTATTTGTGACAGGTTACGCATTTCTCCACCAATCTCTCACAAGCGGATGCCTGGAGCAATTTTTCTGAACTTGCTTTGAATTTGGTTTAATTAATTAATCTGTTTAGTACACGAAGGGGAGGGTGCTTGTCTGCATTTTATATAGACGCTATATGTAAGTGCCCAGAGTGTGTGTGTGTGTGTGTGTGTGCGCGCGCACTGTGGGAGAAATCTTGTAAGCCTCACAGTGTGACTCTAACGTCCCCTCCTTTTCAGCAATTCCATAACAAGTCCTCTCTCTCTCTTCCACCCCTCCCCCCGTGCCTTTTCACTTGTGATGTAGTCGGCTTAATTTCCTGAGTCCATTGACTTGCACACGATTGTGAGTGCACTAGTCAAATGACAATCGGTGTTAGAAACTGGATGAAAAACGCTATTCGCCACATGGCTCCTGGAACCTAGGTTACGGGTGCAAAAACAGAATGGCTAGTCGCCTTTTTTCCAGTTAAGCAGCACTTTCTTTCTTTTTCAAAACACATGAACTAATACACAATTCACATCAGTGGCACATTTTTAATATCACATTTTTCATAGCAATACTTCACTGGATGCGGGTGGTGCTGTGGTCTAACCGCTGAGCCTCTTGGGCTTGCCGATCAGAAGGTCGGCGGTTCGAATTCCCGTGATGTGGTGAGCTCCCATTGCTCTGTCCCAGTTCCTGCCAACCGAGCAGTTTGAAAGCACACCAAAAAGTGCAAGTAGATAAATAGGTACCACTCCGGTGGGAAGGTAAACGGTGTTTCCGTGCGCTGCTCTGGTTTCTAAGTGGCTTAGTCATGCTGGCCACATGACCTGGAAAAACTGTCTGCGGAGTGGACAAACGCCGGCTCCCTCGGCCTGTAAAGCGAGATGAGCACCACAGCCCCAGAGTCGTTTGCGACTGAACTTAACTGTCAGGGGTCCCTTTACTTTTACTTCACTGGACACCGCAAACATAAATGGGGCTCAGCCCCAGCCAGCCAGATGGTGGAGATGTCAGATGCCATCTTCAACTGGTCGCAAGTGGCTGATTTTGAACACTGATGACAGTGGTCAAAAGGTATCACTTTAACATAAGTTATTGCTGTGAAAAAGTCCTGGAGTGGGATGGAAAACAGGCTGCTGCTGTTTTCTTACATAGATCAGGGATGGGGAACCTGTGGCCCACTAGATGTTGCTAGACTACAAGCCCCATCATCCGTGATCATTGGCCTTGCTGGCTGGGACTGGTGGGAACTGAAGTCCGACAACACCTGGTCTCCCCATCCCTGACGTCAGTCATCCGTTGTGTCATTCTGATCTCTCGGCAATATCTATACACCATCCAGAGTGTCTGGGAAAACCCAACCAGATGGGTGGGGTATCATCATCATCATCTCAATTTTCAAGGCAGGAATTGCACTGTAATGCTTTTTACAACTCTGCTTCCCCCTCTTGCCCCTGTGTGTGTGTGTGTGTTGAGTGGATATGTGAACTTGGAAGTGTAGAATTGTGTCCTGAACATGCATCTCAAACCTCCTTCAGTGGCTCAAGTGTCCAAAGGAAATATCCTTCTGCAAACAAACAGAAAGTGTAATAATAATAATAATAATAAATTTTATTTGTATCCCACTCTCCCCGGCCAAAGGCGGGCTTAGAGTGGCTAACATCATATAAATAAGACAATATGCATAAAAACAAGCAAGCAATCAATTAAGATACATCCCACACTTAATTCAAACAAATTAAAATTAGAACTGGACAAGTGGCAATCTTCAGGTTAAAACTGAAAGCGGTTAATACTTGCCACGACCAACTGTTTCCGCTGATATTATAAGGACCTGTGAGCGGGCTGGGAACCTCCTCCGTGCTTGTCCTTATACAAAGAGAAAATGAGTCAGACTGAACCCTGACCAAAGGCCTGGAAGAACAGCTCCATCTAGCAGGCCCTGTGGAAAGATGTCAAATCTCGCAAGGCCCTAGTCTCTTGTGAGAGACCATTCCACCAGGCCGGGGCCACGGCCAAACCTTGTTGAACGGTTTGATAAATACTGGAGGATGTTAATTGAGAACAAAATGCAGTAGTAGGGGTTCATCTTGGACATATCTTATGTCTGGAGAGTGGGGAGCCGGTTTTAGAAAATTGTATGGAATTGAATTGATTTGGAAATGGTTTGTAATAATTTGGGAAATCAATAAAATTAATTGGCAATAATAATAATACAACCTTGCTGAACCAAAGGTTCTTCTCTCTCTCTCCACCCCCCCCCCCTTCCCTCGCACATCACATTTAGACAGTGGCCCTTAGTAAATCGTGGCCACAGTATGAGGAAGGATGAAATAATTGCCAGCACATGGCCATACCAGATGACACCGAAAGGTTTACTTGCAGTGGTTATAGGGTAAAACCAAGCCACCAACATATGTCAGGTTTGGTGTGAGTGCTATTCCTTCCGAAGATAATAGCAGATGTATCATTCATTTATATAATTTCTGCTATGGCTTTACTATGCTCAAAGAGGCTCACATATTGATTAAAACGACAATGACAGTGAAACCCTATTAAAAATAAAACTAGCAATTCATCACTTTAAAACCACAATAAAAACAAATCCAATTACAGTGGAACCATAAACGACATCCTCCACCAGCAAAGAAACCCCTCCCCCAGAAAACATTGCAGCAGTATCCCCTCCCTCTTTTTAAAAGTGTGTTTTATGTAGCTTTTGTTCCACCACCTTGAGTTGATGCCATAACCTTGGGGGCAATGATTGAAAAGGTCCTGCTAACTCGGTATTGTCAATGTAATGTCTTGGCTAACAGGCAGGCACTGCGAATGGATCCCTCTTTCCCAGATCTCAACAAACAGGACGGCTATTTTTTATTTCTTTACCTTTTATTTAAAAACATATATACCGCTGTATCATTTAAAATGTATCACAGCTGTTTACAACCATATGAAAACATAAAGCCATCAGTGCTTTTTTGCTGGGGGTCCTCAAGGGCACACAGTACCAGCACCTTTAAAAGAAAATGTTAAAAGTTACAGGCACTTACTGTAACAACTTCATGGTGAGTACTGGCAAATTTTTCTAGGGGGAAAAGCACTGAAAACCACATATTAAAATCATAAAAAGTTAAAATCACGTTAAAAGTAAAAGGATACTTTGCATGCTGAAAGGCTCAGGTTCAGATATCTCAAGATAATAAAAAACAACAACAACCAGGCAGCAGATTATGGAAAATACCCATCCTCTGGCCAAGACTCTGGATAGCTACTGCCAGTCAGAGCGGACAATATTGGGCTAGGTGAACAAATAAATTGATATAAGGCAATATAAAGGTAAAGGGATCCCTGACCATTAGGTCCAGTTGTGGCCGACTCTGGGGTTGTGGCGCTCATTTCGCTTTATTGGCCGAGGGAGCTGATGTACAGCTTCCGGGTCATGTGGCCAGCATGACTAAGCCGCTTCTGGCGAACCAGAGCAGCGCACGGATACGCCGTTTACCTTCCCGCTGGAGTGATACCTATTTATCTACTTGCACTTTGGTGTGCTTTCGAACTGCTAGGTTGGCAGGAGCTGGGACCGAGCAACAGGAGCTCACCCCATCGCGGGGATTCGAACCGCCAACCTTCTGATCAGCAAACCCTAGGCTCTGTGCTTGAACCCACCGTGCCCATAAGGCAATATAAATTGATATAATTCCTCTGTTCATTCAGACAGAGCCTTTGGCCTCAAGGCTGCTTTGCAGTGCCTGGGCTTCAGACCATTGCTGAGGGCAGCGTGGCCTTTGAAGCGGGGGCAGATTTCTGCACCTTGCTTAAGCCTGGTGTGCTGAGCTCTGGCATCCAGCCTGCAGCGAGAGAACCGCCCCACGGGATAGCCGTGACTTCATTAGGGGAAGCGTGTCTATTATTTATTCATCAGCTGTTTAAAGTGGGAAAAGATGTTCTTCACGCCGTTGGGTTAATTCCACCCATTGCCATGTGCTCTGTTTTCTTTTTACAGAGTGAATGTCAGCAGGGCTTTATTCTCCATTTTTGGGAGTAGCTACATTTCATTACGAGGGACGCGGGTGGCGCTGTGGGTTAAACCACAGAGCCTAGGAGCTGATCAAAAGGTTGGCGGTTCGAATCCCCGCGATGGGGTGAGCTCCCATTGCTAGGTCCCTGCTCCTGCCAACCTAGCAGTTCGAAAGCACGTCAAAGTGCAAGTAGATAAATAGGTACCGCTCCGGTGGGTAGGTAAACGGTGTTTCCGTGTGCTGTTCTGGTTCTCCAGAAGTGGCTTAGTCATGCTGGCCACATGACCCGGAAGCTGTCTGCGGACAAACGCCGGCTCCCTCGGCCAATAAAGTGAGATGAGCGCCGCAACCCCAGAGTCAGGGGTCCCTTTACCTTTACATTTAATTACAATGCAATTTCTATTTAATTTTTATTCTGACCTTTGCCCGCGGCGCTGTACACAGCCCTCTCTACTCCCCTATTTTATCCTCTCAACAACCCTGCGAGGTAGTTTCCGTTGAGAGGGAAAGAGAGAGAGAGAGAGAGAGAGAGAGAGAGAGGGAGAGAGAGAGACTGACTGAGTGGCTCAAGGTCACCCGGCGACAGCCTCTTGGCGAAGTGGCGATGCTGGGTGTCTCGGATGCTAGTCCGACTACGACACTGCCTTGACCCGCAATGTGGTAAGGTAGCTTCAGCAAACAGTATTTGGGAAGTGAGGAAACAAAATTTCAACTAAATATAAAGGCCTTTAATGTAGGTCTAGATTTGCTTGCATATGTGCAAGGATGGAAGGATATACGGTGGTACCTCGGGTTAGGAACGTAATTCGTTCCGGAGGTCCGTTCTTAACCTGAAACTGTTCTTAACCTGAAGCACCACTTTAGCTAATGGGGCCTCCGCCGCCACAAGATTTCTGTTCTCATTCTGAAGCAAAGCTCTTAAGTCGAGGTACTATTTCTGGGTTAGCGTAGTCTGTAACCTAAAGCGTATGTAACCTGAAGCATCTATAATCCAGAAAACAGTTTACCTGCTGTGTTTGAGGAAGGCCACAGCAATGGCAGACCCTTCAGAAGGAGATGGGACACAGCCTCTTGGGATTGCTGATCAGAAGGTCGGCAGTTCAAATCGCTGTGATAGGGTAAGCTCCCATTGCTCTGTCCCAGCTCCTGTCAACCCAGCAGTTCAAAAGCACACCAGTGCAAGTAGATAAATAGGTACCACTGTGGCAGGTAGGTAAACGGCATTTCTGTGTGCTCTGGCTTCCATCACAGTGTCCCGTTGCACCAGAAGCGGTTTAGTCATGCTGGCTACATGACCCGGAAAAGCTGTCTGCAGACAAATGCTGGTTCCCTCAGCCTGAAAAGCGAGATGAGCACCGCAACCCTATAGTCACCTTTGACTGGACTTAACCATCCAGGGGTCCTTTACCTTTTTTTGCCTTTTAGTGGGCAGGGTATCAAGAGACTCTTTGTAAGCATCTGCAGCCATGGCCAGAAGAGGTGAGAGGAGTGGTTGTTTGCTGAACCTCCCCAATTCATGGGGTGTGTGGGAGAGATAAAATGTACAGCTGAGACTTCCAGGTTGCAAAATAGAACCCCATAGGGAAACGGCCTAGAGCCGGAGATGATGGGATCTGTAGTTCAACAGCTAGGGCACAGGTTCCCCATCCCTTCTATAGAGGGTCAAGATGTACACAATAGAGTTGATATATATTTCAATAGCCGAAATACCAGCAGGTGCGTTTTCCTCCTGTACACCAGTTTAGGAATCCATAATTTGCAGCTGCTTCCCAGCAGATGTATGCTGATGGCAGATGCAGTACAAATAGCACTCTGTGACTCATGCATGAAAACTGTGCTTCATTTTCCACGTCAGAAGAATATATAGCTCTCAAAGTGGCCTTACATATCCGCCGTGAAGAAAGCAAATTTGGAAGGAGCAGGACGTTTGAAGGGCAACGAGGACAGTCTCCTCCAGGAAGACCAGCTAATTGGGGGAGAAGGTTTTGGACCCTCCGGCCCCTTCTCCCAATCAATTCCACCTTTCTCCTGGGACGGATGATGTATTTTTCATCTGGCAGCATGAGGGATGGTTCAGGCTCTCCAGCTGCCAACTCCAGTGACCTCAAAAAAGACCCCTCCCAGCCACCTGATCTCCGTTTCTGATTGGTGGTTCGAGTTGCGGAGTTGGGGGATTGGGGCTTGTTGCAAAGGAAATTAAGAGATGAGGGAAGGGAGGTTTTTTTTGGAGGGAGTGATTTCGGGGCAAGCAAGCTGGGAATAGAAAGCAGGGCAAAGAAGTCAGACTGAGTACAGCTGTAGAGAACTTTGCTGAAGACTTGGCGGCAGCAGTTCCTGCGAGTCCTTTGCCCAGTCTGAATCTTCTGCCGCTGGAGTTCTTACCTATGATTCTACTCCCCAGGTAGCATCCATGGCAGCCACTAGGCTTCTCTTTTGTCCTTCAGCTGCAACTATTTTGCAGTGCAACAGCTTCCTTGCTCCTGACTTCATGCTGGGAGGAAGAGTTGGGTTTCGTTGCAGTGAGAAAGCGTGCAATGGTGTCTGCAGTATTTTGTTCCAGACTAAGCCTGCCCGATTTAGAAGCTACTGGTGCAGAAGAACCTGTTGCCCTCCGGATGTTGATGGGACTTCGACTCTCACCAGCTCCAGCCAGTATGGACAATAGTCGGGGGTGATGGGAGTTGTAGTCCAACATCTGGTGCACTCCAGGTTCTCCATCAGTGGCTTGGAGATGGTTAAGAGTGTGGTGCTGCTAATGCTAAGGTTGCTGGTTTGATCCTGTATGGGACAACTGCATATTCCTGCATTGCAGAGAGTTGGACTAGATGATCCTTAGGGTCCCCTCCAACACTACAATTTTATGATTCTAATCTGATTGGCAGTGATTCTTTCCAGAGTTTTAGGCCAAAAGTCTCTCTATCACCTGCTGAGCCCCTAGTAGTAGTAGTAGTACAGTGGTACCTCAGGTTAAGAACTTAATTCGTTCCAGAGGTCTGTCCTTAACCTGAAACTGTTCTTAACCTGAGGTACCACTTTAGCTAATGGGGCCTCCCGCTGCCGCCAGAGCACGATTTCTGTTCTCATCCTGAAGCAAAGCTCTTAACCCGAGGTACTATTTCTGGGTTAGTGGCGTCTGTAACCTGAAACGTCTGTAACCTGAAGCGTCTGTAACCCGAAGTACCACTGTAGTAGTAATTTATTACTTATACCCCGCCCATCTGGGCAGCTTCCAACAGGATATTAAAAACACAATAAAACATCAAACATTAAAAACTTCCCTAAACAGGGCTGCCTTCAGATGTCTTCTAAAAGTCAGGTAGTTGTTTAGTTCCTTGACATCTGAGGGGAGGGCGTTCCACAGGGTGGGCGCCACTACCGAGAAGGCCCTCTGCCTGGTTCCCTGTAACTTTGCTTCTAGCAGTGAGGGAACCACCAGAAGGCCCTCGGCGCTGGACAATGGGAGTGGAGATGCTCCTTCAGATATACTGGGCCGAGGCCGTTTAGGGCTTTAAAGGTCAGCACCAACACTTTGAATTGTGCTCAGAAACATCCTGGTAGGCTGTTATATTAAGTCCTCATTTGGCTTGGTTCATCACTTTGTTGCAAGCCTGCACAGCCTTGGTGCAGGCCTGTTCTGGGGCAGGGAGAGGATAAATTGTTATTTTGGATCCTAGGAACGTACAAAACTGCCTTATCCCAAGTAGGCCCATCTGGCTCAGTACTTTTTTTTTTTACTAAGTTGAGATCCGCGTTGCCACTATTACTTTTATCATCTCTATAATATGAGCTCAAAATACATGCATCCAAGAACCTTTCCACAGCAATGCCACTGATATACAGTGGTGCCCCGCAAGACGAATGCCTCGCAAGATGGAAAACCCGCTAGACGAAAGGGTTTTCCGTTTTGGAGGCGCTTCGCTAAACGAATTTCCCTATGGGGTTGCTTCGCAAGACGAAAAAATCTTGCGAGTTCCCGTGTTTCCCCCCACTTCCCCCCCCTTTCCTAAGGCGCTAAGCCGCTTATCAGCTGTTCCGCTGATAAGCCGCCTCTCAGCTGATCGCTAAAAGCCGCTAAACCGCTAATAGCGCTAATCCGCTAAGCTGTCAATGGGCTTGCTTCGCAAGATGAAAAAACCGCTAGACGAAGAGAATCACGGAATGGATTTGTCAGGGAACTGCCATCGGAGCCAAGGGTGGCGCTGAGGCTCCCTAATGATGATGCTGGAGAGGGAACCAGCAAAGGGAGAGAGGACGCTTCTTCTGGGGAAGGAGATAGAGGTGACGCCAGGGAGAAAGGGGAGTCCGAGGGAGCTGCGGAGAGAAGGCTCCAGGACTCTTCCAGTGAAACCAGCGGGGAGAGCACGGGACCTCTTCTGGGGACGCCCACTCTGCACAGGCAGCTTTCGCGCAGAGAAGGGAGGCGACAATTAGGTGTGAAATAACTTCTATGTTGGAAGAAATTCAGGAAACGCCCACTGACGGATTCTTCCAGTGATTGAGACAGTCATGGTGTACTGACTGTCCAGCCTGGGGGGAAAGTTTTGTCCAAACTACTCAGCTCGGAGCAGTTTGCGCTTTACGCACAAGCAACCCCATACCCCATTACAGAATTCTTTTCATCTTGCGAGGCACCACTGTACTGCATTAAACCCTGAGCGCTGTATGACAATGAGGTGAATGGATAGCTTGTGTGCTGGGCCCAGGGGTAATCCATGAAACGCGGTCCAGGTCCAGTCCAGGATCCAAAGGTTCCGCTGGGAGTTAGTCCGACAGGGACGAGGCAGGACACGAGGCAGGAAACCAGGCAAGGACAGGTACAGGATCTCAGGCATGATCTGGCATAAAGCAATCTCGCTCCTGCAACCTGGGGCAGGGTCCAACAGCCTTTTATCTTTATTGGGGTAGCGGCCAGTCCTGATCCCCCAGCAACTCACCTACCTGTTTCACCTGAAGGTGAGCACTCCTCTTGCGAGTATTCAGGTCTCTCCTCCTCTCAGACCTGAGTCTCTGCAGCTCGGGAGATGTCGGTGGGTTACTAGACCCAGAGGCCGCCTCAGTCTCTCCTGACCCAATTGGTAGTGGAGCAGCTGTAAGTGAGGCAATGAGGTAATCCCTGCATGTGGAGCCAGGGCAGGCTCAGGCCCCTGACTCAGCCCAGCTGGTGTTTGTTGCAGGGGAACCTGTGCAGACTGGGACTCTTCCGGATCAGGCCTCAGACTTGGTTCAGATGATGCCTGAGGCAAAGGATCCGGTGCGAACTGAGTCTCCTCTGGTTCCGAGTCCGAGCCCAAGTCCCAGGCCATTACAGCTTGGTTGCAGTGGCTCTTTGGGGTCTCCCCCAGCCTGATCAGAGGGTCCCAGGGATTGAACCTCGCACCTTATGGCTTCAAAACAGACACACTGATGCTGAGCTACAGCACTTCGATGAGTTGTGCATCTCCTGTTTTGCCAGTTCTCTCCCAGCAAGCTTGACAGCCCTTCTGGATTCTTCCACCATGGCGTCCATCGTGGGCTGAGTGAATTTTGGCTGCGTGACTCCCACTGCCTTGCCTCAGAGATCCAGAGTGGGGTTTGTGCCTGGTATCATGAGGGAAGACCAAGGATAGGGGGCAGGAAATGATTCCCAAATAATCCCGGTGTCTGTGTTGACATCTTGGTACTTCTGCTCCTGAAACGACACTTGACCGGGATTGTATTGTATGAAATCTTTTGCAAGCTGCTTTGAAGGGCTCTCAGTGCTGGAAAGTGGGATATAAGTATTCTGAATGAATAAATGGGCCTACTGCTGAACTACCCCTGAAGAAGAAGTAATGCTACAAACTGGTACGCACCAATCTTCCTATCATAGCTGTCAACGTTTTCCTTTTTTTAAGGGAAATTCCCCTATTCCAAATAGGATTCCTTGCAAGAAAAGGGAAAAGTTGACAGCTATGCTTCCCATGTCTGCAAAATTCTCATTGGTTCTGATGCCACTGGATTTGAAGGCTACAAAACCAAAATGTGCACTTGCAAGGAAACTCCAGGTTTTTTGGGGTTTTTTTAAATAACATTTTATTAGAAGAATTTCATTTATAAAAAGATAGAGTGAGAAGAAAAGGAAGAAAGAAAAAAGTGAGTAAGAATGAAGAAAATTTAAAAAGATACTGTTACATTACCACACATTAATATACAGATGTGTGTATTCTTTTTATCCCAGTACCCATACAATTGTCAATAACCTAATATATTCTGGGTAAACTCATTCCGAATATCATTGTGTTTACACAAAGAAAGTCTGCGTCCATAAGCTGTCTGTTCATATGCTGCCAGTGTTGTCATGTTGTCAAGACATTGATTAAGGGAAATCGTATTTCTGTTCTTCCCATTCATCAGTATCAACCTCTTGGCCGCCGTTAGGGCTTGTGGAATCCATTTTTTGCTGTCCTGCTGTCAATTTCCATACAATGGCTATATAGTTCTAGAGCATATTCGCCTCTGAAAATGTCAATCCAGCACTTTCTCCCCACACTATATAAGTGTGGGACACAGTAAAAGCATGTGTTCCAAAGAAGCATTGTCCAGATTACATCTCCAACAAAGAGCAGCGTTAGACAGCAAACTCCAGTTGCACAGGGCTCCAGCCGGGTTATGCGGAGATCTTTGTGTGCACAGTGATTTGTGCAAAGGCTCTGTGGCTAGAAACAGCCATTCTGTTCACACGAACCCTTGGGATCAGGGCTACTTGGCAGGTCCCCACTCCTGTGTTGAGGAACATGGAAGCAGTGGTGCTAAAAGTGCGCTTATGTAATGCTCAGATGTTCAGCACAGGCCCAGCCTGCTGTAAGGGGATGGGGAGCTAGGAACAAACACTCTCATGCCTGCTCCCTGGAAACTCTTAGGCTCCTCGTACAGAGCTTGTTCATCACAGAGGTTGCTTTGCTTCAAGAAGCGAGCTGCCCGATTGCCACGCAGCCATTTCCAAGGGCCAAATGTCCAATTTGTCATGATCCTGGGCACGACTGCATCGAACAGGCTAATGATGATGCTTTCAGAGCTTCAATTGCTGCGGTCGCCGCTTGATGCGAGCGGCTTGGAGCAGGAGATAATTGCAAGAGAGGAATTATGATGATAGTCAGCTCCGCCGCCATGTCCTTCAAGCTCTAGAAAAGTCACAGCAGTTTGCTCAAAATCCCATCAAACAGGGTTTGTTTTGCACCTGCTGTGCCTATTAAAAGGTGTTTGTGATTTTCGGATGAGATCAGCACACAGAGAGCGACTGATACGCATCCCACAAAAGCAGACATGACGGATGGCTGCTCCAAGCGAGTATAGATGTACCAAGCACCACATGATTATACAGGTCTCTTAGGAGCACTTCACAGATATTTTTTATATGTACACCTGAAAACGAACATTCTGGTATATTGCATGTAGATGTTTGCACCCTTGAGTGATTCTTACCTGGCTGGAATGTTTCATTGAACTGTGATAATACAGTGGTACCTCAGGTTACGAACTTAATTCGTTCTGGAGGTCTGTTCTTAACCTGAAATCATTCTTAACCTGAGGCGCACTTTCGCTAATGGGGCCTTCCACTGCCGCTGCCGCTGCCGCTGCACCGCCGGCCCCCAATTTCCATTCTGGGGCAAAGTTCTCAACCTGAGGTACTACTTCCAGGTTAGTGGAGTTTGTATCCCGAAGTGTTTGTAACCTGAGGTACCACTGTACCTCTTATGTGTCTGGATGAAGGACAGAGGGTTGTGTCTGATCACACCAACTTTCGTCACATCCAGAACTGATATGTGGCCCCCGGAAGGCTGTCCACAGTGGAATGTTGCCCTCCGATGAAATGTAGCCCTCCCCATTCAACGGTCCTCCAGATCTTTTTTTCCATGATTTTCAGTTTTGTACATCTCAATAATTTGACAATCATTTTAACATTTCAAAGCTCGACTTCCTTCCCCCTCTTTCTGTGGTTCCTTAAATTTATTTATTTTTATTTTCTGCATATTCCAAATCAACTTAATTTACTCATTTTTTCTTCTACTTTAAATATATACTCTTATAAAACTGCAGGCTATTACAATAATCCTGCCAATGTTCTTATCTGTTTACAGGGGTTTTTTTTTGTAAATATTCAATAAACCATTTCCATTCTTTTATAAAATGCTTGTTTCTTATATTTTCAGCAAGTTTCACCATTTCTGCATATTCCATAAGTTTTTGTCTCTATTCTTCTTTAGCTGGGACTTCTTATTTCCATTTTTGGGCAAGTAACATTCTTCCCGCTGTAGTCACATGCATGAATAAATTTCTATACAGTTTAGGTAATTCTGTCCCTATAATTCCTAAAAGGAAGACTTCAGGGTTGTTGTTTTTTACAAACGTTATTTTAAATATCTTTTTCAATTCATTATATATCATTTCCTCTAGATCTTATCCCTACTTCATATAATCGCTTTGAGACACGTTGGTGTAAATAGCAACAAATAAGTGTAACAAATAACACATTTGCTTCCTTCCCTTCATGTAAGAAGCTGAGGCTGCAGTCCTACCACCTCTCACACCACAAGCCAGTGTTCAGAAACCCCATTGGTGGAGCAGAACGCTTGGCAGAACTCAGGCTAGGAGTTCAAACTTGTTTCCAGCATAATGTTCAGCTCCTGAAAAAAATTAAGCACCACATGTAGTTTTCAGGTCATAGGTAAAGGTAAAGGGACCCCTGACCATTAGGTCCAGTCGTGGCCGATTCTGGGGTTGCGGCACTCATCTTGCTTTACTGACCAAGGGAGCCAGCATACAGCTTCTGGGTCATGTGGCCAGCATGACTAAGCCACTTCTGGTGAACCAGAGCAGCGCATGGAAACGCCATTTACCTTCCCGCCGGAGTGGTACCTATTTATCTACTTGCACTTGGACATGCTTTCGAACTGCTAGGTTGGCAGGAGCAGGGACCGAGCAACCGGAGCTCACCCCATCATGGGGATTCGAACCGCCGACCTTCTGATCGGCAAGTCCTAGGCTCTGTGGTTTAACCCACAGCGCCACCCGCATCCCACTTTCAGGTCATACCTGGTACCTTTTAGCAGGCATATTCTGGCCCTTGTTTCTTTAAAAAAGATGAACAGGCCTCGGTTAACTTCCTCTGGTGCCACCTCTGGGGCTGCCAACAATCGGAGGAACCTGTCGTGAGCATTGCCACCTTTGGCCGACCCTACGCCTCTGTCACCTGCTGCCCCCCAGCTCCTTTCCTTTCTCCATAATATCCCAGGCCCTTCCCTCTCCCCTCCCCCCCCCCATTAATATTTTATAAAGTGGAACTTATGAAAAATTCAAATTGACTCTGGGCATCGTCTTGCTCCATTTAACAAGGGTGACGGCATGTCTGGCTCCCCTCCCAGGCCCAGGCAGATGAGGGGCTTTTTGGCATCCCAGCCGGGGCTTCGCTCACGTGAGGCCCTGTGGCCCAGGCGATTGGCGAGGAAGCCGCGTCGTCGGGGAGATTTGCAAGGCTGTTGCGAGGCAAAACGTGGCAGGGGACCCAGATGGCTGCGGGGAGGGTGGGGGGAATTGGGGAGGTGGTCTCGGGAGCTGGGCACTTCCTGCTGGACAAGACGCAAAGAAAGTGTCACTATTTCTTTTTCATCTCCTAAGTGCTTGACTGTTCTCAGCTTATATATCTTTCTGGGCAGCAAGGAGGGGGCGGTGGCTAAGTGGTCGTTTTCAACGGCGAAAGGCTTTCTCAATGCTAAACAGCAGAGTAGGTAGGTAAGGATTAGTGGAGCTATTCTGAAGGACCCTCCAAGTGTCCCTGTTTTCCAGGGACAGTCATGGATTTACAGAAGCCGTCCCAGTTTCTGACTTAATCCCATAACATCCCGCTTTTCCTTAGGACATCTCTATTTTCATCAGAGAAATGTTGGAGGGTATGGAGTTATGTGACACATACACACCCGAGCCAAGGAGATAAGTAACTTCATACAACCTTTAGAAGTCATCTGGATGCAGCCCAGCAGAGGGAAGTTTTTTTTAATGTTAAATGTTTTATTACTTTTTATATATGTAGGAAGCTGCACAGACTGATCTGCCCAGTCAGATGGGTGGGGTAAAGGTAAAGGGACCTCTGACCATTAGGTCCAGTCTTGGCCGACTCTGGGGTTGCGGCGCTCATCTCGCTTTATTGGCCAAGGGAGCCGGCGTACAGCTTCCGGGTCATGTGGCCAGCATGACCAAGCCGCTTCTGGCGAACCAGAGCAGCGCATGGAAACACCGTTTACCTTCCCGCTTGAGCCGTACCTATTTATCTACTTGCACTTTGACGTGCTTTCAAACTGCTAAGTTGGCAGGAGCAGGGACCGAGCAACGGGAGCTCACCCCATCGCGGGGATTCGAACCGCCACCTTCTGATTGGCAAGTCTTAGGCTCTGTGGTTTAACAGCCACCTACACGGGGTATAAATAATAAAATTATTATTATCGAATAAGATGTCCCTACTTTCATCGGAGAAATGTTGGAGGCTATGCAATGGGCACCAGCTACTGTGCTATGGTGCCTTTGTAACAACAGGAAGCTTCTGTATATCAAATCCGACCATTGGCCTATCTAGGTCAATATTATCTAGGTTGATTGGCAGTGGCTTCCCAGGCTTTCAAACAGGAGTCTGGAAATGCCAGGGATTTGACCTGGGACGTTCTACATGTACTTGCTCTGACACTGTCCTGCAGCTCTCCCCTAAAAAAACAACAACCACCCAGTGTGCTTATCAACTTACAAGTTGGACACAGGGGTTCCTGGACCCATTTGAGGGCCTAATAGAAGAAGAGTTTAGGCTCTCCCAATAGCATTGGGACAGGGCAATGGCTTTAAGTCTCTGCTGTAGGGGTTTGAGGGCCAAAACTAAATAGCCAGGTACGCATCTTTAGCATATGTTCAACCAGCTTGCAAAGACAATGAGGGTGCTTTATCTTATTTCATGGACAAAGAGAAGGGGAGCCAAACCCAACACACACACACACACGCGCACACACACACACACACACACACACACACACACACCAGTCTTATCTCATTGGGCTTTGCTGTTTTTAAGCAGTTCCCTGCCCCCCAGCCTGGTCCCAGTTCTAGACATCTGCTGGGCATGGAGAAAACTGCTTAAAGCATCTGATCTCTCATTTCCCCCTTGTTGATTATGCAATGCTGAACATCCCTCATACCAAAGTGTGGCCTGCTTCCCTCCACCTCCCCAACCGCAAATAGCTCAGTGGTAGAGCATCTGCTCTGAATGACAAAGGTCCCAGGTTCAAGCCCAGGCATCTCCAAATAGGACTGGGAATGTCTTCTGTTTGAAAATCTGAGCAGCCTCTGCCTGTCCGTGTAGAGAATACTGAGCTGGATAGGCCCGTGGTCTGACTCTGCATAGGCCTGAGTGTTTGAGTTTTGTTTGTAGCGATGCAGAGGCACTTCGAAAAATCAAAATCCGATCTCCCATGTGTTCATTTATTATTATGTGTTGCCATGATTTATATCAGGGGTTGTCAACCTGGTCCCTAACGCCAACTAGTGGGCATTTCAGGATTCTAGGTGGGTGGTAGGGGGCTCCACAAGCTGACTCCTCCTTTCATCGAACACTGGTGGGAGGTAAGGAAATTTTACCATCAAGAAAGATGCATTAGTGGGCAGTAGGTATAAAAAGGTTGACTACCCCTGATTTATGTCATTGCAGCAAATTTAAAAAGGGGGATTCCAATCACGGTTAATTATGTATTTTTTGCTCTATAAGACGCACCAGACCACAAGACACACCTAGTTTTTGGAGGAGGAAAACAAGAAAAAATATATTCTGAAACTCAGAAGCCAGAACAGCAAGAGGGATCGCTGCACAGTGAAAGCAGCAATCCCTGGCTGTGCAGCCTGCATTTGCTCCATAAGATCCACACACATTTCCCCTTACTTTTTAGGAGTGAAAAAGTGAGTCTTATAGAGCAAAAAATACGGTACTTTGCATTTGCCAAGTGTTTCTGAACGTTCAAAACACTTCACACACATGAATGTGCCATGGCCGTTACAACAGCCTTGCAAAGTCAGCCAGCATTATTATTTCCCTATTGCAGTCGGAAGGCCTTGGGTTGGGAGTGGCTGGCCCAAGGCTGCTAGCAAGTTTATAACTGAGGAAAGATGGAAGAATCTGAATTCATAGCTCCGTTTCTTAGCCACTGAGTTTTGCCAGCTCTCAAGTTCCGGCAGCCATACAGTCATTCTTCTACATGGAGGCACCAGTTCTCATCAACGGTGCCCCCGTTTCAGCTGGACCAAGTCTGCCATCAATGTTCTTTGGGCAGTAGAGATTTAGGATTGTCACAGGGTTACATCAAGCTTTGCACTAGAGCTGAGTTCTGCAGTTCCGTCAAACTTGCAGTGTTGTCCTCTCACAGCTTACATGCTTACTCCAGTGACTTTGTCAGATCTGCTTTGTTTGCTTCTGGCATTTTTCTACTACTCAAATAACTATACTATCCGTATTTTCAGGGCTCCTCCAAATGACCCATATATGGAGCATTCTTCTATGTTTCCTTGCCCAAAGCTTACCTGGAGGTTATAATACATATGGCATTTATTGAGCATTCATTCTGATTTGTTTTCAGGGAGGTTACACAACAATTAGCATTCATCCTGTGTTCCTGATTTGCTTGTGGGTTATTTACTCACCTTCTTGTTGTTCATTCATCTCATGCTTTTCAATGCATTTCTCATCGCTTTCAAAACTCCCAAAGTCCAGTTGTTGTTGTTTTGGGGGAAAAGGGGGGATTTGTTGTGTGAGGGCAACAGAGTACTTTAATTCCCTTTTAAATGCACAAACCTGAATTTTTGGTGTGGCTGAATCACTCTTGGAAAATGCTAACAGTTTGGTAGCGCGCTCAGTCCCACATTCTCAGTTGTCATGGTATTTTGACCCTTTTGAGACATATCGCTTCCTGCAATCTTGTCCCACCAACCTTGTGATATAGGAGTCTCATATCAGGTCAAATTGTTTGTCCATCTGGCTCAGTATTGCTTAGGCCAATTGGGTAGCAGCTCTCCAATTTCTCAGGAAGAGGCCAGTTCCCATCTTATGCTGGTACCTGACCCTTTTAACTGGCCTTTATTTAACTGCCACAGGCACAGCCTAGGAATGTCTATGTGCAAAACATGCAATCTATCACTGAGCTATGGCCCAATCACCCCAAATAACTTGTTTTCCATTTGAGAGGCCACTATGCAACATGATTGCAAACAAAAACAGGGGAGAGAGAAAGAGAGGGACTGCTGGAATAAAGAAAGTCTGCACAAAAGAGGTTCCCACAGAACTAGACAAATGTTGAATTGCGATTGGTTTTTTAAAATATGTACAACTCCATTGCTTAGGTCTGAAGGAAATGGATCTAGCAAAGGCATTGGTCTTCTGGATTCCGCCCATCCCTACTGTTGGCGTTTGACTTGCCAAAAGAGTGGGGAAAGAAGCTTTATTGAAGGGTGCAGCGCATTCTTATATGCCTCTTCCATCTAGCCATGATCTGTTTAGCTGCAAATTCCCCACGAGGGATCAGCGCTGAGCTGCTAATCGCCTTTGAGATTGGGAAGCCGACTGTGATACAAGCTGGAGGAAGGGGAACAGAACCAGGGAACTGCAGGACCCCCAGTGACCTCAACTGGAGTCTGCTCACAAGCATTCACAACACACAACCATGTACAGGGCCTTCCTACATCACCACCACCTTACAATCCCCATAAATGATGACGAAAGGAGCATCTCAGTAGGAAAAGAACCCAGAAGACAAGGTCTGAGGGGCAGTGAACCAGCCGCCTCCTTAAAAAGTTTGCTGACCCCTGATCTAGGGAATGGAGCCAGTTAATGGCAGGCAAGCTCATCTAAACTTCTTGCTTATCCAATCTAACTGAATTTCAAGCCCAATCCTGCGGGTAGTAAAAAGTAAATTTGGCTCAACTGCGCTCTGTGTTTTTGTTCAATCCAGCCTCCACCCGAAGGCTTTTTCGGATTTAGAATTTGCTGTGTTTACTACTACGTCCTCATGATTCCTTCTCAGCCTTTGTATTAATACATACAGATTTATTTATTTTTTTACAAAGGTATTTGTTTTCAGATAGTGCCCACTCCAGATGTGACAGTGCACAAGCTAAAATATTTGTAACCCATCATTCCTCATGATTGCCATTTTTCTTGGCAAAAACTGACACCAACTGTTTGGGATAGTTATCTGCCAAAGCAGATTTACCATTTTCATTGCAATACGATTTCCCAAACTGTTGTGCATTGCACATAACCTTGAATCCTACAACTGTTTCACATTGCTTCTCATTAAAAGTATAGGCTCAGTTGTGTTTGGCTCCAGGCACAAAGAGAAACTAGCTGTCCATTCAATTCAACTTACTATTTCATTATGTTCTCCATTCAGAACAAACAATCTAGCCTTACTAAGGGATGCAGGTGGTGCTGTGGGTTAAACCACAGAGCCTAGGACTTGCCAATTAGGAGGTTGGCGGTTTGAATCCCCGCAGCGGTGTGAGCTCCCATTGCTCAGTCCCAGCTCCTGCCCACCTAGCAGTTTGAAAGCACATCAAAGTGCAAGTAGATAAATAGGTACCACTCCGGTGGGAAGGTAAACGGCGTTTCCATGCACTGCTCTGGTTCGCTAGAAGCAGCTTAGTCATGCTGGCCACATGACCTGGAAGCTGTACACTGGCTCCGTCGGCCAATAAAGCGAGATGAGCGCCGCAACCCCAGAGTCGGCCACGACTGGATCTAATGGTCAGGGGTCCCTTTACCTTTACCTTTACCTTTAGCCTTACTAATGCTTGTCATAGCCCTCCATTCAATAGATACCTTGGCCAATCCTGCTCAGCAGGTCACTGTTTTTGGAGAGTGTAGAAATCATCAATAATCATTGAGAATTTTGCTGTTGCATTCCAAACATTTATCCTGCTGTGTAAATAGACAACAGTTACATTTCTGGGAGTGAAAGCAATAGCTATTCATGACTTCCCAAGAGTTACCTTGTTTTAGATCTCCAACATCCCAAGGTAGGCGCTGACTTATCCAAAGTGACAAAGAAAACGTTGGGAGCTTCCGGACAGGGCTTAATTTGCAGACGGGTCATTGAGACATCACAAAGAATCATTGGCAGCAATATGCACACACACTCCAGAAAGGGTAAATGTGAATTAAATTGGAGTGAGGAGCATTTTGATGCCAACAATATTGTGTGGAATCTGGAGGGAAAAAACTTACATGCAAGAGGAGCACTGATCCCACAATAAACACCTGTCTGGAAGCACCCATAGAAGCTAAGCAGGGATTTTGAACATGGTTTCCACACATCCAGAACCAATATTTGCTCCACCCAGCAAGAGAAGGGGGAAATTCTGCAGTGTCTCTGAGCTCAGAGCTTTGCCCTGCTGCAGGGAGGGAGGTGTGCATGTGATCTGCCTTTCCCCAAGTGCTGGAAAGAGGGCAGTGTGCTGTCCCTTGGCCCATTTTCTCATATACAGCTCATTTTTAGTTCTTTTTGCTGCTGCCACCAATTTCACTGTTACCACCAAACTGGCAAAAGGTCCATAAAAGACTTTTCTGGGGCAACAGTGATCCACCATCCATACCAGGGGTCAGCAACCTTTTTCAGCCATGGGCCGGTCCACCATTCCTCAAACCATGTGGGGGGCCAGACTATATATTTGGGGGGGAGGTGAACGAATTCCTGTGCCCCACAAATAACCCAGAGATGCATTTTAAACAAAAGGACACATTCTACTCATGTAAAAACACCCTAATTCCTGGACCGTCCACTGGCTGGATTGAGAAGGCGATTGGGCCACATCCGGCCCACAGACCTTAGGTTGCCTACCCCTGATCCATACTCTGTCCATTATGGTCTCACAAGCAGAACCTTGAGAACAGGGTGGAATAGTGGTAATAACACTCTCCCTCTAGACAGGGCTTCCACAGTGCTCCTTTCTTAAGAGAAGGGCACACTCCCAACTTTAATGTGCTTACCCATTCACATGCACTGAGTTTTCCTCTTCATTGCTACAGGAGTTGTAGTCCAAAACAGGTTGAGGGCACTAGGTTGGGCAAAGGCCAAGGATAGCTCAGTCAGCAGACCATGAGACCCTTAATCTCAGGGCCCCATGTTGGGCAGAAGATTCCAGGAGGCTTGGACCATTGTGGTCCCTTCCAGTGCTACTGGGGTAGAAAAATAGGGGGTTGGCTTTTGCTGCCTAACTCCCCAGAGTCCATGGTTGGCCAGAGAAGAATGGAAGGAAGCAGAATCAGTAAAACATTATCAGGCATCCTGGCAGGCAGGAGAGAAGCCTCACTCTCAAATCTCTGTTGGAGGTGGCTCCTTCTCTGATGTATGTATGATGCCGTTGGGTGGTCTTTGGCTAAGGGGTTAGGCAATGTCTGAAGTCTATAAGGGGGCTTGCACACCTTTGTTCTGGGTCTTTCCTACCTCCAATCTTCTCTGACTGATCATGGACTCAGGGGACCCAGAGTCGCTTGGGTAGTTGGGCAGCAAAAGCCAACCCCCCCCCCCTGATTTTTTCTTCCACACTACAATTCTGTGGTCGCAGTGGCGTAGCGTGGCGTGTCAGCACCCGGGGCAAGGCAAGTAATTTGCGCCCCCTAACCCTGGATTTGCGCCCCCTAACCCTATCCCTAACCCTAACCCCCAGATGTTGCGCCCGGTGCGGCCGGCCCCCCCTGCACCCCCCACGCTACGCCACTGTGTGGTCGTAAGAGCTGTGTCAAATAAGGTGTGTCTGTGTTTGTAAGCAGGTACAGCTTGTCATAAGCAAAGGTACTCCTGCACTGTTTCCCTCTTAAAAGGTAAAGGGACCCCTGACCATTACGTCCAGTCGTGGCCGACTCTGGGGTTGCAGTGCTCATCTCGCTTTACTGGCCGAGGGAGCCGGCATACAGCTTCCGGGTCATGTGGCCAGCATGACTAAGCCGCTTCTAGCGAACCAGGGCAGCACACAGAAACGCCATTTACCTTCCCACAGGAGCGGTACCTATTTATCTACTTGCACTTTGACGTGCTTTCGAACCGCTAGGTTGGCAGGAGCTGGGACCGAGCAATGGGAACTCACCCCTTCGGGGGGATTCGAACCGCCGACCTTCTGATCGGCAAGTCCTAGGCTCTGTGGTTTAACCCACAGTGCCACCCGCGTCCCTGTTTCCCTCTTATTCAGCCCTTAAAGGTACAGGAATCCTTGCCCTCCTTCCAACCACCCTTCTCACCTTAATTCCTCTCATGCCCTGGACTCTTCATCTTAAAGCAGTAAAGTGACACCTGCATTCCCCTTAAGACCAGCTGCCCTCCTTCCTTCCCCACCCCTCCCTTCTCTCTCCCTGCGCACCACCCACTGTGGAGTCAGCGATTAATATTAGTGCTGACTTCATGCTCAGCGCTGCTCTCCTCTCTTGCATCTGTTGCTATGGCAGCACCGCAGCCTTCCATCCCTTGGCCCCCCTCCCCTTTCCTTGCGCCTCCCTCTTGTATTTGTCACTCACGTGGTTTCCAGGAAGAGCCGAGAGCTAGAAAGCGGCCTCCCACTTGGGATTTATGAGGCAGAGCTCACCCCCCTCCTTCCCCACAGCTTTGTCAGCACATCCCTCAATAGGCCGCCTTCTTGCTTTCGCTGCGGCTTGACTTGCTGCCAACGCTGCTCTGGACCCTTTTGCGCAGGCCAGACTCAACACACAGACACACACACACACACACACACACACCACCACAACACCTGTTCTAGTCTTTGTCAACTTGCTTTGCACTTGGCAAATTTGGGTTGAGTTCCCTCAGCAGAGTTGCAATGAGAGGACGCTCAGGATGCTGCGGGTCGGAGGTGGGCAGTTTAAATTCAAAAGCTAAAAAGTAGTTCTTTTAAAAAAAAAAAAAAATATTAAAGATTTCCTTGGGTAACAAAAGTGCATATGGCATCTCAGCTTTCAGTTCACAGAGACTTTTCTATACAGTGGTACCTCGGGTTACATACGCTTCAGGTTACAGAAGCTTCAGGTTACAGACTCCACTAACCCAGAAATAGTACCTCAGGTGAAGAACTTTGCTTCAGGATGAGAACAGAAATCGTGCTCCGGTGGCACGGCAGCAGCAGGAGGCCCCATTAGCTAAAGTGGTGCTTCAGGTTAAGAACAGTTTCAGGTTAAGAACAGACCTCCAGAACGAATTAAGTTCTTAACCTGAGGTACCACTGTAGATCATTTGCATTCAATGTGAGACAATAATGTTATGACCAGTTTGAGGTTGGGGGAGAAGAGACAAAGGGGGGGGGGAAGGTAATGAACTTTCATTCTTTTACACAGTGTTTGTACAAGGTTTTAGTGTCAGCATCATGTGGGTAGGTTCTTTTTCCATTCATTTATTAGTTTTCATTGGCAGTGAGAGAGACTGGGGGGCCCAGGGCACGGTTAGTCGCCTTCAGTCGACTGCTGTGAGTTGTCTTTGCATGTGTGAGGAGGAGGAGGGGGTTGTGGGTCCACTTAGCCATATCGATCCATTTGCCTTTGTGGGAGGTTGTGGTCATCTTGTTGGGCTGTGTATGTAATGAAGGGGAGCCACACTGAGAAAAGGTGGCAGTTCAATGTGTATGTTACTCTCCCATGTCGCGTGCCAGCACGGAAGCCGCCATCTTGTCTAACAGAGAAGGAAGATCTTCCATTAACGAGGCAATTTCGTCATCATGAGGGCCTGGTTGTGTAATGAAGTGTCGCCCTGCCCTTTGCCCTCCTCCTCTGCACCCCCAGGCATGGGGGCAGTGCAGTGGAAGTAACCAGGAAATGACTTCATTTGAAAAGGCCTAGCAGCTGAGCAAGCTCAGTGCTTGGGTAGCTCAGATTGCACATCCCAAGGGTCTACAAGGAGAGCCGCCAGAGCGGTGGTGGTAGCGAGGAGGAGACAACACAGACTTGGACATATGGGCCAAGGCTCCCCAACCCTTCCCCCACAGTGGTGAATCATACCCGGAAGCTTAAGCTGCACAATCATCCCTGCTCCCAGCCTTCCCTGGGGAAGATGGAGGCTTTTTGGGTAGAGGATGAAGTCACCTCCGAGCTGTGATCACACAACTGACCTTCACTCCTCTTAAAAGGGAAGCGTCATGGCTTGGGGACTCTCAGGAAGGTGGTAATTTGGGGGCCCTCTCATCCCTTTGATGTATCCTGTTGTGGGTGAGGAACAGCCTAGAGCATGATGCTCTCCTCGTGCCTTCATTTCATATTGTAATCCCCCTCCACCTTAAAAAAAATGATATTTTGTGTAGTACTAGAAACAATGTAAAACCCTTGCTATGGCAAAGAGGAGCAGAGACAGTGTGTTGGTTACAAACTGCAGCCTGATACTGACCATTGTGGTATATATAACGCCACACTGAGCTATTCACTGCAACTTGATAGCGCTCTATTAAAAATCAGCACCTTGGACAGCAACCGGCCCAGATCTACAGCGACTTAGGCTGGAGAAACGCAAAACATTGGAAGGGTTTTGTCTCCTACTGATTTTTTACTGTGTTTTCAAACCAGCTTTGCAAACTGGACTACTTCTGGAGGATCAGGTTTGCAGTCTGGGAATGCCTTCAGATCAGGTGCTGTCTTTGGAGACCCAAACAGACACTGCGGCACAAAACCTGCAGCACCTGCTGCCTGCTGAGACTTGTGTCCCTGTTGCAACTCCTTCTGGGCACAGGCAGCCTGGCCACAGTTATCCTTTGGTAGCATCCATTTTGAATGGACTACTACAGGGGTGCAAATACTGGTTTCTGGGCTATAGTGGCACAGATATTGATTTATACGTTTCCCTTGTACAAGTTTGTTGTTGTTTTGTGATAGCAAAAAAAATATTAGAAAAGACCCTTTGACTAAACAAAAACGTTCATAAAAAGACTCGTCATCTGCCTTACAAGTAACATTTTAGCTCCAGTTACTACAAGAGACAGGTCTCTTTACACCTTGGTGCAGAACCAGGTGATGACACCTAAGGGGTCATCAGCTATACTGATGTATTGATCTACTGGTTTGGGTGGAAATCAGTGTTCTGGGATATATTCTGGAGAAGAAAAGGCTAAGACATAAATGGGCACAAGGAGAAGGGGATGACAGAGGATGAGGTGGTTGGACAGTGTTCTCGAAGCTACCAACATGAGTTTGACCAAACTGCGGGAGGCAGTGGAAGATAGGAGTGCCTGGCGTGCTCTGGTCCAGGGGGTCACGAAGAGTCGGACACGACTAAACGACTAAACAACAACAACAAGACATAAATCCTACGCCAGGGGGCGGCAAGGTTTACCTCACCTGGGCCGGTTCACTCCAGCAGAGATCACTCTGTGGGCTGGATCGCGTGTCTGTGTGAGTGCAAACGCCCGTGATTTCTGGCATCTGCGCAGATGCAATTTCCAGTGTTTGCGTATGCGCAGACACAATTTCTGGCACCATGGAAGTGAGTCACCGTGCCACACTGTGCCGGTTTAGCACAGCATGCAGGGACTCGCCGAGAGGGTGACGTGGGTCGGGGACATCTCGGGGGGCCAGTTAAATGACCCCCGTGGGCTGCTTGTGGCCCATGGGCCTTAGGTTGCTGACCCCTACTGTACACAAATCCGAAGTGGAGACCATTAAGCCTGTTGGATGGTGTCTTGTATGCCCCTTTCTGGCAACTTCTGCCACCAAGCTGGTGCCAAACATATTGTTCTGCTTTCCTTTGGACCACACTGCCAGGCTGAGAGAGGGTTCTTGTTGTTTGGGCAGCCCAATACCTCCATACACACTGCCCAGGAATGCGCCATAGGTGCCAACTCCCTGCGGCCCTGGGTGCCTGGGCACCCACAAAATTCCCCATGAAGGGGTCCAGGCACGCACAAATTTTGGCGCTAGGCCCATGCACACTGCATGGTACCCATGGCCCCAGCACCCATGGTCGTGGGGCCAAGTTGGCACTCCTGGAGGTCACCGACTTGACCCCCAGGAGCTCTCTCCATTATCTCTCGAGACAGACAGATGCCAGCAACATCTTATGTCCTGCCTGTGCAAGCATATCATTCTGTCAGATGGAACAATCCTCCCCCCCCCCATGTGCTGTTCTGGAGGTTCTCCTGACCCCCCCCCCAAGTTTGGGGTGCATGAGAATGGTGCAGGTGGGGAGCTCCAGTGCACAAGCAGAACCCTTGCACAGGCCTTCTGCTGTTATGGTTAGTTGGTGAATCCTGTCCTTTTTTACTAGCTTTATGAAAGTAATTTCATTGTTGATGTTATGCTATTTACTGCTGTGTTTATTTTTTAAAAAATTGGTTGGTATAGAATTTTTGGCAAATAAATAAGCATTGCAGACTTCCATTATGTCCTCTACCAGCATCAGCTCCCTCTCCCTCCCTCCCTCCCTCCCTCCCTCCCCCTCTCTCTTTCTCACTCTCTCTGTGGTTTGTTAAGCATTCTTGTTGTTATGGCTACATTTTCTAAGTGCTATGAAAAAAATTAAAGAAATGACACAGGCCTTGACCTTTGGTTGACAATCTAAATAAAAGGCAGGATAAAATAAAAGCAGAGCTATGTTAAGGGGATGGATTGGGGGGAGGAAGCCCAATGGCTGCTGTCCCCCACCAAGTCAGTGAGTCCCTCACCTCTCCCTCTTGGGCAGCCGTGTGGTTACAAATATCTAAAGCAGCGGTTCTCAACCTGTGGGTCCCCAGATGTTGTTGGGTCCAGATGTTTTGGGACTACAACTCCCATCATCCCTGAGCTCTGGTCTCGCTAGCTAGGGGTGATGGGAGTTGTAGTTCAACAACATCTGGGGACCCACAGGTTGAGAAAGGCTGATCTAAAGCATGGGTAGGCAAACTAAGGCCCGGGGGCCAGATCCGGCCCAATTGCCTTTCAATACGGCCGGCAGACGGTCCGGGAATCCACGTGTTTTTTTTAATTTAAAATGCATCTCTGGGTTATTTGTGGGTCATAGGAATTTGTTCATTTCCCCCCCCCCAAAAAAAAAAAATTGTCCCCCCCCACAAGGTCTGAGAGACAGTGGACCGGCTCCCTACTGAAAAAGTTTGCTGACCCCTGATCTAAAGGGCTGTCACAAGCGAACAAGCTTGTTTCTCCTGGGCTGGAGAGTAGGACTCAAACCAATGGCTTCAAGTTACAAGAAAGGAGATTCCAACTAAACATCAGAAAGAACTTTCTATTTTATTTTTAAGTATGTATATATTAAAAAGTTACAGTACAATACATTTTCAATCAATATATCCCCTCCACAGACATCTCTGTGATGGTGGTGGCATTAAAATACAGTGGTACCTTGGGTTAAGTATTTAATTCGTTCTGGAGGTCCGTTCTTAACCTGAAACCATTCTTAACCTGAAGCACCACTTTAGCTAATGGGGCCTCCCGCTGCTGCCGCACCGCCAGAGCACGATTTCTGTTCTCATCCTGAAGCAAAGTTTTTAACCCGAGGTGCTATTTCTGGGTTAGCGGAATCTGTAACCTGAAGCGTCTGTAACCTGAAGCATTTGTAACCCGAGGTACCACTGAATCCTGTTCTATCCTGGGTTAATAACAGCTGGAGCATTGCTCTATCAGAACGCCTCATATACCATCGGTGACTAATCAAAAAGGTAAAGGTAAAGGGACCATTAGGTCCAGTCGTGGCCGACTCTGGGGTTGTGGCGCTCTTCTCGCTTTATTGGCCGAGGGAGCTGGCGTACAGCTTCCAGGTCATGTGGCCAGCATGACTAAGCTGCTTCTGGAGAACCAGAGCAGCGCACGCAAACGCCGTTTACCTTCCCGCCGGAGCGGTACCTATTTATCTACTTGCACTGGTGTGCTTTCGAACTGCTAGGTTGGCAGGAGCTGGAACCGAGCAACAGGAGCTCACCCCGTGGCGGGGATTCAAACTGCCAACCTTCTGATCGGCAAGCCCTAGGCTCTGTGGTTTAACCCACAGCGCCACCTGTGTCCCTGGTGACTAATCAAAGGCATCTCCAAAAAGATACCTTTCACACAATCTGGTCTCTCTTTTTCTCTTCTATTGAAGAAGAACAGGAAGCACTGTTCAACAGTAGAACAGACTCCCTCAGTAGGTTGTGGACTCTCCTTCCTTGGAGGTTTTTATCGGAGATTGGATGGCCCTTGGTCATGGATGCTTGAGCTGAGATTCCTGCAACGGAATCTCAGCTAAGGTAGGACCAGGTAATCCTTTGGGTCCCTTCCAACTCTACAATTCTATGATTATATTAGCATGTTTGTCTTTGGTTTTTGTTCTGTATGTTTCACATAAGGTGACATATTTAAAAAGTGTATTGGCGCTGGGTGGCCAGGAGCTTGCCAAAAATGTCTCCATGGGCACAATGGGAAATTAACATGGTGGCTCCTAAACCCAGCCAGTCTGTGAAAGCAGGGAGGGGGACTAGGACAAGTGCCAGGCTGTTGGGGCTCCAGCAGTTGCCTAAATAGTGGCACTGGGCCCCAAATTATATTTAACCACAACTAGCCTTTGGGTGGCGCTGTGGGTTAAACCACAGAGCCTAGGACTTGCCGATCAGAAGGTCGGCGGTTCGAATCCCCGCGACAGGGTGAGCTCCCGTTGCTCGGTCCCTGCTCCTGCCAACCTAGCAGTTTGAAAGCACGTCAAAGTGCAAGTAGATAAATAGGTACCGCTCCAGTGGGAAGGTAAATGGTGTTTCCGTGTGCTGCCCTGGTTCGCTAGAAGCGGCTTAGTCATGCTGGCCACATGACCCGGAAGCTGTACGCTGGCTCCCTCGGCCAATAAAGCAAGATGAGCGCCACAACCCCAGAGTCAGCCACTACTAGACCTAATGGCTAGGGGTCCCTTTACCTTTACTTTAGCCTTTGCATAAGAAAGTTTGGAGGCAACAATGGCAAGAGAGGAAAGAAAACTCAGCCTCTGCCTCCCACACTTTAGCCAATGCGAGGCATCTGCTATGGTGATGTCCCATTTTGTGTTGCGGTGAACTGGATTTTCACATTGTTCTCTTTCTGGCAGTGGCACAGAAGACCTTAGCGACATAGGAATACCGGTCAGACAAATGACCAGTATTGTCTACACTGACTGGCAGCTGCTCTCTGGCATTTCAGACAGAGGTCTCTCTCACAGCCCTAACTGGAGATGCCATAGAATAAGCCTGGGACCATACCACTCAGCTAAGGCTGTTCCCTTTGTGTCTCAACCTTCCTCAAGATGGCGTCCTCTGGACCTGGTTGAACTACAACTCCCATCATCCCTGAGCATTGGGTCTGCTTAGCTAGAGTTCGTGGGAGTTGGACAACATCTGGAGGGCTCCAGGTTGGGGGAGGCTGTGCCTCATGTAGCGGCCCTTGAAAATCATATGTACGCGAGCCCCCGCCTGCCCAGCGAGGACATTTCCTGGAGACTTGTCCTTTTACATCATTCACTCCAGCTGTTGTGTTTCACTTTAAATCTCAAGGCACTCTGATGATGAATAGCCAGACAGAGAGGCTGCCAAAAAGGTAGAAGAACCCTGATTAATTACCCCTGGGCAGCTTTAGCCAATTTAATTTCATTTCCGTTTGGTGGGACTTAATTGGCCAGAGGAGGGAGAATGGCTGTTGCTAAAACTCAAGAGGAAACTGGGGACCAAGCAATGTCTCTGCCGGGGGGGGGGTGTGCATGCAGCCAGATGTAAGCAGCTCACTTGCACATGCGAGCAAGCGACCTGGAGCAGGGCAACTCCTGTCAGGTGTTATGCACACTGTGCAAAAGGAAGCCCAGGTTTCCCACCAAGGGCAGATGCAATGGGGAACTGCAATCGATCTCGGCTCCCTGGTGAGCATACCTGTGCAGCACACAGGTGCAATTTCTTTTTGACATTGTAAATCCAACCCAGCAGAGGATTTTTGCAAAAGTAAGGGCAAGGGGATCGAAGCTTTGAAGAGCAAAGTTTTGAATTTCTGGCTTTCAGTTGGAAGTTTGAGGACCTGAAGTCAAGTTTTAAAGCACCCATGTTCCAGTTTCATCCATGAAATTCAAGTTTTGCTTGGTTGAAGGTCATTGACCTATACTTGTCTTAATGGTAAAGGTAAAGGGACCCCTGACCGTTAGGTCCAGTCATGGACGACTCTGGGGTTGCAGCACTCATCTTGCTTTATTGGCCGAGGGAGCCGGCGTACAGCTTCCGGGTCATGTGGCCAGCATAACTAAGCTGCTTCTGGCAAACCAGTGCCGCACATGCAAACGCCGTTTACCTTCCCACTGGAGCAGTACCTATTTATCTACTTGCACTTGGACGTGCTTTCAAACTGCTAGGTTGGCAGGTGCAGGGACTGAGCAACGGGAGCTCACCCCATTGCGGGGATTCGAACCACCGACCTTCAGATCGGCAAGCCCTAGGCTCTGTGGTTTAAATGCACAAAGTTCCTCAGACCTGTGCCATTTGTTTCTTTTCGTTAGAATTTTTAGGAAATCGTGTCAGTGCTGTGTAGTTTTCCTGCCTCCTTGTAGAGTTAAGCACAGATTTTATCATTTTATCATTATATGTTTATATATCATATAAACGCTGCATAAACAAGTTATACATAGTAGAACTTGCATCTGCATGAGAAAGTTTGGAGGCAACAATGGCAACAAAGCTCATTTCAAGCCCTTCCCATATACAGTGGTACCTCTGGTTACATACTTACTGTATTTTTCGCTCCATAGGGCGCACCTGACCATAGGGCGCACCTAGTTTTTAGAGGAGGAAAATACGGAAAACAATATTCTGAATAAAATGTTGCACTAAACTATTTAAAGCAGCAAAGCGGGCGGCTCCTGTCCGCTTTGCTGCTTTAAATCGAGCCTCAGAGGAGGGTAGGAAGGGGAACCATGGCTTATCTAAGTCCAGTTAATAATGCTGAGCCAGACTTATGGCCATCAAGATTAGCCTGGCCGTCTCAGTGGAAATCTGGGGAGGCTGGGGTGGACTTTCAGTGGTCAAAGTGTGGTTGTGTCTTCCTGCCCGGCATCTATTTCCTGCTGTCTTTCCCCCCTGCACCCCCACACCCTGCTTCGAGGGAAGGAAGCGGAGCCATGGATCCTCTGCTCGCAACTGCAGTGGATTCCCTCCACTTTGAAGCAGGAAAGTGGGAGAGGAGCTGCTTACACAAGTGTAAGGGGCTCCCCTCCCACTTTCCTGCTTCAAAGCAATCACGGAGGAGGGAATCCGCTGCAGCCATCAGCAGTGGAGGATCCATGGTCCCCTTCCTTCCCTCCTCCATAGTTGCTTTGAAGCAAGAAAGTGGGAGAGGAGCTGCTTACACGAGTGTAAGCTGCTCCCCTCCCACTTTGCCACTTCAAAGGGAGCCCAGGAGGAGGGAATCTGCTGCAGCTTCCCCCACCTCCCGCAGAAGCCGCACACTCTTTAAAGGGGCTGCGCGGCTTCTCCTGGCTTTTCTGGGAGGTGGGGGGATTCCCCCACCTCGTAGAAAAGCCCGCAGGAGCCGTGCAGCCTTTAAAGGGGGCGCCGCTCTTGGGGGCTTTTCCCCGAGGAGGGAGAAGGGACTGATGCGGCCAGTCAGTCCCTTCTCCCTCCTGGGGCAAAGCCCGCAAGAGCGCACGAAGCTTGTGTGCGGCTCTTGGGGGCTTTTCCTGCCTGCCTCCCCCCTGCATTCGCTCCATAGGACGCACACACATTTTCCCTTGCTATTTAGGAGGGGGAAAGTGCGTCCTATGGTGCGAAAAATACGGTAATTCGTTCCAGAGGTCCGTTCTTAACATGAAACCTGCTTTTTCTGTGCAGCCTGAGCAGGAGCAGCGAACAACGTTATAGGTGTTTGTTGCAGCTTGTCTTCACTTACCTCAGCCTCACTTGTTCCGCTTTCAGTTGTGAAGAATATTATTATGTTATTAATGATCTGTGTGGACTGTTTCTGGATAGAGTGACTTTTCTTCTTTAAGTTCTCAAAGCTCTTAACCTTAAGCTTAAGGTTGTTATCTGAACTAACCAGATGTTTAACTGAGAATCAATCACAGCCAGTCCATCATTTGGAAAATAAGATTTTAGAAACATCTTGCCCAAAAATGTCCACTAGACATTCTGATTCAATGACTGTAACCTTGGTTTAAGGAGCCAGTTGGCACCTAGCTTATATACAGTACAGTGGTACCTCGGGTTAAGAACTTAATTCATTCTGGAGGTCCGTTCTTAACCTGAAACCATTCTTAACCTGAGGTACCACTTTAGCTAATGGGGCCTCTTGCTGCTGCCGCCATGTGATTTCTGTTCTCATCCTGAAGGAAAGTTCTTAACGAGGTACTATTTCTGGGTTAGCGGAGTCTGTAGCCTGAAGCATCTGTAACCCGAGGTACCACTGTATCTGAGTTCAGCCCGGACACTGTGGTCCAGCTCCGAGGGCCTTCTGGCGGTTCCCTCACTCCGAGAAGTGAAGCTACAGGGAACCAGGCAGAGGGCCTTTTTGGTAGTGGTGCCCACCCTGTGGAACACCCTCCCATCAGATGTCAAGGAAATAAACAACTACCTTGCTTTTAGAAAACATCTGAAGGCAGCCCTGTTTAGGGAAGCTTTTAATGTTTGGTGTTTTTAATATTCTGTTTGGGAGCCGCCCAGAGTGGCTGGGAAAACCCAGCCAGATGGGCGAGAGATAAATAATAAATTATTACTATTATGATCATTATTATTATTTCTAACGCTGAGCCCTCTGGCTGGCCACTGTGGAAAGCAGGACTCAGAAGCTGCCACTTTGGGGATCCTTCACTAAGAAGTTGCTGCCTGCCCTTCAGGGGCTCACCACAAGGGGCATCTGTCCCCGGATCCAAATAGCTCTTGGCTTTGCCCACAGTTCAAATTCACCAGCCCCAAATACACCAGACGAGGAACTGGGCTGAGCCCTTAACTGGACTAAAGAACAGCCATGTGCAACTGAGGTAGAACTAAAGTAGAGAATGAGTCATAGCTCACAGAGCTGCCCAGGAAAGGCTGTTCTATTTTGAGTGTGTCCTTTGGCCCATGGGATCCTTCCCTAGGCAACCTTTGCAGATGAGAAGGAAAGAAAAAGAGGAGTGAATCATTAACTACGTACAGCTGATTTAAGCTTTGGGGGGGATCTACTTTGTGTTGTACTAGAACCCCGCCCCTCCACCCCAAGGTCCACCAATGGGAGCCAAGTGCTCAGGAGGGGTGGGGCAGACAAGGAGCCAATTGCAAAACAGGGGCTTAAAGAAGGGGAAGTCAATTGCCTCCTTAAATCCTGAGCCATAGATCGCCTAGAAATGCAAATCTACGTATGTCTGAGTTATTGTGGATCAGGGATTCTAATTTTGGAGGGGTGGGTGGGTGTTGTTGATGATGCTGTGATTTTGTTTTGTTTTTGCATATATATCCCACCTTTTCCTCCAAAGAGCTCCAAGTAGTGTGCAAAGTTCTTCCCCTCCCTATTTTACCCTCACAACAACCCTGCGATGTAGGTTAGGCTGGGAGTGAGTGACTAGCCTGAGGTCACCTACTGAGCTCCATAGCTGAGTGGGGATTTGAACACTGCTCTCTCGGGTCCTAGTCCAACACATTAACCACATTAACCAGGGGTCAGCAAACTTTTTCAGCAGGGAGCTGGTCCGCTGTCCCTCAGACCTTGTGGGGGGCAGGACTATATTTGGGGGGGGGAGAATGAATTCCTACGCCCCACAAATAACCCAGAGATGAATTTTAAATAAAAGTACCGCCAACTGTTACGGTAAAATCTGGGTGCGAGGCTGCTCTGCCACCCAGCTCGTACTAAGTCCTCGGGTCCCTGCGGAGGAAAATGAGCTCAGCTGGAGACAGGAGCAAGCAGCAGGAGATCCAAGTTTATTGAGCAACAGGTTCAAGGCGAGATTGAACAGTGAGAAAGGGGTGACATGAACTTTTGAAACTTCCCTCCATGTCCCAGAATACAGTGCAAAATACATCCCAGTTACATCATGAATACATTAAGAAGAGGTTGGGTTACACAGATTACCATACGGAGGAGGAGGAAGGGGGAATATGCAGAGTTGGAGATATGCGCAGATAAACACTTCCTGAGCACCGGTGATGAGAAGACAATGGTCCAAATATGTATAGTCTGCCACCTGGCATTGCCCGGAGGAAAGGCTTGGCAGAGTGATTTGACAGGATTAGGGTCTTGACACCTTGCTTGAGGGATTATGGAGGACAGGGGAGGTGTGATGGAGTCCTAGAGAAATTGAGCAAATTGGCACGTTGATTTTCTATGAATTTTATAGATTTTAGTCCCTTTTGACATTGACAATTGGAAATAAATTGATATATTGTAGCGAAGAAGAAGGTGAAGAAGACATGCCCCCCCCTTCCGTATCAGTACACATTCTACTCATGTAAAAACACCAGGCTGGCCCCACAAATGACCCAGAGATGCATTTAAAATAAAAGGACACATTCTACTCATGTAAAAACATGCTGATTTGGGCCAGATTTAGAAAGCGATTGGGCCGGATCTGGCCCCCAGGCCTTAGTGTGCCTACCCATGGTCTTGTCTAAACAATTGGGAGCCAGAAACCCTTGCTGACCTGCTGCAAATCTTCTGGTAATCTGCCAAAAGATCCCAACCCACCTTCTGCTCACCCCTGGAGCATTGCAAATAATGCTTATGTGCTCACTTGCTCTCGTCTATGGTGTGGCAACTCATGACACCAGGGCCAAATTTGCTCCCAACTGAAGCAAACACCCGCTGGCCATTAAACTACCCGTAACGTGGCAGCAGGGATGCGGGTAGCACTGTGGGTTAAATCACAGAGCCTAGGGCTTGCCAATCAGAAGGTCGGTGGTTCGAATCCCCGCAACGGGGTGAGCTCCCGTTGCCCGGTCCCTGCTCCTGCCCACCTAGCAGTTTGAAAGCACATCAAAGTGCAAGTAGATAAATAGGTACCGCTCCAGCAGGAAGGTAAACGGCGCTTCCATGCGCTGCAGCTTAGTCATGCTGGCCACATGACCCGGAAGCTGTACGCCGGCTCCCTTGGCCAATAAAACGAGATGAGCGCCGCAACCCCAGAGTCGGCCACGACTGGACCTAATGGTCAGGGGTCCCTTTACCTTTACCTTTACCTTTAACGTGGCAGCAGTGGTGGCAGGCAGCCCATAGATGAGGGTAGGGCAGGCTGTGATAATAAAGTACAGGGTTCCCCAGCAGACAGGAATAGACTATACATGTTTGTTTTCAACAGATCCTAAGCAGAGCCATGGACCGCTTAGACAAGTGGGTGGAGCTGCCCACCTGTCAGTCACCTGACATCATCATGGTATCAGGTGACTCCACTTCAAAGGAATGAATCAGGCGCATGTTCCTCTTTTGCAGGCATCAAGTTCAAGTCATATGTGCAAAAGAGGGAGGCGTGCAACTTTAAGTGTGGTCCTGATTCTTCCTTTGCATCAGAAAGCCAACACTTTTGTTGTGTCTTTCTGTCCGGGTGCAGAGCGCTCCCAGTTCTTAGAACGAGCATCAGATTTTTCTTTTCTTTTTTTAAATAACAGTAGCTTGAACTTCAGATGGTGACAGTAGTCACGAAATTAAAAGACGCCTGTTTCTTGGGAGAAAAGCAATGACAAACCTAGACATCATCCTAAGAAGCAGAGACATCACCTTGCCGGACAGATCCTCGAAGCTACCAGCATGAGTTTGAGCAAACTGCAGGAGGCAGTGGAAGACAGGGGTGCCTGGCGTGCTCTGGTCCATGGGGTCACCAAGAGTCGGACACGACTAAACGACAACAACAACAAAAGCTTGAACTTTCCCATGCCGGGGCTGGGAAACGTGGGTGTGATTTTCCCAAAACAGCCTGATGGACATATGTCCAAAGCCTGGCAGACCTAACTGAGCCTGTAGACCAGAGACTCCCAAAATATATCGCTAAAGCAAAGGCTGGAAACCTGTTACACCCCATATGCTCTCTGACTACAACCCCCATCAGCCCCAGCTAGCATGGCCAAGGCTCAGGGATGATGGGAGTTGTTGTTGCTGGCATCCATCTGTCTCAAGAGACAATGGAGTATGCCTCTGGGGTCACTTGCACCAAAATGACCTTTCTGGGGTGCAAGCCTGGGCAGTGTGCAGGAAGGTCCTGGGTTGCCCAGATGACAAAACTAGACTCCTCCCCACTTGAACTTGCTGAAAGGAAAACAGAGCACTCTATTTAGGTTATTTGATAAAGGGAGTAAAGGTAAAGGGAGCCCTGACCATTAGGTCCAGTCATGACTGACTCTGGGGTTGCGGCGCTCATCTCGCTTTACTGGCCGAGGGAGCCGGTGTACAGCTTCCAGGTCAGGGGGCCAGCATGACTAAGCCGCTTCTGACGAACCAGAGCAGCGCACGGAAACGCCGTTTACCTTCCCGCTGGAGCGGTACCTATTTATCTACTTGCACTTTGACGTGCTTTCGAACTGCTAGGTTGGCAGGAGCTGGGACCGAGCAATGGCAGCTCACCCCGTCGCGGGGATTCGAACCGCCGACCTTCTGATCAGCAAGTCCTAGGTTCTGTGGCTTAACCCACAGCGCCACCCGCGTCCCTTTGATAAGGGAGACCTTGCCCTAATGTTCAGGGTTGGACTAGAGGACCTTCAGAAACAACCTAGTGTGGGAGAGGGGAACCTTCCTTTCCACAGGCTTCTCACAGGTTCCTCCAAGCTGTGAATATGCTTGTCTTCACAGTTTCTATTTCCTGCGTCTTCTTTCTCAGCTGCCACCCTCTCCCCTTCTCAGCAGCAGTTTGGGAGCCCTCTGAGATGCAAAAACGCTCTAGCTGGAAGCCTGAATGCAGAGGAATCAGGTTTCATTCTGACCTCTGCTCCAGCACTTTTACAGAAAAGGAAAGTGTGCAGGTGGGTGTCGGAGGAGAAAGAGGCATGCTGTTGTCCTCCCAAGCCCTCTCCCGCCTCAGGCCTGATCCTGGGCACGTAAAAACCCCCTCCGCCAAACACATGGCACCGCTTCACCTTGGCTCCCGCATTCCACTGCGATGACATCAGTAGCCGAGCCACTGAGCTACCTGCAGCAGAGAGGGCCGCCAACGCAGCCCATTGGCTAGAGCATCCTTGTGCGAGGAGGGGAAGGAGGAGAGAGATTAACTCCAGAGGAGACGGGAGGGAGGAAGGAATTGGAAAAGGCAGGCAGGCAGCAAGAGGAGCTCAGACTGCAGCAACGACAGCACATGGGTAGGAGAGAGGGAGCCAGGAGGGAGGGGGGCGGGGTATCTGTGCTTTGGAAGGTAAATAGCTGTCTCCTTTGATTCTGTTAGGGATGGGTGGCAGGAGGCATGTTTATCCCTGGACTCGGAGGACTAAGTTAGATAGGTAGGCATGCAACCTGACCCTGTGCATGCTTGCTCAGGAGAGCTCATTCCCAGGCATGCATGGAATTGTAGCCTTAGATGACAGGGTAGATATCCATGGGTGGGTAGGTAAATTGTGCTTGAAATGGGGATTCTTATAGAGTGCTGAGGACAGCTCTAGAGGATGTGTCCTGGGGCTTTTGAAAGGGTTTGAGGAAGGTGGGTGGGTGCATAGATAGATGGCAGATAAGACAGATAAGACAGAAAAGCAGAAGATGCACTGAAGTTCTCTCCTGTTGGAAAGGAGATAAACAAAAACCACATGGCGCTGTCATGTTCGCTGATGTGAGGGCAGCTGGGATCCACCTGCCCTGGACTGTCTGAAGTTGGAAGAGGTCAAAAGGCAAACGGTTATATAGAAGAGAGAATTTGCAAGGATAAAAGGACAAGTGGCGTTGGCCACAGAGTTGGGAATAACTCAAGTTGCTGGATCGAGGGGACAAAGCACAGGTGAGCAAGATGCTCCTGTTTTTGCAGAAAGATGCACAGAGGGTCAGGACTTGGGGCAGGCTTGTATGGCTTTCCTTTTCCTGCTAGGCATTGCAGGACAGTTTCCTGGTTGCTTTGTTTTGCAATGCTCTGGGATGATGGGAGTTTTGCAGTGGGACTTACTTCTGAATAGCCATGCCTGGGACTGCACTGTTAGGTGCTGAGTTTGCAATTGGGGAGGTGGTGGTCTGAGTTTAATTCAGAGTAGACCCACTGAAATTAATGGACCTAACTTAGTCATGTTCGTTAATATCAGTGGGTCGACTCTGAGTAAAGTCCTGTGGAATACCTCCAGTTTTCATTTGTTTTTGAAGGGAGAGGGAATGGGGAGAAGGGAGAAGGGAGAGGGAATGGTCTCAAGTTTGAGAAAGCTGAATCCATGGGACCTGAGACAGAGCAGAGCTTTCGGCTAAGTCTGGGTGGGTGTTACCAGCCACGGGAAACAGTACAGAGTTTGTTTGAAAAGGGCTTCTGAACACGTTGTCTAGCTCAGAGATGGCAATCGGTTTATATTGTGATATTCCACTTGCTCCATAGTGCTTTTTTAAGAGAATTGAGAGTACCATCAAATATCAGCAACTGGCGGCCCCTGAGCCAAATCTGGCCCCTTGAGTGATGCCATCTATCCTCCATGCTCAATTGTCATGATAATGGGATGGCAGAACAACCTTTAGGTGCATTCAGCACTAGATCCTGGCTCACTATCACCCACTAGCTTGTTATCAGTGGCAGAATTTATTCAGCCCTTTGGCAAAAGCAGCTAGGTCACAGCACTGATCTGGCTCGTCCAACATTCTCCACCCTGGCTGGCAGCATCTCTCTGAGGCCTTGGGCTACTAAGGTCCTTTCTGCCCACATCCTTCAAGTCCTTTTTAACAGGAAATGGCAGGGATTGAACCTGAGGCCTTAGAGATGCAAAGCAGAAACTTTACCACTGAGCCACAGCCTGACCCCGCTAACAGCTGTGCGTTTTGCCTGAACACAAAAATAACTGCTAGAGAGCTGTTTTCTGTGGTTGATCCCACAACTGCGGAACTCCCTGCCTCTGAAAATTCACCAGGTGCTAAGCCTAAGTAACATTTGGATATGTTTGAGTGTAGTTTTTTTTTGGGGGGGGGGATAGAGGTTTTATTCTAATAATATTTTTTATTAATTTTTAGCATACAAAAAATTTTAAGGCATACCACACAAATTTTTAAACATATGTCCTTGTTTGGACTTCCTTCAGCATCTCTGATAGTCTTCCGTCTTGATTATTTCTCCTGCAATTCTTAACTTAATATTGCCTTTACCTTTTCTAACAAATCATTTCTCCCTTTCCATTTTTACAATATTTCTTAAATTACTCCTCACAGAACTTCTTGTAGTCCTACAAACGTAATCTGATCATCACAAATACTTTTCAAATACTCAGTAAATTTAGTCCAGTCTTCGGTAAACCTCTGGTCCCGCCGGTCTCGGATCCTTCCTTTTAGCTTGTCTAATTCTGCGTAGTCCATCAATTTCATCCTCCATTCTTCTAATGTTGGTAGTTCTTCTTACTTCCATTTTTGGGCCAATAATATTCTTGCTGCTGTTACTGCTGTTTGAGCATAGTTTTAAAGGGTCAAGGGATAATCCCGTGTGGGAGCAGGGCTTTCATATTGCTATGTTCAAAATGCATTATTTTTATTTTCTGCCATATGTCCCTGTTGTTTTAAAAAGTTTTTGCTACCACACTGGGAGTGAATAAATACCTTAATGAATTAATGGTGTGTTGTGATGGTGGTCTGGACATATCTGGGCCCAGAATAGCAGTCAGAGAGTTTTGTTTTATGTTGATCTGTTATATCTTGGTTTTTATGCTGTAGACTCCCCGCCCCCATTGTCTGCAATGGAGGAAGAGCTTGTGAATGCAAATAAATAAACAATTCTGCACAAGTGTATTGAGCAAAGGAAATTATGCATCTGTATTATTTCTATCCTAGCCCAAGACCCTCCGTTCTACTAAGTTGGGATGCACAGCTCAGCTTCTTCCTCATTGTGTTCAGTTGGACTAGGTACCCTGGGGTACCTCCAAACTACTTCCCCCCCTCCTTCGCCCAACTTCTTATCCCCCCTGCTCCCTAAGGGCCCACAGCAAGTTACAACAATTAAAACACAACTAGTAACTATGAAAAGGGATGTGGGTGGCGCTGTGGGTTAAACCACAGAGCCTAGGACTTGCCAATCAGAAGGTTGGCAATTCGAATCCCCACGGCGGGGTGAGCTCCCGTTGCTCGATCCCAGCTCCTGCCAACCTAGCAGTTCGAAAGCACGTCAGAGTGCAAGTAGATAAATAGGTACCACTCCAGCGGGAAGGTAAACGGCATTTCCATGTGCTGCTCTGGTTCGCCAGAGGCAGCTTAATAATGCTGGCCACATGACCCGGAAGCTGTATGCCGGCTCCCTCGGCCAATAAATCCAAATGAGCGCCGCAACCCCAGAGTCAGCCACAACTGGATCTAATGGTCAGGGGTCCCTTTACCTTTAGTAACTATGAAAACTGTAAGTGATTGAGTTAGTTAGCAGAGGAGGACCCCAGGTCTGCTATTACTCTTGGGAAGTGAATTTTGGCAGCCTTGGCTTTCCCAGCAGCGAAAGCAGCTCAGAAGGAAACAGGACTGTGGTTCCTGGAGTGCAGAGAAGAGATAAGGACTTTTGGCAACAAGAAGGACTCCTGTTGCCCAAGAGCAGGGCTGGGGAACCTGTGGCCTTCCAGCTGTTATTGTTGCGCCCTAGTCAGTATTCAAGGATGATGTGAATTGGAGTCCAAAAACACCAGGAGGGCCACAGATTGTCCCATTCCTGCTCAAGGGAAGCTAATGAGTTTTAGGGAGTAAAGAGGCAGGCACGCTCAAGGAAAACTCAGTTATCACAGTGACACTTGGGACTCTCTGATTACATTTCCGTCTTTGCTCTTTGCACCCATCAATCCAGTACCCTCACTTCTCTCTCTGCTCTACTCAGCTTTATATTTATTTCTGCCTGCAAGTTGTTAGCCCTCCGTCCACATACGCCTCTCATTGTGCTTCACCTGGGCTGCAGATAGGAAGGTACACTTGATTATAACTTATCTTAAAGACAACTGTAAACAGTTGACATCATTAGTAGGATTGGAATAGCACTTGTAGTTTAATGTTGATTCTGGACATAATGGAAGATGTAAAGGGTTTGGATTATCATAAAAGATGCAGGAGGAACTGATTAATAATTATTATTATAATTATTATAATAGGACCCACATAGGGGAGGATGGAAGTCCAGGAGATTCCTTGGAATCTTGTTTTTATTCTTTATGTTTGGCATATCTCTGTAAAATCTTACGTTGAAAAATCAAATAAATAAATTTACATATAAAAAAGAAGGTACGCTTGAATCCACTGTGAGAAACCCAAAACTCAAGAGAAGGTACAAGTCCTCAAGTGCCCCCCCCCCCATATCCCTGTTGGTAGCAGCTCTACATCTTACCATCCATTCCTTAGGCCTGCCGGAGTTCTCTGCTTTGTCTGCCTCATACACCAAGAGCATAGCTGTCAACTGTCCCTTATTTGGTGGGAAACTCCCTTATCCTAGCGCTGTGTCCCGCTCCTGTCCCTTATTGATGATGTCCCTTAAATTTCCCAGGTTTCAAAGGAAATAGCTCCTCTCCCTCCCTCCCTGCCGGCCAGGGAGGAGGGAGGCACCAACTGTGTTGCTTGGCTGCGTTGCTCACCCACTAAGGAGTCTAAGAACGACTGGGGGGTGGAGCTTGCATGCCTTGTGCCGATCAAATCGGCCGCGTTGCCTGGGGACTCGCCTTTGCTCAGCGCTTCCCAGCGGAGAGGTGATGGTGGTTTTCCTTGCTGCATCCCCTTTGCCGGGTTGCTGCACTGTGGGAACCACCACTTGAGGCTTCGTTTGGCCTCTGGCTGGGCTTTCTGCCTTTGGCTCGGAGGGGCTCAGAAGTTGAGCATACCTGTGCCCGGAAAATCCCTTATTTTGGCTGCTGATCCCTTATTTTTGAGGCTGCTGGTCCCTTATTTTCAAATCTGTAAGTTGACAGCTATCCATCTGTTTCCACCAGGAGTAACCTATGTCGTGCCTCCCAGATGTTGGATGACAGCTCCCATGATCCTTAACCCTTGACCATGGTGGCAGGAGCTGATGGGAGCTGGAGTTCAATAGCACCTTGAAGGCACCATGTTTGCACACACTCATCCTCCCAAATCTTGCAGTCCTGTCTTTGCTTCATCTACATTCCCATTTGTATCTTGTCCGTCTTTCCCCCCCCCAATCCAATCTATCCATCTTTGTTATTAATTCTCTCTGTCGTCTTCATTTGTCAGTGCCTTTTAATCTCTGAGGTCCAGTTGTTTGCAACCACAGCCCCTCCTCCAGTTAAAGACATTCCCCTTTCTTTCCCGAAGACTGAATTCTGCCGTTAAAACCAATATTTGCTTGGTTACCATTCCTGAGAAGGGGGCCATGCTGAAACTAGCTTGCCAAAAGCAATCAAGGTTCCCTAAACTAGAAAAAGTGTGCCTTCCTTCCACCCCAATGCATCCCGCTGATTGCACTGCTGAGAATCGGAATCAAAGCTGGTGTTCTGTAACGCTCTTGCCCACCTCATTTAATAATAATAATAAAAATGAATAAACTTATATGCTTCCCATCTGACTGGGTTGCTCCAGTCTGGGTGGCTCCCAACAAAAAACAGTAAAAACACAGTTTTGCTTCCTTGGTGAGATTCGGGGGAAGCCAAAATCAATTGAGAGAGTAGCCCCATTGTCTGGTGCCGCCCCGATGGCACATGCTTCTACAAATGCCAGCTGCAAGGAGGCTCCCATGGGGCACTGGGCTTCATTTGCATACGCACAGTTTATGAGCCAATCACTAGCCTCACCAGAACTCTACAGGACAGTCACATGGGGGAGGGAGGAGAGAGAGAGAGAGAGAGAGAGAGAGAGAGAGAGAGAGAATATGTGCAGCCGCTCCACCCGTCCTACAAAGCTTGAAGGAAAGAGTGGGTTTTTTCAGGTATTGCCTCTTGGGACAGAACCCAGCCTTCTGTTATTAGTGACGGAAAGCCTGCTTTTCTGTGACTACCCAGGGCAAATATGAGCTAGTTCTCCCTGGTGTTTTGTGCATTGTCAGTAGAATTACGGGAGCTCTTTCTCCCTCGCACATCATTGCCTGGGGTTGCATCTGAGTTCTGTGGATGGTCAGCTGTCACCTGGGTCCCAGTCTATCCCGCTGTGCCACAGTCCTCTTGCATGACCTTGGGCAAGGCATCTAAGACTGGCTGGTCTTCAGTTCCCCCATTATGGTATAATACCCCTGGCCCTGCTTCTCATTACAGAGGAGCGATGAGGATAAATCCTTTAAAGGCTATGAGTCAGTCCAGCTCTAAGGAGATGAAGGGCTGCATAAGCATATTAAAAAGTGAGAGAACCATGTACAGGGAAGGACAATGAAGAGAAGAAAGGAGCCCTAAATATTGCAGTGGGATGGGAAATCTGTGAATACCCACTATGTAATAATCAGTGTATGTGTTGCTTCTGTGTTCGAGCAGTTAAAAAGCTGGGCTATAGTCCAGCCAAAGTTAAGCAATTTTCAGTTATTCTAGTGGTGGAGTTAAGAGCATACAATATGGAGAAAATAATACATACCAACCTTTGAAGGTTGCTGTAAGACTCTGAAGGCAATGCAAGAGGAACAGTCACTAAAGCTCTAAATTAATGTGGTTTTTGTTGTCAATATTATTAGGTGTTATTTACTGAAATTATAAGATCTTAAAAAGTCTTGGCTTTGGGTGGATTTGCCTGTTATGATTAGATAAGAATGCCCTTAAAACGAGTAAAAATGTCAGCATTCTTAGATAACTCCATTCTCTACAGAGCTGAGAATGACTTAAAAGTTTAGCATAGTTATACACCAACAGACGTTGACCTAATAGGCCAGGAGATAAGTTTATTAGGCCAACGTCTGTAGGTGTATAAATATGCCAGTTTTTGAGGTAGACAGAAGTGTCGTCTTCCAGAAATAGTTGCCAGAGAAACCAGTTGTGCTATTTCTGTTACTGTAGCTGTATTGAAAATATATTCTTTGTATTCCCTTCTGGCTGCTGAAAAGTTCTGTGTGGCCTAGAAATGTCCACAGTGCACCTACAGAAATTGATCTTGTTCTTTTCAATCACCTTGCTTTCTTTCAGCTTTCTCTATAGCTGAAAACGAGTCCCTTTCTTGCTAAGTAAGAATTCTATGTGACCCAAAAGTTCTCAGTGATTAATTCCATGTTGGCCAATTTCTTTTCTTTTCTTTTTCTTCTTTCTTCTTTTGTTCATTTTGATCTTCTTGCTACTGCTGTCTTGGTTAGGTGGGGAAGAGTTCAGTGTAGCTCAAAAGATTGCAGAATACGGCAACTGCAAAAGTGGGGGAAATGATGTCACCTTGCTTGCACACACCCCTTAATCTATAAACATAATGGATAATCTGTGGCTAAGATACCACTTGGAAAGAAGAACTGGGCAAGGCTGGGATTAGAAGGATAAAAATGACAATTTGTCTCCTGCTCTTGTGACCTAGTCTCCATCCCACGATCTGTATTTGTTGTCTGAGCTGCTTATTTTTAGGCTTAAGCCTTGGGTCTTTGTCCAACCCAGCATTCCCCAACCCAGTGCCCTCTAGACGTTTTGGACTACAATTCCCATCATCCCCTGCTGGCTAGGACTAATGGGAGTCATAGTCTAACAACACCTGAAAGATGCCAGGCTGAGGGCGGTTGGTATAGCCTATCTTTAATGCCCAACCCAAGTTTCAGCTTTATATTGTCTCAAACACAGAGTCTGGACTTCAGGAAGTTAAGCACAAATGCATGCACACATATGCAGTTTTTCAAGGCCATGGCTTCCATGGACCTGATACATGGCACTTTGTTCTGAGGTGTAGACTTTGTGTGTTTATCGGTGATTAGAAAAGAGCTTTCCCTTTCAAAAATGTATAAAAATGTGTCAAGAAATTGTTGGAGATGCGGAGACTCAGGAACTTTCTACCATATGTGGTGGATATGTAGGAAAATACAGGTATTCTGGGAGAGTATCCATGCAGAACTGCAAAAAATGCTAAAGATCTCTTTCAATAAAAAACCAGAGGCCTACCTCCTGGGAATAACAGATTTGGATATTCCGCAAAAGAGGAAGGGTATCGTTATATTCGACGGCAGCAGCAAGAGTTCTGATTGCGGCAAAATGGAAGAGTGATGAAATCCCCTCTATGCAAGATTGGATCCAAAAGCTAACAGAATATGCCAAATTAGATGGTCTATCAGGAAAAATAAAGAATAAATCAAAACAGGAATTTGTTTCAAAATGGGAGGTTTTCAAAGAATATCTGAAAAATAAATATAGTAGTTTAAATTCTGTTGCAGCATTCGAGGAACTTCAGTAATAGTTGCAAGGTAGATATATGAAATTAGATATATTAAGAATAAGTTTAATTATGATAAAAGTGTGTATTGGCAATAAGTAACATGAAATCGAAATACGGAATAGACGGGAGGTTGGGTCTTTAGTGTTAAGACCAATATATGTTATATTGTTTGCTAAGAAAATTATGTGTCTATAGTTATTCCCATGTGTAATTTGGTATTTGTGTTTTTTTTTTCTTTTTTCTTGTTGTATCAATAAAAAAATCTTAGAAAAAAAGAAAAGAGCTTTCCAGGCATATTCAGGTGAAAATGAAGGACAAGCGGAGTCACTAGACTGGTTGGGATACGCCAATGCCATTGTATCACCTAGTGACGTGGAATTGGCCCATGAAAAGGTTTCCCTTTAGTAATGGCTTTGAGTCCTCTGCCAGATGGCAGTTCTGCTCAGAGAGCAGCCCAGATAAAAGAGGAGGACAGGTTCCAGGAACTGGAGGCTTCCCACAGCAGTCCTGGTGCCCCGCTGCTAGGGTAATGTAATCTATTTTGGTGCTCCCACGTTGGACGGGGCAAAATGATTCAAGCATGCAGGTTCCACAGAATTCTTCAGCTCAGAGGATGGAAAGGGAATGCTCCGCATTCACTTAGCTAAGTGCTGTTTTGGTGTACATGCCCTCTTCTCCTGTCATGGCTGCCACCACGGAGTGAATTCAAACAGTGCTCAAAAACCTAAAAATACCAGGAGCGCTTCTGATATTAATCATCTCTATTTGTACGTTCAAGGCAGGAGTAAGGAAGAGAGCGGGAAATAACCAATTGCAGTGACGTGTCTTCGCCGTTTCTGAAGCACCTCTTCAGATCTGGATAAATACAGGTTTCTGACTTTCCACATGTGGTTGGCAGGATGCAAATTTAAAAACCTGTGCATGCACTAAGGACACCCTCTGCTTGCTCCTTTAAGTTGTGGATAGGAAGGGGGTGTGTTTCAGAAGCAAGCAACCCCAATAGCCAACTCATGAGAGAATACACAAACGACAAAGGAGGCAGATGGTGGATGAATTCAGCACCATGGAGAGAGCTTGGGCCACAGAGAATGCTGTGAATCAAGGGCATAGCGCTACCTGCATGACAAATTTAATAAACCAGTTCCAAGTGACTCCCAACAGAAACATTTGGGAGACTGTAAATATCTGGGGCACCAGTCAGAGAGGGAAGAGGTTTTAGCCCCACCCCCACCTCACCCTATCTTTCAGTTCACTTGTAATTATGGGAGCATTTTTAAGTTTAATATTGGGATAAATATGCCTATGATGATGATTTCTCAGATGCAAACTCAACAAACTGAATGGCTATTATTACACTTTTAAAAAATGGGCCTGTATACTGAGAGTATGCGTGCCAAAGGCCCAAACTCTTCTGTTTTAAATATGAAAGAAAGGTGACTGGCATATAACCATATGTATGTGATTGCAACATATTTTTACAAACCTGCCTCCCCACCCCCCAAAAAACCCCACTTGAAAGGTTTATAAACTATCCAATACTGGTCTTATTCAGAGAAGACCCACTGAAATTAATAGACATGATGAACTTAGGTTGATTAATTTTCCTTTGAGTAAAACGTTTTTGGAGACCACTCTGAATTTTGAGTATAGTCAACGCTGGGCTCTTGAAACCTTTCTAACAATGCTGCTATGCTCATCCCTGAAAAGAGAATCCTTAGGATTTTTGTTCTTCAAAGAGATGGAGAGTGATCCCACAGGAGCAGGCTTTGTGCCTGCTGCTTTAAACTCGACCACATGGCAGCTTGCTTGGTGCAGGAAGCCACTGATCAGGAACAATGTGCTGTGTGCAGACCGGTGCATGCAAACCTTTCTCGGGCAGGTGTCCAAGCTCCTCTCATCCCGAAACCCTGCATAGGCAGGCAGGCAGGCAGGCAGGCAGGCAGGCAGGCAGGCAGGCATTTTTCTATTTATTTATTCCATAGAATTATAGCCTGCTTCGCAGCTCACATTCATACAAATGGATGCATTAAAAACAACACAATAACAAGCAAACAAAAGAGTTGGTTATCCATTCATTCATTTATTAACAAGCAAACAAAAGAGTTTAGTTAGAGCAAGATCAAGTGTCGACTGAAAATATTAATAGATGCTCTGCTGACAGACGTCATCTGGATCATTACTGTGGTGGTGCTCTTGTTGTTGTTGTCACCACCTCCTGCCTCTGTCTTGCCCTTTCTTGCAGGGCAATTAAGGACACAACTAGAGCCTTGGCGGATCAGGCCAAAGGCCCATCTAAGTCAGCATCCTATAGAAAGGCCATAAGCAGGACATGAGTACAGCATGTCCTGTGGTTTCTGGCAACTGGTATTCAGGGGTATCCTGCCTCTTGGTGGCAGATGGCACCGTGACAAGAAAGAGGGCAGTCCTGTTGGACCTGAAGCTGCCACCTTTGTTCTCTTCCCTTTGCTCCTTAAATCACCAAACAGCCCTTCCGCAATCCTCCTTGCCACTTGGCGAGCACATGATGGCAGCAAGTGGAGCCAAACGATCTTCTCCAGCCTGCAGTTGAGAAGGGACAGAGAGATCCTCCTTGGTTGTATGGTGGGGGTTTTTTGGGGGGGGGTGTTTCCAAAGCTCAGTACAGCTGTGTGCATGTGCTGCCAAGACCATATAACACCAGTCTTGAAAGACCTACATTGGCTCCCTGGACGTTTCCGAGCACAATTCAAAGTGTTGGTGCTGACCTTTAAAGCCCTAAACAGCCTCAGCCCGGTATACCTAAAGGAGCGTCTCCACTCTCATCGTTCCTCCCAGACACTGAGGTCCAGCTCCAAGGGCCCTTTGGCGGTTCCCTCCCTGCAATAAGTGAGGCTACAGGGAACCAGGCAGAGGGCCTTCTCAGTGGTGGCGCCCGCCCTGTGGAACGCCCTCCCATCAGATATCAAGGAAATAAGCAAGTATCTGAATTTTAGAAGACATCTGAAGGCAGCCCTGTATAGGGAAGTTTTTCATGTTTGATGTTTTATTGTTTTTAATACAGTGGTACCTCGGGTTACATGCACTTCAGGTTACAGACGCTTCAGGTTACAGACTCTGCTAACCCAGAAATAGTACCTCGGGTTAAGAACTTTGCTTCAGGATGAGAACAGAAATCGCATGGCGGCGGTACAGCAGCAGTGGGAGGCCCCATTAGTTAAAGTGTCACCTCAGGTTAAGAACAGTTTCAGGTTAAGAACGGACCTCCAGAACAAATTATGTTATTAACCCGAGGTACCACTGTATTCTGTTTGAAGCTGCCCAAAGTGGCTGGGGAAACCCAGCCAGGTGGGCGGGCTAGAAATAATAAATGATGATGATGATGATGCAAAAATCACAATGTGGGAAAAACCATGAAGCCAGCCAATGCCTCTACGTGGCTCCATCCTTATTTCAGACATTGTGATATATTGGCATCAGTATGTCGCAGTGTTTAGCTGGTGATATATCGCAATGTTGAAAACCAGATATTGCCCAGCCCCAGTTGCAACCGACAGCATGCCGTTGCAGTGGGACATCTACTGCATCTGGATGTTATTGGGCCATGACTTGAATATCAGCAATCCAGGCTGAAGATCTGATGTCTGACATCATCAGGAGGGCCATATGGTCCCCATCCTTGGTTGAGAGCATGAGTTATGAGCTCAATTTGCAGCTCAGCCATGAACTCACCAGATGGGCTCGCACATTCTCTGCCACATGGGGAGAATAAATGCTGACCTTCCTTTCTGAACATGTGCTCTTTCCTCCTGTATTGTAATACAAACCAAGGTGCTTGTTGTAAGCATTGCTGAGATGATCTGCACAAAAGGGTCAATACAAATGCTAAAGTTTATTCAAATCTTACAAATTTAAGAATTTCAAATCTTGCAAATCAGAATCAGTGAAGGCGGTGAAGGTCCTGTGTAAGTGCCTGGAGGCGGTTGGAGGATGGATGGTGGCTAATGGATCGAGGTTGAATCCTGACAAGACAGAAGTACTGTTCTTGGGGGACAGGGGGAGGGCTGGTGTGGAGTACTCCCTGGTCCTGAATGGGGTAACTGTGCCCCTGAAGGACCAGGTGCGCAGCCTGGGAGTCATTTTGGACTCACAGCTGTCCATGGAGGCACAGGTCAATTCTGTGTCCAGGGCGGCTATTTATCAGCTCCATCTGGTATGCAGGCTGAGACCCTACCTGCCCGCAGACTGCCTCTCCAGAGTGGTGCGTGCACTAGTTATCTCCCACTTGGACTACTGCAATGCGCTCTACGTGGGTGACCCGGAAACTACAACTAATCCAGAATGCGGCAGCAAGACTGGTGATTGGGGGCGGCCGCCGAGACCGCATAACACCAGTCTTGAAAGACCTACATTGGCTCCCAGTAAGTTTCTGAGCACAACTCAAAGTGTTGGTGTTGATCTTTAAACCCCTAAACGGCCTCGGCCCAGTATACCTGAAGGAGCGTCTCCACCCCCATTGTTCTGCCCGGACGCTGAGGTCCAGCGCCGAGGGCCTTCTGGCAGTTCCCTCATTGCGAGAAGCAAAGCTACAGGGAACCAGGCAGAGGGCCTTCTCGGTAGTGGCGCCTGCCCTGTGGAACGCCCTCCCATTAGATGTCAAAGAGACAAACAACTACCTGACATTCAGAAAACATCTTAAGGCAGCCCTGTTCAGGGAAGTTTTTAATGTGTGACATCTTAGTGTATTTTTGGTCTTGTGGAAGCCGCCCAGAGTGGCTGGGGAAATCTAGCCAGATGGGCGGGGTAGAAATAAATAATAATAATAATAATAATAATAATAATAATAATAATAATAATAATTATATCTTACAAATCTTATGATAAATGTTTGATCTTGGGGTTTAGGGAATGATATTCATGGCTGGTCATCTAGCTTTGCACATATACATGTACAGCTGTGCAAGGAGGAGGCAGGATGTGATACATTTAGAAGATTTTTATTGTGATTAATGTAGCACCATCATTAAATGCTTTTCTCTGGCACACGCACACACACGATCCTTTGAGTTCCTTAGCTTTTCAACAGCCTAGTTCTTCTTTTTCTTCTGAAAAGGACCAAGATATAATGCATCTAGGTGGGGTTCCCCCCCCAAGTGAAAGATTTTTTCCCCTTGAAAAATAATGGCAATTGACAGCCTTGGGATATGAGAAGAACTGATTGCTTTGGGGCCCCATCTAAGGCTAGAATCAGATGTAGAATTTCCTTTGCACACCATAAAACCCTGGCCTTGATCTCCCAGAAGAAGGAAGCCAGCAAAACCACCTCTCCACAGGCTCTCAACATGCTGTCTCGGCACACAGATGTTTCCATCAAAAGACTGCTTCCCGCTGTCTTTTTTTTAATTTTATTTAAACAAAACCCTCCCCCACCTCCATCACTTCTGATGGACTTTGAATTCTTTTCATCTGACATATGCCTGTCATCTTCTGTTTCCCGTTTAATATAAAAAATCCAAAACTTGTTTGTTCTACCTTTGGTTTCTTCATCCTATCAAGGCCATATCTGCAACGGAGGCTTCTCTGCCAGGGCTAATAGCAAGAAGAATTCTTTTTTAAAAAAACAACACAAAGAACCCTGCCTCTATGCCTTAGTTCTGATCCGATAAGGTCTCACAAGGGCTGTTATTTACAGTATTAGAAAGATTCACCAAATATTGTGTGGTACATTCAGCATCCTGTCTAGTTTGGCCCTCTTGCTTGCAATTAATTTTAAATATTAACATTTCTCCTACTGGGAATATTAGGAACAAGGTGATAAATAAATGGGTAGCCATTTTTGAAAAGGCAGCCTGCCTAAAGCATGCCAATTTTTTATTTTATATGTTTACATGCTACCTTTCCACATGATAGTCTGAAAGGTGGGTAACATAAATATATAAAATACCATTCAGATTTTTAAAAAACAAAAAAACAACAACCCATCATACTAAGGGTTGAAGCAAACGCTTTTCCTACACAGAGTAGACCTACTGAAGTTATTGGACATAGCTAACATAGTTGGCTACAACCCTAAAAGTGTAAGTCTATTCAGAAATAGGTCCCATGCAGTTCCACTGGGCTTATTCCTAGGTAAACAGATAGAGGATTGCAGCCTTAAACACATAAAAATAACTCAAAGCTGAACATTTGATCAACTGAATTGCAAAGGTGGTTTTTGTGTGTGTGTGTGTGTGTGTGTGCATGTGTGTGTGTCCGTCCATTCCTGCAGCTGAGAGATGCCCTGCGAGTTCTTCTTTTATTCTTTTATCCGTCTTCGCTTTCTGATGCTAAACTTCTTTTTCTTGCTCACTGCTCTGATCGCGTAATCCCCTTGGCACTTTTAAGACTGTCTTTGTTGGTTTCGCCATGCACTATATTAACATGAAAGCTTCTTAGCATCCTTTTTAAAGGCCTTGTGTCCTTTTCCTTCTGGCTTTCCATTAAGCATCCCATTTCTTCCAGGCCAGCAATTCCATCTCCTTAATCAGTCCATTTGTTTGGGGCTCCCATACATGCCTTGTAGCTTTTACCCAGGCCACCCTGCTCATCCTCAGGCCTGCTTTTACTCCCTCTCTCTCTCTCCAATCTCCTTTGGTAAGGTTTCTTTTACATTGTCCATATGCAAGTCCCTTTTTGAGATCTGCCTTTATTACACTGCTTCCGGGGAACCAATTTTAGAAGAAAGCCTCTGAACTGTTTTCCTAGCAGCCATTTTTAACTTGTGTTATGCTGCAGCCGCTTTGCATTTAACTGCTGCAGAAATCAGCTAGGGCCTGTACCAAAGGACTTTCAGGCTCCTTTAGATGGACTGGAGAAGGTTAGGGAACATCGCGGCATATTGCAAGGGGCTCCTTAAGCAGAGTGGGAAGACGAATGCCTTTGAGCTACAGAAAGAGCAGCTAGAAGTACCAAGTTCCTCCTGGTCACAACAAAGGGAACCTGCAGCTACAGTTCTGCAATTTTTAATTAAGCCATTTTGTCCATGCCATCACAAACAACCCCCCGGACCAGCCCACCCCCCCGGATGGAGACCCAGGAAAGTCACCACTGCCCGTCAAAGTAGTAGTGTTGTCTAGTTCAATGGCTAGTTCATTGTTGTTGTTTAGTCGTGTCCGACTCTTTGTGACCCCATGGACCAGAGCACGCCAGGCACCCCTGTCTTCCACTGCCTCCCGCAGTTTGGTCAAACTCATGCTGGTAGCTTCGAGAACACTGTCCAACCATCTCGTCCTCTGTCGTCCCCTTCTCCTTGTGCCCTCCATCTTTCCCAACATCAGGGTCTTTTCCAGGGAGTCTTCTCTTCTCATGAGGTGGCCAAAGTATTGGAGTCTCAGCTTCAGGATCTGTCCTTCCAGTGAGCACTCAGGGCTGATTTCCTTCAGAATGGATAGGTGTGATCTTCTTGCAGTCCATGGGACTCTCAAGAGTCTCCTCCAGCACCATAATTCAAAAGCAGCAGTTCTTCGGCGATCAGCCTTCTTTATGGTCCAGCTAGTTCATTAGTGTTGCTTTAAATTGGGGAAAGGGACCGGGCTAAATGAATGACTCAAATAGTGGCTTAGGAATGAGACTTAACAGGAAAGAGTGTTGACTGGCTTATAGCCTAGGATCTAGTATCAAACAATATGCAAACTCATACAATACCAGGGGCTGGTTCTTTGAGCAAAAAGAGACACATTTGAAGCATTTCTGCTGGGGTTGATGGGGGAAGAAATTGCAAGAGCAGACCAAAGACTATTTCTGTATTCCACAGTTGCGGCAAGAACTTTATTAGCCCAAAAGTGGAAATTGCAGGAAATACCAACGATTGCGGAGTGGCAGGTGAAAATGATGGACTATGCAGAATTGGCAAAACTGACTTGCAGGGTCAGGAATCAGGAGGACATAAAATTCCAGAGAGACTGGAGTAAATTTATTGATTGCATTAATAATCATTGTAAAAGTTTGAAGACACTAGCAGGACGGAAATAATTCCCAAGACATGGACTTTACAGTTTAAGTTACAAATATGAGATATAGATTGGGAATAGAAAGCTTGTTGAAGGGGGGAAGGAAGTCTTAAGCTCAGAAGAGCATGGAAAGATTGGATTGGTGGTGTAAATTGAAATTATTGTTTGATGAGAAAATGAATAAAAATAATATTTTAAAAAGCGTACATCTGGAAATAAAGGGGAGGGAATCACAACAGAAATGTATTGGACGGGAGAAGGATGCAGCAATCCACACATGCGGCAATTCTTCACTCACAATCACCTCCTGTTGGGGTTGAAATACAGTAGTACCTCAGGTTACAGACGCTTCAGGTTACGGACTCCGCTAACCCAGAAATAGTACCTTAGGTTAAGAACTTTTCTTCAGGATGAGAACAGAAATTGTGCTCCGGCGGCGCGGCGGCAGCGGGAGGCCCCATTAGCTACAGTGGTGCTTCAGGTTAAGAAAAGTTTCAGGTTAAAAACAGACCACCGGAACGAATTAAGTACTTAACTCGAGGTACCACTGTACATGCACTTGTAAGTCACGTGCAGTTTTGCTCCTTGAACTGTTCCCTGCAGGCGGTTCTGCAGCAGTCGAATGAAAAGGGACTTCTGCGATGGGCAGCAACCGGGCAGGATTATGGGATATAAGATGTAACTAACTCTATGATCCAATTCCCTTTTGATATCCAGGCTCAGAATAAAGTTATTAATACAGTGGTACCTCAGGTTACATACTCTTCAGGTTACAGATGCTTCAGGTTACAGACTCTGCTAACCCAGAAATAGTACCTCAGGTTAAGAACTTTGCTTCAGGATGAGAACAGAAATTGTGCTCCGGTGGCATGGCGGCAGCAGAAGGCCCCATTAGCTACAGTGGTCTTCAGGTTAAGAACCGTTTCAGGTTAAGAACGGACCACCGGAACGAATTAAGTACTTAACCTGAGGTACCACTGTATGTCAAAACGTTGCTCTTCAAATCTGACAAACTCAGTAATGCTAAGGTAAAGGGTCCCCTGACCATTAGATCCAGTCGTGACCGACTCCGGGGTTGCGGCGCTCATCTCGCTTTATTGGCTGAGGGAGCCGGCATACAGCTTCCGGGTCATGTGGCCAGCATGACCAAGCCACTTCTGGCGAATCAGAGCAGCGCATGGAAACACCATTTACCTTCCTGCTGGAGCGGTACCTATTTATCTACTTGCACTTTGACGTGCTTTCAAACTGCTAGGTTGGCAGGAGCAGGGACTGAGCAATGGGAGCTCACCCCGTTGCGGCGATTTGAACCGCCGACCTTCTGATCAGCAAGTCCTAGGCTCTGTGGTTTAACCCACAGCGCCACCCGCGTCCCACCTCAGTAATGCTATTGGTAGTCTTATTCACCATGCTTTCTTTTTGTCTCTATCTCTTTCCCACTTAGGGACTAGCTGGACCTTACCTCAAGCTAGACGCCGTCATGGCCTGCCTCCACGAGACTCGCACACCTTCTCCATCCTTTGGCAGTTTCAACACCATCTTGACGGAGAGCTCCCTCCGCAAGCTGGACCCCGACGCCTCGGACTGCACCCCTGAGAAGGACCTGACGCCCACCCAGTGTGTGTTGAGGGATGTGCTGCCCATTGACGGGGGTGGAGGCGGGGGCAGTGGGCACAGCCCCAGTCCAAGCGAGGAGGCACACGACCAGTTTGCCAACAGCGTGTTGCAGCTCCACGAGAACGAAGCTGGTGGGGGAGGCGGGGCTGGGGCAGGGGCCGGCCCCGGGAACCCCGAGGTGCGGCCTACCCGTTACCACGCCGACCAAGTACGGATCCACTGCCACACAGGGAGCGGCTTCCTGGAAGGCCTGTTTGGTTGCCTCAAGCCTGTCTGGACCATGATTGGCAAGGCGTATTCCACTGAACACAAACAGCAACAGGAAGGTGAGGAGACAGTGGTGGGCATTAAAGGAATCTTAGTGTGATAGGAACAACAATGGAAGGGGGCAGAGTACGTCCTTTGTGTGCAAGAAAGTCCTGGATTTGATCACCTATTTTTTATTATTATTTAAACATATTACCGTATTTTTCGCTCTATAGGATGCACCCGACCTTAGGATGCACCTTGTTTTAGAAGGAGAGAGCAAGAAAAAATAAATTCTCCCCCTCTCTGCGCAGCACCCTTTCAGCGAAGTGGCAGGAGAAACGGAGCCCCTTCCATTTCTCCTGCCGCTTCGCTGAAGGGGCGCTGCGCAGAGAGGGGGAGAATTTTTTTTTCTTGTTCTCCCCCTCTAAAACAAGATGCGTTCAGTGAAGGCAACCCGAAGCCTCCAAAGCGCGGCGGGAGTTCCCACTGCGCTCCGGAGGCTTTGGGTTCCTTTCGACCTGCTCTTTTCCCCAAAGAGCAGGTCAGGGAGCAGCGGAAAGGCTGCAAGCTTGTGGTGCTGGCGGTGGAAGCCCGGGTCCCCCCCCCCCCAGCCCCAGGGACCACACATTCGCTCCATAAGACACACAGACATTTCCCCTTAGATTTTAAGAGGGAAAAAGTGTGTCTTATGGAGCAAAAAATACAGTACTTTTTATTTTCTTACACCAGGGGTCTCCAAGCTTTCCTTGCCTCAGGCCAGTGTCTCCAGCGACAATTGCGCGGCGGGCCGGAGGACAGGGGAGCACGCCCACATACGCTATTTCCAGTGCACATCCGAATTGGAGGAGGCCTGTGCCCATGCGCACAAGATATTTCTGGTGCTCCTCCAACCTGGAAGTGGGTCCTCATGCTGCACCGTGCCGCACCACTAAGAGCAGGCCGCGGGGGTTGCTGCGGGCCGGATAAACAAGTCCCTCGTGCCTTATCCAGCCCCCGGACCATAGGTTGGTGCCCCCTGGCTTACACCATTCAAAGTAAGCAATAAATAAGCAGTAAGTAAGCCACTTTCCAGCATTCCAGGTTTGTTCAACCATGCAGTTGTGACAGTAATAGCTCCTCCAGATGATCTGTTTATCGAGCATTCATCCTGATTTGCTTGCACAAAGTTTACATGGTGGTTAGATTATATCTGGTCTTTATTGCACATTCGTTCCGATTTGTTTGTGGGGCGGTTAATGCAACAATGAGCATTCATCCTGATTTTCTTGTGGGGTGTTTGCAAATTTTCCTGTTAGTTCATCCCACACTTTTCTGTACATTCCTTCTCAACTGCAAAAAGTATGGGATTTTTTTGGTTTGATTTTGAAAAAGCAGATTTGTAGCTCCAGAGTGACATGACCGTTTAAGAATGCACTTTAAAGGTGGGAACCTAAAGTTTGGCGGGTGCTTGAATTTGTCCCACAAATTACCGGCAATCTGAAAGTGCCCTAAATCAGACGTGGTTGCAGCAGGGATGTTATGTACCACTTTGGCCAGAGGCCATTCGTCTGCCCTGTGATCTTTCTGGCACATTCCTGCCCAGACAAACACGGCAACGCCAACCTCTCAGGTGGCATCTGTGCCCAGGCGTGGCTTCAGCCAGCTTCACTGGTTATATAACTTGAGATGCAAAGTGCATCCTTGGGAGAATCAGTCTCCATCCTGGGGACATTCAGTGGCCAGGGATTGCTTCAATGCGCTCTACCTGGGATTGCCTTAGGGACGGCGGCTGATCCAGAATGCAGCCATTAGACTCTTAATGTTTTCTAGCCAAAGGGGTCGCATTGCATACTTCTCTCCTGAAAAGATCTGCACTATTTGCCAGTTTGCTTCTGGGCCCAAGTCAAAGTGCTGTTTTCGACCACAGAAGCCTTCAGTTAAATAACTGTTTATTTAATGTGAGCTGCTCCAGTTAACCTGCAAATACAAAGAACTGCAGGGAGAAGGAACATCCTCTAGCAGCGTACCTAACCATTGTAATATAGATTGGGTACGCGCACCTGCCAAGATGGGTTTTGTTACAAATCCCGTGGGGAGATTTTTCCGTCCCAGACGGTAATTGTGGGAGGTGTTGCTTACTTGAATTCATTCTCAGTACTCCAGGCTTGTTAAACAGGGCAGCTTAACCCTTTCCTTGCGGTGAGGTGCGTTGATTGCTTACCATGCAAATAGATGTAAGGTGAGGAACAGGATTGGATGAATGGCTGCTGATGTCACTCACTGGGATTAACGTGCCTCCATAAATAGGAAGCTGCCTTATACTGAGTCAGGCCATTGGTCAATCTAGCTCAGGCCTACAATGACTGGCAGATGCTCGCTAGTTTTTCAGACTGGGTTCTCTCTCAACCCTACCTGAAGATGCTGGGGTTTAAATCTGGGACCTTTTGCATGCAGATCAGATGATCTACTGCTCAGCTACACCCCTACATCTGGGAAAAGTACTGCCATGCAGCTTATAGGCAGAAGAGGCGTATGGGGGTCCCCTTACAGAATCCCCCAAGCAAAGGCTTACCTTTCCTTGCCTCTCAGTTTTCTGATGATGCCTCTTCCCATTGGCTACCCCTGCTCTAGAGTCTGCCAGTTATGGCCTCCCCTGGCCTTGCAGCTTTGTCAGCTGGCAACCCTAAGGACTAAAAAGTAGCGAGTGGGGTGGGTGTTGAACATTTCACCAGTTGAAGACCTCACACCATCCAAGTGAATGTGGACCATCCTTTTATTACGATGCTGGCGTGTGTGTTCACACACAAGGGATCATCAGCCCATTTTCTCTCACCTGTGGTCTTCTGAAACAAATAGGACAGGTATTTCCAGCTGTTACAGCTGAATGCCTCTTACATACAGTGGTAACTTGGTACTTAAATGGCTTGGCTCCCAAACAAATCGGCTCCCGAACGCTGCACACCTAGAAGTGTTCTGGTTTGCGAACGTTTTTCGGAAGCCGAATGTCCGACGAGGCTTCTGCTTGAGTGGAGGAAGCTCCTGCAGCCAGTCAGAAGCCGCAACTTGGTTTTCGAAAGGTTTCAGGAGTTGAACGGATTCCCAGAATGGATTAAGTTTGAGAACCAAGGTACCACTGTACTTCCTCCTCCTCTGAAAACACTTGGATGTGTCTGGACAATTTTCAGGCTCAAAATGCAGAATCAAGTCCCATGTTTCCTTCCCTCTGGTCCTTTTTCTTCTGCTCCCCCAGCTACACTGGAGCTACCTTTCCGTGACCAGTTCATGCATGGCTGGGATTTAAATGGCCCCATGATGTGGGCAGGGGCAACTGCCTGGGGAGAAGCAAAGAGCTGTGAGGAGCATTGGCCCATGAGGCAAGGGGAGATGACCACCTCAGGGGACAGGTTCCACAGGGGCAGCAGATCCCCATGTAGATATTTATTCCTCCTTTGTTCCTGATGTAGGGAACTGTTCCTTGGCAGGGTAGGCAGGCACCATGTTGTGGTTCGACACAGGTGCCAAAATGTATTGGACCAGGCAGCGCTCCATCACAGGGACATAGGAAACTGCTGTACAGACTGTTGGTCCTTCTAGCTCAGAATTGTCAACACTGACCAGCAATTGCTCTCTGTGGTTTCAGGAAGGACACATTCCCAGCCCTACCTGGGGATATCAAGGATTGAACCTGGGACCTTCTGCCCTTCTCCTCAGTCCTGGAAATCCCTTACACACACACACACACACACAGAGAGAGAGAGAGAGAGAGAGAGAGAGAGAGAGAGATTCTGCAATTTCCCTACACATTGGCCTCACACTTTCAAGCTATCTTCACTGCCATGAGGGATAGAAACTCGGTTTGAGTATTTTTTTAACCAAGAGCTGAGGTTCTCAGAATACTGAATGTTACGTCTCTGCCGTGTTTCCGTTTGCCCTTCTAATACACGCTTGCTTTCGTGATTCCTACGTGAGGGTTATGTCTCCCTCAAGCCCTGTGATCTTGGCGGAAGGAGTGATTCCCTTCCATGCTGGTAGAGAGTTTGCCTTCCTCCTCCTTCTCCTTCTCCTCCTCCTCCTCCTTCTTCTTCCCTTGAACGGTTGTCGACATGCTGGTAGAGAGTTTGCCTTCCTCCTCCTTCTCCTTCTCCTCCTCCTTCTTCTCCCTTGAACGGTTGTCGACAGCCACCTTCTCTCCCTCCCAAATGCAGACCCCTGGGAGGTGCCCTTCGAAGAGATCATGGACCTGCAGTGGGTGGGCAGTGGGGCCCAAGGCGCTGTATTCCTGGGACGCTTCCATGGGGAGGAGGTGGCCGTCAAGAAGGTGCGAGACCTCAAGGAGACAGACATCAAGCACCTGCGGAAACTGAAGCACCCCAACATCATCACCTTCAAGTGAGTGTGGGGTCTGGGTGATGGGGCGCCTTGGGGGGGGTGACCTGCCGGCTTCCAGGAGGACACTGCCCAAGTGTGGTGAGGACATTGCCTTTCCCAAGCAATAGACCCTCCTCCTGTTAGGTTGTTCACCTGCTCACCTGCGCTGGACATAAGCCATCTTTCCCATGACATCATATAGCTGTGTGTGTGCTTGGTTCAGCCTTCTGCAACTTGGTGCCCACCAGAGAATTTATATAAAGAGTGTTTATAAAAGTGTTTGCTACTGCCCTGTCATACAATATCAGAGCATTACACAACAATATACATTCAGGTAGGTAGCCGTGTTGGTCTAACACTGTCGAAATATATTAGAAAAATAAAAAAAAATCCAGTAGCACCTTAGAGACCAACTAAGTTTGTTCTTGGTATAAGCTTTCATGTGCATGCACTTCTGAAGAACTGTGTATCTGAAGAAGTGTGCATGCACACAAAAGCTTATTTTTTTATATACAACTATATATATATGTATATATATTTTATATATATATATATATATATATATATATATATATATATATATACACATACACACACACACACACACACACACACACAGAGAGAGAGAGAGAGAGAGAGAGAATATACATAAAACAATATACATTAAAAGCAGAATATGTTAGGTCCCTTGATTTCATTAGGTCTGCTCTGAGTAAGGCTTAGGTTTGTTGTTGTTGTTGTTGTTGTTGTTGTTGTTGTTGTTGTTGTTGTTGTTGTTGTTGTTTTACTTATACCCACTCATCTGGCCAGGCCTCCCCAGCCACTCTGGGCAGCTTACAATAGAATATTAAAAACACAATAAAACATCAAACATTAAAACTTCCCTAAACAGGGCTGCCTTCAGATATCTTCTAAAATTCAGATAGTTGCTTATTTCCTTGACATCTGATGGGAGGGGGTTCCACAGGGCGGGCGCCACTACCGAGAAGGCCCTCTGCCTGGTTCCCTGTAACTTCACTTCTCATAGTGAGGGAACCGCCAGAAGGCCCTTGGCGCTGGACCTCAGTAATCAGGCTGAATGATGGGGGTGGAGATGCTCCTTCAGGTATACTGGGCTGAGGCCATTTAGGGCTTTAGGGCCACCCTTTAACTTCTGCATGACGGGAATATCATAGAATTGTAGCTGGAAGGAACAGTAAGGGTAACCCATGCAATACAGAAATCACAGCTAAATAATCCCTGATAGATGGCCATCCAAACTCTGCTTTAAAATCTCCAATGAAGGAGACTGTGTCTGCCATATGAAGGTAAAAGTTGCATCTGTTGGCCTTTGACACGCCTGGAAGAAGTGGACCATTTGGATCCCTTCTAGTCGGGATTCAGGCCTCATCATGGGACTGAAACTGCCTTGGTCGCACTGGTTGATGATCTCCAGCGGGCTAGGGACAAAGGTGAGAGCTGTTTCCTGGTTCTGCTGGATCTCTCAGCAGGATTTGATACCTTCAAACATAACATCCTTCTGGACCATCTTGAGGGGCTGGGAGCTGGGGGCACTGTTATACAGTGGTTCCGCTCATTCCTCCTGGGCCGTGTTCAGAAAGTGGTGGGGGGATGAGTGTTCAGACCCCTGGGCTCTCACTTGTGGGGTTCCTCAGGGTTCTGTCCTCTCCCCCATGCTTTTCAACATCTACATGCAGCCGCTGGGAGAGATCATCAGGGGGTTTGGGCTGGGTGTTCACCATATGCAGATGACACCCAGCTCTACCTCTCCTTTAAATCAGAACCAGTGAAGGCGATGAAGGTCCTGTGTGAGTGTCTGGAGGCAGTTGGAGGATGGATGGCGGCTTATGGATTGAAGTTGAATCCTGACAAGGCAAAAGTACTGTTTTGGGGGGACAGGAGGTGGGCGGGTGTGGAGGGCTCCCTGGTCCTGAATGGGTAACTATGCCCCTGAAGGACCAGGTGCGCAGCCTGGGAGTCATTTTGGACTCACAGCTGTCTGCCCGCGGACTGTCTCGCCAGAGTGGTGCATGCTCTGGTTATCTCCCGCTTGGACGACTGCAATGCGCTCTATGTGGGGCTACCTTTGAAGGTGACCCAGAAACTACAACTAATCCAGAACGTGGCAGCTAGACTGGTGACTGGGAGCAGCCACCGAGACCACATAGCACCAGTCTTGAAAGACCTGCATTGGCTCCCAGTACGTTTCCAAGCACAATTCAAAGTGTTGGTGCTGACCTTTAAAGCCCTAAACAGCCCAGTATATCTGAAGGAGCATCTTATTATTATTATTTGACCACCCCTTCTTTTGCTCTTGCCCCACCCACCACTGGCCTGCAGCCCCCAAGAGGTTGCACACAAGGAAATACGGCCCTTGGACCTGAAGCAGTGCCCCAGTCCTATGATCAAGCTTACAGAATTTTGTATCCCTGCTCCGTGTTATGCTGAGCACTGCCTAACTGCGTGTTCCTGCTGGCCTCTAACATGCCCTGTGCTTCTTCCTTCCTCTTAGGGGTGTTTGCACCCAGGCCCCCTGCTACTGCATCATCATGGAGTTCTGTGCCCAGGGACAGCTGTATGAAGTGCTGCGTGCCGGGCGCAAGGTCACCCCCTCGCTGCTGGTCGACTGGTCCATGGGCATTGCCGGTGGCATGAATTATCTGCACCTGCATAAGATCATCCACCGAGACCTCAAGTCACCCAAGTAAGAAGGGGAGGGGGCAGACTTACAGTGGGGAGACGTGGCTGGGATTTACCGGGGGACAGTGAGCACTAGGGCTGGGGGATATCTGGTTTTACGGACACCAAGGCTGTGTTCATGGAAGACCGTCTTACTCAGCCACGAGTGATCGCCAAAAAAGAGAGAGAGGGAGAGAAGTTTTTGGCATTGCAATACGTCACCAATACGATACCGATATATCACAATGTCTGAAATAAGGATGAAACTATGTCAAAGTGAACAGGAGGGCTGGGCAATATCTGGTTTTCAACATCGTGCTATATCACCAGCTAAACATCGCGATCTATCGATATATCACAATGTCTGAAATAAGGTTTGTCTGACTGAGCTATGTAGGTAGAGGCATCGGGTGGCTTCATGGTTTTCCCGACATCATGATTTTTGCATAGCATGCACAAGCACATCGTGATTTGTGATATACAGTGGTACCTCGAGATGCGAACGGGATCCATTCTGGAGTCCCGTTCGCATCCTGAATAGAACGTAAAATGCAATGGTGGGTCTGCGCGTGCTTGGGTCGCATTTTGCCGCTTCCGCGCATGTGCGCGACGTCATTTTGAGCGTCTGCGCGAGCGACGAAACCCGGAAGTAACGCGGTCCGTTACTTCCGGGTTGCCGCGGAGTGCAACCCGAAAGCGCTCAACCCGAAGCACATTCAACCCGAGGTATGACTGTATCGCCAGGTCAAAACCTATGGAACCAGTATCACGGCATGGACTTCAAACCAGTTTTGGTTGATATAGCAATATATCGCCCAGCCCTAGTGATCACAAGATGGGATTAGGATACCTGGTCAGGGCTTTCCTCTGATTTAAGAATCAGCACTACTTTTAAAGTGGCAATAGGACTAGGACTTTCAACATGTCACGGTTGCAAGGGGCAGTATGCATTCTGCCTCGCTGCCAAATTACCAGCAAGGTAATCCAGATTCTTTGTCTAGACTTTAGAGCATAGAACCATTGAACTATAGAATTGGAAGGGGCCCGGGGGACATCTACTCCAGCCCCATGCTAAAACCAGAATGCTTCTCCCTCCATTAGAAAGGAAGTTATCCTCTTGCTGTGCTCCCCCTGCTGACTGCTGAGAGCAGGACTTCTCTTTCTTATTTTCCTTGGTCCTGCGCATGGTGGGAAGATCAACACTGCAAGTCCTCATGCTTCTTCTCTGCTCCCCCTTCCCCACCCACCCAATAGCATGTTGATCACTTACGATGATGTGGTGAAGATCTCTGACTTCGGCACCTCCAAAGAGCTCAGCGACAAGAGCACCAAGATGTCCTTCGCCGGAACGGTGGCCTGGATGGCCCCAGAAGTCATTCGGAATGAGCCTGTCTCTGAGAAGGTTGACATCTGGTGAGGAGACGGGCCTGCCCAGAAGAGGGGAGGTGTGGGAAGAGGGAGGGATCAGGGCTTGGTAGGCCACAAGAACACAAACACACACACACATACAGAAATGTGAAGGCAGCCATCATGGAAATGGAGACTTTCTCAGCAGTCCCCAGCCCTTTGCAACAGGACCAGGAGAGAAGCAGGTTCAACTCCTCCCTCATCCATCCAGCTTGTTGGTGACCTTGGGCCACCCACTGCCTCTCAGCCTAACCTACCTCACAGGCTTGTTGTGAAGATATAAACATGGACAGGGGTTGGGGGAGCCATGTGCTCTGGCTTGAGCTTGTTGGGTGTGAATGCAATTTAACTGAATCATCGTGAGGCAATTGATATCCAACGCAAAGAATAAAATACAGTGGTGCCTCGCAAGACGAAATTAATCCGTTCCACGAGTCTCTTCGTCTAGCGGTTTTTTTGTCTTGCGAAGCAAGCCCATTGATGGCTTAGCGGCTTAGCGCTATTAGCGGCTTTTAGCAGCTTAGCGGATTAGCAGATAAGCAGATAAGCGGCTTAGCGGCTTAGAAAAGGGGGGGGGAAACCCCGCAGGAACTCGCAAGACATTTTCGTCTTGCGAAGCAAGCCCATAGGAAATTCGTTTTGCAAAGCGCCTCCAAAACGGAAAACCCTTTCGTCTAGCGGGTTTTCCGTCTTGCGAGGCATTCATCTTGCGGGGCACCACTGTACAAGGAAGGGAGATGGGGACTGCTTCCAAGAGTGGAACAAGAGGATTTAAAAATTCAGGTCGCACCCCAAGTGCCAATCTGAAGAGGAAAATCTTCCGTCCCAGAGGGTAGCCACCATGACAGGGGAGGATCCAGAACAGGGGCAGAGACCCAGAGGCCCTCCAGACTCCTGTCCATCTTTGAATGCTGGCCATTCTGGCTGGGGCTGCTGGGACCTGAAGTCCAGCAATATCTGGAGGATTCCAGCTTCCACATCCATGTTCTGGAACATGTCCCCATTAACCAAAAGTCCAGATAATATGTGATACAGAGCTGAGCCTTCAAAACTGTGTGCATCGTGCATATGTGTTCGTGTTCCATGTGGGCAAAGACACCCTTGAATTTTCATATTCTAGCATCCTCCTTCACAAATATACAGTACACATCTATATTGCACATAGTCCAGAAATTGGCAATCTATGCTGAACACTTCCTGCTCCCCCCTGCTGCCATATTTAGATGGCATCTGTGCAGGCAGGAATTGTCTTTATGTTATTTTGCTATAGCTAACAATAAATATAGGCATTTAAAAAGAAGAAGAAGAACCCAAACGTTTATTGATTGACATTTATATAACCAATTTTTCTGCTAGGCAGAAAAACCAGGCAGTTAAAAACAACAACAACAACAACAACAACAACAACAACAACGGCCTGCAATTTAACAGGCAAGATACAGAACGGGAAGGCAAGTGGGGAAATCAGTAGAGTTGACTACTGCCAGAGGCATTTTCGTGAGGGGAGCTGAATGGCAGACAGACCTGACCAGCATGGCTGATGGAGAGGTTTTGCTGTCTGGCCTCTCCCTCTCAAGCAGCCAGGGGGCATAACAACTGCTAGGGGGGATAATCTACCTGGTTTGGTCAAAATACCACACCTCACCCTTTTCAGGGGCCATTGGAAGAAAGAGTCACCACATGATATCATGGGGAAATATCATTTCTCAGTTAATTTACATATTAACTTGTCTATTTATTTTGGGTAACTTACTGCGGAAGAGCAGAATTAAAATGATAGATGATTCAAGACTTCCGGAGGCGGCGCGAAGGGTAATGGCTGCCCTTTCCTAACGGGAAGGGAAGCTCCGCACGAGAAAGGGTCGTCCGCTACGGCGCAGCGGAGACCCAGAAACGGAAAACCGCAGGCAGCAGAAGCCTGCGGTCCCGGGACCCGGCGGGTGCCAGAAGCGGCCACCGAAACGTTGAGGGAGCCTCGTAAGGGGCTCCGGATCGCGGAGGAGGCTGCGGCGCTGTGGGTCGTTCCGCAATCGGCGGAGTGAAGCCGCGTAGCTGTTGCCAGTGAGCGCTGACCTTTCTTCCTGAAATTTATGCTTTAAAAACAACAACCCGTGAGTAAACAACGGACTGTATGTAATTCGGGACTTTAAAACATTAAATTTGGCTGAAAGCGGATTGACGAAAAACAGGAAGTCCGTCTTCCGCTCCCATTGAACTTGAACGCAAAGAGCGTGGAAGAGTGGAGGCAAAGAGAGACCTTTTAAACTATTCGATCTGAGCACCCATTGAACTTTATTTTAAGTGGAATAAATAACCTCATGTGCTGGACTTTTATGAATTTTAGTTATATCTTAACCTTTCTCCCTTTGGAGCTATATTTTAACTAAAAACCCCAGGCGCTGGAACTGCCTGAGAAACTGAGCTGTCAGCTTGCAGTTTGCAGCTTGGATACTTTGAATCTGAACTTTGAAACAATCTGAGAGAGTCTGAACTTGTAACTTTGAAGCATTTGGATTACCAGCTTACACCATCAGAAATACTGTTGTTGCACTAAACCTTAACTCTGCTGAAAAATCTTTTTATTGAAGGTTCTTGGACTTAGAAATTTGACTTTATTTTAACTGAAATTGATTTCTTCCCTGAAATATTTTAAACTCCCCCTAGAGGATTTGGGACTTATAACAGTGACTTTTACTTTACTTTCTTTTTCCCGGCCCCTTATTGACTGTGACCATCTGTGCTGGGGCTTTCTCATGGGAACAACTCAGCTTGACCTTGAATTTTAGATAACTTTGGAATGAGTGGTACAAGAAGGAGAGGAAGAACTAAACAAACAACTTTGACAACTTTAACCGCAGCCTCACAGGCACGTAGATCATCTGTGCCTACTTTGCCCTCTGAGGTCGAAACTGTTTCTCTGCCACGGGCAGGGGAGGGAGAAACTGAGGAATTACAACTGGAAGATATGGCCTCAGGGGCAAGCACTACTATTTTAGAGAAAATTTTTGAAAAATTAGAATCTTTGGATAAGAAAGTAGAATCTCTGGACAAGAAAGCTGATGAGCAAACATACAAAATTGAGCAGAACATAGAATGTTTAAATAAATTATCTGGACAAGTCGCACAGAATACTCAAGCAATCGGAGAATTGAAGGAGGCTGCAGGGGAAAATCGGAAATTGGCTGAAGATACCAGCCAAAAACTTGAAAATTTAGAACAAGAGGTAAGACCACTCTGCAAGCAAGTAGGCGAACATCAGACCTATTTGTCCATGCTTGAACTGCGGAACAGGGAGAGCAATTTAAGGATAAGAGCAATACCAGAAGTGGAAGAAGGCAACCTAGCTGAGTTTCTGACTAAAGAATTTTCCAAATTTTGGAGTTTAGAGGAAAAGGACTTTAAAATTGTTTCAGCTTTTAGGCTCGGAAGACTTCTAAAGAAAGAGAAGCCCAGAGATTGTTTGATAATATTGAGGTCAAAGGAGGAAAGGGATAAGATTTTGGGCCTACACTACGGAAAGTCACTGGACATTTTGGACAAAAGAATTGAGATCTACAAGGATATTCCTAAACAACTGCTAGATCTTAGATCTGACTATTTGGAGTTGACAAGACTATTAAGGAAGAATTCAATCATCTTTAGGTGGGAATTTCCTCAAGGACTATCTTTTACCTTTAGAGGGAAGAAGATCAAAATCAGAACATCGGAAGACAGAGATAAATTTCTGAACGTATACGGAGAGGACCTTCACAAAGGAATTGATCAACTTCCAGGGCCTGAAACACCAGAGGCATCTGCACCCTTGGACTCTGAAGATTCTCTGAACAAGATACCACCCCTTGAAAAATAACCAGATTTATTCAGGATGTCTCTGCAACTTTTGAGTTGGAACATTAATGGCTGCAATATCCCGGAAAAAAGGAGGAAAATTTTTCATATATTAAAAAAAGAACAATTGGATATTATCTGCTTACAAGAAACACACGTGACTAGGCTCCATAGAAAGGTGTTAATAAACAAAAGACTTGGCCAAGAATTTATATCTTCGGACAGAGTAAAGAAGCGAGGAGTGGTGATATATGCAAAAGAGAGCCTGTCACCTAAATTCTTATTCAAAGATGAACATGGAAGAATATTAGGAATTGAGATACAACACCAAGGAGAAAAGATTCTGATATTAGGAATTTATGCACCAAATGACGGGAAATCGGAATTTTACAAGAAGTTGCATGAGACTATGCTGGACTATCTGGACTACAACAACATCATTATGATGGGAGATATGAATGGGGTCGTATCGACAAACATGGATAAGTCACAAAATCAAAACGTTACAAAAGACGGCAGACTACCAAAGACCTTTTTTGAAATGGCTGACAATATGGACTGGATTGATATTTGGAGAACTAAGAACCCCCTGGGAAGAGAGGGAACATTCTTCTCTGAAGCCCAACTGACTTGGACAAGAATCGACCAAATATGGATATCTAGAGGTCTGGCACCCAAGGTCAGAAAAGTGGAAATCTGCCCAAAGACCTGCTCCGACCATAATGCGCTGAAGATGGATATGACACTATTGCCAACCGGCTCCTTTAGATGGAAGATGAATGATAGCTTGTTTAGAGATCAGGAGATTCTCAAAAAGGCCCAAAAAACCTTGAAGGATTATTTTGAAATAAATATGAACACTACGGTGGAAAAAAGAACTATCTGGGACGCAAGCAAAGCTGTGATGAGGGGGTTCTTGATACAACAGAACACTGTAAAGAAAAGAACACAAAATGAAAGGAAAGATAAGATTTTGCAGAAAATTAAAGAATTGGAGAAGAAATTAAGATCAAACCCGAAGTCACAGCCGATACTGAGAGAAATTAAACTATATCAAGCCCAATATTCTAAATTGATAAACCAAGAAATAGAATGGAAGATTAAATTAATGAAACAAAAAACTTTTGAATCGGCAAATAAATGTGGAAAACTGCTAGCTTGGCAGTTGAAGAAGAGACAGAAATTAAATACAGTTACAAACCTAGAAATTGAAGGAAGAAATATCCAGAACCCCATGGAAATTAGAAAGTGCTTCCAGAGATACTTTAAAAAATTATACACTCAAGGGCCGCAAGATGAGGTTGAGATTAAACAATTTCTGGAAAGAAATGGATTAACAAAGTTGTCACAAAAAAACAGATTAATCCTGAACAACAAAATAACACAACAAGAGATTGAACAAGCTATCCAGAACATGCAACTGGGCAAATCTCCAGGGCCAGACGGTTTGACCTCCAAGTATTACAAGACATTAAAAGACTATCTGACCCAACCATTGATGGAGGTCTGTAATGAAATTATGGAAGGGAAGAAGGCGCCGGAATCGTGGAAGGAAGCCTTTATCACATTGATACCAAAATCTGAAGCTGAAAAGACACAACTCAAAAACTATCGTCCCATCTCCCTTTTGAATGTGGATTACAAAATATTTGCAGACATTTTGGCAAGTAGATTCAAAAGAGTGCTTAATGAAGTAATTCATAAAGACCAGGCAGGCTTTCTCCCAGGTAGACATATGTTTGCAAATACTAGGAACATTATTGACGTTTTGGAACTTTTGCAAACAGACATAAATACAAAAGCAGTGTTAATTTTCATAGATGCGGAGAAGGCCTTTGACAATATTTCTTGGAAATTTATGAAGGGAAATTTGAATGAAATGGGAGTGGGACGGGGGTTTGAGAATGGGATTGACGCAATATATTCAGAACAAAAGGCCAAACTGATAGTTAACAATGTGGTTACAGAAGAGTTCAAAATTGAAAAAGGAACACGACAAGGCTGCCCGATTTCCCCTTTGTTATTCATTTCGGTTCTGGAGGTGCTCTTGAACTTGATCAGAGGGGACCGGTTGGTGGAAGGGATTCAGGTCGGAGCGAAACAATACAAATTGAAAGCTTTTGCAGATGACCTAGTTTTGACTCTGCAGGAGCCAGAATCTAGTACGAAAAGAGTATTACAACTGATACAGGATTTTGGTCGGGTGGCAGGATTTAAATTAAATAAACAGAAAACTAAAGTGTTGGGGAAAAATTTGACAGATACAGAGTCGGAAAGGTTTCAGAGAGAAACAGAACTAACTATGGTTAAAAAAGTAAAATACCTAGGGGTAAACATAACAGCAAAAAACCTGAGTCTATTTAAGGACAATTATGAAAAATGTTGGTCTGAAATTAAGAGAGACTTGGATAGTTGGACAAAATTGAAGCTTTCTTTGTTAGGCCGAATTGCTGCTATTAAGATGAATGTATTGCCAAAAATGTTGTTTTTGTTTCAAACATTACAGATTGTGGACAAAACGGAGTGCTTCCGGAAGTGGCAGAAAGATATATCTAAATTTGTCTGGCAGGGCAAAAAGCCCAGAATTAAGTTTAAGATATTAACAGATGCGAAAGAAAGAGGTGGCTTTGCCCTGCCAGACTTAAAGTTGTACTATGAAGCCGCAGCTTTCTGTTGGCTAAAAGATTGGCTACTTCTCGAAGACACTGACGTGCTGGACTTGGAAGGTTTTAACAATGCTTTTGGTTGGCATGCATACTTATGGTATGACAAAGTTAAGATCAATAAGGCCTTTAAGAACCATATTGTCAGGAAAGCACTGTTCAATGTCTGGACGAAATATAAAGACTTATTGGAAAACAAAACTCCAAGGTGGCTCTCACCTCTGGAGGCTAAGGCCCTAAAAAGACCCAATATGGAGGCCAAATGGCCAAAATATTGGGAATTATTAGAAAAAGATGGAGACAATTGGAAATTGCAGAGTTTGGAGAAAATGAAGGATAAGGTGCGAGACTGGTTACATTATGCTCAGATTAAAGAAGTTTTTAAAAATGATAAAAAGTTAGGGTTCCAGGTGGAGAAATCGAAGTTAGAAACAGAATTGTTAGAACCCAAAACCAAGGTACTATCTAGAATGTATAACTTGCTGCTAAAATGGAACACACAAGACGAAATGGTTAAATCGGCTATGATAAAATGGGCACAGGATATTGGGCATAACATTATGTTCGAGGATTGGGAAAGGTTGTGGACCACTGGGTTGAACTTCACTGCATGTAATGCTCTGAAGGAAAATGTTATGAAAATGATATACAGATGGTACATGACCCCAGTTAAACTTGCCAAAATATACCATTCGTCTGACAATAAATGTTGGAAATGTAAAGAAAATGAAGGAACATTCTTTCACCTCTGGTGGACATGCCCTAAGGTGAAGGCCTTCTGGGAAATGATATATAATGAGCTGAAAAAGGTATTTAAGTATACCTTCACTAAGAAACCAGAGGCCTTCCTTCTGGGTATTGTCGGCCAGAAGGTGTTAAAGAAGGATCGAACATTTTTCATGTATGCAACAACGGCAGCAAGGATTCTCATCGCAAAAAATTGGAAAACTCAAGATTTACCCACACTGGAAGAGTGGCAGATGCAGCTGATGGACTATATGCAACTGGCCGAGATGACTGGCAGAATCCGAGACCTGGGAGAAGAAAAGATGGAGGAAGACTGGGAGAAATTCAAGATGTATCTACAAAAACATTGTAATTTGTTTGAATGTTAAGAAGGATGCTAGATTATAAAAAATTGGCCACCACTAAACTAGACTTAAATTTGATGATAAGTGAGACTAAAGAAAATATAAAAACTTTATTGGAAAAAGTGTTAAATTATATTGGAATGTGTGGACATGAGATTGTAAACAAGTTGATAATTTGTTTGGAAAAATTCTTTTTTTAATGATGTAAATGGGAGAGGGGGACGTGAGGGAGTCCAAAGAAGTGAAGAATTTGTTGTTATAAAAGTAAGATTGTTTGATGTGTGCATTTATATTTTAAAAAAACCTTAATAAATATTTTTAAAAAAAAAAAATAAAATGATAGATGATTCTACCACACAAAATTAGACTGGAAAAGGAGGGAGAAATGCAAAGGAAGGTGTGAGGGTTTTCTACGTTCTCTATCCTGGGATGGCCAACAAGTAGATCCCTCCCACCCACCCCAAAAAAGCTCAACAACTTTGTTGTTGTTTAGTCACGGCTGACTCTTCGTGACCCCATGGACCAGAGCACGCCAGGCACTTCTGTCTTCCACTGCCTCTCGCAGTTTGGTCAAACTCATGCTGGTAGCTTCAAGAACACTGTCCAACCATCTCGTCCTCTGTCGTCCCCTTCTCCTTGTGCCCTCAATCTTTCCCAACATCAGGGTTTTTTCCAGGGAGTCTTCTCTTCTTATGAGGTGGCCAAATTATTGGAGCCTCGGCTTCAGGATCTGTCCTTCCAGTGAGCACTCAGGGCTGATTTCCTTCAGAATGGATAGGTTTGATCTTCTTGCAGTCCATGGGGCTCTCAAGAGTCTCCTCCAGCACCATAATTCAAAAGCATCAATTCTTCGGCGATCAGCCGCCTTTATGGTTCAGCACTCACTTCCATACATCACTACTGGGAAAACCATAGCTTTGACTATATGGGCCTTTGTTGGCAAGGTGATGTCTCTGCTTTTTAGGATGCTGTCTAGGTTTGTCATTGCTTTTCTCAACAACTTTGGTCAATCCAGTGGGTAGATCACCACCAGTTTTTATATAGTGGGAGTAGATCACCGTCTCTTGGAAGTTGGATAAAGCCTGCTGTAAGAAATGAAAGAGATGGGAAACTGCTGCAGAGTTTTGTGAAAATGGGAGCAGAATGCAGTCAGTTGCTACATGCCAGATGGGCCCTGAGATTTAATTTCCCCACCACAGGTCCTTTGGAGTCGTCCTCTGGGAGTTGCTGACGGGAGAGATCCCTTACAAGGATGTGGACTCCTCTGCCATCATCTGGGGGGTGGGCAGCAACAGCCTCCATCTTCCTGTTCCCACCAGCTGCCCTGACGGTTTCAAGATCCTGCTAAGACAGTGCTGGTAAGTCCATGAGATGTAAAAAAAAAAAGAGAGGAAAAAAGCCCAGACGCCTCTCTCTGCATCAAGAGTGAGAACCTGGAACCTAGATGTGTGACTCTCCCCACCCAAATCACTGAATATTATACACAGCTAAGTCATTTTTGGAGACACACTGGCAGGCCAATGAAAGGCACTTGTGTGCTGTTGTGCTCTGCGGGATGCAGTTTGTGCAGGATCGTGCTTGAACACTGAGGTCCAGCTCTGAGGACCTTCTGGCAGTTGCCTCCCTGTGAGAAGTGAGGTTACAGGCAACCAGGCAGAGGGCCTTCCAAGTGGTGGCCCCTGTCCTGTGGTATGCCCTCCCATCAGATGTCAAGGAAATAAACAACCTGACTTTTAGAAGATATCTGAAGGCAGCCCTGTTTACGGCAGTTTTTAACGTTTGATGTTTTATCGTTGTAATGGTTCTAGGGGTTGCTCGTGCATAAGTTGGCGCCACACCTGGCTGGGTTACCTGGGTGAACCCTTTCTGTCCGGACAGCCACCCATCTGTGGCTGTCTCAATCGCTGGCAGAATCCGTTTCTTGAACTTCTTCCAGCAAAGAAGTTCTTTGACGCCCAGTCTCCTCCTACTCTCCCTGCGCGGAAGTCTTCTGCGCAGGGAGGGTGTGGGCAGCGGAGGACCCGTGCTCTCCCTGCTGGTCTCCGGCGAGGAGTCATGGAGCCACCTCGCCGATTCCCCCATCTGCCCCCCTCCTCCACTGGTGCTACGCTGATTTCCTTCCCCAGCGGATGGGCTGCCTTTCTCCCTACTGGGACCCTCTCCGGCATCCCTCTGGAGCCTTCCCTCCGCCTCCAGCTCTGATGGCAGTTCCCTGACAATCGTGTTTTTAATATTCTGGCTGGGGAAACCTGGCCAGATGGGTGGGGTATAAATAATAAATTTTTATTATCATGTGTTTTGTTGTCAAATGTTTGCCAGTGTGTCATGTGGAAACATTTCCGTCCTACTACCAGAACTATGTGGCACACACTTCACACAAGAAGAACAACATCTGGCCATGGGGAGGACTGAGGGAGAATCTTCCTCTAAATTTATTCACCTCAGATATGCAGTGATCAGAATATCACTGGAGGCATTTTATTTATTTATTTATTTATTTATTTATTTATTTATTTATTTATTATTGAAATTTTCAAAAAATAGAAGTTAAACAAAGAAAAACAAAGAACAATACATAACACTGTAAACACACTTATATGCATATTTTCCAAAATGAAAACTAATAAAAATAATAAAAGGAAAGGAAAGGAAAAATAAAAGATATAAAGAAAAAAATACTTTTCATAACCTGGAATTTCATTACCAAATTCTTGCTTCAAATACTGCAAGATATAAATAAAAATAAATCATTTTGGAAAATATTATAAAATACTTACACCGCATTCACCACACGACTCTTAGTTATCTTGCTCGCATTTACATCTGTTCTTCAATCATTTCCCTTCCTTAGATTCCCTCAATCAAATCTTTATGTTCTCTGTATTCTTCACAAGCTTAGTCTAGATACCACCAAACTTTCATATTTGAGCCCTGCCTTGTATAAATAATCATTTAAACATTTCCATTGTTTCTGAATTAAACTTTTTTACTTGTGCCTTATTAAATCCGTCAATTTTACCAAAAATAGGAAGCCTTTATTTTTATTTTAAAGATGTACCTATTAACCTGTGCTGCACAAAATTCCCTGATGGGGACCCAGAAATGAGCATGCAATAGCCGCAGCAAATTTGGGGGGAAATGGCCTTCTCCAGGAAACAGTGGCGTAGCGTGGGGGGTGCGGGGGGGGGCCGGCCGCACCGGGCGCAACACCTGGGGGTTAGGGTTAGGGGACGCAAATCCATGGGTTAGGGGGCGCAAATTACTTGCCTTGCCCCGGGTGCTGACAACCCACGCTACGCCACTGCCAGGAAAGCAGATGCCCTACTGAGCAGTGGTTCTGCTGACCAATGCCTTCCATCTATGGAGGGGCACAAATTGCATGCTACCTCCAGGTCCCCATCCCATTCCTGGATGCCATCAAATACAACCAAGTGCTCAGGTTGGGCAGAGGCTAGGCAGAGGCTTACCATTAGCTCATGTCCACACCAGCTCCATCCATCTGTTTCTCTCCATCCAGGAACAGCAAACCTCGGAACCGTCCCTCCTTCCGCCAGATCCTGCTCCACCTTGACATTGCGTCCGCCGATGTGCTGTCTACACCGCAAGAGACCTACTTCAAATCCCAGGTGGGTGTTGTTGGGCCAGTGCCTTTCTTCCAGCCCCCCACTAGGGGTGTTGTAAACAAAAAATGCCCTTTTCCCTTATGGGGTATCCAAGAGCCCATATAGAGTCCTTACATAGGTTCCCTATTGGTAGGAGAAAATAACAGAGGCCAACCAGAGAATATTGAGAAGCAAAGCAGCTAGTAAGCTTGATCATTATTGATCTGCTGCAACAGGGTGCTCCCCTCACCCCCAGGAGAGAGGAGGAACCCAGAAAAATGGCACGCAATTTTGAAATTGCCACCCTGTAGATCAAGACCACCCTCAGAAACATCATACATACATCACAGAAGGGGTGTAACCTAAGACCACCCCTCAGATACATCATACCTACATCACAAAAAAGGCGGTCTAAAACAGAAATTTGAATGTTGTTTTTCTCCTGTCGTTGTTTATCTCCTGTTTGGCAGGTTACTTGATTGGATTGCCTAGGTAGCCTGGCCAGTCTTTTGTACAGTGGTGCCTCGCAAGACGAAAAGAATCCGTTCCGCGACTCTCTTCGTCTAGCGGTTTTTTCGTCTTGCGAAGCAAGCCCATTGACAGCGGCTTAGCGCTATTAGCGGTTTAGCGGCTTTTAGCGGCTTATCAGCTTAGCGGATAAGCGGCTTAGCGGCTTAGAAAAAGGGGGGAAAGTGGGGGGAAACCGCAGGAACTCGCAAGACATTTTCGTCTTGCGAAGCAAGCCCATAGGAAATTCGTTTTGCAAAGCACCTCCAAAACGGAAAACTCTTTCGTCTAGCGAGTTTTCCGTCTTGCGAGGCATTCGTCTTGCGGGGCACCACTGTACTTAGTTCCTGAGGCAGGTCACAGGCTCACACCCTATTCATATCTTAAACACGCCCTTAAGACAGGATTTGTGAGGAAAGAGACAATGGGGAGGCTTTTCCAATTTCCTTTGACCTTGCAGAGAAAACATTTGCTCAGTTTGGGACAGTTTGAAAATCAAAATGGTTCCAGGTTGGTCTTCCTGTGCTGATCTATGTATGTGCTTGGTTGGTACACTTATGAACATTTAACATATATCTAAGACCTCAAAACTCCTATCACAGGGGTCACACTCACTTCCTCTCCATTTTCCTCGTAGAGGTTAATACGGAGCTTTCTTCTCTCTTTCTCACCAGCCTATGTGTTGTTTTATTTATTTGCTATACAGTGGTGCCCCGCAAGACGAACGCCTCACAAGACGGAAAACCCGCTAGACGAAAGGGTTTTCCATTTTGGAGGCGCTTCGCAAAACGAATTTCCTTATGGGCTTGCTTCGCAAGACGAAATGTCTTGTGAGTTCCTGCGGGTTTTTTTCCCTTTCCCCCCTTTTCCTAAGCCACTAAGCCGCTTATCTGCTTATCCGCTAAAAGCCGCTAAACCGCTAATAGCGCTAATCCGCTAAGCTGTCAATGGGTTTGCTTCGCAAGACGAAAAAACCGCTATACGAAGAGCCTCACGGAACGGATTAATTTCGTCTTGCGAGGCACCACTGTAGTTATTCCTCCGTAGATTCATGATAGTGTACAGGGTTCTCCCCTCCATCTTATCCTTGCCTTGTGAGAGATAAGTTAGGGGTAGGTTTGGGTGACTGGCCCAAGCTCACTTGCTGAATTTCGTGGCTAGATTTGGGTTTGAAGCCAGATCCGCCTCTGACACTCTTAGCCAGGGAGGGGGAACCTCAGCCCTGTGGGCCAATGGAGGCCTCGTCCATCTGGCGTTGGGACTTTCCCCAGGCCACAGCCCTTATTGGCCCTACATTGCCCTCTCCTTGAGCCCTTGCTTGGCTGGAACAAGTCCTTGAACTTATAATATGCCTCTTGCTTGCCTGAACAAGGGATAGAGAGAGGTGCATGTAGAAACTAGCCTACTGAACCAAGGTAAAATTGATCTTAGCATGCAGGCCCTGGAAGGTTATTGAGAAGCTAGGGCACGCTACCCAGCAAAGTAAACGTAGCGCAAGAGAAGTGGCAGGAGAAGTTGTGTGAGCATGTTTAGAAGCAGTTTATTCAGCATACAGCAGGACAAAAGGAAAACATGTCCGATCCCCTTTGTGTCCAAAGCAAAAGCTATACACAAACGGAAGTTCCCAGCAAGCTGTGCTGGAGTGTAAACAGACACGTAACATACAACAATTCCACACGTCTGCCCTTAAGGTGGAACGGAAGATCCCAACAGTTTATTCATTTATTTATTAAATGTCTATATCACCTTTCATCCTGCATTACACCATTCTTGTGGGCATATCTGTCTGTCTCAAGAGGCAATGGAGTGTGCCAAATTGCTGCATTAGTAGCACCAGAGTTACCTCTTGGGGCACAAGAGTTACCTCTTGGGGCACAGCGTCTGAAACCAGTGGCATGCAGGGGGGGCATTGGCGTGGGGGTTGCATGCATGTTCCTGTTTTCTGCCCATGGACACAGTGCAGTGTTTCCTTGTTCAGGCATTTGAACTCTGCCAGAAGACCAAAGCCATGTTGCTTCTTGTTTTCCATTAGTTTCAGCTGTCTATGTCCGGAATCCAGGAGAGAAGCTTATCTATGTATCTTCTTTCCCCCCCAGGCTGAATGGAGGGAGGAAGTGAAGCTGCATTTTGAAAAGATCAAGTCAGAGGGGACATGTCTGCACCGCTTGGAGGAGGAGCTGATCCACCGGCGACGAGAAGAACTCAGGTAAGGTGATGGATATAGGAGAAGGAATGATACGGTTGAAAAGGTTCCCTCCTTGTTGTCAAGAGCTTGGTGGCAGTGGCAGTGGCAGTGGCGGCATCTGTCTCAAGAGACAATGGAGTGTGCCTCTGGGGGTGGGCCTGGGCCTCACTGATGTGGTCCAAAGGAAAACAGCAAAACATTGGACACCAGCTGGGCTGCAGGAGTTGCTGGAAGAAGGCGTACAAGGCACCATTCAACTGTCTTAGGGCTCCACTCCAGATTTTTGTAGGGTTTACGTCTTAGCCTTTTCTTCTCCTGCAAAGCAGTGGAGGTTTAGGATCAGAGTTTTCCTTCTCCTAGATGAACTACCTTCCCAGGCTGACGAGCCCCAACTGCCCCTGTTAGGAGCAGGTGCTTATAAATAGTGTGGCGCATATTCTATATTGCTGCAGATATTAAATATTGAGCAGTTGGAAGCGACTGGAAGCATACGAACTGACTCCTTTGGAAAGGAAACATCGCCCAGGCAATTCACACTTTTACTGGCAGGACTTTCTTCAAAACAGAATTAAAGCATCAAAAATATCCATACAGTATCTTACAAAATATGAAATAATCCAAACTGACCTATAAACAAAGGTCTCTCTCTTTCTCTCTATCTCTCTCTCTCCCGCCTGCTTTCCAGCCTCCAGTCTGTTTGCTCTCCCTTCAGGAGACCCATTTACTTGCATTGTTTTCCCTGTAGCATTCAGAGAGACAACCCACTTTGCATCTTCATTCCACTGAGTTTGGGAGGCAAAGACTGGAAGCTGCTCCCTCCTCACATGGTCCCAGGTTACAACCCTCACATGTTAGCTACCAGAGAACAGTTCATCATTACCTCTGCAAGAGCTCAGAGTCCTTTAGAAAAACTCTTGTGGAAAACCCCCCGTTTTAGCAACACACATTTATCCATTTTCCATTTTAAACCTTCCTTAATACATACACAGGGACGCGGGTGGCGTTGTGGGTTAAACCACAGAGCCTAGGACTTGCCGATCAGAAGGTTGGCGGTTCAAATCCCTGAGATGGGGTGAGCTCCCATTGCTCGGTCCCTGCTCCTGCCAACCTAGCAGTTCGAAAGCATGTCAGAGTGCAAGTAGATAAATAGGTACCGCTCTGGCGGGAAGGTAAATGGTGTTTTCCATGCGCTGCTCTGGTTCACCAGAAGCAGCTTAGTCATGTTGGCCACATGACCTAGAAGCTGTATGCCGGCTCCCTCGGCCAATAAAGCAAGATGAGCGCCGCAACCTCAGAGTCAGTCACGACTGGACCTAATGGTCAGGGGTCCCTTTACTTTTAATACATACACATTTTCCATTTTTGTGTGATTTAAACTATTATTCTTAACATGTATATCCACTCCCGTAGCAGACAGCATTAGTGAGACAGTGCCCCTTGCCATTTGGGTCACAGCTGCCAATTCTTTTTTTTTTTTCAAATAATATTTATTATTTTCAGTAGATAAACATAATAAAAAAGAAGAGATTAACAATAATAAAGACAAACAAAAAATAGGAGAAAAAGAGAAAAAAGAAGAAAGATACATACTACATATTACCACTTAATTAATTAAAATTAAGTACCATCCATCTTCATAAACATAGTATTTGACTTCCTCGAATCTCTTCCATCTGAATTTCTTAGTAATTATATGTAGCAGTTTCCAGTATCAGTGTTTCAAAAGACCATATCACAGTCCTAATCATATTACATAGCTTTCCTTATCATACATTTTCTTATTTATAAATTTAATTCCATTTTAATCCTAGGCCTAATTGTTTCTTTCAAGTGGTTACATATCTTTAATATTACAATATTTATTCAAATAGTCTTTAAATTTCTTCCAATCTTCTTGGTGTTCCTCTTCTTTCTGGTCGCGGATTCTCCACTGCTGCCAATTCTGAAAAGTAGCCCGTCTGCAGCAGAGCTCAGACACGGCTCCCGCGGCCTGTTCATATAGGATGCCTGACAGCTGCTTTCCTCTCCCTCCCCAGGCATGCTCTGGACATCCGGGAGCATTACGAGCGCAAGCTGGAGCGAGCCAACAACCTGTACATGGAGCTCAACTCCCTCATGCTACAGCTGGAGCTGAAGGAGAAGGAGCTGCTCCGGTGAGAAGGCGGAAACTCAAAAACAGGACAGGGAAACCTGGGGCCTGCTGGGTGCTGTTGGACTCCCATCAGCCCCAGCCGGCAGGGCCCAATGGATGATGGGAGCTGCAGTCCCAGAAACATCTGGTGGATCCCACTGCAAGGGGTGCTAGACATTGCAACTGGTTTTTACCGGGCCAATTTTTTGTCCAGGTTTCCCGACAGAGATCTCTCTCCTGGTCCTATTGGACACAAAGTCCAAAGTCCACTGAGCTGCAGCCGTTCCCTAAAGGAAGTGGGGAAGGATCCTGATGCCTCTGGCTGCTCCTGACCTCTAGGTGGCAAGCTTTTTCTGGCTTGCTAGGCCAGAGAGCTTGGACCAGGAAGGACGACAGCATTATCCAATCTGTGGATCTGAGAAGCATGACGGGTTTCCCCCCCATAAGCCCAATGATTCCCACAGCATCATTTGAGGCTATACAAGAAGAGGATGAGGTGTGAGCCAGGGCAAAGCCAGTTGAGAAGGGCCATAGCTCAATGGCTAGGGGCATCTACCCTGCATCCAGATGTCCCAGGTTTGATTCCTGGCATTTCCAGGTAGAACCAGGAGAGACCCCTGTCTGTAACCCTGGAGGGCCCCTGCGAGTCATTGCAGACAATAGTGAGATACATGGACCATTGGTCAGACTGGGTACAAGGTACAAGGCAGCTCAATATTTCCCAGTGTCCCAGGGAACAATCCCTGTAACAATCCCTGTGTCCCTGTAACAATTATAATTATAATTATTTATTCTTTATACCCCACCCATCTGGCCGGGTTTCCCCAGCCACTCTGGGCAAATGCCAACTGAATAATAATAATAATAATAATGTGATAAAATGTCAAGCGTTAAAAACTTCCCTATACAGGGCTGCCTTCCGATGTCTTCTAAAAGTCAGTTGTTTATTTCCTTGACATCTGATGGGAGGGCATTCCACAGGGCGGGTGTCACTACCAAGAAGGCCCTCTGGTTCCCTGTAACTTCGCTTCTTGCAGTGAGGGAACCGCCAGAAGGCCCTCGGCGCTGGATCTCAGTGTCCGTGCTGAACGATGGGAGTGGAGATGTTCCTTCAGGTATACTGTGCTGAGGCCATTTAGGGCTTTAAAGGTCAGCACCAACACTTTGAATTGTGCTCGGAAACGTACTGGGAGCCAATGTAGGTCTTTTAAGACCGGTGTTATATGGTCTCGACGGCCACTCCCAGTCACCAGTCTAGCTGCTGCATTCTGGATTAGTTGTAGTTTCCAGGTCAGCTTCAAAGGTAGAGCGCATTGCAGTCGTCCAAGCGAGAGATAACCAGAGCATGCACCACTCTGGCAAGACAGTTCACAGGCAGGTAGGGTCTCAGCCCGTGTACCAAATGGAGCTGGTAGACAGCTGCCCTGGACACAGAATTGACCTGCGCCTCCATGGACAGCTGTGAGTCCAAAATGACTCCCGGGCTGCACATCTGGTCCTTCAGGGGCACAGTTACCCCATTCAGGACCAGAGTGTCCTCCACACCCACCCGCCTCATCCCCCAGAAACAGTATTTCTGTCATGTCATGATTCAACCTCAGTAGACAATTCTGAGATACATCGACAATTGGTCAGGCAGCTTCCTACTTTCCTGTGTCCCAGGGAACCCTGTAACAACTTCCCTGTAAACTTGGATAACGTGTGTGTTTAGGTGGGGCATCATTGGTTGCTGTAATTGATGTATTTTAATTGCACAACCATTTACAGTATTTGTAGCTTGCCTTCCTGCCCCCCAAAGAATCCATGCCACCCAGCGGTCAGGTGTCTGCGTAGTCCGTCCTCGTACGTTCTCAATTTTTTCCATCTCCATCCGTAGGCGAGAGCAAGCCCTGGAAAAGAAGTACCCTGGGCTCTTTAAGCACCACCCTTCACGCAGCCTCCTGCATGGCAACACCGTGGAAAAGCTGATCAAGAAGAGGAATGTGCCTCAGAAACTCTCTCCGCACAGTAAGAGGTGAGAAGCGGCTGGGAAAAGGCCTGCCAAGGAGAGAGCGAATGATGAAGAGTCTCTGTTGCTTTCAGTGTTGCGTGGCATGATTTTGTGGGAGTGCAGATGTAGAGTACAGTTCACAACTCAGCTCCCTAAGAATCTCAACTTCCTTCCTTTTTTTCTTTAAACCAAGCAAGCTTCTAGCCCTCATCGTTACAGAGGTGCATTTGAACCCATGTAGGCAATGCCTTGTCCAATCTCAGAAGTCAGAGGAATGGCTTAATAAGCTTTGCTGTGGTTGTGGCTTCTGTTGCATAGCTCCTGGCTTCCCCCACATGCCCGTATATTATGTATAGTATTTTTAAAATGAAGAATAAATTAGGCATATTTGCTTGGTTTGCATAATTTATTCAGCTTGCAGAATTCAGCTTTCCTGGGCGCAGAATCTGTCTCTTCATCTACATATCTGTACACATACATATGTTTGAATAGGGTACACTTAATGGTGTTTAAGGTTTTCCAACGCAACCTCCTAAAATGCAGGGCCTCAAAATAAGCCCTGATGCAAAGGGCTTTTTACAATGTCAGTTGCACGCAATACACAGATCTCATCTGGTGAAGAATCTAGGAACCTGAAAGTCCTTGCTTTTTGTTGTTTGCCAAAAATAAAACCAAGCTTATAGCTCTTATGATTTCCAAACAAGCAATTTATGGTCAGTATTTGGTGGAATCTCAAAACGCAAATGAAGGCAGGAAATAATTTCCAGTGACCAGGAAGCACGGCTTCAGTGCATTAAGCTCAACAAATGGAACTGGTTATTTTGCTACAACCTGATAACTATCGGCTTGGCGGGCTTTTTCTCTAGTGGCACCATTGTTGTGGAAATGTGAAATGTGAGAGGCCTCATCAGTATTGGCATTCCGCCGGTTCTTGAAGACACGCCTCTTTAGCAAGCATTCCCCTGATCTCCTGACTTGAACCTCCCGCTTTAATTCTTCTTTTAACTGTTTTAACAATTATGCTGGTTCATGGGCTTGTTTATTATAGATCTTAATTATTATTACTATTTACAGATAGGTAGCCGTGTTGGTCTGCCATAGTCAAAACAAAACAAATTCCTTCCAGTAGCACCTTAAAGACCAACTAAGTCAGTTCTTGGTATGAGCTTGGTATGAGGTGCTACTTTAAGGTGCTACTGGAAGGAATTTGTTTTATTATTACTATTATTATTAATAATAAATTTTTATTTATACACCGCCCTACATGGCCAGGGCCAGGCTCAGGGCGGCTAACACCAAATATAAATTACAATAAAGCGTAATAGAAAACAACAACAACAAACAAACAAACAAACAGTTAATTAAAATACGGCTTAAAATACAGCTTAAAATTACAGATGTTTTGATGAAGCTGTTTCACTATGTATTCTAATTAGGAGTAGCTATATATTTTTATAATCGGTTTTCTATTTGTTCCTTTGTTTGCTGGGTTTTATTTGCTTGCAAATGGTCTTGGTATCTTCCCGAAAGGAAAGGTAGCATATAAAATCAGTAAAAATAATTGGAGGAATATGACATCAGTGACAGTAAAAGAGCATGAAAATCAATAAAGCAAACCAGGAACAACAAAACAAGACCCAACAGGGGATGCTGACAGTGTCGGAAACATTTTTTCACCCTAAAGGCCTGATTCCCTTCCAGGCAACTTTCTGGGGCCACATGCCATGGTTGGGCATTAGATTTATAGATCACCCTTCAGTTCGCAGAGTATAAAACAGGATGAAAACATAAAAATAAGGAAAACAAAACAGCAAAACAAAAACCCACCCCTTCCCACAGACACATTTTAAAAGGTTGTAGAATATTAATCAGCCCAAGGCCTGGTTGAAGAGGAATGTTTTTGCCTGGCATCTAAATACAGTGGAACCTCATTTTTTGAACATAATCCGTTCCGGGAGACCGTTGGACTTCCACAACGTTCGAAAACTGAAAGCAGAAGCCTCAAAATAATAGGGAAACTCAAACGGAAGCCATGTTGCACGTTCGGCTTCCAAAAATTGTTCAAAAACCGAAGCAGTTACTTCCAGGTTTTTGGCGTCGAAAGCCGAAACATGCGTCAACAGAGATGTTCGACAGCCGACATTCCACTGTATATGCAATGAAGGTGCCAGGTGAGCCACCCTGGGGAGAGCATTCCACAAACTGGGAGCCACCACAGAAAAGGCCTCGCCACCCTCTGGACCTCACATGGAGGAGGCACACAATAAAGGGCCTCAGATGTTGATCTCAGGGTCCAGGTCAGTTTGTATGGGGAGAGGTGGTCCTTGAGGTAAGTTTTTATGCACACAGACACACACACCATCCTCCATTCAGGCAAGGCAGCATTATCAGAGTCCAAGGGAGATGCAAAGAGGGGCCAGCATGGGGTATGGCCTGCAGAGAACCCTGAGGGTCAGACAGAGAGGGCTGGAGAATTGAACTCCCAAAGCCGAGGCTCCCCATTGCCGCTGTGAAAGGTCAAACTGAAACAACTGTGGTCCAACAGCTCCATCTGGTGTGCAGGCTGAGACCCTACCTGCCTGCGGACTGTCTTGCCAGAGTGGTGCATGCTCTAGTTATCTCCCGCTTGGACTACTGTAATGCACTCTACGTGGGGCTACCTTTGAAGGTGACCTGGAAACTGCAGTTAATCCAGAATGCAGCAGCTAGACTGGTGACTGGGAGTGGCCGCCGAGACCACATAACACGGGTCTTGAAAGACCTACATTGGCTCCCAGTACGTTTCCGAGCATAATTCAAAGTGTTGGTGTTGCCCTTTAAAGCCCTAAACGGCCTCAGTCCTGTATACCTGAAGGAGCGTCTCCACCCCAACCGTTCAGCCCAGACACTGAGATCCAGCACCGAGGGCCTTCTGGCAGTTCCCTCATTGCGAGAAGTGAAGTTACATGGAACCAGACAGAGGGCCTTCTCGGTAGTGGCGCCCGCCCAGTGGAACGCCCTCCCTTCAGATGTGAAGGAAATAGGCAGCTACCTTCTTTTTAAAAGACATCTGAAGGCAGCCCTGTTTAGGGAAGTTTTTAATATTTAATGCTGTACTGTTTTTAACACTTTATTGGAAGCCGCCCAGAGTGGCTGGAGAAACTCAGCCAGATGGGTGGGGTATAAATAATATATTATTATTATTATTATTATTATTATTATTATTATTATTATTATTATTATTATCATTATGCCACAATTGTTCTCTTCCACAGGCCTGACATTCTGAAGACGGAGGTGATCATGGACCCCACCCTGCCCCAGCTTGCCATCCCCGTGTGCCAGAAAGGGCCCCCGTCCCCTGGGCGCAGCCGGCGGGCAAAGTCGCGCTACCGCAAGGTCAGCACCCGAGGCAGCTGTGGGGAGCTGGCCGATCCGGGGGGAGCCAAGCGCCTAGAGCCCTGCGCGGCCCTCAGGGGGCTCCAGCACGACCTGCTGCTACGCAAGATGTCGTCTTCCAGCCCCGACCTCATCTCCACCACCCTGGGAGCCGAAGGCCGCAAGGGGGCAGCCGGCCCCGAATCCCCGCCAGCTGAGCAGCCCTGCAGCGAGACGCCCAGCGAAGACACGGCCTCCGTCCCCTGCTCCAGCAGCCCCGAGTCACCCTCTTCGCGACAAGGTGCCGTGGGCCCTCCAGACAAGGCTAGGCTGCAGCCGGGAGAGGAAGCCGAGCGGGAGCAGGGCAGGGGCAGCCGAGCAGCGGCCGCACCGCAATCCCAGCACCTCACGCCAGCTGCCATGTTGTATCGGGCAGCCGTCACCCGGAGTCAGGTAGAGCCGGGCAGGGGGCGCTCTTCCTTCCCTCCATAGGAGCCAGTTCCTAGGGGCTGAGGTCTCTTCGCCCCCTTCCAAAATTGGTGGGTGTTTCCATTCAAATGGTGTGCATACACCACATTTTGTGATCAATTCTGCAGGGTGGGGCTTACCCCCCGCCCAATATTTTATTCGAGTCCCAGCAGTGTGGACTGTAAATAAGGATCACATGATCCAAGCAACGGGAGAATGAAATCCTAACAGAAGGGGATGCTTTTCCCCTTAAAAAAGGCTTGTTGATTCATTTCGCGCAACAGGGTTGTTTGCTCAAACCTTCTCCATCCATATGGCCACCATAGTTGACTTTTGCACATCTTTTATCTACTTGTCTGGGAAGTTGCACATTTAAGTAGGTGCTGTGTGCATGCGATTGCCCTGCCTCACCTGGAGCTGTGGCTGTGAAGCACAGGTGCATAGCTGCCAACTTTTCCCTTTTCTTGCGAGGAATCCTGTTTGGAATAAGGGAATTTCCCTTTAAAAAAGGGAACCGTAGACAGCTATGCACAGGTAAGTGGTTCGAAACACTGCCAGCCAGCTATTCAAAATCTGTTTCTGAGTGCCACGTGCATGTCTGTTTGGATCACGGCCCCAAAATCCAATAATAATAATAATAATAATAATAATAATAATAATAATAATAATAATAATAATAATTTATTTATACCCCGCCCGTCTGGCTGAGTCTCCCCAGCCACTCTGGACCGGCTCCCAATCAAATGTTAAAAACAGTACAGCACTAAACATTAAAAACTTCCCTAAACAGGGCTGCCTTCAGATGTCTTTTAAAGATAGGTTAGCTGCTTATTTCCTTCACATCTGAAGGGAGGGTGTTCCACAGGGCAGGTGGCACTACCAAGAAGGCCCTCTGTCTGGTTCCCTGTAACCTCACTTCTCGCAATGAGGGAACCGCCAGAAGGCTCTCGGAGCTGGACCTCAGCGTCCGGGCAGAATGATGGGGGTGGAGACGTTCCTTCAGGTATACAAGACTGAGGCCATTTAGGGCTTTAAAGGTCAGTACCAACACTTTGAATGGTGCTCGGAAACGTACTGGGAGCCAATGTCGGTCTTTCAAGACCGGTGTTATGTGGTCCCGGCGGCCGCTCCCAGTCACCAGTCTACCTGCTGCAATAGCACTGAAAATGGTGGAATATGTTTTTTTAAGAATCTTGGAGGTTGGTGGGTTTTGTTTACTCCAGTCTCATTTTAGCCATGACATAGTTCCTTTTCTCTCTCTTCTTCTCGGCTCAGAAACGCGGGGTCTCCTCGGAGGAGGAGGAAGGCGAGGTAGACAGCGAAGTCGAGCTCCCTCTCCGGCAAAGGTGAGTGTTTGCCTGGGTTAGCCCAGTACGACTGGTCGAAGATGGGGGTGGTTAGCCCTGAGTCGTCGTCCCCCCCCCCCACACACAGAATCAATCTCTGTGCAACAGTAGATCAGACATTACTATGAAGCTGATTCAGGACAGGAGAAAGAAATGTCTTCACACAACTGGCTTTGGACTCATCTGGCAGGCTCCTGTTGTTTATTTATTTTGTGTCATTAGTGCACCTCAGGGATGGGGTAACCTCTGGCCCAGGAGCCAGTCTTAGAATCATAAGGTTGTGGAGTTGGAAGGGTCATCTAGTCCAACGCCCTGCAACGCAATAACCAAGCTAACAAGCCAGCCAAGGCATTGAGTTTGACCCACAAGGCCAGTCTTCCCCAACCCTCAGCTGAAATCATCTGTCAGTTGTGCAACGGTTGTGAGTGCCTGTTCCCTGCTGGAGATAATTGTTCTTGATAGGTGAAGTGGCCATTCAGCATCTGCTGAAAAACCTTTGATGGATGGCTTGCACCTTCCTTCCTCTTTTTAAAAAAAACAAATTAATACAAATTCAATACAAATTTAAAAGCTGACTTTCCACCTCCATATGTTCTTTCTTTTTTTCCTCCCTCTGGCACTCTGGTCAGTGACTGAAATACAGTGGTACCTCAGTTTTCAAACGTCTCGGACATTGATAGTTTTGGCTTTCGAACGCCGAAAACTCAGTTTTCAAAAGCCGGCTATTCGAAAGCCGAACATGCCACGCAGCTTCCGTATTGAGTTTTCCAGATATAAATGCTTCCGGAAATTCATACTTCAGTTTTCGAACGTTTTGGAAGTCAAACAGTCTTCCAGAACAGGTTACATTCGAAAACCGAGGTACCACTGTAAATCGATTCATTTCCTCCCCTCGTTGCTGTCCCAAGTACAATATCTTTTCCCATTTTCATTTCAAAATCCACTCGTCCCTTCTCCCTTCACATTGCATGAACAAGTGCAGTGGTACCTCGTGTTACGTACCGTCCCCCTTACGAACGCTGCGGGTTACATGGTCCGCTAACCCGGAATTAGATGCCCCTTGTTGCGAACTTTGCCCCAGGTTGCGAGCAGAAGTTGCACTCTGGCAGTGTGGCAGCAGCGGGAGGCGCCATTAGCGAAAGCGCACCTCATGTTACGAGCGGTTTCCTGTTACGAACAGACCTCCGGAACGGATTAAGTACGTAACACGAGGTACCACTGTACCAATTTCTGCTCTGACTTTTATACACGATTATAACCTTTCCTCAAAAAAGTTGAATAGAGGAAATCCTCTTTTACCTATGTATAATACTCATGAGTCCGTTTTAAAATCGGATGACCTGCATCTTCCAAGGCAGTCCGTTCAATGGGCAAACCGCTTAGACAACCAGGAAACCATTCCCTGGGTGCAGCCATCCCATAGCTCAGAGATGTAGCCAACATGGTACCCTCCACATTTTGTGGGACTCCAGTTCCCATCTCTAACCATAGGTCATGGTCAGTGCTGGATTTACGTATAAGCTAAACAAGCTATAACTTAGGGCCCCACTCTCTTGGGGGCCCCAAAAATTTTTAAACGAAAAAAAACCTGGATGTCCATTTCCAAAATATAAGATTAAAAAAACCCCCAAAAACCTACATACAGCAATGTTGTTTTGTGTTGTGTAGGCTCCTATTTGTTATGTGCAAATGGCTTGAGATACCTATTGGGTCCATAAATGATCAGACAGTGGGCGCTCGGGTTGCGAACGTGATCCATGCGGGAGGCACGTTCGCAACCCGCAGCGTCCACAACCTGCAGCGCTGTGTCTGCGCATGCGCGGGTCACAATTCGGCACTTCTGCGCATGCACAAAGCGCGATTTAGCCCTTCTGCGCATGTGCAATTACTGAAACCCGGAAGTAACCTGCTCCAGTACTTCCAGGTTCGGCGCGGTGCACAAGCTGAAATCGCGCAACTTGAAGCGTCTGTAACCCAAGGTGTGACTGTGTAGCATATATTCAACACAAAAAAAGTGACAATTTGTAGTTGACAAAGGATGGCTGGACATATAAAGGGCCCCATTACCTTCAGTAATCTCCTGCCAACCCAGCAGTTCAAAAGCACGTCAAAGTGCAAGTAGATAAATAGGTACCGCTCCGGCGGGAAGGTAAATGGCATTTCCGTGCGCTGCTCTGGTTCGCCAGAAGAGGCTTAGTCATGCTGGCCACATGACCCGGAAGCTGTACGCCGGCTCCCTCGGCCAATAAAGCAAGATTAGCGCCGCAACCCCAGAGTCGGCCACAACTGGACCTAATGGTCAGGGGTCCCTTTACCTTTACCTTCAGTAGATCAGGACCTTATCAAACCTAAATCTGGCCCTGGCCACAGTGGGTGAGTTGGAGGCCAGTGAGGTTGACTAGCCTGGCACCCCCATTGCCACACATCAGATGGGTCCATGTTGCCAGAGGGCTTCATATTTTCTCTCTCCTGACCCAGGTGGCCTCAGGCGATGAGCAAGCGGCAGTCGCTCTCCACTTTCAGCTCCGAGAACTTCTCCGATGGGGATGGCGAGGAGGGCACTGCCAGCGAGGGCACCACAGCATCCCACAGCGGCGGCACGCCAGATGTGGCCAGCACCAACACAGACGAACGCCTGGATGCCGAGCGCTCGGACGACGACATCCTGGGGCACTCGGACGGGCTGTCCGAAAAGGAGGCGGCCATCCAGCTTGTCAAACGCCAGCTCAGTGCCGAACAGAACCCTGGAGAGGTGGGTGCAGTGCGAGAATGGCAGGGTATTGGCATCCATTTCAGCTGCCGGGACTTTGTTTTGCCTGTGGGTTTCCCCCTGGTGGTGAACCTGGGCGATGCAGGAGCTTTGAGAAGGCTGCGAGGTCACTTTTACTGGTGCAGGAAAGCCCAAAATGTAGGTTACCTGCAGCCAAAGAGGCCATTGCCTGTTTCTGCACCTACTGGTTTTGGTGGCTTCTGGTCTGTTGTTAATGTGCATAAGACTGCACCATCAGCAAACGTGGAAGCGGACAGAATTCAGCCTCGTGAGTGGATTGGCTCACTATTTTATTTTTACATTACAGTGGTGCCCCGCAAGACGAACGCCTCGCAAGACGGAAAACCCGCTAGACGAAAGGGTTTTCCGTTTTGGAGGCGCTTCGCAAAACGAATTTCCCTATGGGCTTGCTTCGCAAGACGAAAATGTCTTGCGAGTTCCTGCGGGTTTTTTTTTCCCTTTTCCCCCCCTTTTCCTAAGCCCTAAGCCGCTTATCAGCTGATCCGCTAAAAGCCGCTAAACCACTAATAGCGCTAATCCGCTAAGCCGTCAATGGGCTTGCTTCGCAAGACGAAAAAACCGCTATACGAAGAGCCTCATGGAACGGATTGATTTCGTCTTGCGAGGCACCACTGTATTAAATTTCAATCTGCGTAGGAGGGCCGCCTTTTGGGGGGAAATTCCCAAACCAAAAAGAGAAGTGAGGTTGCCAGCGTTCAACCCCTCTCCCTGACAAACCCTTTGCCCTTCCCTGTGCCTAGCAGAAGGAACCTAAATGTGGATCACATGCAAGATTAGCTTTTTCATTTTTCTGGGTGTGGAATGTTTGCTTTAAAGGATCCTGCTGCCCTCTTGAGGTTAAAGGTAAAGGTAAAGGGACCCCTGAGCATTAGGTCCAGTTGTGGCCGATTCTGGGGTTGCGGCGCTCATCTCGCTTTATTGGCCGAGGGAGCCGGCGTACAGCTTCTAGGTCATGTGGCCAACATGACTAAGCTGCTTCTGGTGAACCAGAGCAGTGCATGGAAATGCCAGTTACCTTCCTGCCGGAGCGGTACCTATTTATCTACTTGCACTTTGATGTGCTTTCGAACTGCTAGGTGGGCAGGAGCAGGGACTGAGCAACGGGCGATCACCCCGTCGCAGGGATTCGAACCGCCGACCTTCTGATCGGCAAGTCCTAGGCTCTGTGGTTTAACCCACAGCGCCACCCGCGTCGAGGTTGCTGGGCTGCAAATCACGTCAGCCCTGGGCTCACTAGGGACAGTGGGAGCCACGGTCCAGTCGCATCTGGAAGGTCCCAGGTCCCCCATCCCAGCTTTAATGATGTGTATGCACTGGTATGATGGAAGTGGGCAGAAAAAGGTTTCCTCCCTCTCTCACAGCAACGTTGGAACATCCGGTGAAGCTGAATGTCGGGAGATTCAGGACAGACAAAAACTTCTTCATGCAGGGCATAGTTAAGCTATGGAACTCATGTCCACAAGGGGCAACGATGGCCATTTTGAAAGAGGATTAAATACATTCAAGGAGGATAAGTCTATCAGTGGCTAATAGTCATGACCGCTATGCTCTGTCTCTACCATCGAGAGGCGGTATGCTTCTAAATACCAGATTGAGGGGAGTATTGTTGCAATGATGTCCTGCTTGCGTTCTTTCCTCAGACATCTGGTTGGCCACTGTAAGAACAGGATGCTGGATGAGGGATGGGCCTGATCCAGCAGAGCATTGGTTAAAGCTTCTTCTTTGCAGCCCAATTCAGGGCCACAGGTGGCCTCATGCTGGGTGTTCATCAGTATGCAGATGATACCCAGCTCTACCTCTCTTTTAAATCAGAACCAGTGAAGGCATTGAAGGTCCTGTGTGAGTATCTGGAGGCAGTTGGAGGATGGATGGTGGCTAACAGATTGAGGTTGAATCCTGACAAGGCAGAAGTACTGTTTTGGGGAAACAGGGGGCGGGCGGGTGTGGAGGACTCCCTGGTCCTGAATGGGGTAACTGTGCCCCTGAAGGACCAGGTGTGCAGACCGGGAGTCATTTTGGGCTCACAGCTGTCCATGGAGGTGCAGGTCAAATCTGTGTCCAGGGCAGCTGTCTACCAGCTCCATCTGGTATGCAGGCTGAGACCCTATCTGCCCGCGGACTGTCTCGCCAGAGTGGTGCATGCTCTAGTTATCTCCCACTTGGACTGCAATGCGTTCTACATGGGGCTACCTTTGAAGGTGACTTGGAAACTACAATTAATCCAGAATGCGGCAGATGGACTGGTGACTGGGAGTGGTCGCCATATAACACCGGTCTTGAAAGACCTACATTGCCTCCCAGTACATTTCTGAGCAGAATTCAAAGTGTTGTTGCTGACCTTTAAAGCCCTAAACGGCCTCAGTCCTATATACCTGAAGGAGCGTCTCCACCCCCATCGTTCAGCCCGGACACTGAGATCCAGCGCCGAGGGCCTTCTGGCGGTTCCCTCACTGCAAGAAGCGAAGTTACAGGGAACCAGAGGGCCTTCTTGGTAGTGACACCCGCCCTGTGGAACGCCCTCCCTTCAGATGCCAAGGAAATAAACAACTACAATGGTACCTCTGGTTACGAACTTAATTCGTTCCGGAGGCCGTTCTTAAGCTGAAACCGTTCTTATCCTGAGGCACACTTTTGCTAATGGGGCCTCCCACTGCGCATGATTTCCGTTCGCATCCTGGGCAAAGTTCGCAACCAGGAGCAGCTACCGCCGGGATAGCAGAGATCGTAACCTGAAGCATTCATAACCAGAAGCATTTGTAACCAGAAGTACCACTGTATCTGACTTTTAGAAGACCTCTGAAGGCAGCCCTGTATAGGGGAGTTTTTAATGTTTGATGTTTTAGCGTGTTTTTAGTATTTTGTTGGGAGCAACCCAGAGGGGCTGGGGAAACCCAGCCAGGTGGGCTGGGTATAAATAATAAATTATTATTATTATATTATTGGGTAGTATTTCTCCACATGCCCCGATTTCCTCACACTCTCCCTCTCCTTCCAGGACGCTGCTGCCTACGAGGATTCGGACTGCGACAGTGCCGAACTGGACCATTCAGGCAGCGGGGAGATGCAGAGACTTCAGGACATGCCCAGTTTGTGATTGCACCCGTTTGGCTTTTCCTTCCCCAGGTTGTACAGACCCCTGGTCCTTCCCTGCACCACGACCACCTCCCCAGATATTTATATAAATAATCTATAAAAGCTCTATATAAATCTATATATCTCATAATCTCTGGAAGGAGAGCCAGTGCGCCTCATCTCTGCGTCCCGTCCCTGCCTTCTTCTGGACTGGTTGTGGAGTCGAGGGCCCCTTCCCTGCCACCGGGGCTTGCAGTTTTCACTTGGGGCAGCTGGAGACGTGGAACAAACGGACACGCAGCCGTCGGCCCCGCAACTAAGCAGGAGAGGCCTTCGATACACACAGAAAGCAGAGTCAATCCCTTCTGTTCTGCTGCCTCATGAGTCCTGGACATTGTGGGCCCCGGCTGAGGACCAACGAGCTCTAACCAGGCCCAGGGAGTAAGCAATGGGCCCGTGGGCAGAGAGAGAAGACCCAGGCTGGGGAATGGTGCGTTCTTCTACCAAAGGAAGCGGCAAGGAGCTCTCGGCGCACTGGCAAGGCTCAAACATCTTAGCTGGACCAGGCACATTCCAGGTGCCAGACTGTTTCTGATCTGGACTCAATGCATGTTTGGGCCACAGTCAGCACGGAAACCTCCCCCTACCCAGAGCTTGGGAATAAGTTGTTTTCCTTCCCTTTGCCCCCAATATAGCCCTCCCCGAAAGTAACAACCAAAGCCTGAGCGCAACAAGCCCTCTTCTCTTCCAACAGTCCTTCCTTCCTCCCTCCCTCCCTCCCTCCCATACTGTATATATGTGTACACACACACACACACACGGACACACACACACACACACACACACACACACACACACACACACACACTTGATGTGGCCCATTCCAATGGTGGAATGGGGGGGAAAAACCTGCTCCATTTCTCCCCTGCTGGCACCAACATGCACTGCACTTTTCAAGTAATTTATTTATTTTTTATTTTATAACGAGAAATGTTTACATTTGCACTTAACACGTGTCTCTGTCAGATGGGTCTGTGTAACGGGGGGGGGAGCGGGGAGGGAAGCGAGAGATAGAGAGATCGTGCGCACGGACGGACAAGGCAGGAATTGGGATTTCTGATCCCAACGCTCGATTCTGGCGAAAGCCTTTTAACGCTTAAAAAGGGGGGAAGGGGAGTCTGTTGAGCGTACCCCGGCGAGGAAGAATCCCCTTTCCTCTTGGTTTCTCAGGTGAAGGTCCTGGTTTGGAGAAATATGTCCCTCTCCTTTCACGTTTGTCGTTTATTTGTGTTTGGTTAAAAACACCACGGGTGTGAGAGCTTAGCGCAGGGGTGGACGCGAAAGGGTTTTTTAAAAAAGAGAGAAAGGGGAAAACCCCGCTCCTGGTGCAAAAAGATGAACTATGGCAGGGTTTCTCAGCCACAGATTTTGGGACCAGCACATTTCCCCCCTGCCCACTCTCTGCCATTTTGACAAAGCAGCCTGGGTGGCGGAGGTGGGGGACAACTAAGCCGAGACTACTGGGAAAGAGACGAGTTCCTGAAACAAAGCTGAACTGGCTAAAAAATGTCTTCCTCTGCTCACTAGCACTATGAGCTGTGGCTTTTGTGACACCCCCTGCCCAGCTTATTTGCATATGGGGGGGGTCCCCCCTCCAGTGCGCATTCTGCCTCCTGCCGGATCCTTGCTCACAGTCCTTACCAGGACAGCAGCGAAACAGATAACAGTGCACCTGAATGCTTGCAAAATACACCTGGCTTGATTTGTGACATGTTAACAGGGGGTGTCCCTGCTTGGCCATCTGATTTCCTTCTATTGGGAGGGGCTGGCTGTGGGTTGCTCTCTCCCATCGTCAAAAGCCCTCTCCCCTTACAAACCTGTTCGCCTTCCCCAGACGCGAGCTGCAGAATGGAAACCAAGTCCGGCATTTTTACCGCAATGCATGCTCCGGTTCGAAAGACCTGCCCGTTTTGACAGCAGCATTGCCCTGGTGCTAATTCCCTTTCTGCCCACAAGGGGGCAGGGGTTGCCTGCCCTTCCTTGCCTAGTTTTATTGCCGCAGCTGCTTTTTTTTTCCTATTTAAGGGGGAATGCAGCAGCTTTTGGTGGGGAGAATTCAGTGCAACCAGCAGTAGGCTTTGCATGATGCTGCACAAGCCTAACGCAGCAGCCTGTGGCAAAACAGCAGCCTGAGCACACTAGAGCCAGATTTGAGAGGTGCTGCCACTGATGGTGCTAAATCAGATGGACTAGGGACGTGAGATGTCGTAAGGCAGCGTACAGCCTCCAGAAGCGCCTGTCGTATACCTGCTGCTCCACCTTCTGTGGTGCTAAGAGTGGCATGCTGGGAAATTTTTTCCACTGCCCACTAATCCAAGGCCCACATGCGCCACTGCTACACCAGCTTTGCTTTAGGGATCTGATCGGCTACAGTGCAAACAAAGGCAGCCCATTCTTCAGCTAGGCTCATGTGGACAGTCTCCTTCAGCTCTAATTCAGCAGGTTAATTCTGTGTCCAGGGCAGCTGTCTACCAGCTCCACCTGGTACGCAGGCTAAGACCCTACCTGCCCGCAGACTGCCTCGCCAGAGTGGTGCATGCTCTAGTTATCTCCCGCTTGGACTACTGCAATGCGCTCTACGTGGGGCTACCTTTGAAGGTGACCCGGAAACTATAATTAATCCAGAATGCGGCAGCTAGGCTGGTGACTGGGAGTGGCCGCTGGGACCACATAACACCGGTTCTGAGAGATCTGCATTGGCTCCCAGTACGTTTCCAAGCACAATTCAAAGTGCTGGTGCTGACCTTTAAAGCCCTAAACAGCCTCGGCCCAGTATACCTGAAGGAGCGTATCCACCCCCATCGTTCAGCCCGGACACTGAGGTCCAGCACCGAGGGCCTTCTGGCAGTTCCCTCATTGCGAGAAGTGAGGCTACAGGGAACCAGGCAGAGGGCCTTCTCGGTAGTGGCACCCACCCTGTGGAACACCCTCCCTTCAGATGTGAAGGAAATAAGCAGCTATCTTCTCTTTAAAAGACATCTGAAGGCAGCCCTGTTTAGGGAAGTTTTTAATATTTAATGCTGTACTGTTTTTAACACTCAATTGGGAGCCGTCCAGAGTGGCTGGGGAAACTCAGCCAGATGGGCGGGGTATAAATAAATTATTATTATTATTATTATTATTATTATTATTATTATTATTATTAAGTAGACTGGCAGAAGAGATGTGTGTATTACTATATTGTTCTTTGCACAGCTGTACCTCCTCTGTTGGCTAAACAGAATCTGGCACTTAAACCCAATTTTCATTGAAGAGAATTTTTTAGCCCACAGGGATGCATAGAACTGCAAAAGGCAATAAAGATTTGAAGTCAGTGGGCACTGGCAGCTAGGAGTAGCAAGCACTCCACACCCCCACCTACATGTCTGAATCTTCTGTGCATTTGCTGCACAGCAGCCTCACACATGAGGACTAGCAACATGTTTTTCAATAAAAAAGGAAACTTTAAGGTTCTCCCAATTTTGCACCACTTTTCTGCTTCCAAAAGGCTCCAGTTATTGTTACAGCTATTGCTTTTCCCACAGGGCAAAGAAAGGATTTCCAGATGCTTGAATATTTGTTGCTTTGTTTAAATAGGTTTTTAAAAGGGAGGAGGGAACCTCCCCACGAAAAAATTGGTCAATCCCTTTAAAACTTGCAGCCCCTGTGATAATGCAACCAGTACTGTTTCCACTGGGGTCTCTTGAGGCCACAGGGCAGCGCCCACGTGCCCCCCTGGTAGATGGTGTGAGCAGGGAACGTAAGCAGCACTGCCTAGCAGGTAAAGACAAACCATTGCACAACCTCCCTGAGATGTCAGAGCCCCTTTCTTCCATCACCACGAGGCCCCAGGTCTTCCAGGCAAGAGCTCAGTTATAGGACATCTGAACAGATGGGCTAAAGGGATCGTGCCAAAAAGTCCAGTAACTCCAACAGCAGGTAGTAAGAGTATGAAATCTGCCAGCTCTGCAGTTAGGTACACAGGACATTGCAAGCCAATCTCTAGCTGGCAGCAGTGTTCAATACTGTAGAGTTACTCCAACCAAAGGCCAGAGCGGGAGAAAGACTGCGCCCTACATAATTCCCCAGTAGTAAGGACAGCCAGAAGCCCTCCCTGTCACAGTCTTTCAAGCAAGGCGTGAGATTTTGCGGGGGGGGGGGGGGATCTGAACTAGCATCTGCTAACGGTGCAATGGGAAATCTCACAAAGATTTAAAAGAACACAGCCAGTTCACACTAATCTTGTTTAAATATACTGCTTGGCCCATCCTGAAGACTTACGATGGCAAAGTAATCTTAAATGTAAAATGTCTCATTAAAACTCCATGAAAAACCAGCAATTCTGAAAATTCATGTGTATCGTAGCTTCTTGCCCCTCTTAGTCCAAATAGACTAAATTATGGCAGGTCAGGGCGTATTTAAATTTTCCCTGAATTGGAAGGGTTTGATCCTTTCTAAGGCAGAGCCCAGATAGTCATTTCAGTTCCCTTCACAAGATCTTAACAGTGGTTTCCCATGTATGCTCAAGCCTTGGTTTAGCAAATCTGCTGGGACTTCACTTTCTAGCTTGCCCCTCCAGATATGGAGCTCTGATTGTTAAGAGCATGTCCTTGGCAGCTCTACAAGATAAGAAATGTTATTTTGAAATGTTAGGGGTGGGAAGGAAGGCAAGAAAAAAATCTCTAGATTTAAAGACACACCCTTTTTTAATATATTCAAGATTAAATTGCAACAAAAGGCAGGTTATTTAAAAGGTATTTGTTTTGGTTACATAAAAAAAAGCTTTACAAATTTGTAATGCATGTGCTTATATGATTTCCTACATGCGTTCAATGAACACATCAGAGGGTAATGGGAACATGCCCTCCCATGTGAACACACCTACTGGCCAGGCACCCCACTGGAAACACTTTGGGCATTAGGGATGAAGGACCATACAGCTGTGCATATTAGGGCTGCTCTAACCAATCAGGAATCCTGACCAGTTGGGGTTCCTGATTGGGTGGGTAAAGGAACCATACATGCATTAGGCTCCATCTCACACAGCAAATGAGCATCTGTTTCAAGATCATGGTTTCAACATATCAAGTGTTCTCAGGGTAGGTGGGACAAATATCCCAGGAACATCTGGCTGGCCCCTTTTGAAGACAAGAGTTCTAGACCCGATAGGCCTTTGATCCGATGCAGCTGCACATGATTCTGAGCTCCCAACTTTTGGCACAAAAGTAAGAGAAAGTGTTTCCAAAGGCAGTTCTAGAACACGCAGTGCCAGGTTTTGCAGGATTCTAAGGCCTTTTAGCTGTTTCATTCTGACCATCTGTAATGTTGCTAGTCTTTCAAAGTGGCATTTATTTTATTTTATTTTATTGAGCAGATACGCACTGGACGCCTAACCACCAGAGGCTACTTAACAAAACACCTTACTGTGCTCTGTGGGTCTTGCGAGCCATGTTGGAAACAGATTAAAAATGTACTGAGAACCAGCCTCCTCAAATGGAGACGTAACAGCTTGCAGTTGCCCCAGAACAGATTAGTAGAGAGCCATACTTCAGTAACAGGGCACATGCTTCCCATGTATGAGGTCACAAGTTCAAACCACTGGCACCTCCAGTTAAAAGATCTTCAGGTAGCACAGCAGGGAGAGATTGCTGTCTTGCATCTTGGGAGAGCGGCTGCCTGAGGAGACAATTCTGGACCAAAAGCCTGGCAGTAGAAATATAGTTTTTTCATTAATGCACAGGGCACCCCATTGGCAACCGGAATCATCAGGCAACACAAACTGCATTCAGCCACAGACGGAATGAAGAAAGTATTCCTTTGCAACACCCTCACTTATTGAGAACCAGTCTCCATGGAAATAATACAAGCCATTTTACATTAGCTCAAGATGGAGAAGCTCCCCTGTCAATACTAAACTTTCAACTGCTAGGGTTTACTTGTGCCTTGTCCTTTCCCAAGGGTCTCTGCTCAGGCTCTTCCTGGCTGCATTAATTCCTTCGCACCCCTAGCCAGGCTCTCACAGGATCTTGGTCCCTAGAAAAGGCTGCGCTGCACAGCGAGCATGACATCCGACCCATTCCGACCACTCCCAGCCCAGTTTGTCATTCTTCCTGTGGAAGGAAAGTTCTCAGTCCCTTATGTGAAGCCATACTTCCTACCACATTGGATCTGTGCATCCTCCTCACTTGTTTTAACATCCACCCTTGTAAGATAGATCATGTCTGTATGGTAATAACATTGCTAGATGAGTAATGGCACTGCAGATTTCAATTAAAGACCATTTTGTATTCAGCGTTTGCATGTTCTCAATGTAGCCCTGTGCTTTCCTCAAGGGTTCCAAACACAAAACTGCATGTGCTAAGTGGGGAGGGAGGAGAAAGAGGAGGGGTAGGTACCAGTGAGGAAGGCATTCCACTCGGCTGATGTCCTCTCTGCTGAATATCGCCAAGGCTCCCAATTCTTAGCACTTCACCTTTAAGTACTTGTTCTGAAGCAAGCTTCAAGCCCCATGGCTATAAAAATATACTTGAAACTGCAAAGATAACTGGCTGCTAAAATCTCAGAAGTCAGAGGAGCGGGAGAATTAAGATTGCCAATGGTTGCAATCAGGGCTTCTGCGCCCAACTTTGTTGTCCCTCCCATTAAGAAAATCAAAGTGATGCCAGCAAAGGTTTGTTTGTTTGTTTTGAGTTGCCTACAGCCACTAGGAAGAGAACCTCAGTTCCAATTTCGTATGCCAGCCAAATGAATACAGTGGTACCTCGGGTTAAGAACTTAATTCATTCTGGAGGTCTGTTCTTAACCTGAGGTGCCACTTTAGCTAATGGGGCCTCCTGCTGCTGCCGCGCCATCATGCGATTTCTGTTCTCATCCTGAAGCAAAGTTCTTAACCCAAGGTACTGTTTCTGGGTTAGTGGAATCTGTAACCTGAAGTGTCTGTAACCCGAGGTACCACTGTAGTCAACACTGGAAGTAGTACTTAACGACACACATAAAGAATCTATATCACACTTAATTTGTTTCCCGTAGGCAAGTTCAGAACTTTTGGCAAGTAAGAGGCACGGAAAAGAGAATAAACCAAGTGAAAAAGCATGGGGATTGGAGTTAGCTGGCTAGCACAGGAAACAAGCTGGGAGAGAAGACAGGGGCTTTGTGGGAGGTATGAAGAGCCCTGGCCAAATGTTAGCTCTGGCCCTGATGAGTTATAGAAACCCCTGAACATTGCAGATCCCCATCCTGCCTCAAGCGAGAGGCATAAAGCCAGTCACAGGGGTCAGACACAAGATTGAAGAGAGTTCCTGGAGCCCAAAATTATGAGCAGACAAGTAGGGACTAAGACTGTAGGAGTTGAGGTCTTAGCAAGACTGCACCACACATGGAGAAAGTAACGAAATCTGTACTCTCTTCAGGAATCAAGGAAACTGTTCGCAGGCCTAGTTTAAGCTGCCTTGTGACAACTGGATACCTACATTCTGTATATTCACAGATGCAGGGGAAAAGCAGAAGAGCTGTGTGGTATTACGGCACACACATCTTAAGCTCCCACAATGAAAAAGCAGCTTTAGGTGGACAGGGAATGCTTGAATGGTGTGGGCTGAATGAAATTGAAACTGTCAGCATGCAGTGGCCTGCATAACCTCCTTGCCCTCCTGATGACAGAAATAGACTGTTGCACTTGAGAGCAATCCCAGAAAGTCTGCAGCTCTAGGAATTTAATGCACAAAACTTTTGCTTGTCCCTCAATGGAATCTTTCACTCGATTCTTTTTTGCATGGAGACCTGGCAAACCTGGGATTCTAAGTTTAGAGCACAGGTGCGTCTTTAGAAATAAAAGTGTTAAGAGATTTGTCAAGTTTTAACTACTAGCTCAGGTTTTACTGTCCTTTCCTCAAGGACATTTAAGAAATACGGACAGTCGTGGCTGCATTGCAAAGGTACCAAGACCTCACACACTTCTTGTGGTAGCTGTAGATGTCTTTCAAGGCAAATGATGTTGGTGAAAAGCTGCCAGTAGCAGTGTCAGGAAATGGTTTACATTCTTTTCCCTGTCAAAACCATTTTGAGGTGGTGTCTGCAATGAGATCTTAAAATCCTTATGTACTCAACCAACTTGTTGTGCAAGCGGAAAGCAGCACAAAGACTCTCACTCAGCTCTGGAGGGTAGGGGGAACCCCCAGAAGAGCACGCCGGGTTAGGATATGGGAAATGGTTCCACTGGGTGAGCAGAAATGCTACACTGGCAAAATAATCTCCTTAGCACTACACTGAATGCAACACACTTGCTTTTAGGCTAGCTGTGGGATCCCACTTTTGAGGACTTTGTGGGTTGCACAGCACACTGCTTTAACACCTAGATTCTGAAACGGAGGAGCAAGACCGAAAGAAGCACAAATCGAGAGAGTATGCGCCTCCTCCACAGGGAATCTTTTTCTCGCTAACCAATCTATGGCACAGCAAAGTTTGAGGAATGAACTGCTTTGACAAAAGTCCCTCAGGCAAAAGCCTGGAAGAATTAGGTAGGCCCTCTATTCTCCTTTTCGGACATTAGTGCCAATCTCAGCTAGATTCACTCCTTTTCCTACTACAGTGGTACCTCGGGTTAAGAACTTAATTTGTTCTCGTGATCTGTTCTTAACCTGAAACTGTTCTTAACCTGAAGCACCACTTTAGCTAATGGGGCCTCCTGCTGCTGCCACGCCGCCAGAGCACGATTTCTGTTCTCATCCTGAAGCAAAGTTCTTAACCTGAGGTAATATTTCTGGGTTAGCGGAGTCTGTAACCTGAAGCGTATGTAACCTGAAGCATATGTAACCAGAGGTACCACTGTATATCTATGCAGCAAATTTTTCCCAATACAAAGTCAGTTATTAGCCTTGTGGCTGTCAAAGCCACACAGGTTTATTATTGGTTCCCACTTGCATGGAGAGAAACAAGCCATCAGCACTGGTTCGGATAGAACACTAAGCCAATGTTGTGGTTTTCTTGCTCCCAGCTTAACCAAGGAAGGAGAGACACAGGCACAGCAAGCTGCCAATTCAAAACTGGCTTTTCAGGATGACACTTACAGCAGAGATGGGGGACATCTGGCCCTCCAAATTTTGCTGAACAACAACTCCAATCGCCCCTGGTGATTGGCTATGCTTGCTGGGGCTGGTGGGAGTTTAGTTCAGGAACATCTGGAGGACAAAACATTCCCACTACAGTGGTACCTTGGTTCCCAAACTTAATTCGTTCCGGAAGTCCATTCTAAAACCAAGTCGTGCTTTCCCATAGAAAGTAATGCAAAACGGATGAATCCTTTTCAGACTTTTATAAACAACCCCTAAAGCAGCAATTTAACATGAATTTTACTATCTAACAAGACCATTTCTGGGTTAGGGTTAATTTTAGGATTGGGTTAGTGTTGTGGTAAGGATGAGAATTAGGGTTAGAGTCAGTGCTGTTTTATGTTTTCTTGTGATTTTGATTCATTTGAGGTTGGTCTGCCGTTTCAATTTGTTGTGTTGCTGCTTTTTCAAGCTTGTTGGCTGCTCAGCTGGAGAGGTGCAGGCTCCATCACACTTTTCCATTGGGAGGTGCGTGGCTGTGTTCATCTCAATAATGTCTTTGCTCATGCATATCTGCAGTTTTTGCTGCCAGGCTGTCTCCACCTTCCCCACCCCAGCAACTATTCTGCCTGGCTGCCTTCAGGTGGTGCAGGGGCTCTGATGCTGAGGTGGGGGATCCTTAAATTTCTCCCCTCAAGGGAGAAGTTTAAAGGAGCCCCCAGCCGCAAACCCCTCAATGGAAAGTGTGACGGAGCATGCCCCTCCCCAGCTGAGCTGCCCCGATACAGCTCCTACTCCCGTGCAAGCAGGAGCGCAGGCACTCAAAGCAGAATTGTGGCACTGAAAAAGGAAGAATAACACTCAAAACAGAACAGTTCAGATTCTGAAAAAGCTGCAAACTGGAACACCTGCTTCCGGTTTTGCGGCACTCAATTTCCAAGTTGTTCATGAACTAAGCTGAGGTACCACTGTATGGTGGTACCTTGAGTTACAAACACCTCAGGTTACAAACTCTACTAACCTGGACGTCACCTCGAGTTGAGAACTTTGACCCAGGATGAGAACAGAAATTGTGTGCCGGCGGTGCAGCGGCAGCAAGAGAAAAGCACGCCTCTGGTTAAGAACAGTTTCAAGTTCAGAACGGACCTCTAGAACGAATTAAGTTTGTAGCTAGAGGTACCACTGTAATGGCTTACAGTCAGTGCTTTTTTCTAAAAAAAATGTTTAGGGGTACTCTCATTTTCCTACTCATATTGAAATACTGCCCCTCAATGAGGCCAAATGTAGATTCACAAAATGTTTAGGGAAATGCATACCTCTGCGTCCCCCCAGGGGGAAAAGCACTGTTTACAGTGATGTGCAAACCAGCCCACAAGAAGCTCTCATTTCAGAACCACCTTCTCTGAACAATGTTTAACCCTTCCCAATGAAAGGTGGCAACTTCTTTAAACTAAAGTGGCATTTTGTTTACACACTGAGATTACCTCAAAGCCCTCATAAGGTGGATGGCTTCATTCCATGTGCAGAAATATTAATGTGTGCATTTCACATTTACATATCAGAAGGATGTCAAAGGGGCATCTTGCATATATTCTACAGGAAGGGCAGCTAGTACTCTCCAGATGTTGTGGATTACAACTCTCATCATCAGTGAACACTGGCTGTGCTGGCTGGGGCTTTGGGAAGTCATGGTCCAACTTCTGGGAAACGCAATGTCGGCTACCCACATTGTATAGTTAGCATTCATCTCCTGAAATTGTGAAAGGCCTGACCCAGTTACAGGAAAGCATTGCAGCATAGAGTCCTGGGGAATTAGAATTTCTTTATTTTACCATAGAGATTTGACCGTCTCAATTTGCATCCCATATTGAAAATAAAAACCGACTTCAGAAATAGAGGCGTAGCTCAGAGCCTGCCCCAAGCTTCCAAATGAAAGCCTAGGTATTTGGGTGGCTTGAAGAGTTTCAGGCCCCCACAAACACAGCTCACTCAGAAGAAAGATTTTGTGAGGAAACTTCCAACATACAGCAGTTATACAGGTTTTCATAGAAGTTTAGTGTCCCGTGCATTAGAGAAGTGGGCTAACATGTTTTGCATATTTTATTTACTCCTCCCTTCCCTCTCCTGTGTGTTAACCCACTTCCCTAGGTGTTTTTAGAGAATACTAGAAATCTAGCAGTAGTCACCTCTCAAACCCAAACAGGTCACCAAGGCAGAACCCTTTTTAAGCATTTCCAAGCAAAGCAGCTTACTGAAGCCTTACGGAGTCACAGACGCTTAATAAAGGCCAGCTATAAAAACTCAAGAGCACCACAATATTTTCTATTCACAAGGAAAAAAGCTCCAGTCCATCTTTTTATTTTTTTGAAAAATTTCTGACATTACAGAACTAAACTGAAATGTATTAATTCCACTCTTACATCTCATGACATAACAGAAAAACTTCATGAGCCAAGAAAGGGGGAGAAGCTTATAAACTAAAATATGAATCAGCATTTTAACAGCTGAACAGAGAAAAGGAATTAAAATGCTGCAATTAAAAAAAAAATCATGAGTGGATGGGTAAAGCATGTAGAACTGAAAATTTACAAACTAGTTAAAACCTGGAATCGCTGACTGCTCAGAAACTACACAGATGGATCATGGGGATGAACAGCAGAAACGGGTAATGAGTGAGGCGGTTGCATTGTCCTAGCTGCTTCCCATTCCACCAGTCTCCGAAGAAAGCCTACAACGAGAACAAAGGTTAAAGGCCTTTTTAAAAAATTCTGTTAAGAGAAAATCCTACCCAGTTGTACTACAAATATTTTAAACCCCAAACGTATGATATAATCAAAAGCCAGAACAAAACCCTTTGGTTCCCACATCACTCGCAGACCAATGCCCCGCACAGCCCATACCATGCCAGGCAATATAGAAGCAGCTGTAGATCAGCAGTGGGCCGGAAGGCCCCTTTGTCATTTAAGATGCCCAGAAGGAATATATTATCCTCAAAGTATGTGCAGCTGCAGTAAATTTTAGATGGTCCTAAATGTTCAGTGGTTCCTGAATGTTGTTTTCCTGCTGGGCCAGGCAGTCACCAGAACTCCTCTCACTCAGAGCTTTGTTAGCAGTAGGCACACCATAGTGGTCTCTGTTGCTGCTAGCATGCAAGCTGTGGCTCAGTTTGCCTTGTGTGTCTGAGTGTCTTGTTCTTGAAGGAAGCCACCAAAACGTATGCAATGGTTAAGCAATTAAGTTCCATGGTTAACAGGCAAGGAAAGAATTAACCAGTCAGATCATAAAAAGGCAAGCCAGAAATGGTTCGATTTATAAATCAGACAACTTTTACAGTTGCCTGTTGCTTAAATCCCAAAGCCACTGTTATTTTATTCAGCCTATGAAGTTTTACCATATTCTAAGCCACGTCACTCTGATCAGATGAGTTCACTGCTCACAAGGCTTTAAATAAGCAGTGCTTAAGAGGACCTAACATTTGCTTCAGCAATCAATTTGCTACTCCAGAATTAACACAAAGGCACATTTCTGTCCATTGCTGATGTGAGGATGGGCAGGGGGAGGGGATTGCATAAATCCCCAATACACAAGGTTCTTTAAAGGAGGACTTCCACTAGCACCCCTTCCCACATTTGGACTGTTGCCTGCTGACCCCACAAGGGCCTACAGGGACCAACATTCAATAACATTCAAGGCCCAACCACAATTCAACCAATTCAATTTATCTAAAAACTTGAGATGTTATCCAAGAGGTGGAGCCAAGCTATACGAAACTTACCTTTTATGTTCCAAGGCAAACTAGCTGCCCTTTCTATAGGTTCTCCTAGCTCTGCAAGGTGTGTGCATCCATAAGCAGATACTCCATTGCTGCGAGAATATTTTAGATGATCCAACCCCAGGGGTGCAGCCAAATTGTGCAGGTCATTCCCAAAGATTTGTGCCACTATCGGTGTGAAAGACCCTCATGATCAGACCCTGCCCATGTGGCCTGATCATTTAAATATTCTTCTGCTTCTTTTAGAATGTGGAAGACTACCAAGAAGCCCCAAAGAGCTGAAACTGACAGTCCAATGGGCAGGGTAGAACCATTCAAGGGTGCAATAAGAATAGCTTACGATGGGAAAAGTTTGTGCAGTTTGTTGTATTGCAGTTTGGCTTGTACGCTGTTCTTCTAGAACTGAGAAGGGAGTCTGCAGGACGCCCTATCTCACCACCCCACACATATCCTCAAAGTGTAGTTTTGCAAAAACTGCAGATATGCATGAGCAAATACATTTTCCTCAAATTAAGAGAAAAGGTGTGGTACTCTATTCCCCATGAACCAGTTTTTGTGCATTTGTATTGTCTGGCTTTTAGCAGCATGACCAGAGTTAAATATATAGATTCTCTGACCCCTTGCCTGTAAAGAACAGGGGGAAGGGGGGTTGTTAAGTGGAGCTGGAAGAAAACAACCTTTCCTCAATGCCAATTATGCCCATTTCAGGGCAGAGAAGCATGTGCGCTGTGTGCTGTGGTGGCCTACAGTCAACATCTCTCAACTAGATAAGGTAACCAAACCTTTGCTGTTGGCCCTCACTGTGTAGGAGTATCTTGGGGTAAGGGCATAAATTCTGCCAATCTGGGAGAAATTTACGCAAGGTTCTTTTAGAATGACAATTTTACTGGGAGCACTAGAAAGCGAACACATAGAGCCCAACATTGTGTCTGCAAATAGCGTTTACTTGATGTCTCTTGAAGCAAGATACTAGCAAATCAAGTTATAACAGAAGATTTCTGCTGCAAGAAATGGACATGTCATGAACCCATGGATGAGGCTACAAAAGTAATCAGGTTGACACAGAGAGCAGCTTGTTTCAGAGGCTCACTGAATGAGTCTCTGCTGGAGATCAACTTATTTGCATTTCTCTGAAAGGGCTCCAAACTGTGGAAGCAGATCTGCTCTGCAATATCCCCCAGCAACCATTTGCACATGGGAGTGAAAATTTACGGGAGGCAAGGGCAAGATTCTAAAAGATGTCAAAGAGTGGACACACCATTCATAGGATTCTTGGGAAACCAGTTCAGTAATATATGCTTAGTGTACCTCTGCTATAATAAAAATTGACAGTGGAACATCTTTTGCCTACCTCAACTTAGAGCTAAAGGTTATTACAGGCCCACATGGATGCCAGCTGGATAGAAAAAGGGAACATGAACAAAGCTCTGATCTCAATTTCCCACCACTTTGTGCTCCATATCGTCAACCCCATTGGCTAGTGGTAGTGCTGCATGAACAAATAGCTTTTGGACAACACATAACCAGACTTGCTAGTCGAGAACAAATTAAAGCCCATTAATTCAGCCTCTACAGAACACTATAAAACAAGACGGCCAGCCCAAAAACTTGGTTAAGAGTGGACAATTTTTACTTTATATGGTTACACTACAAAGCAGAACAGATTTTTTAAAAAAAGTTACAATTGTGAAAGTCAAACTGCAGAAACAAAGTACTAAAAAAGACTTCTGCTACTCAAGGAAAAAGGGTTTGACAGAACTGTATTAAGTCAGCCAGTTGATGGCCTCCCGTCCCCTATGATAGGATAAGGCCATGTCCTCCCAGCTCCCTGGATGCAAAGAGTTAACTAGTGCAGCCCCAGAATCAAGCCATCAGTCATCATTTCAAACTTGTTCTAGTAACTTTCTTTTAATACAAAGGATAACACAAGATTCTTAGCAGTTCCAGCTGTCACCGTTTCTTATTCAATGTTGCCTGAATTATTATGTTTTTGGAAAGACTAAGAGAGCTCAAAAAAAGGAAGTGTCTGTAGTGTTCATGTGACAACCCCAGGCTAAAGGTCAAGTGAATTTAGGTGCAGACAGAAAGAATGAACACGTACTATGCTCAACACAAGAGCATGTCATCCCGCTGCATTATCTGTTTTGTCTGCCCAGTTTTCCCACACTGCTTTTAAATAGCCTTTAGTGGAGGAAACAGGCAGCTGCTGGCCTCAAAAGCCCAAGTTGAAATACCAGAACAAGTGAAGCCTCTATAGATTATCACCTCTCAATACAGAATACATGTGCCAGGGAGGGAACATCCATTCAGATGGCCTGTATTGCCATCAGGAGACAGGTGCTTCTAAAACCACATCTCTAGGTGTCTGAAATATCCACCTCTAAGGACAAAGTATCAGAAAGCTGAACAGGTTTCAAGTGCTATTTTAGAAGATGCCATAAAGGAAAGCAACACCCGCAGCATTGTCACAGCTGTTCATTACAGCGTATATGTCGCTCCAGGTTCTCTCACTCTCTTAAGTGGCTAATCAAAGTCTTGGGTGTGGAGAAAGATGGGCATCAGAATCACGCAAGCTTTTTAAAGGCCTGCTGCAGTTTTTTTACATGGGAAGGGTGTGCACACAAAGAATATTACTTGTTCTACTGAGCAGGTGAGCTGTGTACACTGGCAAGTGGCAGTTTGTACAAGAGCAGGAATAGTATTCAGGGTCTGAACCCGCCCCCAGCACCATTACAGCTCACACCCTCACAATTGTGTATTAGGTATCAGAGCCTACATAGGGAAGTTTATATACTTAATAATGGTGTTAGTGCAGTGCAGTAGTGTAGATAATATTTTTAAAAAAGTTTAGCCTGGGGGTGCAATGTCAGATTCAACTGGCTTGTGGTCAGAGTTCGGTCCCAATTCAGGCACATCTGTGCATGTTCTCACCGTGACAGCTTTATTACAAAGGACAGACATTGAGACAAGTTTGGCCAAAGTAGCCTCTTTGCACAGCTTAAACCAAGGAATTGCAAGTGAGTTATCTTGTTAACGGACCCTAGCATTCCCTGCCCACCCAGCTCCCTCCCCACCCACCTTATTCCATGTAACAATGCAAACAAAACTACTAAAGCAACAGCTACAAGCTACATAATCAAGATCACTACTGGACTCAAACGGATTAATACACTTGCTCAATTGTCTTTGACCTAGTGGAGGTTGCCAGCAAAAAGAAACTCCATCCTAAAGGAATCACAAAGCTCACTTTTCTTTTGAAGTTTTAAAAAAAGCTCTTCCAAGTCTCCTCTATGGGATCCCCATTGCTGAAAAGCAATCTGCTGTTCCTCTAAGGCCACAAGCAGACACTCAGTAAGGAGAGAATCTCTGTTTTTCCGTTTTCAGTTTGTTAGTAACACATGGCACAGCTGAGGTGGTGGAGGCACCCTTAGCAGCAGACACAACATTTAGAGCCAGGAGAGGGACGGGTTTCATGCCAAGCAGACTGGAGACACAGGGGGCGGTCGGAAGAGGGTTGGGGAGGCTGGAGGGTGCGTCGGAGACCCCCGCTGTCGCAAGCGAGGGGGTGGTGGTGGAGGAGGAAGAAGAAGAAGGGGTGGAGGGTTGAGAGAGGTTGATGCTGAGGTGGTCGGGGATCGTGACGGAGGCTGCCTGGGAGGAGGGTTTAGCGCTTTCTAAACTGTAACAGAGGAAAAAAGGAACAAAAATACGGGTGGGTGGATGGGAACACCACACAAAAAGCACAGGACACAAACAGCTTAAATAGCATGAAACTAATCTGGGAAGCTTTGGAAACAGCATAGCCAGAAGAAAGGTGGGATGGGAGAGAATGCTGACTGCAAGGGAATCTCAACATTCTCTTAGGTGTACCATGGTGCACTAATAACTCTCCCCCACCCTCAAAACAAAACAAAAATCCCAGCCTACACAACAGTTCCAATCCCAACCCCATTATGAATAACAGCTCCAGGTTTTGATTTCCTCAGTTCCAGAAGCAGAAACTTGGTTGCTTCAATACTGAACTACAACACACATTTTGTTGAACCTGCAGAGAACTGCCACTAAACCTAATGTAGTCAAGGCAGCTGAAATCCTATCTGTTCCTGACAATATCTTGAAACACACCACTCTCCCTCCCTCCCTCCCCTGCCCATGCAGCTGTCCCTTCAGATTTAATGCAGGCAGGCTGTAGTTCCTGCCAGTATTCAAAACGTGCATTTAGGTAGCAAACCAATTCTAACAGTGCATTGTGTTCCACTCCAAGGTTGTCGTAATTATCAGGGAAGTCTTAATAAACAAACCCTTTGTGCAACTGTCAGAGGTTTTAACACAACCCAGTTTTCTACATCCTTACAGTCAATAAACAGCAGGGGAGGCTATTCCTCATCTAGCCAGAGGACAATTTTTGTTTTAAAAAATGGTTCAAAAAATGAATAAAGCAAGCCAAAGACCCAAGGGAAGGCTTTATTTGTGTTAGAATAAGGAAGAGCTTGCAGAATGGTAGGCACGTCTCTTTTTTCAGATACAACATTGTGGTTCTCAGTTAGGTTTTCCTGCATACTGAACTACAGCAAGTGGAAATGTAGGCTGCTTCTAAAGAAAAGAGCCATGTATTTTATTTGAATAGCAATTTCATCTCATGTTGCAGGAGCAATCTTCCACAATTTCATTTGTTCATGGGATTAAGCTTCAACAGAGCACTTGAGGAGCTCCACTGAAAATTGGCAAAAGAATTCTTGGAATGCCCGGATCACTGAGATAGTTGGAAACAGTTATGAACACTGTTCTTAAATGAGTTTCTGAACTGAATGAATTTTAACCAATGTTACACCAGTAACATGCAGCCCAGTAAGAGCTGAACACAAGAAGCAGTATCATCAGTATCATCAAAATGACCCACACTCTATCCCCATCTTGAGACCTATATGCTCCAGAATCTGGTGTTTAAAATGACTGGTCCTCCTAGCTTAAACCAGCCTTGACAACCTGGGATTCTTGCAAAATACATTTAGCAGTTCACATCAATTAGATAGGATCTGAAGGACAGTTGGTAAGCATGACAAAATGTGAAACTCTAAGGATGGCTGTTTACATAGCAGTTCCCTTCCCCTCAGTACTTTATACTGTAACTTTGCAAGCAAACTCTTTTTACCTGATTTATAGATAGCTTTAAGGCTTTTAGACACTATAAAAAATACCCTAAGCCCTTGAGGAGTTCAGAATGGAGGAGTACCTATTAGCAATCTCTCTTACAAATAACTTTTTCCAAGTGTCATCTAGCCGCTTACAAAGCAGCCTTCTTTCTTGCAGGCCATAATATATCAGCCAATGTATAGCTAACTGGTTGCTGCTTGCCACCACAATGCAAGAATATTGTGTCTGTGAACCTCCAAGAAAGAATTCTCAACTGCAGAAACTGGCTATTTGTAAGCAGCAAGTCATTGAATGCTGCACAGAACTTCAAATTTGGTGGCAGAAACTTCCTGGTTTCTGACTAGTACAGCTGGGGAACTAACTTGGAATCAACTATTTCCTGAGCATCCTAAATGGCCACTTCTTTGAAAATTGAGGTGCTCTCAACTTCCTCAGGGCAAAGGATCAAGGAAAATATAGCAGTGTTGCTTTAAAAATCATAGCAGATAAGTATTTGGGAGAGCACCTACTTGTACAGATGTTGTGTTTTGCTATTAGCCAATCACTGAATTGCAGTTAGAAGGTACCCAAGGGGTCATCTAATCAAACCCCCTGCAATGCATTAACTCATTAGTGGGCAGTTTAGAGAGCTGAAAGCTCACAGGCAAGCCTAACTTTGCTACATTACAGAAGGAAGACACTTACATTGGAGCCAGAGGCTAACCCATAGATTCTAATCATTAACCTGTCATTCAGCAATGAACACTTTAGCTACGTTGGAAAGAGGGGGAAGAAATCTAGGACATGAAATGCCAGCTGCTCATGCCTGGGTTTTTAATTATTGAAGTCAATGCTCTCCATTAAGCTGATGCTTTCACTTTTGCCTTATGAGATCATCTGATCTGCTCAAAAGCTGCAGAGGGCCTCTTGCCAAGCAGGCTTTTTAAGGACAGGGCCCAAGGAGCAGCCACTGTTTGCTGCAGAGAACTGCTGCAGCCCATAGCTGAGGGTTTTGCTGCTAGCAAGAGTACTCAGGGTGCTGCTGCAGCCTTTGCAGTGCAAAAAGCTCCACCCCTGGGGCAGTCCCAATTCTTCCCTTTCCTCTATTAACTACAGTAAACTGGGCTGCATAGCTTCCAGATCTCAAAAAAGGCACCAGCTGTTTCTGGGTTTTTTAAAGGAACAGTTAAGCATCTTATTTTTGTTACAGGCTCAGCTTAGCAGCACGACTCCAGTTTAGTTTACCTTGAGGTAGACACAGGACTTTCAAGAAGCAATATTGGTTGGCTCTGTCACAAACCAGAAATATTCTAGTAAGAAGCCTAAGTGCTGCCAAGGAATGAGTGTTGTATATCCCATTTATTTCTATTCTCCTTCCTCCATACCAACTACTAGAAGGTCAATGGAGAGGTCTGGTGCACAGGCTGCTTTTGCACCAGGGAAGTGGGAAGAAGAAAGGTGGTTTTGTTCTATTTCAGCTCAGAGAAACAGCCTTTTTCAAAATGTTGCCCTGATTTTAGTCATCTTTCACGTTCCCCAGTTCTGCCAACTCATACATGCATTACCAAGCAGCATGCCATTTGAATAGACTTACCTGACATTAATTAGATATTGAGCCAGGCTAATGCTGGCTGCAGATCCAGTTATGGTAACCTGCCTGTCAGTAGATCCTTCCACTGGATTGGCAATTTTGATCTGCGCCCCAGACATCTGGCGAATCTCATTGATCTTGGCGCCTTGACGCCCAATGATGCATCCAATCAGCTGAGAAACGAAAGTTGATAATGGTCAAAATGGAGCTTAGGATTCCAAAATAATAATTTTGTCCTGCTATTCTCTTTTCAGGTCAAATACAGGCCTAACCTCTGGGAAGCTAGTTAAATTCCAACTCATTATCTGATTAGCATATGCTTTCACTATCAGGTAAACATTTGTTAACTCAAGAATGATACCTCATGTTATTTTCCAAGAAACACAGTATCTGTGTGCCTATCTATGCAAGAGTCATTTGTACTGATGAACTATTCAGACAACTCTTTATATACAGTGGTGCCCCGCAAGACGAACGCCTCGCAAGACGAAAAACCTGCTAGACGAAAGGGTTTTCCATTTTGGAGGTGCTTCGCAAGACGAATTTCCCTATGGGCTTGCTTCGCAAGACGAAAATGTCTTGCAAGTTTTTCCAACTTTTTTCCCCTCCCCACTTTTTTCTAAGCCGCTTATCCGCTAATAGCACTAATCCGCTAATGGGCTTGCTTCACATGACGAACAAACCGCTAGACGAAGAGACTCGCGGAACGGATTCTTTTCGTCTTGCGAGGCACCACTGTATTATCTCATATTGCAGACACTATGCTCACATGCTTGTTCTCTGTGAACTTCAAGATTTCCACACATTAGATTCTGAATGAAAGGCAGATTGAAAGGCTTCTACTGTAATTGTTCTTTCTCTATCCTTGATGCAGCTGTACTGAAAACATGTGAGCATACTGAAAACAAACTCTACACCACTAAGATGCTCTGGATACTATTATTTGTGGCCAATCTAAATTTGTCAGTCCGTTTGCTCTGGAAAAGGTGAAAACACTTATTTTAGATGAAATTGGAGGGACCACCTGAAATCATGACTGCAGACCAAGAAAAGAATCATCAGTCTGGTCACGTTCACTTTACACTTAGGAAACATTTTATCTCCACAGTACCTATAAATGTGGAGAGGAATCAAACTTAAAACTCTAATAAAAATTCAGTTGCCTGTCTAAGATCAAGTTTGTCTTGACTTCTCCAACTTTTGTTTAAGAACAACTTGTGAAAGTCCCTTTTCTGGATCTGAAGTTCACGTTACCTATTAAGACTGTTCCCTATAGCATTCTTTTTTCTTTACTAGAATCCCCAGTCATCCACAAATACCTAAATTTTAGAAGGCAAATCTATACTCAGGATCTCTTAAAGTCTTAATTCCAAGTACATATCTTCCTCCATATGAACCTACTCAGACCCAGACATCCTCCTCGAGGCCCTTCTTCGTGTGTCTCCTCCAAGAGATCTAGAGGGTGGCAACAAAAGAACGGGCCTTTTCTGCAGTGGCTCCGTTTGTGGAATGCTTCCCCAGAGAGGTTTGCCTGGTGCCTTCATTATACACATCAAACACATTATACACATTTGGGCACCAGGTGAAAACACTCCTCCTTCCCTTGTGGGAGGAAGGATTATTGATTTGCTTTGTTCTTATTTTTTATTATGTATTTTGTGTTTCTTATATTGTAATTTTATGCTGTGAACCCCCCTGAAATCTACGTGCATAGGGTGGTTTACAAATTTAATATATAAAATGCACTTTTGTTAAAATGGAAGTCTCTTTTTAGAGAAAGCGAAATCTTACATGCTTCACAACACTCCCAGCAGTCACTAGACTACCAGACTATCTTCTGCTCTACAGACTGCCGTAACAATATTACCCACAGAGAACAGAACCTAAAACCTTGTTTGTAAACAAAGCTTGGTGGTATAACCACCCATAAAGTACATCTGTGCAAGCAGAGTACAAATACACTAAGGTCCAAATAGGCACTCGAGCCTTTTGTTGGGCTACTTCTGGGTTAGCCAAACAGACTGGCCAGCTTCAGCAGTTGATAGCTCTGTAGTGGCCTGAAGTCACCCCATGAAATTGCCTGCAAAAATCTAACAGACCATTGTATTGTCTCAATTGTTCTCATCTGCAATGCTCTCCCAAGAGCACGGAAAGGCCCATGCACTGCTGCCAGCTGAATCAGATTTGGTTGCACCCAATTTTCTATGTTCAAGATTTCACCACACAAAAATCCACATGGCGCCCTGTGATGGGCTGCACATCCTGCATCCCTCCACCTGTTTCAATTAACCTGTGCAACTGCAATGAGAAAGTACAAAAGTTGTCTCTCATTTCAGGTTACAGTCAGGAATCTTAACCCAAGAGCTTCCTTCAAAACAGAAGAGGCAGTAGCCTGGGTGTCCCCATTACAGTATTACAGTCCAATTGCCTTTTCCTTGCCATCTGTAGCAGTGCTGTGAACTCTGTTCTGTCCCTCCACGTGGAGGGCAGCTGTCCAGAGCGTAGGACAGGAACAGTTCTGTAACTCCCTGCCGCAGGACTCTTGGAAGCAGTGCCGGAGCCCAGGCCCATCTGAAAGTTGCAGCTCTGTCCCATCTGCAAGCCACCATTTCCTAGAATTTTGCATCTCTGAAAAATACTTACATCATTTGGAATGGTGAGTTCATGAGAAGTAGTTTGAGCTGATGCATCCAAACCTGCTGAGACACAAAAGAGATCGAGACCAATTTAATGCAAGGCACGGCGAGGGGGCCGGGCACTGAACAGAGGCCAGACGGGTCAGGCTAGCATTTGCGGCAGGAAAAACTGCTAACCTGAAGAGTTTCTCAAACAGGAGAAGAGCGAGATGCAAGATGTTAAATCCAAGCCCCTCTTCCTAAGCACCAGGGTTAAAATCAATTGGCAGGTTTCACCTAAGGAGCCCCGTCAGCACAAGCCATGCACGAGGGATTCCCCTTGAGCAATGGGGCTTCTCCCCCCTCATCTGCATATACCCCTGAAATTGGCCGGAGGGGTGGGAATAACCCCCAGAGCAATGCATGGGGAGAGGGGAGATCATTCGGTCTTAAAAGTTGCAATGATTGCTCTGCTGCGATATACACCACAGCACAATGGTAAACTCCGCCCCCTGGCTATAAGGCAAGCACCAACAGAATGGTTTTTATTTGGCCAGGGTGGGGGTGAAGTAGTGACTCTGTTCAAATCAAGAAAGAACAAATGAGCCGGGATGACCTTTTTAAAGAGTCCTACAAAGCTGTAGCAAAGACAGACCCCCAAACAAACATGCATTCTCATCTTCCCATTTGTGCCTTATAGTTGTATGTCAATGTTCTTCTTGCTTCAAAAACATCACAAGAAGTGGAGGAACACATTTGCATTGACCAAAATGGAGAAAAGAGTAATGCCACAAAAAGCATGGTCCAACCTTTAGTTTTATTGGTCCAATGTAGCTGTTTATAGAAACACTTGTGGTTGACCTACCACCTTCACAAGCAAACAAACTGGTTACCAAATGAGAAATAAGACACTTCATTCATTCTATTATGCTCTGCTCTCCAACAGTTTCCAGCTAGATTTCTTCGCAAGAGAAGGGAGGTTTAATAAGCCTGGCCTTTGCACCTAACACTACTTTGCGGTTCCTTTGTACTATATGGGTTAGCAGAATTTGCTGCCTGGGAAAGAATCTCCCACCAGTATTAACACACAATAGAGTTAACTACAGGTTTGTTTGTGGTTTTTTTCAGTCATTACCCCAATAGCCTTTCACATCTGGAGAGCTGGATTCAACGCCTGTCAAGATACAAGGGACAGTAAGTGTGATGGTCCTAGCTGAAGCCCTATCAGGCTTTCAGCCACAAGATAGTTATTACACAATTTGGCACTAGTGTCAGGATCGCAGCAGCTGAAAGGCAAGAGGTAACTGGCAAAGCTGTTTAAAGGGTGAGAGAAGGAAAGCAACATGAAGACTCTACCTAACAGCAATCTGATCAGGGCAGTGAAATCCACCCTCACCCCAAGATGGTTACCTGTGGATTTTTTAATATATATGTATATAAGTAAAACAATGGCGCTTAAGCCAAACATCTGCACTAAAGGCCAAGTGAAGAAAGACTCTTGGACTGGTAGCTTGCACAAGAAAGGAGGAGTTTTCATACCACTGAATCCAGTGTTGCCATGAGACATTGGAAAGTGTGACTGTTGCATTGCCAACTGGTGCAGCTTGGTCAGCTAGAAAGGAAGAGAGAAAGACTGATGTTAGGAAATTCGGAGGCTTACTTGCTTAGCATACAATTTAAAGGAAAACAGACACTGCAAGCTGAGCATGAGGTGCTGCCCCTTGGGGCAGGAGTTTGGGAGAGGGAAAACTGGGTTAAGGTGCAAGCGCTTCCCTGAGCAGAGATGGGTGCAGACAGAAGGAAAGCACCATGGGGCCTGAGGCCAACACCCATCTCAAGAGTCCCCTGGCTCAACAGAAGGCATCTGCAGTGAATTGTGACGAACACTAGGAGACAAGCACGAACAGGCAAAGTAACACAGAGGCTGGTTTGCAGTGGTGCTTGGGACTACACCATGCAGGACTCTGTCAAGCATTTGGAGGGGAGAGGTATATCATGAGGAGTGACCAGAATGGAGTCAGATGCTCTCCCCAGTATTAAACAGTGCAGTTTTCTAGCTCTCTCCCCTACACCTACTTACCCCAGCCCCACCCTTGCCTGTTCTAAACATGCTATGAGCAGAGATCAAATTCCTATGTATCTTTCACTGAGAAGCTGCAAGTGCTGCATCTAGCTCAAATACCAGAAGGTTTGGGTAAAGAAGGAAAAACATCCTTTTACATCAAGCAAAGATATCTAATGGCTTTATTAGAAGAAAGCGTGCCAAGGAAAGGCACCCCAAGCAAAAGCCCCACCACCTCCTAGCCACACCTGCACAGTGACTATACATGATGCAGAGTATCATGTTTGGAGACAAAAGCAAAGCAGAAGTCTGATGCCAGCCTCTCCTCCACCACCACGGTGAAGTGCACTACACCAAGATGCCCTATGCCCTGTACCAAGAACCACAATGACAGTATACCATGGAGTTTTGTTTTGTTTGTTTGTGGGGCTTTACATCAAATTGGGAGGGAAGAGGGGAACTGAAACTTGGAAAAGTGTACCAAGCTTTGCTGTGCAAGTGTGTCACAGGCCGGCAGAAAAAGGACAGATTAAGATTGGCTACACAAAGAAGTGCTGAACAAAATTTGAGGATCGTTTTTGGTCAGATTTCAGCTTCAAATCAAAACAGACTTCTAAAGCTGCTTGTTGAGAAAGCATGGAGAAATTTTGAAGGGAGAAGTGGGGTGATTTCAAGACAAGAAGTGTAAACAAAACTTACATCTGGCTGTGGAATGGCATACTGTCCTTGAATGGTATAGGCCTACAAAAAGGAGGAAAACAGTCCTATTAAAAACCATTGGACAGCCACCCAGTGACAGACAGATTTCAACTAGCCAGGAAGCCAGAGAGCTGAGGGGGGAGAATTGTTGGTGGGGAGCCTGAAGGCAGGCAGTTCTCTTAAGGGGGCTGCTTGAATTTGCTAGTGTGCGTAGTGTGAGAAGGGAAACTGGTCCCCACCACAAAAAGGATTATAGTATTAGCAGCTGGTTGTTGGTGAAGATTTGTTGTGTAGTGGAGGATTGGACAGTGCTACAAGCCCTCCTGCCCTAGGCATACTCCAAACCAGACCTCCTATGCCTCCAACTGCTTTTAAAGCTAAGAGGAACCAGCTGGGTGTTCATCCCCATCCCACTAAGTCACCCAATCATTCCACACGCCTAGGAACCTGCAGTGGACAATCTACAGTCAGGTGCTGGATGGCAGAAATGCATCTGGAAGAATAGGGAGAGAGAAGCAGCCAAACATGATGGTTCTGGGGATTACCCTACTGAAGGGACCCAGCAAGGCACTCACTGCGTGGGGACTTGCTTAACACTAAGTGAGGCTTTGAGGGCACAAGTCTCTCACCTGCAGGCCAGGGGCGGGGGGGAGTGCAGCCCAGGTTGGAATTGACGAAGCAGTTACCACCTGCAGGGCTGACTATTGGCCTGCCAGGTAGTGTTTGGTGGCCTTAATCCAGTTCCCAATGAACAGGAGTTCAAAGCACAAGCCGCCGCCACCAGTCTTGCCACCCTTGTTGGCAGTCTCAAAGAGGCCAAGGATTGAATGGGCCATGGAGACTGAACTCCCCTCTCACCTCTTGAGGTGGTCCCTCCAGGTCAGAGTTGAGGCACATTGATGGGGCGGTGTGGGGGTAGCTTGCACTGCCGCTGCTGTACCTGTCCTGTGGATAAATAGAGGACTTCAGTCTCCAGGGCTGTCAATCCAAAACCTTTCGCCAACACCAAAGTCATATAAAACTTACTCTGATCAAGGGCTAACCTGTACTAAAGACAGACGCTGGCTTACTCCAACTCATGTCACATCAGTAGCACCAGACAATGCGAGATTTCCCAACTGCCGGCACCTTCAGGGGCAGGGGGGCCTGCACAGGCAAAAGGAGTCTTGCTCTCTAAAGGCATAACAGGACTAACCTGCCACAAGACCAACCTCAGGATGCAAGTGAGGTTCTGCCACTATATCTTCAGTAACCTCCCATGTGCCTTTCCACTGCCAATTAACTGCCTAGCAAGCTGTCAAGAGCCTCTGGGAGGGTAGGTAATATGAATGGGGCAGGAAAGAAAAGGGAAGGGATTGAGGCAAGAACAAGAGCATGACAGCACCTTTCCCCCAGCAAGAGGTATCAGCCAGATAGCCCAATATAAGTGGCATGTGAATGTATAAGCACTGGGTGAACTACAGCCAGCCCTGCCCAGGTGCTGCCTCTAAATTTCTATTACTGACTGAAACTATCCATTAACACTCTGCTCTGCCATTTTTCACTTTCACAGCCAGCCTTTACAGCAATTATACCCCACCCGTTAGCCAAAAAGGCTCTTAGACAGGCTTGCAAATATTTGCTTAGTTCACCCCACCAAACTCACTTTGAAGCTTCTGCACTGTTGGTATAGCCTTCTTTTAAAAAAAATAAAAAAATACAGGTGGGCATTGAGGCACTGTGCTCAAAAGCAGTCCAATGACAAAGTCCCCAGAGTGTTCCAACTCCACTCCACATACTTATGCAGAAGTCTTTTCTGGGCATGAAGTTCTGAGAGGCTTCAGCTTCTCAAACCCTCATGCCTCAACCTGACGTGAAATCTATCTGCCTAAAACAGTTGCAAGTATCTGCAAGTCCAGCTACAACTTTAAAATGCCTTGTAGGATCTATCTGAACTCGCACAGCCCACTCAAGCACACGTTTCAATGAAATCCATGATAACGGTAACAGGATTCCAGCAAGCTGAGAGACTGAAGTCCCATCCTGCAATGGCCGCAACAATGCGCTGTTTTACCAAAAATTTAACACATCTGTATCCAACCTTTCTGTGTACTGGAAGCAATTACATAATAGCATGGGGAAGCGACTCAGATCCAGTATTATTTGGCATCTCTTTAATGTGTCCTCCCCAAATTGTAGTTAATAATCAGCATTTAAATCATCCTTAAGTCATTACCATCTAGTAAAAAGATTCAGTATCATAGGATTATCAGCCATATCTCCACCTCACATTCCCAATCCTCTGGGTTCCAGTTCTCCCAACACCTGTCCTTCTCATTATTCAGCCCCTGCTGCTTTAGAACAACTGTTCAGAATAATTCAAAGCCTACTGCAATCAGCCACTAATCTGAACACTGTCTTAAATTGAAGGCCAGAAAAAATGTTGGGCTGACTTGTGGTCTTACGTCTGGTGCAAATTTCAAATTCCAGCTAACTCCCCCAACCCACACTGCTGACTACGATTCCCAAAGGACCTCAGAGCCTGTTGAACATTTGAAAGCAGCCTCCAAAGAACAAAACCAAAGCAGCAGAGGTAGCACTATGCTGGCCAGATGGGCAGCACAGGTGATAAAGCATGCAGAGTGGTTTGATGTGTGCTGGCAGTGTTGAAGCTTGGTAGGCTACTATATTATTGCCCCCAACCCATGCCCAACAAGAGGAATGTCCTTACCTGACCGCCTGCAAAGATGACAGGAGAACTGGATGGCTTGGGTCGGTAGGGGATGGTGACACCCTTTGGGGGAGACTAGATTATAAAAGAGTAAGAGGAAAAACATGGTTAATTATAGAGACTCTGGTTAAGCATCTGTCACAAAGCTATATGGGTCAGTTTATTAGCTGTCTGAACTAATGAGCTATCCACTTCACAGTCATCCTCATTTGATTGGCACTGCTGTGGAGGCAGTAGTGTCATCAAAATCCGAGACACAAAGCATTGATTTAGATTTCTTCACAATTTTCTCACATCTGTGGTTCTAGACGTGCAAGGCAGACTTCGCCGAGGTGTCATGAGCAAGTGGGCCACTACAACCACTACAACAAAAGGAGGGGCATGCACAAGACCGCTTTGCAGGGTCTCGGGTTGAATCAGACAGCAGTTATTTGTTACACCAAGTAATCACCAATCTGAGCTTTCTGTGAGCTGCTCACATTAGATCAAGGATTGATACCTCCAAGTGCACCTACAGTTGTACTGCAGGTGTTGCTTTCAGGCAGCCTAAACTGCTTTTATACTGACTTGGCTCTGATGGTTCTCTTCCAGGAAATACTGTGGACATGAACCCACTAAGAACCAATGCTTTATTTGAAAATATCCAGTGACCTTCACATCACTTAAAACCAAAACTACACCACCACTAGGGAGAAGCAGCTGTCAGTAAAATAATTCTGTAGCAACTGTTCCAAAACTAGAAAGCAGCTGGCCACAATCCAGTGACAATGCTCCTTTTGCCCTTCTGCTTGTCTCAAAAGCTTTTAGCAACAATCCCTCTGTAGCCTCTCTCATTTATTTGTGCATTGTGTGTGCATTTACTCATTTTAATCTAGTATCTTAAATAAATCAGGTCACTCCACCATTACTCACCTCCAGCATGACCACACAGATCTGTTTGACGCACTCAATGATGGACTGTGGAATCCCAGCAATGGTGATCGCTCTCTCAGTTGAGTTGGGCAACATGTCTCCAGCCACCTGGACCTGTGCCCCCGTGCTCTTAAGATTAAAAATACCAAGTCAGGTTTCCAGCCTCACAGAAGGACAGCTGATTTATTACATATACAAATAGCAATAACTTAGCTTCTTGCCCCTAAAGTCCAGCTTTCATGAGGACAAATTTATTGCTCTCAAACCTGCATAAAAATAGGAGGTGAAGACAAGGTTTTGCAGGCACCATTTTTACTGAAGACTGGACTTATCAGACAGGATCATTCAATCCTGTATGACAGCCACAGGGACAGAATCCCACAAGTCCTATCACTACTTACTTTCTATTCCACAAAGGTGGCGGAAAAGATAGTAGTAGTTAAAGGCAAATTTTGCATTTAGGAACAAGGAGCTTTAGATAAAGGGAAGATATAGGAATGGAATAAATCTGAAAATAAAGCCTATTGGGGGGGGGGATTATCCAGGAGAAGAGAGAGGCATGCACCCTTGGTTGAGGCAGGAAATGAACTAATGGAAGGGCTTCAAGATGGAAAGCCAACCAAAAACAACTTTCTTCTTTCCTCTTAAGTGGAGGAGGATGGGAACAGAGGAAGCAAACTCCATAATGGATACAATCCTAATCAAATGGAAAGGTTAGTGTAGGTTTGCGAGACCAGGGCCAAGCATTAGGAAACAATAGTTCACCTATGTTTAACACTTTGCCACAGCAGCAATGCTGAACTGGCAATTGGTATCTGTAGGCCTGCAGCTGACGTTAAGTAGGACTGCTTGCCAACATGGCATTCTGCCCAGAGTACGTAGTCAAGACAATTGAAACCAACTGCAAATGGATAGCTAAAAGGAAATCTCTATTTCTAGGCTAGCTCAATTTTAAAGTGGTGCAAGAGGCAGAAATGGGCAATAAAAATCAGAATGCATTATAATCCACCCTAAACACTCATGGATGGGCTGAAGCACATAATGAAAATGCAGCTAACATATTTTTGAGGATTCAGTTATGTAAAGTTTTTACCTAGCCTGTACCACTTAATATGCCATGTAGACATATTTATTGTTCTGAAATGTTTCAACCCATGCACCCATTTGTTTTTAAAATGAGGGTTTTCAATCAAATAGAACTGGGGCCTCTCCCAAGACTCAAATTGAGAGAAATATTACACAACCAAGATACATGGAGGAAAGGCTCTAAATGGGCCCCCAAAGGTGAATATTAATAGTTATTCTATGCTAATACATTAGCTGAGGTATTAACACTCCAATGTCTTCGCATTCATAGCACCAATGGATTTAATTTGGAAAGGGGAATGGAAAGAGATTGATTAGTTAGGTAATGTGGTCAATAAAAATCCCAGATGCCAGCCTTGCATACAACTCAACTTCTTTAAAGGTCTTAGTCTGCCGCTTATCTGGCAATAAACTGACCCTGGAGATAAAGGACGGGAGACCAAAAGGGGAATACAAACTTACAAAAAGCACCTGACTCTACTGCGCTTGGCTCCAGCCGCTCTTCGTCTCAGTTTCATGAGCACTAAATATAAGCGGCTGTATTAAGCAGGATGACGCAGAGTCTATGTGTGGCATTCAACCTCAATACATTTGGCACAGGGCGGGGTCATGGTGAAGGGGAACGAGCAGCATTTTAAACTTCGCAAGTCTAAGTACACACCTCTCTTATCTCCTTGATCTTGCAGCCTCCTTTTCCAATGAGAGAGCCACATTGGCTGGCAGGTACCACAAGTCTCAGAGTAACGGGGGGCCTGCTAGAAGCCGTGCTGTTGGTCATTGAGCTGCTGATGTCCTGAAAGCACAAGTTAACAAACTTTAACTATCAAAATTTCAAATGGAGGTTAAAATTTCAACAAAATGATGATGCTCAAGAGACAAAAAAATGTGAGGTTCCAGCAATGCACACACTTTATAGAGGACCAAAGAGTCCAAGTATTTGTTCCATCATTATAGTCCATCAATTTGTTATCTATGCAGCACTTCTGTTTATAGCAGGGTTCACAATATACTGCCTGCAAATGCACATGTGCCAACAATAGCCATCCCTGCTGCCCACTAAGTCCCCTCCCCCCATTGAAATTAGGCTTGAAAGAAGTATTCTGTTGCAGCCTATAGGTCACAATGTGTGCTTGGTTGTGATGGGTATACAGTGCCCACAACAGTTTATCCGGTTTGCAAGTGTGCCCGCAGGCCCCAAAACACTGGCAACCTCTGGTTCACAACCGCTTCTGCTTAGGAAACTGTTCTCACATAGTCACAGCCAGAAGCTGTATTGATAAAAATTTTAAAATATGGCTAAACTGCTTAATTCACCTTGTTCTTCCACAATATCCTGATGACTCAATTTTCCTGCATCATAAACTCCTTGATGGAGTATGAGTAGAATGCAAAAAGCATGCTCATTAATTGTTAATAAGCCACCTTGGGAGCATGAACTGGAACATGTACAATTTTCTTAAGCTTAGTTATATTCTTAATAAGGAGATATACTTTATGGTGCCCTTGGGCTAGCTAATTAACTCCCCCATGTACTTTTCCAGAGATTTCTCTTGAGGCATGAACCAAGAATATAGTGGGTGTCTAGAAGTAAGCTCCTATCCAGCAAAAATCCACAGAGTAGATAATCTCTGCATCCCAGAGGCTGTCCATCATTCCACACTGTAAGACAGTGAAAAATCCCTGCAGCCAGATGTCAACTCTAAAATGGTTCAGTACAGCCAAGCCTGCACAACATTCATGAAGGCCTGGCACTCAAGAAACAAAAACCCTCTGTTAGTGCCAGAGCTTATATTCAGTATCTTTCATACATTGGCTATGATGTAAGCCTTACAAACAGCACAGCCTAAGCAACTAAACTCAATAGCTGCAACAGCTATTCTGTTAAGCAAGCTGCAAATCTCCATGCCAGGAGCAATAAGACACTATCTTCCACAAGTCAAGGACAGAAGCTCGAACCTTGTGGGGGAGGTAGGGAAGCAAAAAGTGTTCTCGGGTTACTGACATTCTGCTAATGCTCAAGCACTGAATTTCAAAAGTTTAAAGAGGCACAGCTTACAACAAATCATACAGCTGCGGTTAAGTGAACAGGCATTTTGCTTTAAGAGATATCACTAGAGAAGTACCTTCCCATCTTGCTAGACTTATTTTAGCTTGCCAGAAAGTCAATCTTATGCTTCAAACTTTGTTTATTCCTATAGCAGGGCGAATGAACTTTGCAAAGAATATAAGATCCTAAGTAAAATGACTTCACCAAGCTATTAATTTGAAAGGCAACTGGAAACCAATTACAGTTTGGAACATTGTACCAGTCCGAATTTGGCAGTAAACTTGTAACTGAGCAACATAAAAAGTGAACTAGTTTACATAACTTTGAGAAATGCTTTAAGATATGAAGTTTTCTATATTCTTGAGCAATGATCAAATTGTTTTAATCAGACAGCCATTCCATTGCTATACTACCAAATATCAAGATTAATCCCCGTGCTCCAAAATTTTCTTCTCAAGGGAGTCTTAGAGTCCACTGTGTAGAATTGAAATTCCATGTTTCCACAAAATGTGGTGTGTATGAGTAAATTTCTCATTGTGTTTGCAGGAAAGATGGTAACCACATTCAACACTGCCAGAAACGATGGGTCCACATCATCACCTCCAACACATCAGCAGATGGAACACACATTATTCAACCCATCAAAAAAAAGGGGGTGTCACATACCTCTTCCAGTTTGTCAATGATCATAGCAAATGCTTTGAAAATTGCATTAGTAGGTCCAGCAAGAGTGATAATCCGTTCTGGGCAGTTCCCTTCTGAGATGTTAATGCGAGCACCACTCTAAAAAAAGGGGGGGGGAGGGGAACGGAGTTATAGAATCAGAGTTGGAGGGGACCCCAAGGGCCATCCAGCCCAACCCTCTGCAAGGCAGGTCAAAGGAGACTCCCCTTTCTAATTCTGCCTCTTCCCACCACCACCGTTTGATTTTCTAGTAAGACAGCCATTCTATGCACACTTATTTTGGAATTAAGGCTCAATGAGTTTACTGTTACTTACTCCAAATAAATATGCAAAGGATAAGGCTACAGATTTTAGTGCATTAGGCAGATCAGAAGTACCTAGCAGAGATACTGCCAAACTGACAAACACAGCTTTCAGAAGTTGAGATACAAATAGCTACCACTCCTTCCCATCAAGACTGGTTGGTTTTTTTTGGAAAGTCATAAATTGCTATGTTCAAGTTGATAACATCGTATCTTTCAAACTGACTGCTATCGCCTCAGTAAACTGTTTCTACCAGGTGAGGAGCGCCTTATTGCCATATTTAACTTTCCCTTGATTTGTTTTCACTGCTCTTATCCCCAAGAACCTACCTCTTCACGCATCTTCTTTACAGATTCTCCTTTCTATACACAAACACACAGGGGGAAAAAGAAACTGGTTATTAGTGTCACTAATCTGAATTAAGGAAAGAATATAATAATTACACTGGACCACTCACCTTCCCAATGATGCTTCCAACCTCCTGAAACAGCAAACATAAGAAATATGTAGTTCTCAATCATTCTGACAGTCCAATATAAGCCCACCCTTCAGTGTATAGACAATATTCTGCTTATACCCACCCTCTACGTACAAACAAGCCTTCAGCTGCATAACAGTGCAAATTTGGACATTAAAAAGTTGAATGTAGCATCCTTACTAGATGGTGCTTAGGGCAGCTTTATATATGAACAAAATATTGTAAATCTCCGATTAAATATATTTTAAGGAGGCAGCTTGGTTGTTTTTCCAAGACACACCCAACCAACTTATTACAATATTATATTCTCCACTGGGGTTAACTGAGCGCTCTACTACAAAGAACATGGTACGCCAAGAGCAAACTGATGTTTTAATTTGATCAGACAACTGGGTTTTCCAAGGCATTTACTGTGACCTAGTTTCAGTCTGACGCAACCAAGATGAGGAAAAGCAAGTACCTTCCCATGCATAAGTAGGCGAATAGTAAGTGTGACATTTAAACCTCCTTCGATAACACCAGTGTCCATCTTGAGCTGTATTCAGTTAAGTCAGGCTTGAAAGTGGTCAAATCTTTGGTCGCTGGAAGGAAAATCAACCTATAAAATAAAAAGATTATCTTGTACTGTCGCCACACAAGAATTAACTCATTAATACTGTTTTCTGGCAGTATCTGAACACTTTGATGTCCTGTATTTGTTCTTTTTTCTAGGCCTCAGCATTACATGTATCTTGCATTAGATTTAATCTGAGGAATAGGCCCAGTTGACTGTCACCGACAAGTTGTCAAAGCCACAGATTTGCATGTGCTTACTGTCACTAATCAGTTGATGCGCAGAAGTTTACACCTCCTATGTGTTTATTCACAAACTGGTCAGGTAGTGCTTAGTAGCCAAATGTGTTAATGCCCATTGGAGACTACTGGTTAAAGACGATCCCCTGAATGCTCATGGCACAGAATAGACATATCCCCTTGAACAACTTGACCTCCTCCTTCCTTTGCTAGAAGGAGAGATAGAGATCAATTGTCACTTTCAGTTTCCAGTTCCATTGCTCAGCAAACTACAAATAGCTTCAGCAGAAGCACTTCCCAGTCACTTTCACAGCTTCATCTGCACTATTTATTTTTTTAAAAAATTCCATCTATATTTGACAAGATGTATGCCTGCTGCTGAACTTGATGGTTCTTTTTGTCAACTATAAGTAACAAGAACCCCATTACCCATGCCATGAAACTTAACTTTAACCATGTAAAGTAACAGCTTTTAAGCATGAGCAGTGTGTTTTTTCCATACTACTGAACAGTGACAGGAAGTCACCTTTTAAGTAGGCTTAGGGATAATTGACTCATTAGAGAGCATGAAGTCATTTTCAAATCAAGTGAAAGTCATATATATAAAAGTCATTTTCTTTCATATATATGAAGAGAAAAAATAACAGCAAGCAACTTCCAAGCTTTTTTATTCTAAAAGAACTATGAATCAGGTTAAGAAAATAATTTTTAACACTAGTCTAAGATAAAGCAAAAATCCAGATAAAAGACTTAACTCTTAAAAATCACCAATAGTTTGCTGTTTTTGCAACATTGCACAAGTTGGTACCTGAATTCTTATCTATCTCAACTAATCCATTTAACTTCCAATATTCAAGAATTTTATTTACAGGGATTACTACCTACAATAACACCTTGAACCATGTCATCTATTTTAAGTTAAAATATATGGAAAGGAAGGTTGTCAACCCTAAACCGATTTTGGTTTTATAAAGAAGCCACACAGGCCAATCCTCACCGGAAGTCTAAAATTGCAATTTTTCTTCACCAGCCAGTGAAGTTCCTATTTACAGTATTTTACCTTCCCCAAGGTCTCAAACCATCTCTCACCCTAAAGCTGCCCACTCTAACGAGCAATTATAAACTTGCAGATCTGCACCTTGCACCGCCCAAGTTTAGAGTCAAACCTATTTCAAACTCGTGGAGGGGTCGAGGGCGAGGGGAACGGGCATATTAAACAAATCCCACATCCTCATACTAAAACTACTTTTTAAAATATATATATGTATATATCTTTCCACCGGGCAGTTTAATAGAAACAGGGCTCTGTTTTAATTTTTATACTTCTATTATTAAAGCTCCGCTACAAAGTTCTCACAATGACTTTCCGCCAGTGGAGAAGAGCTGCCTAAAAAAGAATCGGAATCGGAGGGAGAAAAAAATAAGAAGGGGGCGCTGTCTAGCTGGCGGGACGCGTTTTGAAATAACACGACGCAACTGTCCTGTTTTCTCTTCCCCACCCCGCCCGCTCCAGCCATGAGATCCGCCCGCCCGCTGCTGCTGCTGCTGCCGCCGCCGGCCTTGCGCTTGGGCCCGCGAGCCAGGCTCCCTCCATTCTCTTACTCACAGCCGGCCGCCTTAGCGTCAACCTCCTCCTCCTCCCCCCCCCCGCTCAAAGAAAAATCCCCGCCCCTCTCCTCCTCCTCCCCCCGCCATCACTCTCCCTCGCGCGCGAGAGGCCAGGGCCCACATCCCGCTCGATGTGACGCAGCAAGAGCGCCCCCCCCCTAACTACATACATACACACGCACGCAGCCATCCAGTCCACTGCGCCCCCCGCCCCCAGCCGCGTTCCACGCGGGGCCCGCTCCTCCCCGAGACGCAAATGGCAGCAACAGCGCCACCCCTCCCCCCACCCACCGACTCCAGGCGCTTCACACGCACTCGGGTGGGACCCGGCCGCAGTAGGCCGCAAGCGCATCCTCGGACTCGCGTAGCGACCCGGCCCGGCTCGAGGCGCAGGGTTGGCGGAAGAGCGCAGCTACTCGAGGCCGGGGATTCGGAAAGGGGGGGGGAGGAGGGGAAAAAAAAAAGACGAGTACTTTCCGAGGGGCGGTGGGAAGCCCTTACCTGGCGGGGTGGCTAGGCCCGGCCGCTCACGCGTTCGTTCGCTCCCTCGCTGGGGCGGGGAAGGGGACGGGACGGGGGGGAGCGGGAGGAGGGAGGGCGGGTGGTGCGCGGGTCTCCGGGGCGGGCGGAGGGAGCGGGACGGGGGGAGGGGAGGAGGAGAGAGCCGGGGCGGGCGGGCGGGATGGCGGCGGCGGGAGGAGGGCAAGGGCAGCGGGAAGGGGCTGCGGCAGCTGCTCTTGCGGCGGCGGCCTCGGCGGGTCTGGGAGGGGGAGCTGGAGAGCGGGGCGATTTCAACCCCGCCTTGACCCGGAAACGATAAGAGCCCTCCCCTCTCCTCCCCCGTGCAGACCTCTTCCGCGCTGGAACGACAGAGGCGCTCCGGCCAGCGCGTCTTTTCCCCAGCGGACGTTGCAATGCCGACCATAGAGAGGGGGCCGTTGGAAACGAGCCGGGGGCGCTGGCTAGAGCGTCGCCCAGCGAAAGAGCGGCGAGGTACCCCCTGCAGGCCGCGTGCTGCGTAGTCTTCCAAAAGCAGCGTGGCTCTAGCAGGGAACTATGGAGAAGAGGAGGAGGAAAGGGACGGAGGGAGGAAGAAAGAAAGAAAGAGAGGAGGCAGCCATCTCTCGCGCGCTGCGTTTGTGCATATGCAGATACAAAGGCTGTTCCCAACAGGACTTCTGCATAATTGAGAGAGAGGAACCAGGAGGAGGTGGAAGGGGCAGAAGTGGCTCAGAGGAGCTCCTGTTAAGTTGTATAGGACAAAGTAAACTGACAAAAAGAGCTGGGACGGAATCGGATTGGGGGCTGAGAAGAGTCCCTCGCCCCCTACCCCGTTCTCCAGGGCGCCCTTGTCAGTGCCTTTGCTTCCATTAGGACATGTGCTTTGGGACGCCTTTGTGAGAGGGAAACCTGGGACCCCACCGACACACGTTCCCTTGTGACATATATTCCACACCCATCACCATGACGGTGTCTCTAGTCAAAGCACACAAGTTTTACCATTGACTTTTACACATGTGATGTGTCTGAACTGTATGTGTGTGTAGATGTAGTCTGCCTTACTCAAAAGGTTTCAGATTGGTAATGCGATTTAAACAACATAAAGCATCCGAATAAAACGATACAGTAAAAATCTACCACCGCCAGCCATTAAAAGAAGCTCTTCAGTGCTTCTGAAACATGCTTTGTTGTTTAGTCGTGTCCGACTCTTCGTGACCCCATGGATGCCAGGCACTCCTGTCTTCCACTGCTTCCCGCAGTTTGGTCAAACTCATGCTGGTAGCTTCGAGAACACTGTCCAACCATCTCGTCCTCTGTCGTCCCCTTCTCCTTGTGCCCTCCATCTTTCCCAACATCAGGGTCTTTTTCAGGGAGTCTTCTCTTCTCATGAGGTGGCCAAAGTATTGGAGCCTCAGCTTCAGGATCTGTCCTTCCAGTGAGCACTCGGGGCTGATTTCCTTAAGAATGGCTAGGTTTGATCTTGCAGTCCTTGGGACTCTCAAGAGTCTCCTCCAGCACCAGAATTCAAAAGCATCAATTCTTCGGTGATCAGCCTTCTTTATGGTCCAGCTCTCACTTCCATACATCACTACTATGAAAACCATAGCTTTAACTATACGGACCTTTGTCGGCAAGGTGATGTCTCTGCTTTTTAAGATGCTGTCTAGGTTTGTCATTGCTTTTCTCCCAAGAAGCAGGCGTCTTTTAATTTCGTGACTGCTGCTTAGGCTCTGGCTAATCTCCAGGAGCTCTGCCTTTTAGGGAGCAGGGTGCACAAGTTGGCTACCAATCATGACAAATTTTGGTTCACTAATTTCAACAGGTCTATTCTAAGTAAATGTTAGTTGGCTACAGTTTTATATGAATCAGTCTGACGCAGAAACACTGTCCCCAAATCCCAGATTTATGAAGGGCAGCAATGATTATTCAGTGATGAAGGAAATACTTATTTAAAAAACAACAACCCTAAGCGACATTTCAGTGAGGCAAAACAGAATCTGTGAATTAGCCCTAAGAAAAAGATAATTTGTCCACACAATGGAACAAACACTTCCTTTGGCTCATAATAAAGGGTTCAGTAACAAAGTACTGATGGAAGTGTGCCCTGATCCACGAAAGCTTCTGTCTGTTAGTTTTCAAGGTGCTTTTTTGTGGCAATCACTTCGGTAGTTCTTTTGGGGGGGGAGCACTGAAAAAAGCCTCTGTGTTTCATTGTGCTGAACACCTTTGTGTGCAATTGCAGCAAAATAGACATCCATGTGATCTGTACTCTCACTGTTATACATTCGTTTCCCTCTGTGAACGCTGCATCCTTGTAGGAAAAGGTCCTCATTTTGCTTAGTTGTGCAAACCCGGGGGTGAATGTGTAGAAATACATGAAGGAAACTGACAGTGGCATAAAACTGAGATCAGAGTGTGAACAGCCCACTAATTTTAACAGGTGTTAACTCTCACACAATGTCGGTGCTATTTCAGTTTGCTAATTTATTCTCAATCTCACAGGAACATTCAGCTATTCAAGGATACAGAGGTAAATCCTGCTCTGCTCTGTGTCCTGGTTGCTAAAGAAAGGCTATACCTATCTTTATGACAAGGATATGAAAATGATCCATAAAAAAAAACAGCTAGGAGGAGAAGGAAGTCCATGTTTCATAATGTGTATGCAAACAAGCCCTTACTATGTCTGCATATGGAGAAAATTATTTTAAGTTGACACTTGAGAGACAAAGAGATCTAAATAATAAAATTGCAACAAGTGCAGTTAAAAAAAGAAAACTGACTATGGTTGTTCACTTGCTTATACCTTTAAAGCAGTTTCAAAGCTCAAAGAATTATGGGCACTGCAGTTCACCTCTCACAGAATTACAATTTCCAGGTGCCCCAAATTCTTTGAGGGGGGAAATGTACTTTTAATCTGCTTTAAACGTATAATGTGTAAGGAACCTAAAACTAAAACTAACCCCCTCCTTAGTAGCATGTAAGCATGCTTCCATGGACTATTCATTCTGATTTGTTTGCAGGAAGATTAGCCAGTTTTGGCTATTTAATGAGCATGCACTCAGGGAGGTGAGGTTATTTTGCATCAAAGCAAGTCCGTTCCAGTACATTTTCCACAGAACTCTATCTGCCACCAAAAGTCCAATCTTTTGAGGAAGTGGGTTTGTTTCACAAGACTGCCTTATCAACTATAATTGCGTAATCTGAAATTTCCAGTATGTGGCTGAACCCCAACTGAAAATAGTGAGAGTCTGGAAGCAACCCTGTTTGGCAAAAGCTTGTCTGAATCACTGCATCTCCATCTTTCTGAAAAGCAATAGAGGATGAAGCTGATGGGCCTTTGTGGAGTGTGAATACAACAAGGGCACAACTACCAATAAAGATTGAATTGGTTAAAAACAATATGTGCAGGTTAAGAATGTGCAAAGATGTGTTTTTATTTTAAATAGGGCTCATAGAGCCCAGTCTTATGCATAGCTGTAGCCAAATCAATTCCAGTCTTCCCTGTTGTGTGAAAAGATAGTTCAATTGACTCAGCTTCCCTTTTTTAACATTCTGGGTGGAGGGTAGAAGAAAAAGAAGGGGCAGTTCTTTTCAGAGCACTTGAAAACAAAGTCTCCCTCACATCCCACTCAGCTTCCTCGACACCCAGGATTGTCGCCAGCAAGAACTCCCAGTTCCCAGACAGAGCCGCACAATCAAGCCGGCTAGAGAACACCCCACACCTTGCCTTCATTTGCAACACCTGGCAGATCACAATGCCTTGCAGGTGGGCTGTGCTTCTAACTTGGATGGTTTTCCAAAGGTGGGTGGGGAGGCTTTTTTTCACTGCAAAGGTTGCATTCCCTTCTGGGCCATCTTCAGAGGACCACTTGGCATTCATTGGTCAGCAGGGACAATTAAAGCAGATTTTACATTTTTTTACAGTGAGCCTGTGTTTATACACACTGTGCCCCCTTCTGCATCCTCCATTGAGACAATGAGAGGCATTATCAGAGAGTTCAAGGACACATTCCAGCCAGGCAAAAACACCTGGAATGGAGCAGCGCCAGTGAGGGAGGGATCAAAGGCCAGTCAGAAGCTGGTGGGGGCTGCCTTAGGCCTGAGGTTCCTCACGCCTGCTTTAAAAGAAAATTCCTGATACAGTTTTGCCAATAGCAGCTAATAACGATGGCTATGGAATACAGTAGTACCTCAGGTTACAGACGCTTCAGGTTACAGACTCTGCTAACCTAGAAATAGTACCTAGGGTTAAGAACTTTGCTTCAGGATGAGAACAGAAATCCCGCGGCAGCGGCGGGAGGCCCCATTAGCTAAAGTGGTACCTCTGGTTAAGAACAGTTTCAGGTTAAGAATGGACCTCCAGAACGAATTAAGTTCTTAACCTGAGGTACCACTGTATAGAATACAGTGGTACCTCAGTTGTCAAATGTAATCCCTTCCGGAAGACCATTCGACTTCTGAAACATTCAACAACCGAGGCGCAAAGGGAAGTCAGCAAAATCAATGGAGAAAATTGAAAGAAACGCAGTGGAAGCCGTTCAACTTCCGAGGTGGAAGCATTTCCTTCCGGGTTTTCGAAATCTGGGTGTTCAAAACCCAAAGCGTTCAGCTTCTGAGACGCTCAAAAACTGAGGTACCACTGTATACATTCAAAGCACCTTAACTAACAGGAAACTTAAAATATTGTCTTAAAAGATGTCAAATATAGAATGCACCTTTAAAACAGCAGTGGCTCATGCCTTGGTAACCTCAAGGCTTGATTGCTGTAACATGCTTTTTTGTGGGGCTGCCCCAGTTTCTGGTTCAGAAGCCTCCATTAGCCAAGGTGCTCACAGGAACAGGGGCCTGGCAACATGTTACTCAGCTGATGAGCCAGCAGAGCAGAGCAGGTCACTTGGCCATCACTAGGAATCGTGCCTTGAGTGACGCAGGCCCTGCAGTGTAGTCTAAACCACTGAGCCTCTTGGGCTTGCTGATTGGAAGGTTGGTGGTTCGAATCTGCATGACGAGGTGAGCTCCTGTTGCTCTGTCCCAGCTCCTGCCAACCTAGCAGTTCAAAAGCATACCAGTACAAGTAGATAAATAGGTACCACTGCAACGGGAAGGTAAACGGCATTTCCATGCGCTCCGGCACTTGTCACGGTCCTCCGTGCGCCAGTAGCGGTTTAGTCCTGCTGGCCACATGACCCGGAAAACTGTCTGTGGACAAACGCCGGCTCCCTTGGCCTGAAAGCAAGATGAGCGCTGCAACCCTAGAGTCGCCTTTGACTGGACTTAACCATCTCGGGGTCCTTTACCTTTTACCTTTAGGAGAAACTATCCCTGTCTTGCATGCCTTTACAGCACGCTGTCCCCAGAGAGGCTCACCTGGTGCCATCATTACATGTCTTTAGGCACCAGGCAAAAACATTCCTCTTTCCCCAGGTCTATGGCCGTTAAATCATCTGTGGCCTGTCAAAGTGTGGGGCAGGGGAGTGTCATTAATTATTTTACTATCTGTCCTTCTGTCAGTATGCTTTTTACTATGTTTTTATTACTGATGTTCTGTAATGCATTTTTAATGTTGGGCACTGCCCTGGGATCTTTTGAGAAAGGGTGGCATAAATTGAATACATGATAATAATTATGGTGATTTTCTAATTAATTTGAAACCAATCAGTATTGATTGATGTTCTTAGGGTTGTTATTTTTAAATAGCCTTATATGTTGTACTGCACAGCTTATATGAGCACCTTGCTATTTTTTCGTTAACAAACAAATTAAATGAAAGGGAGGTCTTTGGGTCTTATCAAACAGGACTTTTCTGTTGCCGGGGGTCTCAAACTGTGGAGACCTGCTTTAGTCACTCGGCTGTGGTAGCAGAGGAGCCTCTCAGCATGCTTTTCTATTTTCGTCCTGCTATTTAAAGGGATATATATATATATATATATTCATGTCATCAGTCCCTTAATGTGACTTAAAAAATTAAGCCGCTCTAGGGAGAACGGTTCAAAAAATTGGGAATACCATTTACCCATCCAATAGAGTCCGCCTTTTGAAAGGCTAAAGTCAATCACCCGTTTTTCTAAACAACACAAGTCACGGGGGAGCAGGTTTTTGAGCTGGTGGTCCACTGGGCTGGGCTGGGGAAAGAAGGCAGTTGTCTGCAGCGAAGAGGCGAAGGTTGGCAACCAGCCATATGTATATAGAGATTGTACATCCATGCCACATATTTTGATATTACATGGCTTCCTCCCAAACCTCGAAGCTTGGTGAAGATGTTGAGACTATTCTGCTAGAGATTCATTAGCTTCTTCTTGAAGGAAGAGGGAAAGGAAACCTCAGAATTAGGACCCAAATGTAGCACTTCCTGTGTCTGCCTTATCTGGCCCCTGGGAGTCTCCCTTGGTCACCCTCTCTCCCTCGCCACACCCCTCACCCATCCCAATTTGTACCCTCCTTGGTTTGGCATGTCCCCTTTGCCATTCATCTGTTCTGCTGCTGCACTGATGGTTCGGCTTTGCATTTTGCCTGAACCCAGACCCATGGTTTAGCTGTCTCCAGACAAACCACAAGCTACAACCAAGGTTTGTTCCATAGTTTACCGCTCATGTGGTTTAAAGAGAGCTAAACCATGCGTCTGGGACCAGACCAAATGCTAAACCAAACCATGGCTTAGCCACGCCAAGGAGGAGCAAGCCAACAGCCACCTCCTGTTTGGGAGCCCGCAAATTTGCAGCTTGTTCATATTAAACCATGGTTTGGCTTAGTGTTATCTGCAAACAAGGTGGTGCAGCCAGAGCCTTTGTTTTCATAAACACAGTGCTTTGCATTGGTTACTTTAGAACAGCAGCAGAGAGCTTTGGGCAGCAGAGGGCTTTGGCCATTCCCCTTCTCTGATGTCTGATGTGGTACAAATATCTTCTGGAATGGGCCTGCACAAACTGTGCCCCATCAAGCCTTGCACAGCCCCCCAGCTCTGTGCAGTGACCCACTAGTGGCCAAACAAACCTGCCTGTGCTGTTACCCTGGAATGGCAAATGGAGGTTGTCAAAAAGTCAGCCAGTCATGCTACTCAGCGGTTGGGCCAAATGGTCAACAGTGGCGCTGGTTTGTTTTGGAAGAATCACAACTCCTTTTCATTCAGATAAATGTTTTGGGCAGCTTTGCCAACACATCTGCAAAAGGATACTATCCCCAAATAAAAATGTTTATTAGCCTGCTTACCCACACATATCTGTGTAAAACGTATACATATTGAACCTAAAAGGAGGGGGGCAGGTAGAGAGAACAAATGTCTTCCTTAACAAAAGCAGGATAAGCTTGCCTGGTTACCTGGAGACAAGTCTAACTCCCCACGGGTGATTAGGGAAAATTGACTCTTTACAAGCATCATTTTAGGGGGGGAAAGGGGATTTCAACTTTCATGTTGAAATATTCTAGCCTTTCAGTCCATTACTTTTAATGCTTCCTACTGCTGGACCTTTGGATATAAGGCAAGATAGAAATCTAAACAAATAATTATGCACTTCCCATTCTGGCTCCACAAACGAGTCCAGAGGGTGACATTTGCATTTATTGGACCAGTTTGAAGAGACTGACGTGGGAAAGGCACAAGGCAAATGTACTTTTTATCCACAAATGTTGTTGTTTGTCAGCAAGGTCTGCGTGTGGAGATTGTGTCAATGTACAAAACAGTATCTGCTTTACACCAGCACAGGATCAGGCCCAGGATTAGCCTAGTCATTTTTGTAACTGCCGTTATTCAACTGCTGAATTATAATAGCAAAATGTCAAAAGGAAATAAACAAGCAGAAGATGATTCATCCCGATACACAGTAATTAGCATGTTGACAATTATGATCTGCTAATGTGCACTGGATATTGCACAGCGATGCTCCCCCTTTCTTTGTGGAACAATCTGGAGTATCCCTGACACGCTTAAACTTGCTGTTTATACTCCACAAAGCTTTCCCTCGCACTCTCAAAACATGCACCATGATATTTTTAAAAATTATTTATTTGGAACTTTTGTAACCCGCTCGTCCTGCAAAGATCCCAGGGTGGCCTTTAATATGCATTTAATACATATTAAACGAAAATACTAAAACACTAACAATTGTCAGAACAAGGAAGAGTTTTAAAGGATAGCTGTGTGAAGCCATTTGGCTTAGAATCTCTTTGCACTTTTTAACTTGTTGGTCAACTACAACTTGTTCCTTTTATTCTCCAAGCACATCTGCTTGTTCCCTAAGCAGCCCCTTTCTGCAGGGAAAAAGAGCAATTGTGAGTTAAAAAGAGAACATGCTCCCTCCAAGTGCAACGGCTTAGAGTATTCTATCATTACAGGCGAGGATGTGTGATCCTAGTTTTTTTGCAATTCATTAAGATACTCCAGCCATCTTGGATCAGATACCCACTTTAATCCACCAAAAATTGTGCCCATGGTTATAGCATTACAATTAAACATGACGCAAACGACCAATGTGTTATTTCCCCATGTTTAAGTTTAGTATTGAAGCTTTCTGCAACACACCCCTAACAAGATTTTCATCCTCAGTTATATTAAAAAAATGAATCATACCTCTGAAATAATATAATAAAGCTACTGAAATGTTTGCACAATGGAGCATAATCATCCCTGATCAAGCACATTTTATCTGCAATATTAAGAAACCTATCATTCAACCTTATATTAAATAAGCAACACACACTTTCTGAATCTCTTTGCTTCTATCTGCCATTTCCCCAGGTAGCACAGGAAAGAGGATCATATTGAGGAGCGGGAGCCATTTTTTGAAATTCTTGGGCCAGGGTGGCTATAATTTGGCACTCTAGACCAGGGTTTCCCAAACTTGGTTCTCCAGCTGTTTTTGGACTACAACTCCCATCATCCCTAGCTAGCAGGACCCATGGTCAGGGATGATGGGAATTGTAGTCCAAAAACAGCTGGAGAACCAAGTTTGGGAAACCCTGATCTAGATGTTGTTGCAACTACCTTTCCCATCAGTCCCAGCAAGCAAGGGATGATGGGAGGTCTAGTACAACGCCATCTGAAGGCCCACTTCATCTGAAGGCCCACTTAAAGCAGTGTTTCCCAACCTTGGGTCTCCAGCTGTTTTTGGACTACAACTCCCACCATCCCTTGCTAGCAAGAGCAATGGTCAGGGATGATGGGAATTGTAGTCCAACAGCAGCTGGAGACTCAAGGTTGGGAAACACTGACTTAAAGCACATCTTATCCATTCAGTTGGACCCCAACTGCCTGATGAAGCCAATCAGAAAGCTTCAGGGTGCCGAGAAACAACCTGATTGGCTGCCATTTTGAACAGCCTACATTTCAGAAGAGCAAAAGCTGCCACGCATTTGCAGATGAACTTTACTTAAGCCAATTGGTGGCCTCACATTCTGACTTTCTTAAGACACATTTGCTGATCCCACCAACCCTGCTTAAATCATCATCAGCACCAGAGTTCCCATCAGACTTTGCAGCAGGTTGCGCATGCCGTTGGGATAAACTTTGGCCAAACCCTGTAAATAATGGGTGACCCACAAGCAGCCCTCATTGTTATCTGGTGACAGTTAAGTAGATCGGCGCTTGTTGGAAGCAGGAAGACTGGCGCAAGGATCAGCGTTTGCGGGAAGAGGATACGTCTGGGAGGTAGGAACAGGCCTCAGTCGGAGTCGCTGCTGCTGGAAGAGGAGGAGGAATGCTGTAAACAGAAGAAGAGGGAGGCTCATGAGACTTCAATTCTGACTCAGTGTTACTGCTACCGAAATCTAATCAGGGCTTTAATCTATCCCAGAGCTCAGCTCAAGAAAATGTCAATTGGGGATATTAATGCCTCATTATCAGCTGAAATTACTGTTTCCTATACACACAGACTGGAGGAAGGAAAAGACAGATTCTGAACAAGTACTGCAGGGGAGGGGAAACTCCCCCCCCCACTGCGAAGGGCCATTTGCCATGGACAAAGACAACTGGAGTTAGCAGCCGATGGTGGGAGAAGCCAGAGTTAACGGGAACTTGCAGCGTTGAATAGTGCTCCCCCCCCCCCAGTGTCACTATTCGGCTGCTACCTCCCACCGCCCTCCATCTTGGTCCATTTCACTGACCCATCCCAATAACAAGCGGTCCAAAGTGACTACTTTCAAAGGACTTTCCCCACCCTTTCCATCATTCTGTTTGGGATCCGTTTTCATTTTGCAGAAGGCTTTCTCCCACCCTTTCCATCTGTTTCAGTTCCATTTTTTTTCTTCTCCCATTCTCTCTCTTGGGACTCCTTTTCCCACCAACTGGCACAATTGCTCTTTTCTGAAGATGGCGAATACGCATGTCCACAGTTTGACTGTCAGAGGTCAGAGCTCTTCCCTGCAGAAAGGATTACCTCTCCCCAACCACGCTGTGTACCCTCCTCCAGCATCACTCCCCATAATTTACAGCTACACCCCAAAATAATTCTAATCACAAACCCCACAGACCCTGTCTAGCTCACGGTTGAAGGCCCAGTGACCATTTACCTCAGACCACCAGGCCTTCTCTCCTCTACCTCCATGGAAGCCTCCCTCAACATAATGCCCCCCAGTAGGGCTGGGCGATACCTGGTTTTCAACATTGTGATATATCGCCAGCTAAACATCACAATGGGATGCGGGTGGCGCTGTGGGTTAAACCACAGAGCCTAGGACTTGCCGATCAGAAGGTCGGTGGTTTGAATCCCCGTGATGGGGTGAGCTCCCGTTGCTCGGTCCCTGCTCCTGCCAACCTAGCAGTTCGAAAGCACGAAGTGCAAGTAGATAAATAGGTACCGCTCCAGTGGGAAGGTAAACGGTGTTTCCGTGTGCTGCTCTGGTTCGCCAGAAGCGGCTTAGTCATGCTGGCCCCATGACCCGGAAGCTGTACGCCGGCTCCCTCGGCCAATAAAGCGAGATGAGCACCGCAACCCCAGAGTCGGTCACGACTGGACCTAATGGTCAGGGGTCCCTTTACCTTTTAAACATCGCAATATACTAATATAATCGCAATGCCTGTAATAAGGATGGAGCTACATAGAGGCATTGGCTGGCTTCACAGTTTTTCCTGCATCGTGATTTTTGCAAAGCATACACACACACACACACACACACACTCTCACGATTTACAATATATCACCAGGTCAAATATTATGAAGCTGATATCACGATATGGAATTCAAACTGATTTTGGACAATACATTGCCCAGCCCTAACATACATAACGGCTCATGTTATATCGCAAGGTCAAAAACTATGAAGCTGATATCACAATATGGACTTCAAAACAGTTTTGGATGAAATATTGCCCAGTCCTAGCCCTTAGATGTCGCTGAATTCCAACTCCCATCAGCCCCATCTGGCATGGACAACGGTCAGGGATGATGTGAGTCATCTGAAGAGCACCAGATTGGCTAGCTTCTTGAGGCACAGCAACAACAAGTCAACAAGTCCAAGTTTCCTGTTCTTCCCCAACCCTCCCTTCCGCTTTCACACACCTTCCCATGCATCTTGTGGTGCTTGTGTGGCTTGTTCATCTTGTGCGCCTTCTTCATCTTCTTCTTCATCTTCTTTGCTGCCTTCTTATCCATCCCATGGGTCCCCATGGCAACAGCCCCCGGCAGCAAAGGATTCACCCCCATCCCTCCAGGCATACCCGGGGCAGGTGGGGGGTAAGGACCGCCAGGGGGGACAGGGTAACCAGGTTGGTGTCCAGCATAAGGGGGCAGGATAGAATGACCTGGTGGGTATGCAGGTTGCCCGGGGATCCCTGCTGGGGGCCCAGGATATGGGCCAACAGGTACTGGACCTGGGGGAAAGGCAGGATTCACAGGAGGGGGGTGGGCAGGGTTGAAGCCCGCTGGATAAGAAGGGTTGGGAGGATAGGCAGCTCCTGGGTAGGAGCCTGGCTGGCCTAAAACAAAAAAGGGAGAGGGGAAAAATAAGAAAATCTTATCAGTTGCAAGGCTAAATGAAACACGCAGCAATCAACCTGAAGCATCTTACCATTCCGTCTACGTCATGGGTAGGCTACCTAAGGCCTGGGGCCAGATCCGGCCCAATCACCTTCTAAAACCGGCCACAGACGGTCTGGGAATCAGCGTGTTTTTACATGAGTAGAATGTGTCCTTTTCTTTAAAATGCATCTCTGGGTTATTTGTGGGGCATAGGAATTTGTTCTTTTTTTCCCCTCCAAAATATAGTCCAGCCCCCCACAAGGTCTGAGGGACAGTGGACAGGCCCCTACTGAAAAAGTTTGCTGACCCCTGGTCTATGTATACTAGGCAACATGAGCAAGACACCATCTCTAAAATATAGGAAACTGTCTTATACCAAGTCAGAGCAGTGATCCATCCAGCTCAGAATTTTCCAAACAAAGGGGTATTTTCAAGGCCTGCTTGAAAATTGCCTACAGAGTTTGGCTCCCTAAGAATCTCAGCTTTCATTTGGGTGGGGGAGCAAGCCCTTATGAATTGTGAAGACATAGCTGAAACTGTGTGGGGCACATTGGGCTAGTGATTTTGGGTATAATATCCAACTATCATCTTGGGAAAAGTTGTGGAGAGAAGAAATAAAATTTACAGCATGCTGTGCATTGAAAGAAAATCACATGAAAATGATGTACCATTGGTATCTAACACCAAGTAAGATTGCAAAAATGTATAAAACTAAATCAAATATGTGTTGGAAATGTAAAGAGAAAGAAGGTACTGTTTTCCATATGTGGTGGTCATGTTGTAAGATTAACAGCTTCTGGGAAAGGATTTATAATCATAGAATCATAGGATCATAGAGTTGGAAGAGACCACAAGGGCCATCGAGTCCAACCCCCTGCCAAGCAGGAAACACCATCAGAGCACTCCTGACATATAGCTGTCAAGCCTCTGCTTAAAGACCTCCAAAGAAGGAGACTCCACCACACACCTTGGCAGCAGGTGAATTAAAGAAAATGTTTACAAATACATTTGTTAAAAAACCAGAAGCCTTTCTTTTACATTTAATAGGGGAAGAAGTAGCAAGAGAAGATAAAAGACTTTTTATGTATGCAACGACGGCAGCGAGAATGCTACTGGGAAGAAGAAGCATTACCAACAAAGGAAGAATGGCAAACAAAATTGATGGATTATGCAGAAATGGCGAAACTGATGGGGAAGATCAGAAACCCAGGATCTTCTGTTTGCAAAGCCTGGGCTCTGCCAGTGAGCTATAGATCTCCTACAACAGTTCAGCTGCTCCCTTAACTGGCTACATCCACACATGTTCCACTCCCAACCTCAGCCCACCAAGCTTGCAAGGAGAAGCAGTTCTTCTTCCTTCCACATTTCTGCATGTTCTCTAGAGGAGCAGCCCCTGCGCTTTTGGCCACACAAGTTTCAACCTTCAATCAACTCAAGGACCTCCAACGTTCAGAAAGCAAGTTTCCACTAATGGGAGAAGGAATTTTGGATTCAGGAGGTCCGAGGAGGCCATGTGGTTGGCCGCGGAGCAAGCACAGGGTCTTTCAAAAGCAATAACACATCTTTAAAGTTTATCTTCAAAAATATTGTAAAATTAAGGACTGTTAGAAAGATGTTGGGAAAAGAAAATTATGTGGTTTTAGTGGAAATGATATAAAGGATTAAGTAAAAATGAGTTGGTGAAAGAGAGAATGCTAAATTATAGTATATTAAGATAAATTATTAAGATAAAAATAGGGTTGGAAGGATTTGCTGAAATAACAAATTGAATTAGAATACAAAAATGGGAGGCATGAGGAGGTCAAGGAAATAAGTGAATATAAGTAAGTGATGTTGGATTTGTTCTTTTTTTGTTTTTGTTTTTCTGTTTTCTGTTTTCTGATGATGTTTTCTTCCTTTTTATATGTATTGTTTTTTCTTCTTTTTTCTTTGATTGTTATTATTTTTCTTGTTTTTTTCTGTAATCTTTAAAATCTTAATAAAAATTAATTAAAAAAACAAAAAACAAAAGCAACAACACATCACTAGTGACGGCTAGCAATGTCAAACTGAGCCTTCTGCTGACTCGCTGAGGACAACTCACAGGCAGTGAGGTCAGACAAAACAAAAGGCTGTCCTTGACTTGAGACAACCTAGTTCTGTTGCAGAAAGCAAGACTGGCCCGAGCCAATTGTGACTGGACTTAAAATGCCTTCTGTTTTTCCACTTGGCAGGACTTCCCTCACAGAGAACTTGCAAGAACTTTGCCATCCAGGTGAGTTTTAATGCTGATTAGGTACACCAGCACAATGGCATGAGAGGTGCCTTGGGAGCTACCAAGTCAGCTGAAACTCTTTTCTTTTTTAAAAAAAATAGTATGGCAGCTATTTAATGCATGGATACAGGGACATGACTCAGTGCGTAGAAAGCACTCAGGGCCCTTTCTGGAAGCAGCCAACGCCTATCAAAAAATGCCCTCCTGCCCAGGGTAGCTCACATGCAACATAATAGTTGCCACCTCTGTGCCCATCCCTATGCATATTCCCTAGAGCGGTACCCCAGATACACCCATCAATCCTTCTTCCCATTACCTGAATTGGGGTCCCACATGGTTCTCAAGGAGACGAGAATGTGTCACCTGGGTAGGGAAAGATATTGTTAGCATAAACTACGTAAAGTTAAAGGCTATCAATTACTGCATAAACAAGATCATAAATCAAGTAGGTGGGAAAGATTTCTGCTCTTAACAAAGTTCATACCATAAGGTCAAATTGCAAAAAGATAAGCACTACAGGCTACACAGACAGAACTACACAGATTCTACTACAGAGAATTTAATTTAAGACAAGGATTATCCATGGACAATAGTATGCGGTACACAGACTGAAATTCAAGTTTCTGACAACTTTTTTAAAAAAATAATAAGTCCCTAGCTGTCATGAATATGGATCTAGTTATGTATGTTTGAAAGCATGCGAGGGCCCACACTAAATTATTGGAAGGCAAGTGAAAAGTATAACCATGTGTGTTATGTAGTGAAGTTTCACCCTGGGCCAGCAGGGGGATACTGTATATAGTTTTCAATCAGGTCTGTAGATAGTTTTCCCTCAGGTCCGCGTCAGTTATTTTAGGCGGGAACTCTGGGCTGTTGTTGTTACAATGTTGACAGCCGGCTGCCTATAAAAGCAGGCCGGCTGAGCTGTTTGCAGTCAGTTCTATTCCAGCTTACGAAATAAAGAGCTAGTTGGAGAAATCGCTGTGTCGTCGGCTATGTCAACACACAACTTAACACTGGCGACGAGGATGGGATTGATGGACATCAGAGCACAGCCAGATGCGGCCAGCCTCTGAACTGAGCTGAATCACTGAGCTGAATCACAGAGCGAAATCACTGAGCGAAATCACTGGACAGAACCAATTCAGAGCTGACTGTTCTGGCTAGAGCACTGTGTTCCATCCATCGCCCTTCACGCCGGCATCGGAATCATGGCTTCACTTGTGCCTCTACCGCCGTTTGCGCCAGCCTCTGAATCATGGGATTCCTACCTCGCTCGGTTCGACTGCTACCTCCAAGCCAACGAGCTGACAGCAGTATCAAAGGATCGGAAGCGGGGCCTATTCCTCAGCCTCTGTGGGCCTGAGGTGTTTGAGACGGCCCGAGCATTGGTTGCGCCCGAAGCAGTCCAGGCAACACCATGGGACACGATCCAAGAGAAGCTCCGCAACCACTACGCACCAAAGCCGTCCAAGATTGCTGCCCGCCATGCGTTCTACCACCGGAACCAGGCAGAGGGGGAGTCAATCAACAACTACACCACCGCCCTGCGACAGGCTGCAATGCACTGTGAGTTCCGAGACTTAGACGATGCCCTGATGGATCGAATCGTCTGCGGGGTCCGGGACATCCATCTGCAACGGCGTCTCCTCGCCAAGCCAGACCTCACGCTGCAGAAAGCCATTGAGGAGGCTGTGGCCTCAGAAGCTGCTGAACGCTCCGCCCAGGAGATCCGCAAGTGCAGCAGCCCGCGTCTTGCTAGGGAGCCAGTTCCGGTGCATCATGAAGAGGCCAGCAGTGATGAGGCATCCTCCAGTGAAGGCGATGACGTGCACCAGACAAAGCGGGAGCACAGGAAGTTCCAACAGAAGTCCAAGGGCCAACCGGAATGTGCCGGCTGCGGAGGCAACCATTCCCGTGCCAAGTGTCGATTCAGAGACGCCATCTGTAGGAAGTGTTCCAGAAGGGGCCACATCGCTAAGGTCTGCCGATCGGCTCCGTCTGACACCCCCCCTTCATCGACTCGCAAGTCCAAGCCTTCCCTCCAGTCTGCCAAGGAAAGTTGTTTCGCTCTCACCAACTGCCGCTGCCCGTCTGGAACCACGATTGGCCAAACCGACTCGCCTACGCGACGCAAGCTGAACGTCACGGTGCTCATTGAAGGAGCTCCATGTGACATGGAGATCGACACCGGGTCTGCCCTGTCCATCGTGTCGTGGAGCACCATCAAAAGACTGGTACCCAGAGTGTCCAAAAGGCAACTCGACTCTCACCGCGTACACCTGAGAGACTACCAGGGAAACGACATTCCCGTGGTAGGCGTTGGCCGGTTCCGGATTGCCTTCAAGGATTTTTCGGGCCTGCTCCGGTTGGTGGTGGTCGAAGGTCAGCGGCCAAGCCTCCTAGGGCTAGACTGGTTTGATGCCCTCGGCCTGGAAGTCACCGGCATCAACTGCATCTCTAACGCAGAGACTGAGGGTCTGGTCAAAGACTTTGCCGAGGTTTTTGACGGCACCTTGGGGCAATATACAGGTACGCCCATCTCCTTTAGCCTTGATCCACAAGTCGCCCCCATCAAGCTAAAGCCACGCCGGGTTCCCTTTGCTCTCAAGGCTAAGGTGGACGAACAACTGGACAAACTGATCGCCCAAGGAGTTTTGGAGCCGGTTGACCACGCCAAGTGGGAAACCCCCATCGTCACGCCTGTCAAGCCAGATGGGTCGGTGAGAATCTGCGCTGACTACAAGTGCACGATCAACAAGGCACTTCAGCAGCACGCTTATCCGGTTCCTGTTGTCCAACACCTGCTGCATTCCCTGGGTGAGGGTAAGGTCTTCGCTAAGCTGGACCTTGCCCAAGCCTATCAACAACTGCCAGTCGATGATGCCACTGCTGAAGCCCAGACGATCGTCACCCACCGGGGGGCATTCCGTTGCCGCCGGTTGCAGTTCGGGGTGAGTGTGGCTCCTGGCATCTTCCAAAGCCTTATGGAGCGTCTCCTGCAAGGGCTTCCGGGCGTGGTACCATATTTTGATGACGTCTTGGTGTCTGCAGACTCACACCAGCAGCTGTTCGAGCGCCTCCGTGCCGTGCTGACCAGGTTCCAAGAGGCCGGGCTCAAGGTAAAGAGGGAGAAGTGCCAGATCGCCGTTCCACAGGTAGAGTTCCTGGGCTATCTTATCGATGCCTCCGGCCTTCACCCGACCACATCCAAGATCCGCGCTATCCAGCAGGCCCCCACCCCAAAGAACAAGACGGAGTTGCAGGCATTCCTGGGGCTGCTGAACTTTTATAACATGTTCCTGCCCCACAAAGCCACAGTGGCTGAGCCTCTTCACCGACTCCTTAGTACAAAGACGCCTTGGGCCTGGAGTCATCGGGAGACGGCGGCCTTCAACGCGGTTAAGGCTCTCCTTTCATCAGACAGTGTGCTGGTACAGTACAGTGAATCCAGGCCGCTGGTCCTTGCCTGCGACGCCTCACCTTTTGGCATCGGTGCTGTCCTTAGTCACCGTTTTCCAGATGGAAGAGAAGCACCACTCGCCTACTTTTCCAGGACACTATCTCTGACGGAACGGAATTACAGCCAGCTCGACAAGGAGGCATTGGCACTTGTGGCTGGAGTGAAGAGGTTCCATGAATACCTCTATGGCAGGACTTTTGACCTCATCACTGACCACAAGCCACTCCTGGGCCTCCTCGCCGGTGATCGTCCAACTCCACCGGTCCTCTCGCCACGCATGCTGCGATGGACTGTTTTCCTGGCTGCCTACCACTACCGGCTCATCCATCGCCCGGGGAAATCGATGGGCCATGCCGACGCCCTCAGCCGTTGCCCTCTTCCAGCATTTGTGGAAGACCCGGCTCCAGCTTCATCGCTCCTTCTGATTGAGGATCTTCCGGCAGCGCCTGTATCAGCTGCCACTGTGGCCTCCGCGTCTGCCCAGGATCGCACCATCAGCCGGGTGCTCAACTGGGTGTGGAGGGGGTGGCCACAAGGGCCTTTTGCATCAGAGTTCCAGCCCTTCGCAACCAGACAACATGAACTCTCAGCTCATCGCGGCTGTCTGCTGTGGGGAGACCGCGTCGTGATTCCCCAGGGACTCCGTCAGCGCGTCCTGGAGGCTCTGCACGTTGGCCACCCGGGAATTGTCAAAATGAAGGCGTTGGCTCGGTGTTATGTCTGGTGGCCTAATATGGACGATACCATCACTGCCTGGGTGTCCGCCTGTCAAGCGTGCCAAGAGTCGAGGCCTGCACCACCGGCAGCTAAGGGACACACCTGGGAGACGCCAAAGACACCCTGGTCGAGGGTGCACATCGATCTGGCTGGCCCCTTTCACGGCCGGACCTTTATGGTAGTGGTGGACGCCTATTCCAAATGGCTGGAGGTCGCCCTGATGCCCTCCACCACTACCGAAGCTGTCATCCGGGTGCTGCGAGGCCTGTTTGCAACGCATGGGTGTCCTGATGTCCTTGTCTCTGACAACGGACCACAGTTCACGTCAGGCACGTTTGAGCGGTATCTTTTGGGACTGGGCATCCGCCATGCCCTAACGGCACCCTTTCATCCATCCAGCAACGGGCAAGCGGAAAGAATGGTGCGCTCGACAAAAGAGGCACTGGCGCGCCTGGACCGGGGAGACTGGCATGAGCGGGTCGCCGAATACTTGTTCGTGCAACACATCACCCCTCATGCGGCCACAGGGAGGAGTCCTGCTGAACTGCTTATGGGCCGCCGCCTCAGGTCACCACTCGACCGGCTACACCCGGACTTTGCCGTGGCTGAACCCCCAGGCTGTGCCAACGTGCCACGGTCATTTGTCCCAGGAAACCAGGTCTTTGCCCGGAACTATGTGGGGGACATTCCTTGGGTGCCAGCCACAGTAGTGGGAGTCACGGGACCTCGCTCGTACCAGGTGGCACTCGAAGACGGACGCTTGTGGCGACGGCACATAGACCAGCTTAGGCGCAGGGTTGGGGACTTGGACACTACCGAGGTGCCCCCAACTGCGCTTGCGGCTCCAGAAGAGACACGTACAGATGGCGAGGCCCCACCTACACCTCCCTCGCAAACTGCCAGCGTGGAGCCGAACCAAGCCGCTTCAGAGGGTCTGCCAGACTTACCACAGACTCAGACCACTCCACTTGCGGAGGCTCCACCCACAGCAGCGGATCCAGGGGAGTTGGTTCCAACGCCATCTAGGGTCGCATCACAGCCTCAGCAAGAACTGTGTGGCCCTCCGGACTTGGCTACCAGTCCCCGGCGGTCTGGCAGAGTTCCCAAGCGCCCAACTTATTTAAAGGACTATGTTGTTGGACAGGTATCACTGTTGGTCTAAGTATGGGAAATGTAACCGATATGCTTTTGTGCCTAATTGAACCATTACGCGTAGTGCTGTATATAAGGAAACCATTACGATTGTAACTAACGCCTTATCTCGGTGGGGAGGGGTGTTATGTAGTGAAGTTTCACCCTGGGCCAGCAGGGGGATACTGTATATAGTTTTCAATCAGGTCTGTAGATAGTTTTCCCTCAGGTCCGCGTCAGTTATTTTAGGCGGGAACTCTGGGCTGTTGTTGTTACAATGTTGACAGCCGGCTGCCTATAAAAGCAGGCCGGCTGAGCTGTTTGCAGTCAGTTCTATTCCAGCTTACGAAATAAAGAGCTAGTTGGAGAAATCGCTGTGTCGTCGGCTATGTCAACACACAACTTAACAATGTGTATTTAATTTTTCCCTTCCAACTCATGTTTTTTTCTAATTTGATTTTTCCATCTTTAAAATCAGTATGAAATTAGGTTTATATGAATCTTAAGTATCTAAATAAGGTTATTTTGGAAATCTAAACCATACATCATCACTGTGTTACTCATACAAGATTCAAGATTCAAAACTAGATAGGTCAATTATATCATTTCACGTTGATAATTTCCAGGCTGTCTTTCCGTCATGCAATCCTCACAGTTTATCTACATTTTAAATATGAAGTTTTTAAGATAATATTTTAGCTTCCTGTTAATTAAGTTGCTTTGAATGTATACTTTATATTTGACTTTCTTTGGTAATGTTATATTCCATATTGTTTTTTTTGTGTGTGTGTTTTAAACCTCTCTTGAGTTCTTTCCCCTCAAAAACATAAAGTGGTATAGAAATGGAATTAATAAATAATAATAAATATGGTTATTTTACAAAACTAAACAGTCTATCAACAGTGTGTTGCTCATGAGATTAAAACATTCAAACGATGTTACAAAGTTATGGTTATTAGTTCTAAGCGCAGCAATATTTCAAGAGATAATGGGGCAGAAGTGTATAACCAACCAAACTTCCTGAGCTAAAGGAAGTTTCCATAAACGCTAACTGACTTATGATCAACAGGAACCTAACATTTTGATAAAGCCTAGAAAACAGAACAAATTATTATCCCACGTCTGGTCCGAGAAGGCCAAAATCCGCAGTCTTGATGGGCACGTAGCCTCTCTCTAATTCATATACAGTGGTACCTCGGGTTACATACGCTTCAGGTTACATATGCTTCAGGTTACATACTCCGCTAACCCAGAAATAGTGCTTCAGGTTAAGAACTTTGTTTCAGGATGAGAACAGAAATAGTGCTCCGTCGGCATGGCAGCAGCAGGAGGCCCCATTAGCTTCAGGTTAAGAACAGTTTCAGGTTAAGAACGGACCTCCGGAATGAATTAAGTACTTAACCCGAGGTACCACTGTATAAAAGTATGGTTTAAAGAGTTCCCTTTCATGGGGTTTCTGAACATGCCCCTAAATGGTGGGCCCTGCACCAAGGGAGAGAGGAAAACCCAACACTTGGGTTTCTTTGTTTTTTCAGAAAATGAGTGGGCTGTCATCTCCACTGCCCATTAAGATCCACTGCCCTTCAACACACCCGCTCCAACCACTGGGTCTCTCTTTCTATCTTCTCTGCCTAACCTTAGAGTCCAGTCACACTAAGCAAGAAGGCACCCAACATAATTTGCATAGCCTGTACAGACAAATGGGGACAGCAACCAAATGTTGCAGTGTTGAGTGGTCCTGTTCAGGGTTTCAACCAACCAGCTAGCTATTCCTTTTCCAGCATACAGTGGTACCTCTGGTTACATACTTAATTCGTTCTGGAGGTCCATTCTTAACCTGAAACTGTTCTTAATCTGAAGCACCACTTTAGCTAATGGGGCCTCCTGCTGCTGCCGCACGATTTCTGTTCTCATCCTGAAGCAAAGTTCTTAACCCGAGGTACTATTTCTGGGTAAGCCAAGCCTGTAACCTGAAGCGTATGTATGGGCGGGGTATAAATATTAAATTACTATATTATTATGTAACCTGAAGCATATGTAACCCGAGGTACCACTGTACTCTATTCCATCCCTCTACCTGTTTTCCAGTTGTTTTCCCCCCAACAACCAAGTCAGTAATGCGTTCTATGCCTACTGCACATACTCATTCAATGAATTGTTTGTGGGTGTCCACACCCCCATTTATGAGTCCTCTCCCCCTTTAAAATGCTTGTACTCCTGCAGATCTTGGGATTTGCCCACAGATGGTGCCATTTTGGCTACAGCCCAGACTCATCGAGGATGAGTCTGCTATTAGTATATAGAATTTCAGCACTGACTAAAAGCCAGGAGTCTCCGAAGTGGTCCAAGAAGATCCTGATTCGAGTCTCACCTGCATCACAAACCTACCAGATATCTCAAGCCTTAACACCGCTGAGGCAAGTGGATGGAAAACATTCCCACACTACATGCATACAAGTGATGTGCCCTTTTATGTATATGCTATCGATGAGCATTTTAGGAGGCTTTTAACTCTTATTTTTAAAAGGCCTTCTCGGTGGCGGCACCCACCCTGTGGAACGCCCTCCCATCAGATGTCAAGGGGATAAGTAACTACGCAACCTTTAGAAGACACCTGAAGGCAGCCCTATATAGTGAAGGTTTTAACGTTTCATTATGTTTTTATATATGCTGGAAGCCGCCCAGAGTGGCTGGGGCAACCCAGCCAGATGGGCGAGGTACAAATAATAAAATCGTTATTAATAATAATGTTAGTTTTTGCAAGCCGCTTTAAGTTCACCTCAAATCAACTCACAAATAACAAATAAAACAACAATAAAAGTAAAAGTAGAACTGGGAGACGAAAGATGGGCTATTGCTCCAATCGTAAATTCACTGCTGTGAATCCAGCAAAAATACCCTTTCAAAAAGGCAAAATACCCTTTCAAAAAGGCTGTGAATCCAGCAAAAATACCCTTTGCCTTTAAACTTTTTAGAGCCCATTTATACACCCAGACATAGAAAACCCTTCCACAAATTGCAAAAACTGCAAGAAATCCTACCAGATTGCAAGGATCCCGTCCCACCTACCTTCCTTCCTTCACCTTTGCAACCTCTCTCCGCCTTCTGCCCTCACTCCCTTCCAAGTTCTGCAGCAGCAGCGACTTCCTGGAAGCCTTCCTGGCGGCTGGGCTCCGTTTCGCATGTCCCTCCAGCCCATTGGCTCTCGGCCGCTACCGCCAACTTCCCATAGGAGAAGCTGCGTGTCTATCAGAAGCTGCGGCTCAAGCAGGCGGGAGAGGCTGCGCCTTCCACCAATGACTGTTCGGGCGCGGGCTGCAGATAGGGAAGGAAGGAAGGGACCAGTCTTGATCTGGGATTATTCCAGACCCTCCAATTGTCCCTATTTTCCAGGGACATCCCTGATTTAGAGAAGTTGTTTTTGATTTGATCCCGCAATGTCCCACTTTTCCTTAGGATATCCCTATTTTTATTGGAGAAATGTTGGAGGGTGTGTTATTCCAGTTATTATTTCAGCCTGCAAACTTAAAAGATTCATTCAAACTGAGACTGTTTCTTTTCATATTTGTAATAACTGTAATAATTTTGGCATGCAGAATACACTTGGTCAATATATTAACATGCGTTCATCAGAACGTTTAATTTTTAATTTTTATATAATGGTTGCAGACAAAGATAGCTCTCAATGCAACTAGGCTAAACAGTTTAAGGATGAAAACATTCTGTTATATGGAGTAGAAGTATACATATTTACTGGGTTGTGGAGTTCTTTAAAAAGGCCGCAGCTTTGAAACTTTAAAAGGGCAGCAATGGTTGTCTTGGGGCACCTCTCTTGACTGTGTCCCACCACCCCCAGGGATTAATGCACTTTTAGTTTGCTCAATTAAATTGGATTAATTTATTATTTATTGAATTATATACTGCCCTATACCTAGAGGTCTCATGGCAGTTCACAGAACAAAATCAGCAATGATTTGCCTTAGCACAACTAATCCATTAAAAAAGGGATCAGAGTTGTTTGCGGTTTGAAAAGTGATGGGAGGAATGCACTGAAAAGTGTGGGGTGAACAATGGTGGGAAAATATATGAATATCCTAGAAGTAAATTAGGCTTATTACCTTAAAACTGCCCATCAATAAAGGCTGGATATAGCGTATCCTACTCTATACATTATACATACACAATAAAATCCATGCAAAAAATTTAAATCACAAATCATCAGCTAACTCTTACAGAGGTTTTCTTAATTGCAAGCATAAGCCTGGCAGCATAGACAAATCTTTGAAGGTTAAAATGCAAGATGCCTGCTGAAACATTACTGGGAGCGCATTCCTCAGGATTGGGCAAATGACGCTAAAGACTTGGTTTTCTGCTGATGTGAAATGAGCTTCACCAACTTGTGGGATGGCCAATGATGCTCCAGATGGTTTCAGCAATTGAGCTAGGATATAAGGGCTCAGGCAGTCCCTAAGGTACCCCGGACCTAAGTTGTTCAGGGGTTTGTAAATTAATAGAAGACACCCAATTGTAGGGTTCATAGGATGCAGTTGAGCCACTTTCCATCTGGCTCAAAGCCCAGCCACTATTTTGCATGTGGGTGATGGGTGGATCTCTATTAAAAGAACAGGGACAAAACTGGTTTTGCAGTCCTGAAGTCTATCCAACTCTCTCATGTTGCTTTCAGGATGGGCAGCTGTACACACCAATATTTGTTTGTTTGTTTCTTTGTTTAAAATATTAATAAACTACCTTTTAGAGTAACTACTATAGAAGGTAGCTTCTAAAATACAACCTCACAGAACCAAACAAGTAACAGGAAGCAGATAACAAAAAGCATTCTACTAATTATCCAGAAAAATAAATAAAACCAGTCATAATAATACTATTATTATTTTTTTTATTCCGAGTTAAAACGTTACAGAACCACAGTAGCTTTTGCTAAAAAGCCACCTGAAATAGATTATTTAATGTAGTGTTCTCAAAGGGTGTGGCAGGAAAAGATTGCAAGTGTGGTGGGAATACTCAAGGACAAAGAAACATTTAAATATTTCAGTTTAGTCTAGTCTAGTATTAAAAAAATTCTTTTCAGAATATGGATAGATATCATTTCAAAATGAGGGCAAGAGCAGCACACTTAGCTCAGTCAACACAGAATGAGACTCTTCATCTCAGGGTTGTGGGTTCAAGTCGCACGTTGGGCAAAAGATTCCTGCATTGCAGAGGGTGGACTAGATGAACCTCGTGGCCCTTCCGATTCTACAGTTCTATGATTCTAAGTGGTACCGACACTGACATTAAATGAGGAGGAGGAGGAAATGGCCTGCGTAAGTGGGAAGCACCCTCTAAACGCCCACTCTTCTGCTCTCTCTTCACTACATACGAAAAAATACTATAGCCAAAAATATCCACAACTAGAATTGAAGCTCTGGGGCAAGCAGGAGGTTGGAATATGCATCACTGCTGCACTACCCCACACGCCAGCTGTTAGGTGGGGAAGCACAGCAGCCTAAACCAGGCTTCCTCAACCTCGGCCCTCCAGATGTTTTGAGACTACAATTCCATCATCCCTGACCACTGGTCCTACTAACTAGGGATCATGGGAGTTGTAGGCCAAAAATATCTGGAGGGCCGAGATTGAGGAAGCCTGGCCTAAACAAAACTCCACTGTACCTCTGGCCTTTTGGGGGTTTCCTCTGCCCTCACTGATGTCCTCTTCAGGCTCCTAGAAGGGTCTTCTCATGAACCATGAGAACTCCCCAACTCTTTCTTGCCGTTTCCTGGTTTGAATTTAATTAATTCCCAGCACCAAGCGTATACGCAATCGCACACCAGTTGATCACATGTAAGTTGGGCGGGGGCAGGGAGAGGCCTGTAATAATAATGCAAAGGTGGCTCCCATGTTAGGAGAGGACTCAAAAGTGGGTCCCAAGTCTGAAAAAGTGTGACAGGGTGCTGCAGGAAAGGTAACTCCAGGACAATCTTCCCCTTCCTCTATTTGTAATGACATGACATCATCACACTGTCCCAATTCCTTGTGGCCCACTAGGGCTGGGCGATATATCAATATATCGTCTAAAACCAGTTTGAAGTCCATATTGTGGTATCAGTTTCATAATTTTTGACCTGGCAATACACCACAAATCATGGTTGGTGTGTGTGTGTGTGTGTGTGTGTGTGTGTGTGTGTGCGCGCGCGCGCGCTATGCAAAAATGACAATGTGGGGAAAACCATAAAGCCAGCCAATGCTTCCCTCGATTCCTGCAGCCCCCATTAGCTCTGCCGACTTAGCTCTTCCCTGCCTCCTGCAGGGGCCAGTGAATCACAAGAGCAGGTGCTGGCAAAAATCACAAAGCAGGGAAAAACATGAAGCCACCCATGCCTCTTCTTGTTGTTTAGTCGTTTAGTCGTGTCTGACTCTTCGTGACCCCCTGGACAAGAGCACGCCAGGCCCTCCTGTCTTCCACTGCCTCCCGCATTTTGGTCAAACTCATGCTAGTAGTTTCGAGAACACTGTCCAGCCACCTCGTCCTCTGTCGTCCCCTTCTCCTTGTGCCCTCCATCTTTCCCAGCATCAGGGTCTTTTCTAGGGAGTCTTCTCTTCTCATGAGGTGGCCAAAGTATTGGAGCCACAGCTTCAGGATCTGTCCTTCCAGTGAGCACTCAGGGCTTCAGAATGGATAGGTTTGATCTTCTTGCAGTCCATGGGACTCTCAAGAGTCTCCTCCAGCACCATAATTCAAAAGCATCAATTCTTTGGCGATCAGCCTTCTGTATGGTCCAGCTCTCACTTCCATACATCATTACTGGGAAAACCATAGCTTTAACTATACGGACCTTTGTCAGCAAGGTGATGTCTCTGCTTTTTTAAAAAAATTAAAATAGATTTTTTATTGGAATAATTCAACATTGATAGATTTATACATACATATTATGGATATACAAACAGACATACATTTCATACAATCCTTAAAAATATTCACACATACCCATATACAATCCCGCACATACTTCTTTTTCCCACCACCGTCCCTGACCCCTCACCCCACCCTGTGCTTGACTTCCAATCTACTCAGTTGCAATTTCTTTCCATTTCTATTGCTTCCTTTCACACACTATTAAACCGACTTTCTACTTCTTTTTCTGTTACACATTTTTATCCATATTATTTGATATTTCAGTATTTATAGTGGAACTTGTTTATTCTAATAGTTCTGGTTTTTCAATATGATTTTGCAAATATTATTTGAACACAAGATGTCTCTGCTTTTTAAGATGCTGTCTAGGTTTGCCATCGCTTTTCTCCCAAGAAGCAATGCCTCTACATAGCTTCATCTTTATTTCAGACATTGTAATATATTGGTATATCACAACCTTTATCTGGTGATATATCACAATCTTGAGAACCAGATATCGCTCAGCCCTCCTCCACATCATCAGCTGCAGAACCAGGTTGGGGGGAAAGAAATGGGTGACATAATGATGCCAAGTCGCATGTTTCCCTAAGTTCAGAACATGAGGAGAACATGACACAGGGCTGCCATTTTTAGTAGCAACCTTATGTTCGTTCGTCATTGCGTCTAGTTATGCCCTTAGAATATGCCCTCTACATCACTCTCGATCAACTTCCTGAACATTTAAAAAAAATTCCATATACAACCTTTAAATAGTGTTTGCCAAACATCGTCCCAAATAGCAACCATTGGGGGTGGGGAAATCACTGTGTCGAAAAGGCTCTAAGTCAAGTTTCGTTTAAAAAGTGACTAATCGACCTTCCCAGCTATAAATAAGACGCCAGGCTCCAGTGTGCAGAGCCCAGCCTGTGTGTGCAAGTGAGCACCTGTGCCAAGGACACAGGCCATGCACTTCTGACAGATTCTGGCATGCAGCCAAGCAGCTCGGTGCATAATGTAGGAAAAAGCCACCCTTTCTCTTCTGATGAGGCTGCAGGAATGCAATTCCGCTTGACAGCTGAATGTCAAAAGGAGAACATCGCTGAGCAGCAGAAGCTTCTGCTCTCTTTATTTCAAGCGCTTGAAGGAGATCACAAACAGATCCTTTATTTGATTCCATTTGTACCCCCATCCTCCCACCAAGGACACACTTTTATTTGCACAACAACCCTGAGAGTCAGATTTATTGCAGATATTAATATTGCACACTTTGATGCATGAAAACAGACTCGTTTTGGGGAAATAAAACATTGTCAAGGCCCATAAGTTTAATTAAAGCTTTATTTGCAGAACATTCTTCATAACATAACAGAAACATCCAAATACCTCCCTAAGACATATGCCAGTCCAAGGCATAAACTCAACAACTTCTTACAAAATATGAAATAATTCCAACAGACCTAGAAGCAGAGGTCTGTCTCTCCCCACAGCCTGCACCTTGACTTAGGCTGTTTACCTGGAGAGCTTCATTTTCACCCACACTCTCACAGTCTGGGAACCAAGAACTCCTTCCAAAATGGCGAATTTGTAATTTAATACCTTTCATGTGATCTAAAGTTAAAACACCACGTCATAGCTACCTGAGAACAATAATAGTTAAGTATCAACCCATCAATGAGTTCAGAGACTCCTTTTTGTTCTTAATTTAGCTGCAATGGAATCTTCCAGTTAAACTCTTTCACCGATATACATAGCCATTCCCATTTCAGTGTGAATTAAACCAGTTATACTTACCAAGATTACGTTGACCTTCCCAAAGCTACTCCAGTGTGGTTCTTGAATGAGTGAGGATTCGAACCCAATTATTTCCTTTGCAAGTTTAAAACTCAATCCAGCACACCAGCTTTTACCCTGCCTTGTGTATGGACACAGGCAAAACAGATCCACTTCCATTAGAGTCCATCTTGAAAGCAACTGAATTTCCATGTAACAGGGCTGTCTTTGGGGAAATGTTTATTATATTTGGCCCACTTACTATGTTTATTGCAATTACTGTATGGAATAGTCTTGTACAAGTGCCGCAGCCACTTATTGGCTAGTGCCTGTAACATCAACATGACAAGTTAGCACATGCCCACACCATTTTACGTAGTGTCTTAAAAGTGTATTGTCATTGTGAATGTAGTATAGTGGTCGTGAGACTGAACTATGAACCAGTTCCAGGCTCACCTCTCTCACGAACCCATGAGCAGGCATTAGTCTCTCTGTCACAATCTGTATTATGGGGATAATAGCACCGACCAACCTACAGTACAACGCAAGGAATGCGTTGTAATTTCATTACTTAATTTCATTCAGGGAACATAAGCTACTATCTGGCCATAATATATATATACTTAAATAATTAAGATGATGCATGTGAATGACTTTGTATATTTAATATTTTATTGATTTTGTTTTAAAAAGTGCAAACATTACAAAAAGAGAGAGAAAACAAAGAATAAAAAATGTAAACCATAAAACGTCACAGCCAGGAGGGTCAAAAGCATAAAGATACAGCTCAGCTTCTGAGGGATAATAACAAAGTACTGACTCATAGAACGATTCCCTTTACAAGATATATAAAAATAGAAGTATTCTCCACCTGGGAGTTCCATCCTTATTAAGAATAAAGATTCCACAAAGTCTCAGATGAGCCAGGCATTTTGCATATACCAGTGATACTGGGGGACAATGTGCCTCAATATTTGTGTATGAAATAAAATCATGCCTTATAGCAAAAAATGGTCATTCAAGCTCTGCCCTTTGGACATTTTTAGTTTACGAGATACCTGTTCAAAGAGGCCAATTTGCCAAATCTTTGAGTACCAGCAATATGTGAAGGACTCTGAAGTCATGGCAGCAGTTATCTGGGGTATCAGGCCAAATGCCTTGTATAAACTTACTTTGTTTGTGGCAAATGTGCATATATTTGTTTTATTGCTGCTGGACAAAGAGCGGCAAGAAGCTCCACTGAGCACTGAAGCCCACCCATCAGCCCTCCCTTAACTAGCCATTGCACATATCCTTTTAAGCCTATTTTTACTGCATGAAAGGATAGGGACTTGTATTTTGCTTGACAGAAAAACAGACATTATTAGGATACTGAATTTTGTGCCCAGTACCAGTTTGGCATCTTACACGGCAGTCCTATGTAAATCTACTAAGAAGTTAAGTCCCAGTGATCGTTACTCCTAGGAAAATATGCCTGGGTTCCCAGCCCAAATCATAGTATATAAATGGCTTTTGCAGTGCTGCAGGAAGTGATGTAGGAATGGGAAGATTCAAGTGATGGAAAGCCCAAGAATGGCTGGATGAAACGAGAGGAAGGTGCAGGTTGGGACCCACTGGTAAACAAGTGCAATTCAAGTTGACTAAGTGGACAGAGCTCATTGAGTTGATTAAGTGGACAAGGTTTATAAAAACAAAGGAAACGAAACACACCTATTCCACTCTGATGAGGTCCAAAAGCATGGTGAGAAGCCATGCTTGGTGGGACTTTCCTTCATGGCCGCTCATTCTTGACAAAAGGCAAAAGAACTATTTAAGCAAGGGCTGATGTCTAGGTAAACAGACGGTGAAGCATGATGTGTTTCAGCCTCGTCATAACTCTTTCACAAGGCCCTCAGCATACAGCTTCTGCAGCCTCTGATGGGCACATTCAGCTTGCAAGCGAGCCTCTGGTTCAGGATCCCAGCAGTCCTCGAGGAGCTCCTGTAGACAGGCAGCAGCCTAGGGAGAAACACAGAGAAGCGGCAATGGGTGTCAGGAGACACAGAGAACTGGAAGATTCATTAGAGTGGGAAGGCATAGCAGGGGCAGATGTTTGGGACTGTATGTGCTCCAGAAGATGAAATGTTGCCTTTAAAACAGGCCTGCAAAAGCAAACAACCCACTTGCCTGCAAGTGAGATGGGCCTCTTCTCATCCCTCCACTGGCTTTCTTCCTCCTCTTGCCTCCAGCTCTACAGTCCTTGCTTTTGCCTTCAAGGTTTTCCTCAGGCTTGCCCCACCCTCCTCCCATTCTTATCTCCTTACATATCCCTGCCTTAGACCTTCTCTCCCAGATCTCTGCCATCTTCAGCTTCCGAAAGGTCTCTGGCTGTCTTAAAACGAATGCTCTTATTCTCTTTTTGCTGACCTCAAGCTGACTCCAAGGTTTTGTGTTGGTCCCCCTGCCAGGCAAAAGGCTGGAACAGGAGATCGCTGAAATGTCTGGGGAAATCTGGACATATGGCAACCGATGTCAGAAGTCTAGATGTCTAGGCTTTGGCGGATTTCGAGTTTTGCTCAACAACTTTGTGTCCGGATTTTCACTTTTTGAAATATGACAACCCTCCTTTAATGGCTAGCAAGCAGGCTTCTAAGTAACACAGTGACTGCCATTTTATATATTTAAAAAGACTGGCAGCCATTTTGTCACCCCCTTTGCAGTACCATAAATGACTGACATACTTCCGTGTGGGCAGACAATGTTTTCATTTCAATCATCTGCTAATATCGGTAGGCTGATTCGCAAAGTTGCTATAAACTGCGAAAGATTACGCGTCTTTCTCCCTCCATATTAAAAACACTTCCCTCCCTCCTCTCCCACCCGCAGTTCGAGTTTTCATTATCATTCCTTAACCAAGAATGACTCTGCAGCACTGTGGAAAGATTTGTTGCCCTAGAATGGCAGAGCTCTTTGAATCCACTTTAATTGTGCAAACCCAAAGTTCTGGTTGCTGACTGAATCGCTCCCACAAAATACTGTACTGACGTTTTGCAGGTGCCCCAAGATTTCAAAACCCTTAGCAGATTCTCAAGCAGGACCCTTTGGGAGAGTGTTGTAAACAAAAATTGCCCTTTCCCCTTATGGGGTATCCAAGAGCCCATATAGAGTCCTTACATAGGTTCCCTATTGGTAGGAGAAGATAACAGAGGCCAACCAGAGAATATTGAGAAGCAAAGCAGCTAGTAAGCTTGATCTTTATTGATCTGTTGCAACAGAGGAACCCAGAGAAATGGAGCGCAAGGCCTTATAAAGACTTTTAAAATTGCCACCCTGTAAATCAAGACCACCCCCAGAAACATCATACATACATAACAGAAGGGGTGTAACCTAAGACCACCCCTCAGATACCTGCATTACATCATACCTACATTACAGAAAAGGCGGTCTTAAAACAGAAATTTGAATGTTGTTTTTCTCCTGTCGTTGTTTATCTCCTGTCTGGCAGGTTACTTGATTGGATTGCCTGGGGAGCCTGGCCAGTCTTTTGTAATGATAAATACTGTATTTTTTGCTCTATAAGACTCACATTTTCCCTCCTAAAAAGTAAGGGGGAATGTGTGTGCGTCTTATGGAGCGAATGCAGGCTGCGCAGCTATCCCAGAAGCCAGAACAGCAAGAGGGATTGCTGCTTTCACTGCGCAACGATCCCTCTTGCTGTTCTGGCTTCTGAGATTCAGAATATTTTTTTTTTTCTTGTTTTCCTCCTCCAAAAACTAGGTGCATCTTGTGGTCTGTTGCATCTTATAGAGCGAAAAATACGGTACTCAATTCCTGGGCCAGGTCACAGGCTCACACCCTATTCATATCTTAAATGTGCCCTTAAGACAGGATTTGTGAGGAAAGAGACAATGGGAGGTTTCCCACTTTGACCTTGCAGAGAAAACATTTGCTCAGTATAGGAATCAAAATGGTTCCAGGTCAGTCTTCCTGTGCTGATCTATGTACGTGCTTGGCTGGTACGCTTATGAACATTTAACATATATCTAAGATCTCAAAATTCCTATCACAAGAGCAAAGACCTTTCTTCACCTTACCTGCCCAATTCTCCTCCAAGCAGCTGGAATGGCCGGTCGATCCCTTTCCACCACAGCCAGACCCCGCAGTTGACTATATGTAGGGTTGCTGCCCAGTTCTGCTTCATAGGCCAGCTGGAAGTCAGGGACCCTGTTTTCTGGAGAGAGGCAGAAGCCGGTGAGGTTGAAGATGGGGGATTTCCATCTTGTCAGCACAACAGGCTCACTGCACTACCAGCACCCCACAATCTAGAACCTGTTCATACTTCAGAGTCCCCGTTCAGAGACTGCTAAATATTATTTCCGCATGGCAGCTGTAATGTCTGAAACGGCTTTCAGTGAGCTCAGCCTAGTTGTGTGAGGGCGAGTGAGTGTCCATGCCAGCATCTCTCAGCCCTGCTGTGAGTTAGGTCAAATCACAGAGGTTATCCAGTGTTATAGTTACTGTGTTGAGTGCCACCAAGTGGAAAGGATTTTTTTTTTTTAAGCTTTCATGCAGGAGCTCCATAAAGATTTGGAGGCTTAATCACTCTGCTAATCCAAACAGCAGTGGTAGGTACAGGGCCGGATTTAGGTTTGATGAGGCCCTAAAGCTACTGAAGGTAATGGGGCCATTTATATGTCCAGCTGTCCTTTGTCAACAACAAATTGTGTTGAATATATGCTATATGGTAATTTATGGACCTAATAGGTATCTAGAGCCATTTGCACACAAAAAATAATGTGTATTTGTAATTGTTGAACTGAAATACAATTGGAAATGTGCATCCAGTTTCTTTTCCTTAATTTTTTGGGGGGTCCCCACGAGAGTGGGGCCCTAAGCTATAGCTTGTTTAGCTTATATGTAAGTCCGGCACTGGGTAGGTAGACCCAAAAAACAGGCATCCCCTCACAGAAGCATTTCAGCTTGGAGGATACGGCATGTTCCCAGCATTCAAGCTCCAACATATTGGAGGGGGGGGGGGTTGGGGAGTCCTTCTTTGTCCAACTAGTGGAGCTGCTGTGTATTGCGGTTCCTGTCTTGAATATCCTTGGTGAGTGTCATGAACAAACATTGGATGGTACCTTTGATAGTTGTGGCCTGAAGCAGGGTGGTGTTGCTTACTGCTGGTAACCAAGAGGCAAGGAATCCAGTGCGGTGTGGACACAGCAGCAGACCCAACTAGGTACTCCTGCCACTGCGCTCACACCACACAGACACCCCAACCGCCACTGCTTTGGGCCCTGATCCCTCTTAGCTACTGGCAGCAACTTGAACATGGGGAAGCTTGATGAGCACTACCATACGACTGGCCTTTGACATCACTGATGGCATCCCTGGCCCTCCTGGCTACACACTCTGGGCCAGCTCCAGTTTTGAGAGGACAAAGTGCTCTCTTGGGATCCCTCTGCTTTGCCAGTGAGCAGGCCCAATGGCAGGCTTACCTGGTGGGCAGCAGCTCATCAATGAGAACCAGGTAGTGTGGAGCTGCCATTTACATCTGCTGCAATGCCCTTCCCATAGCAATCATTCTGGGTCATTGTAGGAAATTTAAGAGACCTGCAGATATAGGGCAGTATAGAAATTTAATAAATAATAAATACATTTAAATGGTGGCTCCACGCTTCCTGGTGCTCCCTGTGTGGGATGGGTTTTCATGGGCAGAAGAGGATCTATTAATTGCAACTTATCCCTTCAGGCACCTATATGTGTGGGTTGAATAGTTTCAAAATCCCATCCTTGGCAGCAAAATTAAAAGCACGGGAATTGTTTTGAGCACGTGAAGCTAAGAAAGTAATCTGGTTTCCTTCCCCCTTCTCACCCTGCTTAACAAAGAATCAGGCAAAAACTTGGAGGGACTGGATAATCAATTTGGAATTAATTAGAAAGGCATTATACAATGTATAGACTAGATACAAAGATCTCTTAGTAAGAAAAACACCAAAATGGATTTCACCAATGGAAGCACAGGCCCCAAAAAAGTTAAATATGGAAAACAAATGGTTGAGGTATTCAGATTTGTTGTTAGAGAATCAGGAAGGTTTTAAATTAAAACCATTTGAACAAATTAAAGATAAAGTGAATTGGTTGCAATATTATCAAATTAACGAATTATATAAGATGGATAAGAGAAATGGTTTTGCAACAGAAAAAACCAAATTGGATATGGAGTTGTTAGATACTAATGATAAGGATATGTCTAAAATGTACAGTTTGTTGTTGGAGTGGCATACAAAGGATGAACAAGTTAAATCGGTCATGATTGATTGGGCAAGGGATGTGGGACATAATATAATGATGGAGGACTGGGAGAGGCTATGGAGGAAAGGGGTTAAGTTCACTGCATGTACGATGTTAAAGGAAAATATTATGAAGATGATGTATGGATGGTACTTGACCCCTGTAAAATTAGCAAAGATTTATCACAAAAGTGATCATCTTTGTTGGAAATGTAAAGAAAAAGAAGGTACTTTTTTCCATATGTGGTGGACTTGTCCCAAGGTGAAATACTTCTGGGAGAAGATTTATAATGAACTGAAAAAAAATGTTGAAATATACATTTATTAAGAAACCAGAGGCTTTTCTCCTTGGAATAACAGGTTTAGAATTGCCCAAGAAAGATGTTAAATTATTTTTGTATGCCACAACGGCCGCTCGAATATTACTTGCTAAAAATTGGAAAATACAAGAACTACCAACAGTGGAAGATTGGCAGATGAAGATGATGGACTTTTCGGAGCTAGCTGACCTGACTGGAAGAATCCGCAACCAGAAAGAAGAGGAGTTTCAAGAGGACTGGAGGAAATTCAAGGACTATTTGAACAAATATTGTAATATAAAAAAATAGAAATTACTTGAAAGAACCAAATAGGCCTAGGACAAATTAAGTTATAATTAAATAAATGGGATTCAGAATGTCAAGAAAAGTGAATAAGATGACTATAATTGGAAATTGTTTTAGTTTAATAATGATATTGGAAAGCTGTTACTTTTAAATTACAAGGAAACTCAGAAGGGAGGGATTTAAAAAGTTGGATTTGTGAAGAATTACCGTATTTTTCGTCCTATAGGGCGCACCAGCCCATAGGATGCACCTCGTTTTTTGGGGGGGGAAATGAATAAAAAAAAATTATTTCCCCCCCCCCCCAGCCGCGGCTGCCGCCCCAAGCCTTGTGCACACCTGCCCGAAGCACGGGGCACCCTCCAGAGGGCTCCGCTTGCTTCGGGCTGCAGGCTGCTGCCCCAAGCCTTGCGCGCCCGGCGGGACCTCCCGCCGGGCGCACAAGGCTTGCAGACACTTGCCCGAAGCACGGGGAGCCCTCCAGAGGGCTCAGCGTGCTTCGGGCGGCAGGCTGCCGCCCCAAGCCTTGCGCGCTCGGCGGGACCTCCCGCTGGGCGCACATCGCTTGCAGACACTCGTCGGGGCTGCAGGCTGCTGCCCGCAAGCCTTGTGAGCCCGCGGGAACTCCCGCCGGGCTTGCAAGGCTTGCGGATAGCTTCCTGAAGCCTGGAGAGCGAGAGGGGTCGGTGCGCACCGATGCCTCTCGCTCTCCAGGCTTCAGCGAAAGCCTGCATTCGCCCCATAGGACGCACACACATTTCCCCTTCATTTTTGGAGGGGAAAAAGTGCATCCTATGGGGCGAAAAATACGGTAAGTTTGTTATTATTGTTTATTTGTTTATTGTTCCTCCCTTTTCTTTTCTTTTCTTTCTTCTTCTTCTTTTTTTCCCTTTTCTGTTTCTGTGTATTATTCTGCTTTGTGGCTTGTGTTATTATGGTGGAAAATTTTAATAAAAAATTTCCGATTTCCGCCTGGACACTGTTTCCAGCTATGTCCAGGAAATTCTGGGCATATGGCAACCCTCCCAAGATACCCTCATGCCAGGAGCTCAATCCCACCCCAAAAGCTCAGTGTGTGAGCAGAAAACGCTTCTTTTTCATCAACAGCATGCCATGCCCTGGAACTGTCACCAGGTGGTAGCACAATCCACACCATCACCCTCACTTCAGAAGCCATCCTGTTTCCCTGCATCTGGGAGTGGGACCTTGAGGTGGAAGTTGAGGCCACTGTCACAAGGCGGGAGCATCTGCAAACCAGGTGGCATCTGCAAACCACAGGGAGCAGAACCACCTCCTAACAGTGCCAGTGGATCAAATAGCTATAGATCAGGAATGAGGAATCTGTGGCCCTCCGAGTGTTGCTGGAGCCCATCATTCCTGCCCATTGGCTCTGCTGGCTGGGGCTGATGGGATAAGGAGCCCAACAGCATCCGGAGACAGGGCCGGCTCTAGCTGGAGGCAGAGTGCGGCAGCTGCCTCAGGTGGCAAATTTTGAGGGGTGGAAAGTCTCTAGAAAGGTGCATCATTGTGGTCTGCCCTGCAGCCCCTAAGCTAGCTTGCTGCCCTGGCATGGCCAGTGCACCAATGAAGCAACCCTCCTCGGGCTGCATACTGCTCTCACCCCACCAGGGCGTGGGCCCAGATCTTGGGGGCACCAAAAGGTCTCAGGCCGGCCCTGTCTGGAGAGCACACAGCCTTGTCACTGACGCTGCTGACGGCCAGTGTGTAAGAGAGCCAGACCACTCTGCAGCCATGGGCCAGGGCTTTAGGAGTTAAAAGAGCACTTGTCCCATGAGAGCTTTTTGAACTCCCCAAGGTGGAGCAGGAGGGGAGTGAGCCAGAAGCTGCCAAAACTGCAATGCTCTATGTTCAGCCTCACCATTTGTTGGCTTGTTGCATTTGTGAAAAGCTAAAAACATTTTTTGTGGAATGACAGAGGCTGCTTCCAGATGACCTGTTCATTGGGCCTTCACCCAGACTTGTTTGTCGGGAGATTAGACAACAGTCAGCTATTGGATTTATTTGCAGTGAGGTTAGACGATGTGTTATCCTCCTTATTGCAAAATGTCTAGTGTTTTGGTGGCTCTGTTGTGACATACCCTCCTCCCCAACTCTAACTGCACAACCCAAAATAGAGACAGCCTGGAAGCGCCCAGAAAGGAATAATGTTGATAAAAAGATGCATGGGGTGATGAAAAAAGGACCCCTGGACGGTTAAGTCCCGTCAAAGGTGACTATGCGGTTGCAAGGCTTTCAGGGTGAGGGAGCCAGTGTTTGTCCCCAGACAGCTTTCCAGGTCATGTGGCCAGCATGACTAAACCTCTTCTGGCGCAACGGGACACCATGACGGAAACCAAAGCACACAGAAATGCCATTTACCTTCCCACCACAGTGGTACCTATTTATCTACTTGCACTGGTGTGCTTTCGAACTGCTAGGTTAGCAGGCGCTGGGACAGAGCAACGGGAGCTCACCCTGACATGCAGATTCGAACCGCCAACCTTCTGATTGGCAAGCCCAAGAGGCTCAGTGGTTTAGACCACAGCGCCACCCGTGTCCTGTAATGGGGTGATGACCTTTGGGGCTGTGGATGAGCAGTGCTAGGCTGCCTCTCTCATCCTCTCTCTCGTTTGCTCACCTGGGAAGAGTGCAGAGCATCTCATCAGGCTTTCCCACAGCACCAGTGCCATGGAGTAGACGTCAGCCTGCCTCAGCGCCGAGCCCAAGTCTTGCAGGTTCAAGCTCTCGTCCAGAATTTCAGGAGCCATGTAGCGTGGAGCCCCTGCCTAGGGAGAATGTGGGTGAATTATGACACCAGCTGCTTAATGCAAACTTTGGATAGGAAATGGTTATGCTCAGAGTGGGCACATCCTGCCTTTGTACACCCTGGGCCAAAGCTAAATGGAAGGAATTGAGGGGATGCTCATCAAATTTGCAGGTGACACCTAACTGGGAGGGGTAGTTAATGCTGCAGAAGACAGAATTAGAATTCAAAATGACCTTAACAGATGGGAGAACTGGGCGCAAGCTAACAAAATGAATTTCAATAGGGACAAATGTCAGGTTCTGCACATGGGCAGGAAGAAGCAGATGCACAAATATAGAGTGGGGGATCCCTGGCTTGCTAGCAGTACATGTGAAAAGCATCTAGGGGGTTTGGTGGACCACAAGCTGAACATGAGTCAACAGTGTGATGCAGCAGCAAAAAAGGCTAATGCTATTCTAGGCTGCATCAACAGAAGGATTGTGCCCAGATCAAGGGAAGTAATAGTACCGCTCTATTCTGCCTTAGTCAGACCACACTAGAAATACTGTGTCTAATTCTGGGCACCACAGTTTAAGAAGGATGCTGACAAGCTGGAACGTGTGCAGAGGAGGGCAACCAAGATGATAAAGGCATCATGTTTTAGAGTTCTGTCTTCCAGCCAGAGAGAGACTTGACTTCAAACCCCTGCTGAAATGAATCACATGGTGATGATGGGCCTGTTCTGCTCTCTCAGCCTAAACTACCTCACAGGGTTGTTGTTGTTGCTGTTATCACTACAATTTATTACCTGCCCTTCACCCTAAAGTCCCTGGGCAGGTTGCAGCAATTAAAATACAACAGGAGAGAAAACTGAGTGGCTTGGAGGAAAGTTGGGGTGTAAATGTGAAAAGGAAATACATTCTGTGAACTGAATAAAGGAAGCAGACTTTGCATATTTTGAGCAATTTCCTTAGCCAGAGCAGCAGGCAGTACGTTTTGCAAAGCACTGAGGACTCCCTTACCCTACGCAGCCCAGTTCCAAGGCAGCTTATAGAATCAATATTTATGTCACGTGGCACCAGCGGCGTAGCGTGGGTTGTCAGCACCCGGGGCAAGGCAAGTAATTTGCGCCCCCTAACCCAGGGCAAGGCAAGTAATTTGCGCCCCTAACCCCTAACCTGCCGCCGCTGCCAGCTTCTTCTTGCTGCTGCCTGGGCTGGTTGGGTGTGGTTCTCTCCCGCGCTCAGCGCTGCGCTGGGCGGCCGCTGCACTGTCCCTTCCCCCAGATAGTCCCTCCCTCGCTCTCTCTCCGCTCCGCACCGCAACGCACGCCTGGCACCCTCCCCCTCCACAGTGGGCGGCGACCCGGCAGCTCGGATCGGATTTGCACAGCCAGCACTGCAGTGAGAGAGAGTGAGTGAGCCAGGTAGGGGCAGAGAGCTGCGAGCGCGCCCCCCCAAATGTTGCGCCCGGTGCGGATGGCACCCCCTGCACCCCCCACGCTACGCCACTGCGTGGCACATAGCTGTGTCCTCTATCGCTCTGCTGCTGCTACGTCCCCACAACATCTCCCACATGAAGCAGCTCCCTCTGTCTAATGGTTGAGCAGCCCTGCAATTGCCATCCCCACTATCTTCTTGTGCCCCGATATTGCCAAGCCTTGATGCTACCCCTCTCCAAACTGCTTCTCGTTCTGTTCAATCCCTTAGCGATGCAGGTACCTTGCGGACAATGCCTTCTGTGGGACCCTCTCTCCACGCCTCGTGGCGCGCAGGCAGAGTCATGGCGAGGCCGAAATCTGTGATGACGCAGGTCCTGTCCTCCCGCACCAGCACATTCTGGCTGCTCAGGTCTCGGTGTGCCACCCCAGGTTTATACAGGCCTGGTACCAAGAGGAAGAGCATTAGCTGTGGCATGGCTGACCCAAAGCTCAGGCTTCATCCACCATGAACTTATCAAGACAATGAGCAGCGGGGAGAAAGCAGAGAGAGGAAGAAACAGAGCACAGGGTTGCATGGGAAAAGGTTTGACCCCCAAGCAGATCTCAGGTGGCAGGAGAGGGGAATTTTCTTTCTCCTAGGTGGGCTACTTTCCCAGGTTGACGAGTCCCATCTGACTGTTGTAAGAATTTTAAGGTCCCAAATATAGAATATTCATAAATGCACACATATCTAAATATATGAACCATGTTTTTGAAATAGCATGGGAGAGCAATCCTGAAGCCATTTTGACTCTCCCAATGACCTCAAATATTCCTTTGCAGTAAGGGAGGCAAATGGGGAAAGCCTTCCCATTGTCTTTTTTGCTTTTGTTTTAAGGGCGTATTTGCGTATGAATAAGGTGAGTCTGTGACCTGGATTCAGAAGCTAAAGTATTAGACATCACAAAAGAATGGCCAGTCAGCCCAGGCAATGCAATCAGTGACCATTATCAGGTATCTTGGCAAGCAGGATTTCTGCTGTAGACCGCCTCCTGTGATGGATTTCTGCTGTAGACCACCTCCTTCTGTGATGTATGTATGATATTTAGGGGTGGTGGTCTTGGGCTACAGAGTGGGCAATTTCAAAAGTCTATATAAGGGCTTGCGCACCATAGTTCAGGGTTCTCCTCCCTCCTGCGTGTGGTGAGTGGGGACCCTGTTGCAACAGTTCCTTTAATAGAGATCAAGCTTACTAGCTGCTTTGCTTCTTGGTATATTCTGGTTGGCCTCTGTTATTTTCTCCTACCGATAGGGAACCTACGGTACTTAAGAACTCTATATGGGCTCCAGAATACCCCATAAGGGAAAAGGAGCAGTTTTTCTTATAACATGACCCTCTACAGCTTGTGCAGAAAACGCCTTCTTGTCCATTGGGCCCACTATTGGTCTCGCCCGCTCCTTCCACTGGAACCTGTCCTTGCATGCAGGGGAAGTCCCTGACTCACTGTTTAAGACCCATCAGCTGCCCTCACCTGGTTTAGCCAGCTAGTCACAGATGTTCCCACAGGGTGGCTGCTGTCGCTCACAACTTCTTGGAGCCACAGATTAGAGCAATGAGAACATTGGTGGACGAATTACCCAGAAGGAGCACAACATGTTCCCCACCAGAGGTACCACCCCTTCCCATACATCTAAGGAACAATAAAACACATAATGATGATGATGAGCACCCCTGGGCCCACTGCCTCTTACCTTCCTTCCACAGCTCCTTGTGTAAGAAAGCAAGGCCCCTGGCAAGTGAGGACCCTAGCTTGAGAGTGACATCCCAGGAACAAACATGTTGCATGAGGAAATGCCGTAGAGACCCCTGTGAAGAAAGCACTATGCAACTCAATGCACATAAACTAGAGCAGTCTGACAACTGCAAGTGTGTGAGAATTGCAGAACTGAGAAGACTGCTGAGAGAATAAGGTCTTAGCTGTGGAGTACTGTACTCCTTTAGAGAGATGCAGGTGGCGCTGTGGTCTAAACCACAGAGCCTAGGGCTTGCTGATCGGAAGGTCGGTGGTTTGAATCCCCAAGACGGGGTGAGCTCCCGTTGTTCAGTCCCTGCTGCTGCCCACCTAGCAGTTCGAAAGCACCTCAAAGTGCAAGTAGATAAATAGGTACCGCTCTGGTGGGAAGGTAAACAGCGTTTCCGTGCGCTGCTCTGGTTCGCCAGAAGCGGCTTAGTCATGCTGGCCACATGACCCGGAAGCTGTACGCCGGCTCCCTTGGCCAATAAAGCGAGATGAGCGCCGCAACCCCAGAGTCATTCCAACTTATAGAGCAAGAAGGTAAGCACATAAAATGCACCGTGCTGTGCTTGTAATCAGGCAAATAATGTTTGTGCATTATTATATGCAGGCAAATATTTGCTCCAGACACACACGTATAAATTACCACTTGTGTGCACCATTGCCTGGGCACAACCTGAATCATATCACTAGTTCCTGCGCATGGCACTCACCAGAGGGTACAGCGTCAGCACCAGGAGGCCCCCCTGTTCCTTGTGTGGTCCTCCACACCCGGCAGCCAGAAACTGCACAACGTTGTCATGGCTCATCAGCGGGAGGTTGTGCACAGCCCACTCGGATGCAAATTGTCGGTAGCACAACGCAGGGAAGGCTTTGATGGCCACAGGCTGCTGGCGGAATGTTCCTTGCCACAGCTTGGAGAACTGCCCCTCATGAAGAACCTGTGGGGCAAAAAGAATTTGGGTGAAAAAGCCTTCCCCAACCCGGCACCCTTCAGATGCTTTGGAATACAATTCCCACCACCCTGGCATGAGCAATAGTAAGAACCGACCCGGACCTTGCGATCATCATCGGAGGCCCTTCTTTGTGTGCCTCCTCCATGAGAGGTCCATAGGGCAGCAACAAGAGAATGGGCCTTTTCTGTGGTGGCTCCCTGGTTGTGGAATGCTCTCTCCAAGGAGCTTCACTCGGTGCCTTTGTTAGATATTTTTAGGTGCCTGGCAAAAATATTCCTCTTGAAGCAGTTAGGATTGTAAGGAGAAGGCAAAAACAACACAGGTGTGTGAGAGAGATGTAGCAAGGTCAGATGCCAAAGAGAACCAGGGCCTGCCCACCTATGAAGCAAAGTGAGGCAACTGCCTCAGGCGGCAAGATCCACATGAGCAGCAGATCTGGCCTCCCAGAAATGCATTATTTGCGCTGCCATGGTGCCAGCAACAGCTGCAATGCACTCCTTGGAGGCTGGATCTGCCGTCTCCTCAGTAGTGCTCCCTCCTTTTGGAAAAGAGGAGATGCTACTGAGCGCCATTTTGTGTTTCGCCTCAGGTGCCCAAATGCATTGGGCTGCCTCCGAAACCAGGTTGGCGTTTCCCACGGATAAAGCAAGCAAACTAGGGTGACTCTTAGTGGGCCCAGGGTCCCCCACAACTGATACCTGAAGGAACTGGAGATCTGGAAGTTCCTGTGTGGGCAGTTTCCTCTCAGTTTTTGGCTCCGAGCTCGTAGTGACCTTGGTGAGCTCACCGCTTTCTTCTGGGCTCAGGAGCACAGCAAGGACTTTCCACTGCCTTAGAACTACAAGGAAAGAAAAATGTATTTGCCCCTGCAGCAAGACACACGTCCCAAAATTATCAAACTTCTGCACAAATTACGCAGGTGTTCATGTGTTTGCCTAATTTGTACTGCTGGTGATGGGGAGGGACGAGGGCAATGAAGAGCCATGATCCCTGGCCACTAGAAATCCTGCTCAGCCTTTCCTCACCCAAACTTGAAATTTCAGTGAGGTATATAGTGGTTTCGGGACACGGGTGGCGCTGTGGGTTAAACCACAGAGCCTCGGACTTGCCAATCAGAAGGTCGGTGGTTCGATTCCCCGCAACAGGGTGAGCTCCCGTTGCTCAGTCCCTGCACCTGCCAACCTAGCAGTTTGAAAGCACATCAAAGTGCAAGCAAATAAATAGGTACCGCTCTAGCGGGAAGGTAAACAGCTTTTCTGTGCACTGCTCTGGTTCGCCAGAAGCGGCTCAGTCATGCTGGCCACATGACCCGGAAGCTGTATGCTGGCTCCCTCGGCCAATAAAGCGAGATGAGCGCCGCAACCCCAGAGTCGGCCACGACTGGACCTAATGGTCAGGGGTTCCTTTACCTTTATGTAGTGTCAGACTAGGACCTGGGAGAAGCCAAGGTTCAAATCTTCACTTGACCATGAAGCTCACTTGGTGGCTTTAGGCCAGTCACTGCCTCTCAGCATAACCTACCTCACATGGTTTGTTATGTACTAAGCTTAGATCCTAGAACAATAGGCAAGTAGGATCCTAGAATGCAACAACAGATTGCGTTTTTGAGGCTTTTTCGGTTAATTTGTTTTTGTGACTTTATGGAACCCAGTTCAGCTACTGATTGATTGATTGTGTGACTGCAGAAATGGATAAAAAGCCCCCCTCCCCCATCCAAACAATGATTATCATCAGTGCAGGTAATAAAAAAGTTTGTTTTTAATTTTTATCATCTACAATACTGTCTTATTTATTTTATAGTACAGTACTTTGATTATTGCTTTTATTTGATGGCTCAGTGGTCTTGCTAGATAGTAAAATGCATGTTAAATTGCTGTTTTAGGGGTTGTTTTTAAAAGCCTGGAATGGATTAATCCGTTTTGTATTATTTTCTATGGGAAAGTGCGCCTTGGTTTGGGAACGCTTTGGTTTTGGAATGGACTTCCGGAACAGATTGAGAACCAAGGTACCACTGTATTCAGAAGCATTGCTGCCTCCCATAGACTTCTCTTCCATGCATTTGCCTAATTCTCTTTTAAATCCATTCAAGTTGGGAGTCATCACTGCCTCTCCTGTGGGTGGGAGTTCCATAGTTAAGCCATGTGTTGTGTGATAGGAATTTTGAGGTCTTAGATATATGGTAATGTTCATAAGCGTACCAACCAAGCACGTACATAGATCAGCACAGGAAGACCAACCTGGAACCATTCTGATTCCTAAAGTGAGCAAATGTTTTCTCTGCAAGGTCGAAGTGGGAAACCTCCCATTGTCTCTTTCCTCACAAATCCTGTCTTAAGGGCACATTTAAGATATGAATAGGGTGTGAGCCTGTGACCTGGCCCAGGAACTAAGTATTTATCCTTACAAAAGACTGGCCAGGTTCCCCAGGCAATCCAATCAAGTAACCTGCCAGACAGGAGATAAACAACATTCAAATTTCTGTTTTAAGACCGCCTTTTCTGTGATGTAGGTATGATATATCTGAGGGGTGGTCTTAGGTTACACCCCTTTTGTGATGTATGTGTGATGTTTCTGGGGGTGGTCTTGATGTAGAGGGTGGCAATTTCAAAAGTCTTTATAAGGCCTTGCACGCCATTTTTCTGGGTTCCGCCTCTCTCCTGTGAGTGAGGGGAGCACCCTGTTGCAACAGATCAATAAAGATCAAGCTTTCTAGCTGCTTTGCTTCTCAATATTCTCTGGTTGGCCTCTGTTATTCTCTCCTACCAATAGGGAACCTGCCTTATTTTTCGCTCTATAGGACGCACCAGACCACAAGACGCACCTAGTTTTTGGAGGAGGAAAACAAGAAAAAAAAAATTCTGAATCGCAGAAGCCAGAACAGCAAGAGGGATTGCTGTGCAGTGAAAGCAGCAATCCCTCTTGCTGTTCTGGCTTCTGTGATAGCTGTGCAGCCTGCATTCGCCCCATAAGACGCACACACATTTCCCCTTACTTTTTAGGAGGGAAAAAGAGAGTATTATAGAGCAAAAAATACGGTATGTAAGGACTCTATATGGGCTTTTATCCAGTTCATATCACTAGCCCAATTTGCATTGCTACGCAGGAGCAAAGCCGAAGTCACTGTTTACATGCTTGGAGAGAGCTGGCAGGAGGAAGTGCAAGGCCAATGGGTTTGGGGGGTCATCATCGGAGCCCCTGCTGAGTTTTGGGCATCGGCTGGTGCCCAGCAATGCTGACTCCTGGCGCCCGTTCTGTGTGTTTGGGTTTTCTATGCAAGGCCAGCAGAGAGTCTCCTGTCGCCATTCTCTGAGCAGCCTGTAGATGTGCTACCTTCTTCCCTCGCTTCTAGCTGAATGATGCCGTGTAGCAACCCTTTTTGCAAATGCCTTGCCCCCACCCCCACCCCCAAAGTCACAATACCTAGAAACGCCAGACAGCCCAGGAAGAGCAGAAGAATGCAGGAGGTAATGATCCAGATGTTCCCGCTGGGCAGTGACGCAGCTGCAGAGATAAGAGGGGAAGGTGATCACAAACATCTCCACTGCGGTGGGAGAATCGGTTCAGCGCGTTCCACGTTTCGGAGGAGGAGGAAGGAGAACAATCTCTTGCAAACCCCTTTCCCAGGGTGTGCACTCCCAAGCCTCTTGGCTCCAAGCCTTGGGCTTGGATTCCACCAGCCACTCCTCCCTCCCTCCAGGTGCTCGCGGGCCTCTGGCGTGTCCTTCTCCAAGACCTCTCTGCCCAACCCTGGCATCAGCTTCCCTCCATCTCCACGGCACTTTCCTCTGATGTTTTAATTAAAATTAAAATTGGGCGGGGGGGGGAGGACATCTCCCACTCCATAGGCAGCCCCCTTCTCATCTCGACAGCCAACATTCCTGCATCCTCCCCGTTGCCTTCCCACGTTTGAAGGCCTTGCTGTGGTAACTGCAGTGCTCTGGCGGGGGGCAGCGGGGAGAACCGGGAAAGGCAGTCGCTGCAACACTTTGTGCAAACTTGTGCCAAAGAAGCAACAGTGCAAGGCCCTTACACATTCTCTCTGGGGCTGGCGGGAGTTGCGCCAGAAAGAGTGCTTCAGGTTGAGAACTTTGCTTCAGGATGAGAACAGAAATCGTGCTCCGGCGGCACGGCGGCAGCAGGAGGCCCCATTAGCTAAAGTGGTGCTTCAGGTTAAGAACAGTTTCAGGTTAAGTATGGACCTCCGGAATGAATTAAGTACTTAACCTGAGGTACCACTGTATTTTGGAGAGAAAAAAATTAACGAATTCCTATGCCCCACAAATAACCCAGAGATGCATTTTAAATAAAAGGACACATTCTACTCATGTAAAAACACACTGATTCCCAGACTGCCTGCGGGCCGGATTTAGAAGGCGATTGGGCCGGATCCGGCCCCTGGGCCTTAGTTTGCCTACCCATGATGTACACTGTATAAAATAAAATGCAGCCTGGGTTGCACTCGCTGCAAAGCTATCTTCAGTTTCGCAAAGCAATGCTTAGCTTGTTTCCTTTCTTTATCTCACCAAGGCCTTGTGTAGCACTTGTGAGGGGAAAAGAGTGCCCTGTGTAGTCTAGTTTCTCTGAGGGAACATGGCTGTTTCCTTTTCTCATTCTTTTGTCTCTGGGGATGTTTGCAAAACAGATTGCTTTCAGCAGAGCTATACTGCCAAGACGAGAGAGCCAGGTTCAGTTTGTCCCTCAGCCATGACACTCAGAGGATGGTTTGGGGTCAAATCTCAGCCTAAGCCAGGAGTGAGCAAATTGTCGATCTCCTGCTCACAGATTTCAGGGTGATTCGTGGTCAGTGCTTTTTTTCTATGAAAAAAATGTTTAGGAGTACTCTCATTTTGACTCAAGAAAACCACCACTTTATAGTTCAAATTGGGGGACATAAATACAGTAAATGGACAAAAGTACAAAGATTCACAAAATGTTTAGGGGTATGCATACCCCTGCGTACCCCCAGGAAAAAAAGCACCGTTCGTAGTCGTAACTGTTTCTGCACTCCCAATTGTTTAACAATAGCAACAACGAAAAGATTGTCCCCCCCCCCCCGGGATTAGTTGGCTGAAAAGCAGAAAAAATGGGAAGTGGAGAGGGGGAAGCAGGAGTGGTTTGTGTGTGAAAGGGCTGGGAGGTCATGTCTGGTTGCAAAAATAAATTCCTGGGCTGAGCATGTGTTGTGAGACACCCTGAATTCTAAGCATGCAGAGCTCCCCCTGTTCCATCGTTTTGCTTCTGTGACTGGTTAGTGGGTTTAAGAGTTTTAGTAAAACAAAAACAAAATGTAGGTACGTCAAGCCTGAAATCTGCCTACTCCTGGCTGAACCCACCTCACAAGGTTGTTGTGAGGATAACCATCCACCTGCTTTGTATCCTGGATACACTTCACCTTGCCTCATGGCTGGGCCGACCCAACCATGGTTCTAGGTTCTAGGACTCAGGCTTAGAATGTGTGCTTTTGTTGTGCTTACCCATAGACACCCCTGTGCTTCCAGCGCTAGAAAACCAGAGAATTAGAGCCAGTTCTGCCCTCCCAAGTTCCATGTGAACCCCCATATGGGTTCAGGACATTTCTTGGAGGAGATGTTTTGGAAGGGAGCCCTAGTCCTGCAATCTGATGGTTCCCATCGGAGCAAGCAGCTCCTGCTTCTCCAAACTGTACTTATCAGTCTGACTCAGAAATGTGGTGTGTTCCCTCCCTGCGAGACTCTCAAGGTCTTTGCTGAGTGAGTGGGTCACCCCCACCCCTGATATGCAGGAGTGCACCTGTGGGTGGGATGTGGGAGAGGAGACACAACTTGGAGAAAGCCTGGGCAGGAAACAGCAGCGAAAAGAAAAGAGAACTGTGAGGGAGGAAGAAAAGACATGGGAAGGGAATACAGTGGTCCCTCGGGTTACATACGCTTCAGGTTATGGACTCCCACTAACCCAGAAATAGTACCTCGGGTTAAGAACTTTGCTTCAGGATGAGAACAGAAATTGGCACAGCAGCAGTGGGAGGCCCCATTAGCTAAAGTGATGCTTCAGGTTAAGAACAGTTTCAGGTTAAGTACGGACCGCCGGAACGAATTAAGTTTTTAACCCGAGGTACCACTGTATTAGGGACGCGGATGGAGCTGTGGGTTAAACCACAGAGCCTAGGACTTGCTGATCAGAAGGTCGGCGGTTCGAATCCCCGCGACGGGGTGAGCTCCCGTTGCTCGGTCCCTGCTCCTGCCAACCTAGCAGTTCGAAAGCACGTCAAAGTGCAAGTAGATAAATAGGTACCGCTCCAGCGGGAAGGTAAACGGCGTTTCTGTGTGCTGCTCTGGTTCGCCAGAAGCGGCTTAGTCTTGCTGGCCACATGACCCGGAAGCTGTACTCTGGCTCCCTTGGCCAATAAAGCGAGATGAGTGCCGCAACCCCAGAGTCGGCCACGACTGGACCTAATGGCCAGGGGTCCGTTACTTCACCACAGTATTAGAATTACACCCCTATGGTTGCAATCCTAACTTCTCCAAAAGACTTCTGGGAACTGTAGCTACAATGTCAAGCATCCTTAAGAAAGTATGTTGCCTGGATTTTTGTATAGGGTACACAATGTGCTTTAATGCATGTGGTTAGGATTGTGCTGTTAAGTATCTATTCTAGGGTTGCCATATGTCCGGAATTTAAATGATGGAAGTAGTATTTGCAGGGGGGCGGGACTGGGAAAATATCTGAATTTCCCTCCCCCCCCAAAAAAGCTCAGCAACTTCCCCCCAAAAAAGCTTCTTTTGTGCCCGGATTTCTCTCACTTTAATGGTCCTAACATTTGCCCATCAGGGGACTTCCGGGATAGCGCGAACGGGTAATGGCGGACTCCCTCTGAGCTCCGGAGGGAGTCGGCTCCGCTAAGGACGGGTCTTGCCGTGCCGGCGACACGGGGACCCTTAGAAACCGCAGGCGCGGAAGCCTGCGGACATGGTGACTCGGTGGGCACCTTAAGCGCCCTCCCTGACCCGCGAAGAGCCTTTTTAAAGGCTACGGAGTGGACCGGAGAGTGGCGTGGTGCTGAGAGTCGATCGCTGCCTTGGCGGAGCGAAGCCGCGAGCCATGACCGGAGAGCGCTGTCTTTCTTCTTAAAATTTGGACTGAAAATGTAACCCGTGAGTAAAAGGAAATTTCGGCACTAAAAGTTTCTTATTTACGAATTCGAGTATGATCGGGGGGACGTGTTAAAAAGGAAGTCCGCACTCCCCCTCCCCACCAAAAGATTTAAAGCAAAGAGATAGCACCAGGTCGGAAAGACTTTGGTGCTTAAACGGAGAACTTTCACAAACTGAATTAAGAAGTAATTTGAGCAGGAGTGGAAGAAAGAGGAATTCCGGGGGTTTTGCTTTTTAAGTTGACCCCCCCAGACCCGGGTAGCGCCCAGTGTGGGAGCCCGAGAAACAGAATAAGGAGTTTGACAGCTGTCAAAAAGAGCTGTCAAACGACTAGCCGAAATGTGGAACTGTGTTATAACTGCTTTTCTGGATTAAATGCTACATTGAAACTGAATTGATTGAACTGATTGGAAACAAAATAATTCTTAACAACAAAGTAACTGACTGTTGGGTGAGATTCATGATGGAGATCCCTCTGGAGGGAACGGATGACATTGCAATGGCTGCTGAAGGAAAATTACTGGCAGAGATACAAAAAATGTTTTGTCTGGTGGGAACCTTGCAAAAACAGAACACAATTATGACTGAACAGTTGATGACCTTCAGTCTTAAACTTAACGACTCTGTCAATGGAACTAAACAAGTGGAAAAAAAATTTGCAGCTGCAGAAGGAGAGATAACCCTATGGGGGGAAGGAGAAAAAGAAAGAGTTCAACAAGAATGCAAACAGAAACCTGTAACTTTTGGGAATCAAAGAAACAAGGAGGATGACTATGGGATTGCAGATCTGCAGGGCCAGAGGAAGAGAGAAGCCCCTGGAATAATCAGAATATTGAATCAACAAAGAATGAACAAGTTCAATGGGGACTTCTTTCTGGGGCTGGACTTTGGGAGATTTGTTGTCTTTGGTCAAAAACTGTCTTTGTTTGATTTGGAAGAAAGAAAATATGAGGAGCTGCTGACAGAACTTCATGGAGAAGGGAAGACCAACAAAGAGGACTATAAACAAAATCGGCGGAGAGAGGCTAACTGGGGCCTGAAGGCCTCGGATGTCAGAAATCCAGGCTAAAACTGTTGTTTATCTATTTGGGTAGGGGCAAAGCGGGGGCAGGGGGGAGGGGAATTTGGGGTGGTAAAAACCTGGGATTTGGAACTGAAATATTATGATTTTAGATTTAATATTAAAAAAAAAAAAGAAAAAAAAAAAAGGATGAATTTGTGGGAGAGAAATTACGCCGACCTTGGAGAATAGATCCAATATGGGAAAGGGAACATGTAAAATTATGATAAGTTAAAAAGGGGGAAAAGATAAATTGGAAGGAAAGAATTGAATAATTTTTAAGAGACCTAATAAATAATTTGCTGAGCTATGTAGTGAAAATGGAAGGTGGGCAGGGGAGTGCGGGGAAGTCATTGAAAGAAGGAGATGAAAATTTGGTTGTGTTTTGTTTTGTTTTGTGTTTGTTTTACTTTTGTTTTGACTTTTTTTTATGTAAGTTTGTTTTGTCTTTAAAACTGAAAATTGAATAAAAATTATTTAAAAAAAAAAAAACATTTGCCCATCAGTTGCGATCCATGCCCTGCCTCCTTCTCCTCCTCCTCTCGACTTTCTATCCCAGGCATCCCCAAACTCCGCCCTCCAGTTGTTTTGGGACTACAATTCCCATCATCCCTGACCACTGGTCCTGTTAGCTAGGGATTATGGGAGTTGTAGCCCAAAACAGCTGGAGGGGCAAGTTTGGGGGTGCCTGTTCTATCCTGTAACTCCCCACTGACCACTGACCCCATAGACCTCCTTACCCTTCCTCTTTCCAGGCCCAACATGGTTGATGTTAGCATTACACAAATCAGATCTGCACCTACAGGACAAAGTAACCGTTTTGGCATCCTCAGAAGATCGAGACTCACAGGCTGCAGAATCGCAGGCATCTTTTTCACTGATCCAGCAACCTGGATGGGCAGAAGACAGGGATGGGGGACAGGGAAAGGGGGAGTTCAGATAAACAGTTTAATCAGGGGAACATCGCATCTCCGTAACCTTGAGAGCTAGATTCCAGGCACACCCTCCTTGTGTGCCAGTTTTATCTGCTTTGTTTGCATAGTTTAAATGTTATTTTGTTTTTCTGCTTTTCACGGATTTGCAAGTGCCCCAGACAGCTATAAATTTAACAGATAAACATGGAAAGGGGGAAAAAACAACATTAGAAGCAGCAGCCTACAAATGCAGAGAACAATGAGCAGGAAAAGAGGCTTTAAATTCAGCCTGCAGGTCCTTCAGTGTCTTAAAAATATATGTGGCACTATGAAATTAACACCGTAGTAAATAGGAAAGGGACCAAGAGAGAACAGTTTCTTCAAGGCTATCCCAGGAAGTCCATCATCATGCTGGGGTTTGAATTCAGGATCTGATTTCCACCGTTCCTCCCATTTTCCCCAGCCAGCCCTCACTTAGTCCTTGTGGGACCTGGGGTCCTCCCCCCACATATTTTGTAGGGACTAGAATTCAAATATGATGATAAATTGATTTTTTGCGTCTTGGTCCTGTATACCTGAAGGAGTGTCTCCACCCCCATCGTTCAGCCCGGACACTGAGATCCAACGACGAGGGCCTTCTGGCGGTTCCCTCATTGCGAGAAGTGAGGTTACAGGAAACCAGGCACAGGGCCTTCTCGGTAGCGGCACCCGCCCTGTGGAACACCCTCCCTTCAGATGTGAAGGAAATAAGCAGCTATCCTATATTTAAAAGACATCTGAAGGCAGCCCTGTTCAGGGAAAACAAAACAAATTCCTTCCAGTAGCACCTTAAAGACCAACTAAGTTAGTTCTTGGTATAAGCTTTCGTGTGCATGCACACTTCTTCAGATACCATGCACACGAAAGCTCATACCAAGAACTGACTTAGTTGGTCTTTAAGGTGCTACTGGAAGGAATTTGTTTTGTTTTGACTATGGCAGACCAACACGGTTACCTATCTGTAACTGTTCAGGGAAGTTTTTAATATTTAACGCTGTACTGTTTTTAACACTTGATTGGGAGCTGCCCAGAGTGGCTGGGGAAATTCAGCCAGATGGGTGGGGTATAAATAATAAATTATTATTATTATTATTATTAACCATTGGCCCATATCCTGATTCTCACCCTGCATTTGGACACTGCATTGTGGGCATGCGTCTGTCATCTCCAAGAGTCCACACTGGTTTGCCCTGAATTAGTGCCCAGCCCACACTAAGAATCACGAGAGAAGCCTCTGACTTGAAAGAACCCATAGCAGCATTCTATGGAAACCAACAGCCCAGGGCCAAAGAGCTGGGTGCAAAGTTGTGCTCAATATCGGTCTCCCCTGAGCTACTGTTCCACCTTCCTTGGGTTGCTGCCAGGGCCTTGCAGAGCCAGGCAGAGGCCCAGGCCAGGTAGATAATTTTTTTACCCTGGGGATAACTGAAGACTTATAAATAAAAACAAAATAAAAAATTCCTTCCAGTAGCACCTTAAAGACCAACTAAGTTAGTTCTTGGTATAAGCTTTCGTGTGCATGCACACTTCTTCAGATACCATGCACACAAAAGCTCATACCAAGAACTAACTTAGTTGGTCTTTAAGGTGCTACTGGAAGGAATTTTTTTATTTTGTTTTGACTATGGCAGACCAACACGGCTACCTATCTGTAACTGGACTTATAAATAAGTAAGTACAGTGGTACCTTGGGTTACATACGCTTCAGGTTACACACTCCACTAAGCCAGAAATAGTGCTTCAGGTTAAGAGCTTTGCTTCAGGATAAGAACACAAATCGTGCTCCAACAGCACGGCAGCAGCGGGAGGCCTCATTAGCTAAAGTGGTGCTTCAGGTTAAGAACAGTTTCAGGTTAAGAACAGACTTCTGGAACGTTAAGTACTTAACCCGAGGTACCACTGTATATAAATAATTTTCACAAAAGTTATGCTGACCAATACCGTATTTTTTGCTCTATAAGACTCACTTTTTCCCTCCTAAAAAGTAAGGGGAAATGTATGTGCGTCTTATGGAGCGAATGCAGGCTGCGCAGCTATCCCAGAAGCCAGAACAGCAAGAGGGATTGCTGCTTTCACTGCGCAGCGATCCCTCTTGCTGTTCTGGCTTCTGGGATTCAGAATATTATTTTTCCTTGTTTTCCTCCTCCAAAAACTAGGTGCGTCTTATAGAGCGAAAAATACAGTAATTTTATTTAATGGCTTGAACCGTATCTGCATATAAAATGGAAAATATAGATATACAATAGGGCTTTTTAAAAATACATAGGGAAAAAGATTATTTTAAGTATTTACATTTAAAAATGCTTTCCTAGCTTTCTTTTCTGCGAATTCTTGAATTATGCAGGAAAAATCAAACAACTTCGCCTTGAATATGCTGACCGAGGCCCCCTTTGGAATCGGAGGCCTGGGCCAAGTGGCCCATATGCCCCCTCCCCCCTGCCTGGGCCTGGTTGCTGCTGGCCCACAGCCTGCAAAATCTGCCTGTACTTTTAAAATGTGTTGGGAAGGGGGGGGGGATAATTGGGTGGTTCTTGTTCCTATTATGCATTTTGTGTTTTAATCTTGTGATTTTATCTTGTGAACCGCCCTGAGATCTGTGGGTATAGGATGGTATACAAATTAAATCAATCAATCAATCAATCAATCAATCAATTATAGCAATAGTAATAATAATACTTTCACTACTGCCTGCCCCCAATGGATGCTAACAAATAACAAAACTAATAAAAGCTCAACAACTTTGGTGCCCCCTAAAAAGAACAAAAATCCTGGCTACACCCATGTTCTTCACTGGCCCTATTTTGCATTCTGCATATTTTTGCTTGGCTGGAATGTGCCCTTGAACTCTGATAGTGCCTTTTGCTTCTCTGGATGGAGGAGGGATGGAGGAAGAGAAGAGAGACAGAAAGTAGTACAGTGGTACCTCAGGTTAAGTACTTGATTTGTTCCAGAGGTCCGTTCTTAACCTGAAACTGTTCTTAACCTGAAGTACCACTTTGGCTAATGGGGCCTCCCACTGCCGCCGCACGATTTCTGTTCTCATCCTGAAGCAAAGTTCTTAACCTGAGGTACTATTTCTGGGTTAGTGGAGTCTGTAACCTGAAGCATCTGTAACCCGAGGTACCACTGTAGTAGTCTACTGAAAAAAGATATAGAGTGGTACCTCAGTTTAAGAACAGTCCAGTTTAAGAGCAATTTGGTTTAGAAACTCCGCAAAACCGGAAATAGTGTCCCGGTTTGAGAACTTTACCTCAGTCTAAGAACAGAATCCGAACAGTGTAAGGGCACTGGCGGCAGGAGGCCTCATTAGGGAAAAGTGCACCTCGGTTTAAGAACGGACTTCCGGAATGGATTAAGTTGGTAAACCGAGGTACCACTGTAATTCGCACCTAGTGCTTTGCCCACCGATTGCCTCTGGCCCCACTCACTACTGGCATGTGGCCCTTGGAAGGCTGCCTAGCAAGAAATGTGGCCCTCAGTTACCCAGCCCTGACGCAAGGTTTTCCTTCAGGCCTGCTCTCCCTCACCTGCCATCAGTTTGAGGGAGATGCCCCTCTTTCCTAGCAGCGGCTCTCAACCTGTGGGTCCCCAGATGTTGTTGGACTACAACTCCCATCATCCCTAGCTAGCGAGGCCAGAGCTCAGGGATGATGGGAGTTGTAGTCCAACAACGTCTGGGGACCCACAGGTTGAGAACCGCTGCGAGTCACATGCTCTCCTTAACATCCTTGGGAAGCCTGGGGTTGTGGGGTTTTTTTTTTTTGCAGAGTTGAGCAAGAGAACATCACAGCGTAACTAGCCAAGGAGTGGAAGCGGGTGAGATTCTGTGGTGAGGAAGGGAATGCCAGGCTTCCAGCGGGGAAGTCCGCGACTGGTGAGCTCCCACTCTGAGCCACAGGTAGTTGCACGTGTGGCAACGAAAAGGTTCCTCTCCCGGCCAAACTGCAGGAGGAAAGGTGGGAGTTGCTGCTTTTTTGGTACACGCTTGCGCAAGGTGCACTCTGACCTCATCTTCCTCGTCTCTCCCCATAGCAACCGCCAGCTCCTCAGCCCTCTTTGGAAGGGAGGGAAGAAGGGTCAGCGTGTGTGAGAACGCTGGCCGGGAGCTTTCTCTTCGCCTTTTAAAACTTCGTTTTTATCTTTTCAAACAGCTACAATGAGGGACTAAAGTCTTGCAGCGATACATTTAATAAGCTGGGGTCTGATATATGTTGGCTGGGAGCGATTTCTAAGGCAAACACCCCCCAGCTATCTGTTCTCCACTAGTTTTTTTCTCTCTCATATTCTGAGGAAGGAAGGAAGTGTGGCATAGTGGTTAAAGTGCTGGACTACAGCAGAGGAGAACCCAACTTCAAATTCTCACTCAGCCCTGAAGCTCAGTGGGTAACCTTCAGCCAGTCACTGTCTCTTAGCCCATAACAGAGTTGTTGTGAGGATAAAACGGGGTAGCTGAAGAAAAATGATGTTCTTGGAAAATAATGGGATGGAAAATGCAATAAATAAATAAATGAGGGCTCCAAGTGATCATTGGGCAGATCCACACCACACTTTTAAGGCTCCATTCAAAGCTTGTGACTTCCCACAAATATTCGTGGGAACTGTAGTTTCCCCTCCCCCTCCCCAGCACCCTTAACAAACTACAGTTCACAAGATGTTTGGGGGGAAGCCACATGCTTTAAATGTGCGTTGAATGTGCATTAAATGTGTGGTGAAGTGCAACTCTTTCTGAGCATGACGTGGTTCAAGCACAGTTTGTTTTAGGAAGCCTAGGTACCAAGATCACCACACAATGTAAAACTGAATACGCAGGAAATGTTTGGCATGCTTATAAGGTAAAGGTAAAGGGACCCCTGACCATTAGGTCCAGTCGTGACCGACTCTGGGGTTGCAGCGCTCATCTTGCTTTATTGGCTGAGGGAGCCGGCGTACAGCTTCCGGGTCATGTGGCCAGCAGGACTAAGCCGCTTCTGGCGAACCAGAGCAGCGCACAGAAACACCGTTTATCTTTCCGCCGGAGCGGTACCTATTTATCTACTTGCACTTTGATGTGCTTTTGAACTGCTAGGTTGGCAGGAGCAGGGACCAAGCAACGGGAGCTCACCCCGTCGCGGGGATTCGAACCGCCGACCTTCTGATCGGCAAGCCCTAGGCTCTGTGGTTTAACCCACAGCGCCACCCACGTCCCTGTTCATGGAAGCCTAGGTACCAAAATCACCACACAATGTAAAACTGAATACACAGGAAACGTTTGGCATGCTTGTAACCTGTCATATGTCAGGGTGGGTGAGTCCAGACAAGCATGTATACAAATTGAAAAAAGCCTTTTCACAATTTTAGTTAATCTGAAGGCTCTGCCTTAGCCCCTCAGCTGTGATCAGTTGCACCAACAAGCCATTATGTGACAGTTGCACTCATTTGTACATTGGACTAGATGATCCATGAGATCCCTTCCAACTCTACAGTTCTATGATTTCATATCTTCTCACTTATTATCAAGCAGATAATCACTTCGACCGGGTGGTGGTGGAAGCAATTCACTCATTCAGCAGCAAATCATCCAGCGATGAGACATCGGATGATGAATGTGCTTGCAAATCAGCCAGTAGAATCTACTACGTACACACAGAAACAGGCTCCGTACACACCATACATTTGAAGTGCATTCCCTGACCCAAGACACCTGGAAATTGTAGTTTACCCCCCAAGCTACAGTTCCCAGCACCCAGCCAGAGAGCTATGGTGTGGAGCTGTTCCTCCACTAGCCCCTCAAACCCTTCTCCAACAAATCAACCTGGGAAATCCATCAAACCGGATTATCCCAGAAGCAGAAGGCAGCACACCCCTCTGAAGTCACTGTAAAAACTCTCAGATCTTTTGCGCTACAATCCATGCTGCAAGGAATCACTTTTGATGAATCTCCATGCCTTTTAATTTGGAAGAAATCAACAGCAGCGAGTAGAGGCTGCTGCTCAGTTTCTCCCTTTCTCATGGTGCTAATTTCCCAGGCTTCATTTCCACCCCGGTGCCGATATATTTCTGCTTGAACATTCAGTCTAGCACAGTAGTTTTTAAGGGATGGCGGGGAAGAGATCCTGCATTAGGGACACTCAGGTAAACTTTATGACCCTTTGATCTCTCTCTTGCAGGCTTATGGATCTAGAGATGAAATGCGTGCATCCCTGGGGAAGGCTGTAGCAGAAGGTCCTGGGTTCAATTTCCAGGTAAGACTGGGAGAGAACCGTGTCTGAAATCATGTAGAGCTTCTGCCAAGCAGTATAGACAATACTGAACCAAATGGACCCATAACCGGACATGGCATAAAGGAAACCCCTTTGTTCTAAGCTTGTAGAGTCACCATCATCTCATTCCCATGCAGCAGAGTCCTTGTCTCTAAAATCTACGTGCTCTAAAATCCCACCTCCCTTTGGATCCGAAATCATGTGAGCTTTGGGCGTTCCGTCTTCCTGCCAAACCACCACATACCATCCTGCCTCCTTTCCCACCTGACCCCCTAAGGAAGAATTGTAGCAGCTCCTCCGTCCACCTTTAGTCCTCACCTTGCAACTTGGCTTGGAGATGTCCTTGGGTCAGGTTCCAGATACCAAAGCAGCACTGGTTGTGAGGGCACTGGATGGTTCTGTTGTGGCCGTCCTCCGAAATTAAGCCCTTGAGATGCTCCATACCTTCCATCAGGGCATTAGATCCATAGGAGACGCAGCTGCGGTTTTTACTCAGGGCACTGGTGCTCATCGCTTGGCATCTCAGTAGTATTAGCCAGGCAGACAGTCTCCAAAGCAGCCTGCAGGGCCCCATCTACTCTCCAAGAGCACCTGAACTGGATATGCAAACCTAGCTTGCCCGCCTAGGAGTTCCTCCTCCGGGCCCAGGTGGGAAGGACTTGGCTGGCTTCAGCGTGTGGGATGGGGCTGGTTGCTGTCAGCGAGTGACCGCAAGCTCTGATGCAGGGGTGGGAGGCAGCACATCTAGGCAAGGAGGGACAAGACAGATTTCCAGTGGGTCTGCCCTCATGCCTAAGCAGATTGGGTCTAACAGCTTCCAATGCCACCATACAAAAACACCTCCCACGAGACAGCAAAACAACTCCCTGCAAACTCAAGATCTTAGATGCCCTAGCCTGGGGTGCCCACCCCCCCAGGCAGCTCAAGGACAGAGTTTCAGATTTAAAGAATATTGTTATGGGAGGAGGGGAGGGGGAGAGACAAGGAGGTTTTCAGTGGGTGGAACAAGATTCTCAGCAATATTCATTCAAGGTCCATTCAAATGGGTATGTTCAACATCAAACTGAATACAGTATGTGCAAAAGCACTCAGCACTGCATGTCAAGATACTGTTGGGGTCATTTTTGTGCTTTGTTAAAAAAACACAGAAATCAGATCACATCAACACCCTCCTCCCCCACTCCAAGGAAAGGGATCTGTGCTATAGGCATTAATATATAGTGTGGGCAGGTGGGTAGAGGTGGTTAATTGGCAGAACTGTGTCCTTGCATCCCATTGAATTTCCAAGAGGACAAAAACTTTAAAAAAGAATGGGGGAAATTATATTTTATTTAAAGAGACCACTGCAAGCAGATGAAAACATTAGCAGGATTTTAATCTCACTTGTAATGTAACAAAATTATGGGCAATATGGATTAATATAAAATATAGACTATGGAATAAAATGCAATTGTAAATGTTGACAACAGGACCCATGAAGGGGATGGGGGGTCCCAAGATTCAGAGTAATCTCTGTATATGGATATGCATTTGGATTGTTATAAAATTCTATTTGTAAAATCAAATAAAAATGATTTTTTAAAAAAAGAATTTCCTTTTTTT